>NC_091147.1:8536709-9228645 GCF_041381155.1 Argopecten irradians | reverse complement strand
GATCTAGATAATGAATTGATTTTGCTTACATATTACTCTAATCTAGATATAGACAGACAACACCACCTACCTCTGGGGGAGACACAACTTCCTCCTTTGTGTAGGTTTCATTCAAATCTTCTACAATATCATCAAGACTGCAAATAAAACAAAGAATATTAAATGTCCATCACTATTTGGTAATTATGTTTGAAATTAATCCAAAGTAACAAAAGCTTCTGTTTCAAATATCACAAACCCAAATTTTTTTAATTGGTTAGGCCAAAAAAAATTAATCCTTAGTTTCTCAGGCCCCGCCGCATCAATATTTACCCCCCGCACCAACTTTTTTTATGCGCCATAACTTAAAAATTAAAATCGAGACCGCTGCATCGAACGCACCCCAAATTTCCATTCGAACTCGCCCGCAATTTCCATTCGAAAACGCACCCGGAAATTGGCTCCAATTTTAGTATGCACCTTTCATTTCCGGTAAAAAATGACTGCCGATGTCAGCATTTGCTCAAAACGGAATGTTTCATCCCAGGATTATGTATTTTCAACTGGTTTTCTTTGGATATAGTGACGATTGAGATATTTAAAAGCTGTTCTTAAAGACTGAGTAAGAATTTACATTTTCTACACGTGTTTTCATTGATTTTCATGTCATCTGCCGCATTTGTTTTCAGAGAAATAAAAAATAAAAAAATATTCCCGCCGCCCGCACTGACTTTTTAAAAAAGTGGCCTGAGAAACTCAAAATTTTTTAATTGGTTAGTGCAAACCCAAGAAAAAGTAATAAAGAGAAATACTATAAAGAGGCTGGTTGAATATTCAAACTGGTTTCAACCATTTGACTAGCTTGCTTGTACAAATTTCTTCTCTTTTTTGATGTAGAAGTATTTCTTACACTCATATCAATCAGATGACTTGTTCATACCTGACTTTAGATGATGAAAGACTTGAAGAAAGAGAACTTGATGAGCTTGTAGATCCCTGTGAACTAGTGAGAGAAGAGCAGTTGGACTCCTGTGAGCTAGTCAGTGATCGACTCTCTTGTGACAACTGGATAACATTCTCGTCGAGTTCCAGTACATCCTTTGACTGTCGCTGTCTCTTTTTCTCTGGTCGGATCTTCTGTTTTGGCTCTTTCGTCGTTTTTGTTGGCTGTAGTGATTTGGTCGTGGGTGCTACAACAGCTTTCAATGGCAGTTTAGATTTCTTCAAATCCTTTTTCTGTTGCTGCGTCTTTTCATTCAATGCCTGCACACAATAAGGTATCAATATAAAATCTTGAGAGAATTTAAATTCTTGTATTTGTCGCAAGTTTTTAATAAATCAGTAATCTAGACACAAAATAACTATGCTTTTTAATAATTAATCTTTATGAGCTTCAGATTCTGTTCAATAAATTGATTCAAAGTTAAGTTTTTCAGGAATAATTTAACCTTTTCTCAAAATGGATGTTTACTAAATTGCATCTTTTTAAGACTAACATGTACTATAGTGATATTCAAATATGATATCAACATATGGGACCCCAAACTTTTAATTTGTCTGTCTGATTTAATTATCACACTTTTACACTGTATTAAGTTTATACTAACATTTGTTATGTCTCCAAATGCTGCTCTCTTCTTTTGAGTAGTTTCGTTGGCATTGTCTACATTTCTTTTGAATCCTCCCACCTGGACCTGTGAAACAGCATCATGATGGATCTGAAATTAAGAAACAAATGTTGTACATACAATGAAAATTTTATCAATTTACATATGCTCCGTCACTGACAGTGCAATAATGAAACCCCTCCCCCCCTTATATGTCCTAAAAAAAAACAGAAAAAATAGAATGTAATGAAATAATTTCTTTTGCTTTTGGTGCATGCACAATCAGTACAGTTCTTATTCCTTATAGGACATTGACTCTAGTGCCATGAATTTTTGTGTCATGTTTCATAAGGAATGTAACGTTAGAACAATACATTTGTCATATTTTGCTTTGTGATTATGTAACAAATTAGCCTCATCGAATTTTCCCTTTAAGTTCAAAATCAAGACGTTACAAACGACCTCTACCAATCTACTAGATGGCGTCCAAATTCTTTGTTTTTTCCAGCAGGCCAGTTTGGCCTTACTGTATAAAATTTCCTTTTTATAGTCCAGAACAAATCTTGCAAAGGAAATAAAAAATAACAATTCAAAAGCTTTAGAAACACAAATTAATACTAATATATATATAAATGTTTGATAGTAGAGTGACTTTAAATTATTCTTTCTTCAAAATGCCACATCACCAGATTCGTTCAAATGATGAAAGAACAGTGTGGGTTACAATTTTGCAACAGATACAGTGGTTACAAACTTAAAATATTTATGCAAATAAATGAATGAGAAACGGCGGATGTAGATGCAATGCATCAAATAAACTCACTTTAGCAACAGATTTCCCCTTTTTAACATCACCATTCTGCTGGGAGGCCTTCTGCTTCCGTGCATTCAACATTTTTACGATTTTCTAGAAAACGTCGACCGGTGAATATTGCTTTGTACGACTGAGTTTCTAATAAATATCAGACACTCATAGCATACAATTCACACGTAGGAGTAAAAACTTCTTTCTGCTAGCCGAATTTGTCGATAAAATATCTCCTTACAATTGTAAATACGATGCAATGTCGAAATTTCTAAATGTAAACAAACTCGTGTTACATCGCCATCCGCTTGTTCCAAGTTTGAATTTTGTCCCAAAGCCAAGCGCAGTGATTGGTCAGAATAGAAATACAAGCATTGGCCACCTAGCGGACAATTATATATTAAAGGGAGGCTACTCTTAATAAATATTTTGTTCGAGTTGTCGTTCTTTATATAATGTCGGTTTAAAAATGGGAAAGAAAATCTTACCAGCTGATTCATTTGGAAAAATTCTTTTAGTGATGTCCATTTCCTGGTAGTGGTTGTTGCAGTTGTTACCATTGCGTGCGAGTCTTGTAGCGAAGCATGTTGCTGAGTTGGAATGACTTCCTTGTCTTTCGCAATATTTGGAATTTTAGACTGCTTTTTTGTTTTCTGTGTCTTTGTCCGATTTCTCAATGAACTTTGTTTTCTCGTCTCGTCAACGGCCGGAACTTTCAGGGGAATTTTGGATTTCCTGATACATTTTTGAACTTGTGGTTTAGCAACACTAAATTCCTAAAAAAATAAAAACAATCAAATTAAATAGTCAAAACCAATGTCTCGATCCTCAGTCAATTCACCTTTTCTTTATTTTACTCGGAAAATAGAGATACACAAGAATCAAAGCTCACTACTAAAGTTTTTATATTTATTTAGTTAATTTATTTCTTTTTCGTTCTTTCTTGCTCTTTTTGATAGTGATTTCGTAAAATTGACAAATGAAAAACGAAGTGTATTTATACATCGTATATAGACTTTGATTTCATTGCATTTTCTTTGTATCCTAAATTTGACGAACAAAAGATATGATTGATTGTCTTTGATTGAAGTAAAACTAAAGACTGGATTTTTTTTACACCCAGTATGCACAGACAATCTAATTTTATTTTATATTGACTTACATTAGTGATATATCGTTGCCCGGGGACTGCCACACGCTTAGGGTTAGGAGTGATGAAGATGTCCCTGGGACGCTTTTTACCCTCATCAACTTTATTGGCCTGGGGGGCGGGATTGTGATGTATCTGGAATAAAATATCAAAATGAAAGAAAGAAAGAAAGATTGAAATAAAAAATAGTACCAATCACTGGTCTTTGATAGTGGTATTGTTAGCAACAAAACGATTTATTTGAAGAAAAAAACTTTATAAAATTCATCTAAGTTATTGGGAAAAATGGAGTCATGTTAGAATAACATGATGAAAAATTGACATCGACATTATAATAGTTCAGTATCGTATATAGGGAAAAAAGAGGTAACTCTAATACTTACTTTGCAATTGATTTGGAAGAACTCGGTTAATGTCGTCCATTTCTTCTCAACAGCCATACTCATATGATAATATACTTACGTATCTTACCGCACTGAACTCTTGTTGTCTTCAGACTCGGCCAGATGACGAATGATGATGATGAGATACCAAACGACCACCGCTTATATAGAAACATGGAGTAAATGTGAAATGTGTTTTTAAAACTCAAATATCTCCACTCAAAAAATCAGAAGTTAAAATCATATAGTTGTAATTAGTATGTTTATCTATGTATGGTAGGTATACTCGGAGGTTTCAGTGGTGTCCAGTGACCGTGTTTATTTAGGAATTGACCACGGTCCGCTTGGTGCTCTATCTCTCCGTGACGTCCACACTTTGGTATTGTTTGTCATGGCCTACACTTTACCCGACACATGGCCGGTGGTAACAGGATTACAAATTATCTATTATAGCATTAATGGTAATTGTATCTACTATCTCCATAATGAAAATTATAATATGGTTCATATTAAAAAAGCATAATAATATGTTGCAATTAATTAATTAGTGCACACTAAACTATTTTTTTATTGTAAAGAGTGAACATATTGTATCCTGGCCGTCACAATTTCAATTCTTTATTTATAACATACACATTTATAAATGATTCCAGTTGGAACTAAATATGTCTCTACCATGGCATGCTCGTTTGAAGTGATTGATATAGATGACAGACACGTTAATTAGATTGAAATTGGCCGTTTTATTAAAACAACGGATACATATCACTTAGTATAAAACAACCTGTTTCATTTTACGTGTGAAGTTGCGAAATACAAAACTTAACTCGTCAAAGAATTTGGCAAACGCTATTACATCTTATTAACGCCTCCTCCAGAAAATAAATTATTTGATTTGTTACCTCGCATCCATTTTTTAAAACTAGTTTATCATTAAAAAAATTGTAAGTCTCCATCTCCACATTATTAAAGTAAAAACAATCCTTTTCTAAAAACCATACAGTTTGTCAATATTGATACCATTAATCACCACTTGGTATATCAAAAAATGGGAAAGGGGTAAAGTATCATCAGCATGAAAATATAATTTTAAATAAATTTTAACTTCATTTATTATTTTCATTCCCTTAACATTATTTTGAAGCATATATTCTTCCATATGATTAAACATAAACCATATGATTAAACATAAAACTAAATAAGAAAGGAGAAAGATATTCCCCTTGTTTCAACCCGCTTTCAGTAATGAAGAAAGTACAATCATCATTAAAACCAATATTGGACTTTATGCCCCGATACATAATGTAAATAATTGTTAACATTTTGCCATCGATACCATTAATCAACATTTAGTTCCGTAATCCTTATCGAACGCCTTTGGAAGTCTATGAGTATGAGTCATTCTCAGAAATGTTCAAAATCCAACATTGAGAAAACTGAAAAAAAATACCTCAATAAATAGATAACTTTGGTTCAGAAACTTAAAGAATGATAATTGTAGGTATCAAAAATGATATTGGTAATTCCTGATAAGCTCCCAATTAGTTACTATGACGACCAAAAGATCACGTGTCAAGGTCAAATGTCTACGGTGTTACCATACTAAATACTATAATATCCTGTTTTAAAATATATTAATGTAATTAATAACTGTTCATTTCATTTGATACTAAGTCAAAGTAATAGTTCCTATCAAGTCATATTACTAGTATTATGTCTACCTAGTTCATTTTTACGGAGTATTAAACTCCATAATCAGCTGACAAGTAACATATCTCACCAGTCAACATCCTTGTACTTTTATAGCATACAAATACTTTTCATTTTATTATATAAGAATACTCAAAAAGATTATTCCTTTGAGACAAAGATTTTTTTTTTTTTTTCAATAATTTGAAAACTTTTTTGTTTGTTAACATGCTCTATATTTCATCTTTAACTTATCATTTTGCAATATTTTTTTTGTCTTGGTAAAACTATGGACATTGATTGAATACCACTGACAAAGGTAACACAAAAGACGTTTGTCCATGGTGTTGAAATGTTTTGAATAGTTCTCTATCATAATGAAATTCATTAAAAATTAAAAATGGACTAAGTAGACATAATACTATGATATCAAAGAGTTTCAAGTATATCCTATGTTACAAAAGGAGTAAAAAGCAGGATTTCGTTGTCCTTGTCTATGGTGTTACCATGTTTGTCCATTGTGTTACCAAGACTAAATGTGGTTGTTCTGTTGCCGATTATATTTTAATTCATCATTTTGAAATTTAGTTCATATATGGGGATGTATACATCAAATATGATAACAATTAAATGACAAGGTGTCTTAAATTTCTTGTTGTATGACTCTTTTATGTCCGTGGTGTTACCAAAAATTGCCAGTGGTGTTACTATTTTATCACTATTTGGTAACACCAAAGACAGTAACACCACAGACGTTTTCTTCTATTTGTAAAGATCTTCATCCTAGTACAAACTGTAGCACCTTGATTTGAACTAACTATATAATTTTAGTAGTTCCTTTAATATTCCACGGAA
The DNA here is from genome assembly GCF_041381155.1 of Argopecten irradians. NCBI lineage: Eukaryota > Metazoa > Mollusca > Bivalvia > Pectinida > Pectinidae > Argopecten > Argopecten irradians. The sequence continues at coordinate 9,222,177 of NC_091147.1, read as the reverse complement.
ATACGTGTCATAGTTTAAAATAATTGGTAACACCATGGACACTGAAACGTTCATTTATAGCTGAACTCGTCATTGATTTGATTTAATTTACAAACTCCTCTCTCTTTGACTTAACTCATTATGTGTCAAATAAATAGGGAGTAGATGCTTAATAGTTAACAAATTATGGATAATATACAATCAAAATAAGGCAAAATCACCAGTCATATAAATAATAATACTTATCCTTCCTAGTGATGTATCATTTGAACCAAAATAATTGTGGTAACATTTCTTCTAAGGACAGGCGAACAAAGATCCTGTAATAAAAGATGATTTCAAAGTAGGATACTTTTTTCTGTATCTTATCTCTGTATAAAAGGACATCTAATAATAAACAGCATATTTCTCACCCTCGATTGTCCAGGGGTTAGTACAGTGTATCACTGACGTAATATCCACCTCTGAACTATGTCACAGTAAAAAGGAAGGGACTGTGTTGGACAGCAAATGAGCAGGTAGTTTTGTCCTCTGACGTACATAATAACTGTGTTGCTTTGAGTTAGGCATCACTCTCCCTGCAATCTTCATAGGAAATCTCTGTAGGCCTGTGATTTGTCAGTTTTTGCTCTTCTGAACTGTTTTCATTTTTACTAAGAAATAGTCCACGGTGGATATATATAACAACAGTGATAGTAAACCTCGGATTATCGAGGATGGCATTTCTTAGATACTAATTTTTACAAAGTGAATTAGATGTAGACAATAATAATTGGTGACATACTGACGCATACATGGACACATACATGATCAAGTATAACATATAATCCTCTATATACTATATCATTATAAAGACAGTATATGGTTTTATGATCAGTCAGTAGTATTCGATACACATACATATTTCTCAACACATTTTACAATAATTTTTATGTACGGATAGATCTAGAAACGATGCAAATTATTATGTAACATGTATCTAGTATCCACTGTCCCCGAGGTAAAATAATTTCCATTGATAAAATAGTTTTAAAAAATCGCATGACAATGCAAGCATCGCACGTGATTGTGAAAGGTTTAGGTTCAGATCAATTTTCGAGAGGCATGCCTCATCTGTATTTTCCGGATTTTATGCCCGTATTCTTATCCAATTTATTGTACCACTTCCGGTAATTTTTCAAGCTTCTCGCGCGAAGAGGGAGACGTGACATTGGACTGAAATTGAATAGGTTCTCAGATAACACACACCAATGGGATAAGGTACAATAATTATGTTTAAAAATCCATATCCGAAGGCTAATATGAAGGTTACACTTATAGGTTTTGATAAAAATACTGGAAACAAGTTAAGGTGGCTTACACCACTTACTAGAATACCGGAAGTGTACTCCAGAAACGAAACCAATTTTGCAAATTTTCTTTCTGTGGTGTACTACCAGAGAGCTTTCTTGGTTCTTCTTACCATTCCCTTTTAAACAGAACTAACATATATATTAGAATTACACGTATATAACTATAATATATAATATGACTAAAGGCAAGGCCTTATGGGCGCAGCCAGATGTTTTAAGGTTCATGTAATGGCTTTAACCAGTGATATTTTGCAAGCCTAAAACGCATTACTGTGCTGCAATTGAACAGAACTAATTTCATTAATTGTTGGTATATACCCTGGCTAACTGTCAGTCTTACTGTTGATATGTAATTTGTGGAGCTGCGTGTAAAATGCAGTAAAATATGAGAAAAATGTATAGTTCTGGAGAAGACATAGAACTCGTGTGAATTGCATTGATGGAACCAAATAATCATGCCATCGTGTTCAGTTGTGAATATGCCAGGTACTCCAACAGTTTGTTTGGCAAAATCGGACCAGCAAATAGCGCAGGAGCCTAGTGTAGTAAATGCAAATGGCTGCTATAAATGGCGGATCGAAAATATCGCATATAAGAAGCCATCTCAATTGATTCAAATGTTTTTATAGACACCAAAAGGTACTCTGAACATAACAAGAAGACTCTTCACGAAAAAAAATAGTTCAAACAATCTGTTTGGGGCGAAAAATGCAAATTTCCGGAAAGAGCCTCAAAGTCCACATTTTAACTATTTTTGTCGTAAATATTCTTCTTGTCATGTTCAGAGTACCTTATAGTGTATATAAGAGCACTTGTATCAATTAAAATGTCTTTTTATATGCTATATTTGTGATCCGCCATTTAAAGCAGCCATTTGCATTTACAACAATAGGCTCCTGCGCTATTCGCTGGTCCGATTTTGCCAAACAAACTGTTGGAGTACCTGGCATAGTTACTACGGAACACGATAGCATGTTTATTTGGTTCCATCAATGCAATTCACACGAGTTCTATATCTTCTCCAGAAATATACATTTTTCTCTTATTTTGCTGAAATTTACAAGCAGCTTCACAAATTACTTATCAACAGTAAGACTGACAGTTAGCCAGGGTATATACCAACAATTAATGAAATTAGTTCTGTTCAATTGCAGCACAGTAATGCGTTTTAGGCTTGCAAAATATCACTGGTTAAAGCCATTACATGAACCTTAATATGAATCATGCACGGCATGGGAAGAGCGAAGCAATACTTGTTTATTTTATTTTCTATATCATGTAGAAGACATAATTTCCAAATAAAAGGACGCACTTTAAACTAAAGAAGTATATGATGTAATAATTGTGTAGCCTAAACTCAAAGAAATGAACTCAAAGATTCAGATTTCTCTGTGTCCATTCAAGGCCTGGAGTGCCGCGTATGCGAATCCTATGATTTTGCGCCATTTGTTGACATTATGTGACGTTATGATTCCTTGTGATCATCTTCGCCTTGGTGGATATTTTGATTGCATTCCATAGCTTTTAATTTTCAAAGTGTTATTTATATTATTATTTAAAAAATAATATAAAATGTTTAATTTCTCCTGTTATGCATTTGCATTAGTTAAATATATATTTACCGGGGAGAGCAGTACCGGAGCAACGCACAACCTCCCCATATGTATGAAAAAATTATAATTATTGAATTATTTAAAAATACCAAGGATTTATAAGTGAGAAGGATTTGTCACTGTCTCGTTACATTACTTAACACCATGCATGTGAGACGCCTATGATCCGGGAACGAAAAGAATTTTTCAACAAATACTTATCTTATTGAATCAAAAGAAACACCAATGTAAAGTTTATTAAATTTCACAATGTACTTGCTTTGAGGACAGAAGATTTAGAAAAATTGTCTTAAATTTTCGTTAAAAAACATGACAGCTCATGAAATGACGGTCAGCTTCAGAAATTAAGGCTGTAAGCCTGGCACCCGCAAGCTACATCAAAGGTTGTGCCAGCATATATATCAAAGGAAAATCTGCTGTCCCCCAACATCATGGTCAGTGCACAAACACAAAAGTGCTCACGATGTATTCCTCCAAAACCAAGGGTGGCAAATCTTTCTCACTTATAAATCCTTGAAAAAAAAACAATCTAAAAAACATGTTGATGTTCATTATGATGATACTAGATATGTATTGAATGAATAGAGTGTTAGGTAGTAGTAACACAAAACATCAAGATTAAAAGCTTTTTCTTCACTCAGGAGATAAATTTAGGAGGTAAACTTTACTAAGGAAATAAGCCTTCCTATAAGCGCCGCTCTCCTGTTATGGAGAAGAGTTGAAGTTGTAGAAACCGTAAGTTACGCCCCCATCCAATGGATTAAACAATGTTTTACTACATGCGATACCTCTAACATCACCATTGCATCCCATTTAACCTTTTTCTTTTTAAAGTGACGAAGAGAGAATGATGTCGGACTGGACTCCCGTTCCGGTAAGTTTTGAATTAATGTGAGCTGAAGCTGCATTTACTAATGTTGATGAGTAAGTTTATAGGTAGGTATAGAATACTTAAACTTGATAAAAGAATCATACACATATATGCACAATCATAAGACTCCCAATTTTACAAACAGTATGATTTAACCAATTCAATAGCCCCCAGACCCCATTTACAAACTAGAGAAACTACATAAAGCCACAACTTTGATTGAATTGTCTGCATTCAGGCCTCAAAGTAGCACTTGGGAATGACTAGCCAAGTGGCGAGTGACCTCTAAATTTTACTCGCCAAATGTTGTTCAAGCGAAATTTATAAGTTTCAAATATTGATTTGATGTGTTAAGAGCTTTATTGAGACACCTTACACTATTGAGCAAGCAGATACAAATATACAAGTATTAAAAACATGAAAAACATAATTTTGTGTTGGTCAAAACTCTTTTTATTCAACAACTGCAATGTCCCACCAAACAGCCTCTGTACTTCAGCTTCTTTTTGTTTTAAAACCATTTTTCAATCTGTTTACATTTCTATATACGGTAATATAAGTTATTTATATAATAAATGTATAGTAATTAATCAATATATCTCAAATTTATTCAGTGACTAACTCATATCTCGCCGATTAGGGTTATAATATTTGATTTTAAATTGAATAAATTGGGCCTAATACCTCAGGCAGTCATGTACAAGCTTCCAAGAGTCCGTTTTTCGTTGCAAATGTCTACCAGCGGCTTGGAATTTACACTGTAGTTCTGGCTTGGCAATTCTATACATGTATGCATTGACGAACTTCATGTGCATATCTTGCAATAATTGAAGCGATAACAGTATCATGAATGTCTTACTGTCTTTCTGTGTCACACAATCGTCTGTCTCTTTCGTAACAATCAGTAGTTGGACACAAAGTCTATTTTGCCGGCTATTGATTAATTAATAGTCTGTTCACACATCTTTCAAAACATCGTACCTTCGTCATGTCTTAGCCACAACATTCATTCAGCCATGTCGAAACTTTTACTACATGCGATACCTCTAACATCACCATTGCATCCCATTTAACCTTTTTCTCTTTAAAGTGATGAAGAGAGAATGATGTCGGACTGGACTCCCGTTCCGGTAAGTTTTGAATTAATGTGAGCTGAAGCTGCATTTACTAATGTTTATGAGTAAGTTTATAGGTAGGTATAGAATACTTAAACTTGATAAAAGAATCATACACATATGCACAATCATAAGACTCCCAATTTTACAAACAGTATGATTTAACCAATTCAATAGCCCCCAGACCCCATTTACAAACTAGAGAATAGGCCATGCTATACATAAAGCCACAACTTTGATTGAATTGTCTGCATTACCATTACTTCTGACACAGGAAAAAACAACAAATACTGTTTGAAAAGTTTCTAAAACAACATTACATATTACCTTGTAGAAACAGACATCTTATTTTCTCAGTACTGAGAATTTTTCAATATTTGAAGATTCACACGGACACCATGTTAAAGGTCAATCCTACCCCAAATAAAGGGGCACTTTAGTATTTAACTGTGCATTGGAATTTGGGTTTATAATAGTCTTATGAAAGTTGGAGCAGTTAATTACTATCGCTGTGACATGCATTCAAATGACCACGTCATTTTGTTAGTGCAATGATAAGAATAGCTCTCTGTCAGCTTTACACATTGGTGGCAGCCATGTTTTACAGCATAAACTGAACCCTCACCAAAGGAATATCTCAAAATTGCTCTTACAGTCTTGAATTTATACCTTTGTAGATGTGTGAAGTTGTGAACATGTATGATTGAAAGTAACTAATACTCTCATAAAAAGGACAATTATCAATTTCCAAGTGACTGTTTGTGGCATTTTAATTTGTGTACCTTGGGAAAGGGTACCGTATAGTGTACTGTACACACTACAAAGAGTTTCTGCAATAATTAGTTAAAACGATTTGCAATGTCGTTGAATTTGCCAACTTGTTTTGTTTCATTTTCCATAACAGATGTACCAAATGTTCTATGTTATATTTCGCTTCAAATTCATAGTTATAAATATTATAATTTATGTGGAATCAATTAAATCTTCACTAAGGCGTCTTTTTAATCAAGTTTGATAAATTAAGGTAGCTATACGGCTATACTGTAGGCTGATATGGCGTATCTATGAGTTGACGTGTAAATCAGTGTTATCATGTTATTTGTTTGTCAGACCATCTCCGTCAGAGTGTGTTTGTCCAATGGTCTACGTATCTCTGATAAAATCTGGATATTACTAGTCTATTGCGGAAATCCTTGGAGTATGAAATGATGATGCGGCTGTTTAAAGTGAATGTCACTACATGTTTAATGTCAAGGACAATTAAATGTGACTGAATCTGTGACTACAGGAGGATGTCTGCTTTAAGTATGTTTTAGTGGAGATATTCTGACAGGTACTGTGACCTTTGTTTCAATAATTACATAATTATTATTATAATGTTTTCTAGTTTATCCTTGGAACTAAAAGTTTGTGTTTGGGGTGGTAATGGTCCATCTTTGATAATCCAGGGTTTCTGATCACTTACAATCTCTATACCCCAGGACTATCTCATGGTAAACTGGAGGCAACAAAACAGAACAGGTAATTTAGTCCTTTAATGTACATCAAAAAGCCATTTAATGGTACACTGTGGTTGACTGTGTGGCTTTCAAGTCAGACGTCACTCTCACTGTAATCTTCCAAGAATGTTTTTGCAAGCCTGTGTTCAGGTTTGTTTCCCTGAGTTGCCTTCAATTTTACTATCAGGTAGTCCAGGGGTGTAGAGAGTGTAAGTGATTGGAACCCTTTGAGTATCGAGGATGGTAATGGTCTAATTGAGTTGTTTTCTGCTTTGGTTCAAAGTCTTTAATTTCCAAACACATTTACTATCAAATTATCTTTTTTACGATATTGGTATAATTAGGTATCTTACACTTTAAATAAAATAAGGCATTTTAATTTCGGGCCTGACCTTGAATTATCTATGTGGTCAAGTATGTATCACATTTGATATTTTATCAGTTGTATATTCTCAAGGTATAAGTAGGTCATTGATATTACTAAATTGTGCTTAATTAAACCATGTGTCCACTCATGTGTATAATTAAACCATGTGTCCACTCATGTGTATAATTAAACCATGTGTCCACTCATGGGCACCACACTGACCAGGTGTTGTGTTGTTTAGACCATTCACCTTTCATCTCGCCACTCGTTTTTTTATTCTCCACATGGACGTGAAAAGGTCAAGTGTCATCTACCTGATCATGTGGGTTTTCTCTGGGTACTTCAGTGTCTTCCATTCTCCTTGGATATTTATGTCTGGTCAATCAAAAGTGGTCAACGGTGACCGATTATGTCAGTGATTACATTGGTCTGATAATCTACCACTATTATCATAAAAAATATCTCTTATTGCCCTCTGCAAGTTCAAAATTTTAAAATCTATGGGCAAGAATTACTCCAGCTTAGATAACCATTGTAAGCTAGCAGTTAAAGAATATGTTAAACAATGAAGGTAAAAACATTGATCACTTGGCTTATGGAATTTATGATATACTTGAATTTTTTATCTGTTCTTAGCAAATAATTCTTGTCTCCTTACCAATTAATATATAATTTCTGAAAATATAAATCAGAACAGCTCAGAGCCTTCTGAGCTATTTCAAATGTTTACACGAGAAAAAGTGATCTACATTGAATTGCTTGATAACTTTGTAAATAAGAACTTTACAAAAGTAGGTAAATATGGAAAGTTTAAAGCTAAAAAATTGTAAAACGCTTTAAATGCTTGGTTGAGGTTGAAATAAGATATGTGGTGTTCAGTGCCACAAACTCATCTAGAAGTGATATTAAAAAGATAATTGATAGAAGTTGTGTGTAAATGTGTAGTACCATCCTTGATACTCGAGGGGTTACTATCACTGATGCAATGTCCACCCCTGGATTATCTCATAGTAAAACTGGAGGCATCAGAAGACACAGGTAATATGATGGTTTGATGTACATCAAAGATATTGTATAACACTACACTAAGTGGTTGACTGTGAGGCCTTGAAGTTGCTTGCATTTTAATCTTCAAAGGAACTCTCTGCAGGCCTGGATTGGATCAGTTTTTTCTCCTGCGCTGCCTTCAATTTTACTATGAGATAGTCAAGGGGTAGATATAACATCAGTGATAGTAACCCCTGGAGTATCGAGATGGTTTAGAGAGGCGGAGAAAAATATTTAAAATACTTTAAGTGCCTTTTCTACGACTTTAAAATGAAAATTGCAAATGCTTGGTTGAGGTTGAAATAAGATGTGGTGTCCACTGCACAAATTCATCTAGTGATAGTGAAAAGATAATTGGGTGTAATTGTGCAGTACACATGTACATGTGTGTAAATGTGTAGTACACATGTACAGTGTACTGACTTCACGGTAACAGGTCGTGGTGATAACAATGGATCAGACAGCTGGTCTGATATAGACCTGTAGTGATAACCGAAGGTTAGTATACTCACAGTAACTGTACCATAGGACATTGTATAAGGCGTACTTTGATATGGCCAGATATCTACAAGTTTAATGTACGATAGAACACACATACTAAAGCACTTGTCATCACAGAGTACACTTACATAGTAGTGACACACATGTGAGGATACAGATACTGTGTACGCTTATTGTTCATACTCAGTGGTTAATTGTCATAGTGTCGTCTCGGTGTTCATGGTCAGTGGTTAATTGTGTCGTGTCTGAAATGGTCAACGAGTCTTATATTGTTGGTTTTAACATACAACAGGTAAGTCTAATACAAAGTATAAACCTGTGAAAACCAACCCTTGTCTAATCCGACCTATTTCAGCTTAATTTTATACCATTATCCATCTTAATTAAACTACAAAGCTGTTATACTGTAACCTGTATAATCTAGAAACATGTTTATACCAACCATGTTGGTCCAATACCATACTATTTAGACAAGATGTTTGAAATGTTAATTACAGATGTTGAACAAATTGAACTATTTCACATAAAAAGAGATTCATCAAACTGGAGTCTAAACCAATCAAGGCATAGCCAGGGAGGGTATCATAGTAATTTATAGGAGACTACCAGAAGTACAAAGTATACTAAAATGTCTGTGTATTATCATCTCATAATCTGTTGTCTCAAGGCCTATAAAAGATGATGCTAGACAGGATAATTAAGACCGACAGTTGTGTATTATCATCTTATAATCTGTTGTCTCAAGGCCTATAAAAGATGATGCTAGACAGGAGAATTAAGACCGACAGTTGTGTATTATCATCTCATAATCTGTTGTCTCAAGGCCTATAAAAGATGATGTTAGGCAGGATAATTAAGACCGACAGTTGTGTATTATCATCTCATAATCTGTTGTCTCAAGGCCTATAAAAGAGGATGCTAGACAGGAGAATTAAGATCGACAGTTGTGTATTATCATCTCATAATCTGTTGTCTCATGGCCTATAAAAGATGATGCTAGACAGGAGAATTAAGACCGACAGTTGTGTATTATCATCTTATAATCTGTTGTCTCAAGGCCTATAAAAGATGATGTTAGGCAGGAGAATTAAGACCGACAGTTGTGTATTATCATCTCATAATCTGTTGTCTCATGGCCTATAAAAGATGATGCTAGACAGGAGAATTAAGACCGACAGTTGTGTATTATCATCTTATAATCTGTTGTCTCATGGCCTATAAAAGATGATGTTAGGCAGGAGAATTAAGACCGACAGTTGTGTATTATCATCTTATAATCTGTTGTCTCATGGCCTATAAAAGATGATGTTAGATAGGAGAATTAAGACCGACAGTTGTGTATTATCATCTCATAATCTGTTGTCTCATGGCCTATAAAAGATGATGTTAGGCAGGATAATTAAGACCCACAGTTGTGTATTATCATCTTATAATCTGTTGTCTCATGGCCTATAAAAGATGATGTTAGGCAGGATAATTAAGACCCACAGTTGTGTATTATCATCTTATAATCTGTTGTCTCATGGCCTATAAAAGATGATGCTAGACAGGATAATTAAGACCGACAGTTGTGTATTATCATCTCATAATCTGTTGTCTCATGGCCTATAAAAGATGATGCTAGACAGGATAATTAAGACCGACAGTTGTGTATTATCATCTCATAATCTGTTGTCTCATGGCCTATAAAAGATGATGCTAGACAGGAGAATTAAGACCGACAGTTGTGTATTATCATCTCATAATCTGTTGTCTCATGGCCTATAAAAGATGATGCTAGACAGGAGAATTAAGACCGACAGTTGTGTATTATCATCTTATAATCTGTTGTCTCATGGCCTATAAAAGATGATGTTAGGCAGGAGAATTAAGACCCACAGTTGTGTATTATCATCTTATAATCTGTTGTCTCATGGCCTATAAAAGAGGATGTTAGATAGGAGAATTAAGACCCACAGTTGTGTATTATCATCTTATAATCTGTTGTCTCATGGCCTATAAAAGATGATGTTAGACAGGATAATTAAGACCGACAGTTGTGTATTATCATCTTATAATCTGTTGTCTCAAGGCCATTAAAAGATGATGCTAGACAGGAGAATTAAGACCGACAGTTGTGTATTATCATCTTATAATCTGTTGTCTCAAGGCCTATAAAAGATGATGCTAGACAGGATAATTAAGACCCACAGTTGTGTATTATCATCTTATAATCTGTTGTCTCATGGCCTATAAAAGAGGATGCTAGACAGGAGAATTAAGATCGACAGTTGTGTATTATCATCTTATAATCTGTTGTCTCATGGCCTATAAAAGAGGATGCTAGACAGGAGAATTAAGATCGACAGTTGTGTATTATCATCTTATAATCTGTTGTCTCAAGGCCTATAAAAGATGATGCTAGACAGGATAATTAAGACCCACAGTTGTGTATTATCATCTTATAATCTGTTGTCTCATGGCCTATAAAAGATGATGCTAGACAGGAGAATTAAGACCGTCAGTTGTGTATTATTATCTTATTATCTGTTGTCTCAAGGCCTATAAAAGAGGATGCTAGACAGGAGAATTAAGATCGACAGTTGTGTATTATCATCTTATAATCTGTTGTCTCATGGCCTATAAAAGATGATGTTAGATAGGAGAATTAAGACCGACAGTTGTGTATTATCATCTTATAATCTGTTGTCTCAAGGCCTATAAAAGAGGATGCTAGACAGGAGAATTAAGACCCACAGTTGTGTATTATCATCTTATAATCTGTTGTCTCATGGCCTATAAAAGATGATGTTAGATAGGAGAATTAAGACCGACAGTTGTGTATTATCATCTTATAATCTGTTGTCTCAAGGCCTATAAAAGAGGATGCTAGACAGGAGAATTAAGACCCACAGTTGTGTATTATCATCTTATAATCTGTTGTCTCATGGCCTATAAAAGAGGATGCTAGACAGGAGAATTAAGACCGACAGTTGTGTATTATTATCTTATAATCTGTTGTCTCAAGGCCTATAAAAGAGGATGCTAGACAGGAGAATTAAGACCCACAGTTGTGTATTATCATCTTATAATCTGTTGTCTCATGGCCTATAAAAGATGATGTTAGATAGGAGAATTTAGACCGACAGTTGTGTATTATCATCTTATAATCTGTTGTCTCATGGCCTATAAAAGAGGATGCTAGACAGGAGAATTAAGACCCACAGTTGTGTATTATCATCTTATAATCTGTTGTCTCATGGCCTATAAAAGATGATGCTAGACAGGAGAATTAAGACCGACAGTTGTGTATTATCATCTTATAATCTGTTGTCTCAAGGCCTATAAAAGAGGATGCTAGACAGGAGAATTAAGACCGACAGTTGTGTATTATCATCTTATAATCTGTTGTCTCAAGGCCTATAAAAGATGATGCTAGACAGGATAATTAAGACCGACAGTTGTGTATTATCATCTTATAATCTGTTGTCTCATGGCCTATAAAAGATGATGTTAGGCAGGATAATTAAGACCCACAGTTGTGTATTATCATCTTATAATCTGTTGTCTCATGGCCTATAAAAGATGATGCTAGACAGGAGAATTAAGACCGACAGTTGTGTATTATCATCTTATAATCTGTTGTCTCAAGGCCTATAAAAGAGGATGCTAGACAGGAGAATTAAGACCGACAGTTGTGTATTATCATCTTATAATCTGTTGTCTCATGGCCTATAAAAGATGATGCTAGACAGGAGAATTAAGACCGACAGTTGTGTATTATCATCTTATAATCTGTTGTCTCATGGCCTATAAAAGATGATGTTAGATAGGAGAATTAAGACCCACAGTTGTGTATTATCATCTCATAATCTGTTGTCTCATGGCCTATAAAAGATGATGTTAGGCAGGAGAATTAAGACCGACAGTTGTGTATTATCATCTTATAATCTGTTGTCTCAAGGCCTATAAAAGATGATGTTAGGCAGGATAATTAAGACCGACAGTTGTGTATTATCATCTTATAATCTGTTGTCTCATGGCCTATAAAAGATGATGTTAGGCAGGATAATTAAGACCGACAGTTGTGTATTATTATCTTATTATCTGTTGTCTCAAGGCCTATAAAAGAGGATGTTAGGCAGGATAATTAAGACCGACAGTTGTGTATTATCATCTTATAATCTGTTGTCTCATGGCCTATAAAAGATGATGTTAGGCAGGATAATTAAGACCGACAGTTGTGTATTATCATCTTATAATCTGTTGTCTCATGGCCTATAAAAGATGATGTTAGGCAGGATAATTAAGACCGACAGTTGTGTATTATTATCTTATTATCTGTTGTCTCAAGGCCTATAAAAGAGGATGTTAGATAGGAGAATTAAGATCGACAGTTGTGTATTATCATCTCATAATCTGTTGTCTCATGGCCTATAAAAGATGATGTTAGGCAGGAGAATTAAGACCGACAGTTGTGTATTATCATCTTATAATCTGTTGTCTCAAGGCCTATAAAAGATGATGTTAGGCAGGATAATTAAGACCGACAGTTGTGTATTATTATCTTATTATCTGTTGTCTCAAGGCCTATAAAAGAGGATGTTAGATAGGAGAATTAAGATCGACAGTTGTGTATTATCATCTCATAATCTGTTGTCTCATGGCCTATAAAAGATGATGCTAGACAGGAGAATTAAGACCGACAGTTGTGTATTATCATCTTATAATCTGTTGTCTCAAGGCCTATAAAAGAGGATGCTAGACAGGAGAATTAAGACCGTCAGTTGTGTATTATTATCTTATTATCTGTTGTCTCAAGGCCTATAAAAGAGGATGCTAGACAGGAGAATTAAGATCGACAGTTGTGTATTATCATCTCATAATCTGTTGTCTCATGGCCTATAAAAGAGGATGCTAGACAGGATAATTAAGACCGACAGTTGTGTATTATCATCTTATAATCTGTTGTCTCATGGCCTATAAAAGATGATGTTAGATAGGAGAATTTAGACCGACAGTTGTGTATTATCATCTTATAATCTGTTGTCTCATGGCCTATAAAAGAGGATGCTAGACAGGAGAATTAAGACCCACAGTTGTGTATTATCATCTTATAATCTGTTGTCTCATGGCCTATAAAAGATGATGCTAGACAGGAGAATTAAGACCGACAGTTGTGTATTATCATCTTATAATCTGTTGTCTCAAGGCCTATAAAAGATGATGTTAGGCAGGATAATTAAGACCGACAGTTGTGTATTATTATTAGGTCATCTGACCCGAAGGGTCAGGATGACCTATTGTCATCATGCACCGTCCGTCGTCGTGCGCCGTGCGCCGTGCGCCGTCCGCCGTCCGCCGTCCGCCGTGCGCCGTGCGTAAACTTTTTATTCAAACGACTTCTTCTCAATAACCGGAAGGCCCAGGGTACTCATATTTGGCCTGTAGGTTGCTGGGATGGAGGGCTACCAAGTTTGTTCAAATGAATGACCTTGACCTTCATTCAAGGTCACAGGGGTCAAAAAGGCTAAAAATCTTTAAACAACTTCTTCTCAAGAACCAGAAGGCCCAGGGTACTGATATTTGGCCTGTAGGATGCTGGGATGAAGGGCTACCAAGTTTGTTCAAATAAATGACCTTGACCTTCATTCAAGGTCACAGGGGTCAAATAGGCTAAAATCCTTTAAACAACTTCTTGTGAATAACTAAGAGGCCTAGAGACCTGATATTAGGCCTGTGGCATGCTGGGATGAAGGGCTACCAAGTTTGTTCAAATAAATGACCTTGACCTTCATTCAAGGTCACGAGGGTCAAAAAGGCTAAAATCTTTAAACAACTTCTTCTCAAGAACCAGAAGGCCCAGGGTACTGATATTTGGCCTGTAGGATGCTGGGATGAAGGGCTACCAAGTTTGTTCAAATAAATGACCTTGACCTTCATTCAAGGTCACCGGGGTCAAATAGGCTAAAATCCTTTAAACAACTTCTTGTGAATAACTAAGAGGCCTAGAGACCTGATATTAGGCCTGTGGCAAGCTGGGATGAAGGGCTACCAAGTTTGTTCAAATAAATGACCTTGACCTTCATTCAAGGTCACAAGGGTCAAAAAGGCTAAAATCTTTAAACAACTTCTTCTCAAGAACCAGAAGGCCCAGGGTACTGATATTTGGCCTGTAGGATGCTGGGATGAAGGGCTACCAAGTTTGTTCAAATAAATGACCTTGACCTTCATTCAAGGTCACAGGGGTCAAATAGGCTAAAATCCTTTAAACAACTTCTTGTGAATAACTAAGAGGCCTAGAGACCTGATATTAGGCCTGTGGCATGCTGGGATAAAGGGCTACCAAGTTTGTTCAAATGAATGACCTTGATCTTCATTCAAGGTCACAGGGGTCAAATAGGCTAAAATCTTTAAACAACTTCTTCTCAAGAACCAGAAGGCCCAGGGTACTGATATTTGGCCTGTAGGATGCTGGGATGAAGGGCTACCAAGTTTGTTCAAATAAATGACCTTGACCTTCATTCAAGGTCACAGGGGTCAAAAAGGCTAAAATCTTTAAACAACTTCTTCTCAAGAACCAGAAGGCCCAGGGTACTGATATTTGGCCTGTAGGATGCTGGGATGAAGGGCTACCAAGTTTGTTCAAATAAATGACCTTGACCTTCATTCAAGGTCACCGGGGTCAAATAGGCTAAAATCCTTTAAACAACTTCTTGTGAATAACTAAGAGGCCTAGAGACCTGATATTAGGCCTGTGGCATGCTGGGATGAAGGGCTACCAAGTTTGTTCAAATAAATGACCTTGACCTTCATTCAAGGTCACGAGGGTCAAAAAGGCTAAAATCTTTAAACAACTTCTTCTCAAGAACCAGAAGGCCCAGGGTACTGATATTTGGCCTGTAGGATGCTGGGATGAAGGGCTACCAAATTTGTTCAAATAAATGACCTTGACCTTCATTCAAGGTCACAGGGGTCAAATAGGCTAAAATCCTTTAAACAACTTCTTGTGAATAACTAAGAGGCCTAGAGACCTGATATTAGGCCTGTGGCATGCTGGGATGAAGGGCTACCAAGTTTGTTCAAATAAATGACCTTGACCTTCATTCAAGGTCACGAGGGTCAAAAAGGCTAAAATATTTAAACAACTTCTTCTCAAGAACCAGAAGGCCCAGGGTACTGATATTTGGCCTGTAGGATGCTGGGATGAAGGTTTGTTCAAATAAATGATCTTGACCTTCATTCAAGGTCACAGGGGTCAAATAGGCTAAAATCCTTTAAACAACTTCTTGTGAATAACTAAGAGGCCTAGAGACCTGATATTAGGCCTGTGGCATGCTGGGATGAAGGGCTACCAAGTTTGTTCAAATAAATGACCTTGACCTTCATTCAAGGTCACGAGGGTCAAATAGGCTAAAATCTTTAAACGACTTCTTCTCAAGAACCAGAAGGCCCAGGGTACTGATATTGGGCCTGTGACATGCTTGGATGAAGGGCTACCAAGTTTGTTCAAATGAATGACCTTAGCCTTCATTCAAGGTCACGGGGGTCAAAAAGGCTAAAATATTTAAATGACTTTTTCTCAAGAACCAGAAGGCCCAGGGTACTGATATTTGGCCTGTAGGATGCTGGGATGAAGGGCTACCAAGTTTGTTCAAATAAATGACCTTGACCTTCATTCAAGGTCACAGGGGTCAAATAGGCTAAAATCATTTAATCAAATTCTTGTGAATAACGAAGAGGCCTAGAGACCTGATATTAGGCCTGTGGCATGCTGGGATAAAGGGCTACCAAGTTTGTTCAAATGAATGACCTTGATCTTCATTCAAGGTCACAGGGGTCAAATAGGCTAAAATCTTTAAATGACTTCTTCTTAAGAACCAGAAGGCCCAGGGTACTGATATTGGGCATGTAGCATGCTTGGATGAAGGGCTATCAAGTTTATTCAAATGAATGACCTTGATCTTCATTTAAGGTCACGGGCGGCAAATAGACTAAAATCTTTAAATGACGTCTTCTCAAGAACCAGAAGGCCCAGGGTACTGATATTGAGCATGTGGCATGCTGGTAGCATGCTGGGATGAAGGGCTACCAAGTTTGTTCAAATGAATTACCTTGACCTTCAATCAAGGTCACAGAGGTCAAATAGGCTAAAATCTTTAAACGACTATGTTGTATTGTACTAATAGTCAGATGACTGTTAAGGCCCATGGGCCTCTTGTCTTATTATCTGTTGTCTCAAGGCCTATAAAAGATGATGCTAGACAGGATAATTAAGACCGACAGTTGTGTATTATCATCTCATAATCTGTTGTCTCAAGGCCTATAAAAGAGGATGTTAGGCAGGAGAATTAAGACCGACAGTTGTGTATTATCATCTCATAATCTGTTGTCTCAAGGCCTATAAAAGATGATGTTAGGCAGGAGAATTAAGACCGACAGTTGTGTATTATCATCTTATAATCTGTTGTCTCAAGGCCTATAAAAGATGATGTTAGGCAGGAGAATTAAGACCGACAGTTGTGTATTATCATCTTATAATCTGTTGTCTCAAGGCCTATAAAAGATGATGCTAGACAGGAGAATTAAGACCGTCAGTTGTGTATTATTATCTTATAATCTGTTGTCTCAAGGCCTATAAAAGAGGATGCTAGACAGGATAATTAAGACCCACAGTTGTGTATTATCATCTTATAATCTGTTGTCTCAAGGCCTGTAAAAGATGATGATAGACAGGAGAATTAAGACCGTCAGTCCAAAGCATACTTAAAATGTCGTTGTATTCCACCATTCTACTATCTTATATTGTCTCACAGTCTATAAAAGATGATGCTAGGTAGGATAATTAAGACCATCAGTCCAAAGTATACTTAAAATGTCGTTGTATTCCACCATTCTACTATCTTATATTGTCTCACAGTCTATAAAAGATGATGCTAGGTAGGATAATTAAGACCGTCAGTCCAAAGTATACTTAAAATGTCGTTGTATTCCACCATTCTAACATCTTACATTGTCTCACAGTCTATAAAAGATGATGCTAGGTAGGATAATTAAGACCGTCAGTCCAAAGTATAACTTAAAATGTCGTTGTATTCCACCATTCTAACATCTTACATTGTCTCACAGTCTATAAAAGATGATGCTAGGTAGGATAATTAAGACCGTCAGTCCAAAGTATACTTAAAATGTCGTTGTATTCCACCATTCTACTATCTTACATTGTCTCACAGTCTATAAAAGATGATGCTAGGTAGGATAATTAAGACCGTCAGTCCAAAGTATACTTAAAATGTCGTTGTATTCCACCATTCTAACATCTTACATTGTCTCACAGTCTATAAAAGATGATGCTAGGTAGGATAATTAAGACCGTCAGTCCAAAGTATACTTAAAATGTCGTTGTATTCCACCATTCTAACATCTTACATTGTCTCACAGTCTATAAAAGATGATGCTAGGTAGGATAATTAAGACCGTCAGTCCAAAGTATACTTAAAATGTCGTTGTATTCCACCATTCTAACATCTTACATTGTCTCACAGTCTATAAAAGATGATGCTAGGTAGGATAATTAAGACCGTCAGTCCAAAGTATACTTAAAATGTCGTTGTATTCCACCATTCTAACATCTTACATTGTCTCACAGTCTATAAAAAAGATGATGCTAGGCAGGACAATCAGTTTCTTCATTTTTTGACAATAGCAGTTAGTTAAGATGATATTATTCTATTTTGGCCCTTTCTCCTGGGAACAGTTCTCCTATAGTGTTGTCTGGCGAGGTAAAGTCCCTGAGTCGATGACAAAGGGACTATACCGCGCAAGACAACACTACAGGAGAACTGTTTTTGAGGTAAAGGGCCATAATAGATTTAGTACATTACATGACATTCATTATGACGTCATATAATTGGTCGCATGCTCATTCCCGGGGGAATATACTTTGGTATAGTTCCCGTAGTCAGGTATAGTCTCCCGTAGTCAAGAAGGACAGGGAACTGTCGCAAAATAGACCATGGCTGTTATCCAATCGCATTCCTAGTAATTATCATGTGATGTACTAAAGTGAAGTTAGCAAAAAGGTTCAAATTAAACTTTATAGCATCAATATGTTATAAAATCCTGCAAGTATTGAATAAATCTGAACACAATTTGAACAAATTTAATTTTTATAGCTGTTCTTTTTGCCTCCCCAGATCCAGGAAGATAATGGTGACCCTGACAAAACAAGCCGATCTGTCGACTGTCCGAGTATGTACATAATGTCCTCTGATAAACAGTGTATCCTTGACGACACGGACCAGGAACTACAACATGCCAGTACGATGTCGTCAGGGTCCAGCACAACAAGCTGTGTCAGGGTGGACGTACGTATCATTATCACATTCAACTGACAACACTCTGCAGTAAGCCCCCTCTTGGCAATAAGCCCCCTCTTAGCAAAAAATAAACCCCCTTTCGACAATAAGCCCTCTTCAGCGATAAGCCCCCTCTCGGCAATAAGTCCCCTCTCAGCAATAAATAAACCTCCTCTCGACAATAAGCCCTCTTCAGCGATAAGCCCCCTCTCGGCAATAAGTCCCCTCTCAACAATAATCCCCCTCTTGACAATAAGCCCCCCTCCTCGACAATAACCCCGCTTTCAGCAATAAGCCCCCTCTTGGCAATAAGCTCCCTCTCGATAATAAGCCCCCTCTCATCAATAAAACCCCTTTCGGCAATTAGCCCCCACCAACAATGCATTATATCTACCTCTGTAAAAAAGTGTAATACAAGTACCATATTAAATGCAATAAGAGCCCCCATCTCCATAAGTGCCTCTCCTTATTATTTAGGCCTCAAATTAAATGCAGACTGAAAATATGAAAACTTTGAAGGTCTATTTGATGCCTTTTTCAAATTATCAAATGGCATCCTCTGGCAACAGTTCCACTATAAAAGAAGACACAACACGAATATATCGCAGTCTCCCAAAATACGCAGCTCGCACATATACACGCAACGCATTGCATACTTGGGAGGCTGCTCTTACATGACCTTGGCTGTTACTAGGACGTTAATTAATCAAACAAACAAACCTTTGTGTAAAAATTTTCAAAATGCGAAGTACAAATTTCATCCTCTTACTGTTGGTGCCTCCGTATATTTTCAATATTTAAGGTATCATTACCACATTCAACCAACAAAAAGCACACACTCTGTTATAAGCTCCCTTTCAACAATAAGCCCCCTCTCGACAATAAGCTCTCTTCTTGGTAATAAGCCCATTCTTGGCAATAAGCCCCCTCTCGACAATAAACCCCCTCTCAGCAATAATCCCCCTCTCGACAATATGCCCCCTCTCGACAATAACCCCACTCTCGGCAATGACAACAATCCCGCTCACAGCAATAAGCCCCCTCTTGGCAAAAAGCCCCCTCTCGGCAAAAAGCCCCCTCTCAGTAATAATCTTCCTTTCTACAATAAGCCCCCTCTTGACAATAAGCCCCCTCTTGACAATAATCGTCCTATCTACAATAAGCCCCCTCTCGATAATAACTCGGCTCTCCGCAATGACAATAACCCTGCTTACATCAATAAGCCCCCTCCCAGCAATAAGCCCCTTCTCGGCTATAAGCCCCCAGTTGGCGATAAGCCCCATCTTGACATTAAGGACCCTCTCAGCAATAAGCCTCTTCTCGACAATAAACCCCCTATCAACAATAACCCCGCTCTCGGCAATGATAATAACCCTGCTCTCATCAATGAGCCCTCTCTCAGCATAACCCCCTCTCAACAAAAAGCCCCTTCTTAGCAATAACCGCCTTCTTGACAATAAGCCCCCTCTTGGCAATAACTCCGCTCTCAGCAATGACAATCACCCCGTTCTCAGCAATAAGCCCCCTCCTACAATGTGTTATATTTAACTTGTGGAAAAAGTGGAATACAAGTACCATATTCAATCCAATAAGAGCTATCATCTCTATAAGCCTTCTTATGTAGGCCTCAATTTCCCTGACCTCAAAGTAAATGCAGACTGAAAATATGAAAAATTTGAATGTTTCTATTTGATGCCGTATTTTCAAATTATTGTAAGGCTTTCTTTGTGTAAAAATTTTAAGAAAGTCCAAGTACAAATTTCATTCTATTACTGTTAGTGCCCTCTTTTTTTTCCAATATTTTCAATAAGCACTCTGGGTGTTCATTGGGTTGAATATGCTACTATAATAGCATAAGTGTGTGTTTTTTTAAATCAGCCCGTATGTACATGTACTTTTTGAAAAGATGGGTTGGTTATTGCATATTATCCATTGTTACATCATTATATGATTAACTATGACATAATAGTACATTGAAGTCAAGATCATTGTGTGTACTTAGAGTGCATTACCTTGAACTTTAACCTTTGTTATCAACGATGTGTTTTGTAATTATTTATCATACCGTATTCAACCAATAAGCGCCCGGGAAAAAGGATTCTTAATAAGGCAAAATTATTGCAAAGGAAAGTGCAAACTTATATAGTTTTGATAATTTTAGTCTTTATTTATGCCCACACAGTTGAAATTGAGGCAGGCCTCAAAAGGAGGAGGGGCGCTTATGGGGATATCAGCGCTTATTGGATTCAATACAGTACCTGAATTTATACCACATGTACCTCTATAAATATGTACTAATATCATCATATTTTCATTTTTTCATCAATTTCTCATTAACATGATTCTATAATAATGTTTTCAATTAACAGATCCACATATTTTGATCAATAAAGATGATAATTCATAGAAAAATTTAACCATTTTACAAATTTAAATTTTCAATTATATAAGTAATCAACAATAATGAAGGACCCTATTGATACACAGAAAATGATGTAAAACTTACCAAAATAGAAAAAAGAACAAAAACAGCAGACGACAGAAAAGTATTGCTGAGTTTGGTTTATCTGGCGTAACGTCCTATCAACAGCCAAGGTCATTAAGGACATGCCAGGTTAATAGGTGGAGGAAAGCTGAGTACCTGGAGAAAAATCTCCGACCAGTGGCCAATACCTGGCAACTGCTCCTTATTGATTCAAACTCGCCACCCAGAGATGGAGGGTTTGTGGTAATATGTCCGAACATCATAACCTGTCAGCTACCATGGCCCCTAAATTCATCAGACATCTTTACTTGCCATGTGGATGTTCAATACCATGTAATCTCCTTTGGAGAGGAAGGTATTGAACCTTAACTCAAAGTTTATAGCGAAGATGTTGAAAATTGATTTTGATTTCCGTATCTTTACCAGATAGGAGATATGGATGGAGAGGAGAGTATGAACCTGACCACAGCATCACTCAAACTCTGTAAGAGACAAGTCTTACGGCCATACTGGAGACTTCTCATGTTTGTAAGTACCGTTCTGCTAAAAGCTCTATTCTGTATTTGCATATTACAGTTATCTGCCCTTGCAGGTAGATATTGATTGTGGAGTCATATTTTTGCGATCGTAACATTATACTTTTCAAAGAAAATGACATGAAATACGCTTACAAAATAATGACGGAACAATCGATACCTATCCACAAGGGAGCTAACTCTGCAAAGCCAGCATACAAGTCCATAGTGTCAAGGACTTAAGATGGTCCTGAACCAGAATAAATCTTATCTTGTATAATCTATCTTTAAGTGACTATCTGTCAAGCAACAAGCATTCATACGTGTGGAACCTAACAACCTTCTATTGTATTCTGTTCTTCTGTATTTAACGACCCATATTACACATGTCACCTATGTAATTAGTATTTCTCAAGGTTGAATACTATAACAACATTCCATTGATTGATATTTATATGACGTTATAGCTTGGATTCTTTGTTTCTTTTGACAGATTGGTTGGCGGGGATTTGGCCGCGAGTCTATAAACTCAGGTCATCGTGGCTGGTTTTATTTGAATATTTTTTACCCAGTATTTATAGTGATACTGCTATTGTATACATATGTCTACGAGGTGGTGGCCTGTCAGTGGAAACTCAACATCCACAAAGACACACAGGTAAGGGGGAGACCCCAAATTGTAACCAGGTGGTCTTTATACACAGGTTTAATTGTGTTGAAAAGTGGCCTTATTAAGCAGGTGGGCTTTTATACAGATGTGGTCTCTAAGGTTTACTTTATGATATAATAGCATATCGCATATTTATGTCATGACTGTCTCTTTAAATTAAGTTATTATGATATATTTACTGAGTTAAAATTGATCAATACGGGGGGTGGAGGCGCAATGTCCTAGGATTTAGAAAATGTAGAAATTCTTGATGGAACCGGCTGTGGATCCAAAAGAATACAGAGGCCTCACTAAGTAAATATGTAAAAGAGTGAGTCTGACACAGTAGTTCCTTCCAGTTAGGTTCTGAGGATGTCTCCATTTGAGTCGAAACATGTCAACAACTCTCTGATTAAAAAATTAGCTTACTGGAAGGAACTACCGTGTTGAACTCAATCTTTTACATATTGAGTTAAAATTGGTTATTTCAATATTCACCAAAATATGTTGATTTTGAACTGATTTTGAAATTTAAATCCCAAATTTCTGTATCAGTTAAAGTTGTATTGCTGCTAATTTCACTGTAACGATATGTAACTTAAACATTTGATATTTAAACATTGACATGTAACTTGATGATTTAGCTCCCCAAAAGCATATGTCGGCCTATAAGAGAGCCGAAATCTAGGAATCATATATTCCTGGTTTTGAATAAAGCGCCTTCAATCATCGCCATGTTCAGTGGCTTCGGGTTTTGTCGGATTCCTAATCGTATCACGTGACTGATGTTCGACACGACCTGCACGTGGTGAGCCAGGTAACTAGCGTAAGCACACATGTGTTTGCTTACGTTTTCCTTCTGGCCTATATGAGCAAATCATGCTGGTATATGTCCACAGATTGAGTATTTGAAACATCCAATTTACACATTACCATAAAATGTTGTGTGTATCAAATATAGTGATGTGCGAGCATTATTTTCTTTGTAGATAGAGTCTGATGAGGTCGACCATATGTTTTGTTTATGAAAAATGGTTGGTTTCACAACTCTCGTTTTACTTCGAGATTGTCGCGACGATGTTCGGAAGAATTCGGAATGATTTGGCATCTTTCGAGCCTATTTTTCACATGTACACGTTAAAAAGATTTTTTACTTTTATAATTAAAGATACTCCCAGTGCTGCAACTTTATAAAAAGTGGTAAAATTAGAAAGTTTAAACCTCAGGCAGACGGAGAAAAATATGTATAACACTTAAACAGTTTTCACTATGACCAAAAGAGCGAAAGTTATAGACCATACAACTTTAAAGAAAATATCTGTTTAATAATATTATAGTGATTTGATCTAAAATCGAGAAAGTACAATTTTAACCACTCTAAATTTTCGCAATATGGATTTAAGGGTATAAATCGTTCAACCATGTCTCAATACTTGGCAGACCAAATGTTCGTGATCATAGCACTGTCCTGGGAAATCGTGAAAATATCCAGCTGTACAGTATGTTACTTGAATAAATGTATTGATGTATATATATATATAGGAATACACATGTCAAAAATTTATGTATTCATGAATATGTTGACAATAATGTAGATGAGATATACAAATACACAAAGTGGTTTACAAAATATAGGACTATTTTTTTTATTCAATGCATGTTTTTTTTCTATTTCAGTTTGTACCTACGACGACTTTACTTCCGTCAAGCACAACATCCAACACCACTCCGCCCGTTATACATGAAATGACATTTTCTCCAGCGGAGAATATTGTCCCCGTTCAGAATCTCACGAGTCACCACGCCCACTGTCACCCCCCAGAGGCGTGTGAACACATCATTACCACATATGTCATCCCTAACGTGCTCCATTTTGTTGCCTACATCATGGGCATGTACCACTTTCGTATACAGGAAAACGAACAGTTGTACGCACTCATGGAAAAAGTAAGTTAAATGATAAAAATATTTGATACAAAGTTTCGTAGTGAATGTTCTTAAGTAAATATACAGTAAATCTATACTCAACAACAAGCATGACTTTATTGTCAGAATATTCTTGGTGATATTTTTATGGATTTTTCCCTCGCCCTGCGCCCCCCACCCCCTCAGAGTTAGAAGTGCTAAATTTATTTAGTGTATCTATCTAAATGCGCATCTCATCCTTTTTGATAATGGAAAGTATAAAGGATAAAATCTAGATGCAGAATGATATTGTTTTCATTGTGGTAAAAGAGTTGTCTCCCTTGTCTCTCTGCTAATTCAGTTACCCTTACCAATTGCTATAATTATTTTATTTATGTTTCAGGTATTTTTACAAGCCACACCTTTATATAACAGATCAATATCACAACAGAAGATGATCAGGAAACTAAGGTCAGTACAGAGAATCAATGAAAGGTCTGACATCAATTAATGTGTCATCCCATTGATAAGGTTTCCACATATCGTCTTAAGGAGTATTAGAATATAACATGTTTATAACAAACACACTTACATCAAGTCATAGTTATAACATAGTTATTTTCATTCACTGTCAGGGTTTCAATAAGATGTCTTCATACTGGTATGTGTTTATTTAATGAATTGTGCTTCTAACATAGTGATTGTGTTGGTTCCCTATAAGTTCAATATAACCATATTTTGCATTATCGTATGTTGTATGCAAACTTTATATAGCAGGTACACTTTGCGAGTGGTTTCTATTAACTATGTTAACGTTTTCATTGAAATCTGCAAATTCTAAACTCCAACAAAATATTCAGAAAACCTGTACCTGTATAAGAACTATCATTGTAATAGTTAAACGAATTCTAGGAATCAAAGAATTGCAAAATTTAACCTTCGTGAATATACCCTGTATAGAACACCACTTAACATTGACCATGCAAATTTAAAGTACTATACAGTACATATTACAATTAACCAATGCCTGTTGCTATGGAGAAGTAGAATTATCTCTCTGGATGAGGTATAGACCACTTAATGTCATGTTGTCATCGTGTTTCTCTTTACAGACTGTTTCTGGCAGCAGGTGGCTTCTGGGTAGGGATCACTCTCGGGATGCAGGGGTTATACGAATGGGCTTTTGATTTTCCAGCCCTTGCATTTTTCCGTAAAACAGGGTTGGTATTTCTTCTATATCAAGTTCATTCAAAGATGTTAGTGTGTATTGTACAGTGTAATTTGTTTATTTGGTTGTATAGGCAGGTTTCTGGATTATAAATGTATTAATTGTTAAAATTGAATTCTTATACCAATACAGGGTTTTCGAGAAATCAAAACGACAAGGGTAAAGTGCAATTTACAGTTGCTTATTCCTATCTTCCAGTTATTGTGACATCACAAAATTAAAATTATGTCAAAATATAATGTCACAATCTTTAGAAGGTGGGACTAGTTGAGGGTAAATCATACTTCACCCACGTCGTTTTGGTATCTCAAAATCTACATATTATACCATCATGATCGTGATTCAATTGAAAGTAAAAGGTAACTTACTTTTTCAGGAAAGCGGTACATTGGGTGCTATTTTTTGTGGAATTGCTTGGTATCATGGTATTAAACTCTGTTTCACTGGCTGTTATTGCTAATTATGTGACACAATGTGAAATGACTTTGTTCTATATACGTGGACTGGCTCTTCGTCTTCAGGAAAAATCAACAGAGCTTAAAGCTGCTATGAAGGTAAGATAATACATAATCTGAGGTATTTATTGAAGCTACAGAATTAATTGTGTAAGATTTTTGTGGTTAAAACTTTATCAGTTAGGAGTGGGTTTATAGTATCAGCCGTCAATAAAAGTAATCTGAGTAGGATGGCAAAATGGTATCTGAAAGGATTGCTGCCATTAGCCCTCTGAATGCTGAAGGATTGCGGAGGATGTCCCAGGTATTCATGGTACTTTCTGAAAGTCTGTGCCTCTAGGAACTCCAACGTTCCTTCACCAGCAATACTGTATCTAGTTTGGTTTAGTTTGTTTAATGTCCTATTACTTAGTAACACCCATGGCCCCTTAATGGAATAAAACTAGAGTACCAAAAGGAAAACCACTGACCTACAGCCAGTACCTGGTAACTATCCCAGATAGGATACAAACTTGCACCTGAGATTTGGAGGACTAGGTAGAGAGTTGGAACATCTTTGTTACTCAGCTATTGTAGCCCCCCAATCATTACTGGTCCCATCCTTGAATTGATTGACCAGGATTATGAGTCAACATTGAATACAAATTTCAAATGTCATTTCTGTTGTTTGTTTTCAGGATTTATTTGTTGTAAAACAGAATTTGAGTCTACTCAACGGACCAATAGCGAGGATGACGTCCCTGATAGCTATGATATTCGCAGAGCTGATCATTATAGGTAAGATAAAGCTTCAGACTTATCTCCCCTTGGTCTCTCTTATTGCTTTAACTTGTTTTTGTGGTGAATTAATTTTGTGTTTTCGTGTTTAAAAACTTCTCCTCTGATTTAATTTTGTGATTTAGAATTGTATGATTCTTTTTCACCTTTGCTGTAAACATTTCATGGCTTTAGATTTTGGCGACTTCTTATCACCTTAGAAATTAAAACTTGAATTATTCACACACAAATTCATTTGTTTTACAAAAATGACTTGTGAAGAGAACTCCATACCAATAGTTACTGTTGAACTTGATTGACAGATTAGAAATTGTTCTTAGACTAGTTAGTGCGAAACAACTGAGTTATAAAGAAATTGAATAATAGCATTGTTAATATTTTGTAGAGTTTTTAGTTAAAAGCTACACAAACATTGACGACAGTCTTAGTAAGTGTCAACTAGTACAGTGCACCAACATTAATCGGAAATTTATTTACGTTAATATTGAAATATTGAAATTCCTGCTGATAAATATTCAAATACACTGTACAATATTAGCATACCGTAGGCAGGTTTTTTTTTGCATATCTTTCAGCATACAAATCTTTTATTAATCCAATTAATATAGAAGATTATATATCTCTATGTTCCTTAGAAAGCTTTTTTAATTTTAATTTACAGGTATTAGTATCCTAGTTCTAAACAAGAACAACTCGCCCAAGGTTTGGAGCTATAGGTGTATTTTCCCGGTCGTGTGGGCCTGTATGCTGATATGCCCGCTCTATCAGGTAAACTGTGCAGTTATTTTTTCCATGAACACTTTCAGTCTTATAAATCTGTGGTTGAACAGGTAAACTGTGCAGTTATTTTTTCCATGAACACTTCCAGTCTTATAAAATCTGTGGTTGAACTGGTAAACTGTGTAGTTATTTTCCATGAACACTTTCAGTCTTATAAATCTGTAGTTAAACAAATTATATACTTTAAACATGGAAATTTATGCTAATTACATGAAGGACGTTTTAGCACAAAAATTCCCCTGCACATATTTGGTTTATATATGAAACTGTTGAAAAAAGTTGACAGGTGTATTTATAGTGAAAATATTACCATATCTAAATATTTACATTATAACTTATTTAAACCTCACAAAAATTACACTTCTTTGACTTAAAATAGTTTCTATTGATTACGATCAAAAAGCTTTCATTTTAAGATGAGACCTTTTATTTAGATACCTTACCCCTTTATCTATTTCTCATTATAGGCAGCCAAAGTGAACTCCGTTTGTAACGGTATAAAAAAGATTGCTGTAGAGATGAGAGTTTTTGGGTACAAGGGATCATCTCAACTAGAGCTTGACTCATTTCTAGGATTTGTGGGCCAAGTACGATTAAAGGTATGTGTAACAGTTAAAGGTCAATTCCAAGTTAGTTAAAAGGTTAAATCTAAGTTAGTTAAAAACTGTCAAATTCAAGTAAGTTAAAAGGTCAAATCCAAGTTAGTTAAAAGGTCAAATCTAAGTTTATAATTGAAAGATCAAATCCAAGTCTGTTATAAACTATCATTTCCAAGTTAGTTTAAAGGTCAAATCCAAGTTAGTTGAAAGGTCAAGTCCAAGTTAGTGAAAAGATATTGAGAATATGGATCTATGGTTATGTGAGGGTTACAAGGTTATCAATATAAAGAGGACAGAATGTTGAGGTAAAATATATGGACAGAATGCCGAGGTAAAATATATAGATTAAGTAGAAACAAATGACTGTATTGCTATGTGTGTTTCAACATGGCTAATAAAGAAAAAAATATCCCATTTGAATTCAGCTGAGAAATCATTATTCTTACTGTAAACTTTGTATTATGCACATGCTTACAGACTTTTATTGAAATTAAGTGGTCTTTCTTTTCCTTTTTAGGCAAAGATATTCAGCATTCCGATCATGCCATCCTATCTGATTGCTATAACAGTGCTGACTGCGTTCATACTCCTCATCCTCTTCCAAACCAGCATCATCGGCCCGGTCAACTATTGGTTCTAGGTCATGTAACCAGCATCATCAACCTGGTCAACTATTGGTTCTAGGTCATGTGACCAGCATCATCGACCTGGTCAACTATTGGTTCAAGTTCATGTGACCAGCATCATCGGCCTGGTCAACTATTGGTTCTAGGTCATGTGACCAGCATCATCAGTCTGGTCAACTATTGGTTCTAGGTCATGTGACCAGCATCATCGACCTGGTCAACTATTGGTTCAAGTTCATGTGACCAGCATCGTCGACCTGGTCAACTATTGGTTCTAGGTCATGTGACCAGCATCATCGACCCAGTTCTACGTTTGTGACAATTTTCAAGTTTTAGGTTTTGAATTTAGCTGAACCATGCCTGGAAAGAAATTGAAATAGTCAACTAGGTACTGGTTCTGTTCTAAAGGTCATGTGACCAGCCTCATCGGTCCAATTTAAACACAGGATCAAGGTCATCTGCCCATGTGGCGCCTCACTAATTGTCAATGAGGCATATGGAACTGAACCTCAGGATTTTGTTCTTCCTTGTGCCAATTCATTTTGTACATTTACAAGTCATATGTGTACATTGTTGCCATCACATCGCATTGATGTTCTGGTAATTATAAAATTTCCAAAAATGCCATTACATTAATGCAGTGACATCACTTTACAGTTTATGTTACAATGCTGCCAAGCCAGGTAATTTGTCATGGTTATTTGATACTTGCGTGTGGTTATCATACATAAAGATAAAGTAGAAAAAGGTATATACAATTCAAAATATTTATTCTATAAATACGAGACACTTAGTATGTACATTTATATATTTCAAAACGACTGAAGCTCACAAGATATGATTGCAAATAGTACATGGTACAAATGTAATAAAATTATCCAAAACCAATTAAATATTACCTATAATTTATACATTATTCTTCACACGCACTACAAAGGCTACATTTAATTGTCAACAGTCCAGTGATCATGGCGCAATGTAAGTTTCCTCACCTTGAAAATATTACATTTATATTTGATATCTTTGTAGTGATTTTATGCTACATTCCTAACCAGTCCTCGCTAGATTTAGTTTACTTTATATGGAAGGAAAACTGACAAAAGTATCTATTTGATGTCCCAGTTATATGAATGAATGAATTATAATTGATACTATGCAATATTGGTATCTAGGTCTTTTTCCTACATATGATTTTGTATCAGTATTATGACAGAGTTAAACAAAGGGAAATAACTCTCGAGACCATGCAATATATTAATACTGACTACCGTCATAACAGACATACCGTATATAGAGGCCATTCCAGTGCTATACAGTATATTAAGTGCAATAAAACTTATTTGTAGCAGGAAACATGTATTTTGTCTTGTTAATATTTGTTCATTTTGTAATGAGATTAAAAAATAAATTATTTTGTTGTAAAATAGAACATGAAATGTGTTTCATTTTTTGCACTTGTTAACTCCCAGTTGATTGGACAATGATAAAACTTTTATAGTTCCAGGTATACAATGTATGTACCGTACCTATCAGGTACTGTATAGCTGTTATTTTCATGGGTTACATTTTTGCGATTCCATCATTTGGAAAAGAAAAAAATATATAGGAAAATTGAATTTTTATAATATATTTTGAATATATAAAAGCGAATTGTACAATTTGCATGCTTCAAGGTTAAATATAATTTAACCAATTCTTAACATTTCAGCAATCAAAGTTTTGCTATAGTGTCGTTAAATACCTGCAAAATTGAAAAAAAGACTATCCCAGCGAATATAGGTAAAGGTGTGGTCACAACACTTTGAATGAAACAGACCCCAGTTGACATGTTCATTTAGAATATATGTAGTACAATATTACATTATTTTCCGTAGTCTTAAGGTTGTTAAGAGCCAAGAACTTTTAGAAGATTTTTTAATTCAATAAATTATAATAAGTAGTCTACGGTAATGGTTCTGAAATACACTTTGTCCCCATTCACACATTTATCTGTCCCATAACTGTTAACCAACAAAAATTCCTTTCGTGACTAAATTTCACATATACTGCGAGCGATAAGATACTCCTAAATCTATGATCGTTTTACAAAATTGTTCTGATCATAGGTTAAGTAAAAACAAATGACTTTAAATTGCTTTCAAAAAAGTTGTTCAGCTTGAAAACGCAATATTAAGTTGCCACGAAAAGTTGATTCACAGTAATTTGTGATTACAGTTTGTTGATGTGGTTATCCACTCTCTCCCATTAACTTGGTGAAGTCTTGGAACCTGTCTAGTTCCTGTGCAGTGACGGTCCTTCTGTGAGTTTCTACTGACTTGGTAAAGTCTGACAATACTACATGTCGGGGTATGACCTGGAATATACAACATGATTATATAACAATATAGTCAATACATGTACTCCAGTTGTGTAAATGTAGAGATTTTATGGTCAACTGGTAATTTGCCTGTTTTACATTTTATATAACCTTATCATAGCAATCTTTTAATCAAAATCGAAAGTCATGATCATGATGTGAGATTATCTGATTGTCCCAGTCTCTGAAAGTTTATATACTGTATTTGCTGTAATTAGCGCCCCTCCCCTGTTCTAGAGAAGAGTGGAATTTGTATAAACGCCCCCATCAAAATGTTTTACAACATGCGATGCCTCGAACATCAGCATTGTATCCCATATTACATAACTTATGAGTCTCTTACATGTGAATCACACCATAATAATGCATCTCAAAGGATAAAAGGTATATGCATGATTATTGTAAGAGATTAATGTACCTTGAGTACAGAAAGATTTGAAATATGGCTGACTTTCTTTTTTATTTAAGCGCTAATTACGGCAATACTCTCACTTTAAGTACTAGCTATGTGGTAAATGATCCTATATCAGTGGCCTGTTCAGCCATGTCAAATATTGTGACACACACATATAATAACACTATTGTGACGTCACAAGTAATAATGACGTCATGATCAAAAGATGATCTCACACGATTGTTGACAGAAATGTCAAATCTGTGCTACTCATGTAAGATAAAACCTCTATTTAATACACTTATCCTATATGTTGTCAAATAATTTCGATTTTCGCATGCCTGATAGGTTTTGGCAACTAATGGCTAATATTGAACTTGTTAAATGTGATCTTTAACAATAATTTATTAAGATCCTCAGGATTAGTTGTTTGTAATCTAACCTTGTCTGGTGGGAGACCTGTGATGTCTACTTCTATCGCACTTTCTGTTCCTTCGTCAACAGGCATGAATCTACCATCTGGTTAAAACAAGCATTATTGTATACAAGTAAAAATGGTGATGCAGTCAAACCTGTCATAGTGACCATCTCCGTATAAAGACCACCTATTTAATGAGACCACTTTCTCTGGGTCTCAAATGGTCAGTTTCATCTCAAGTTTCCCTGTATATAAAGACCTATTTGCTATAAGGACTCTTTTTTTTTTCTTGGTCTCTCCGGTAGTCTGAAGACAGGTTTGATTTTATACATACTGATGTTACATCCATTTACAAGTTATTAATTTATATCAACAGTTCTAATATTGACAGACATTAATTACTAGCTCAGATTCATGTGAAGGTTTCTGATTACCTGGTTGCTGTTTCCAAAACTTTGATGTTTGAAGATCCCTGATCGGCCTAAAGAGAGCCTCTAACATCATATTAGCTATATCACTGCCCGAGTAGCCCTCTGTGTTGGCTCCTAATACTCGCCATTCCTCCTTGCTGAAGTCTAGTTTGTTTCCCTTGGTGTGGATTTTCATCAGTTCTATGCGAGCATGTCTGAATGGATACATTATATTGTATTAAAATCATGAGTTCTAATTTACCAGTTCCACTGTAGTCCAAAAACCATCAAAGGGAAATAATAAAAATCTTTAGAATATTATTTTTAAAGGGAGGTAATGACATGTAAATTACAACCAATGTATGGCTTTAACATATATATGATTGTGATATTTCTGTGATAGTGACACCATCATCCTCAGAACAATCATGTAATCTAATGATTTGAATGGTTTAATGTCCTTTTAATAGCCAGAGTAATTTAAGAATGTGACATGTTTAAAATTTAGGACTTGAAGTGTAGGAAAGCTGGAGTAGTCCTAGAAAAATCACCGACCTTTGGTGATCAATGGTCAGTAGCTTACAACTGCCCCAAATGGGATTTAAAGTCAGGACCCAGAGAGCATTACATGTTAATGTAATTTAAATATTTTTGACCTACTTGTCTGGTAGTGGAATATAAATCCGTTTTTGAAACCTCCGTAGAAAGGCTGAGTCTAATTCCCAGGGACAGTTAGTGGCACACAGGAGGAATATTTTGTCTGCCTTTTCAGAGTTATCTGCCCCTTCCATCTGTTTGAGTAGTTCGGTCTTTATACGTCTGGTGTGTTCCTCCTCTCGGGAGTTTCTCTGACGACTGATGCTATCAATCTCATCTATAAAAATTACCTTAACAAAAAATAAAATCAAGAAAAAAGAAAGTCATCAATATTGTACAGTTAAGTATATAATATATTCAGTATTCGATATGTTGAAAGGAATAATATCAAATTTTTAATCTGCATTTGCCTTTTATTTAACACCACGTAAACAACTCGGAAAACACGATAACAAAATCATTATTTCCAACATAATATTATATGTTTATACCATATTTACCGTAATAAGCACCCCTCCTCCTCTAAGCTCCCCTCCACTTTTCTGGAGAAGAGTTGAAGTTGTATAAACAACCCCTTTCCAAGCATTTAACAATGTTTTACAACATGTGATGCCTCTAACATCAGCATTATATCCCATATTACATGAACTTGCGAGACTTTTACATGTGAATTACGACATAATAATACGTCTCAAAGGATAAAAGGCATATGCATGTTTAATATTACAGATTAATGTACCATGAGTACAGAAAGATTTAAAATATGGCCGACTTTTTTCGTCCACAACTTTGTTACAATTACAGGTGCTAATTACAGTGAATACGGTAAATATATAACCACTTACAGATCTTCCTGTTTGATTGGTGGCATGTTGAAACAGTTCCTTTATCAACCTGAAAATTATCATCATGATTGGACATTATAAATCAGAATTTAAAAAATCTATGTGTAAAATTTATTTTAAACAAGAGGACCAATAAGTCTTAACATCTGACCAATACAAGATAAAGTGGAACTGAAATACACAATAAGTTGTATGTTTAAAGCCTATTTGACTCCTGTGATCTTGAATGAAGGTCATGGTCATTCATATGAACAGACTTAGTAGTCCTTCATCCCAGCATTATACTGGCCTTAATAGCAGTTTCCTTGGCCTTTTAGTTCTTCACAAGAAGTTGTTTTAAAGATTTTAGCCTATTTGCCCCCTGTGACCTTGAATGAAGCTCAAGATCATTCATTTGAACAAGCTTGGTAGCCCTTCATTCCAGCATGATACAGACTTAATATCTGGTCGTCTAGACCTCTTAGTTATTGACAAGAATTTGTTTAATATTGATTCAAATAAATTTATTCCTATCATGTAAAATTATGAAAATTTTAAGCATTTATGTTATTTGAGATATTTTACATTGCAGATAATCAAATCAAAAAATTTATGTTTCGGCTTTGAATATTGAAAAATAATGATGAAGAGTTAAAACTTGACATATGGCAGATTTTGAGTAAGATTTAAATAGAGCTATAATTACTTTTCACTTTCTCCTACCCAGCTGGACACAAGATCAGAGCTTGACACACAGTAGAAAGACGAGTTGATCTCGGAGGATATGGCATGGGCCAGGCGTGACTTCCCTGTGCCTGGAGGACCGTAAAGTAGGATACGACGCCAAGGCTTGATGGCACCTACACAAACCGAAATGTAACAGGAAAGGAAAAAATGTAGTGGCACCTACACAACCCAAAATAAATATAAGAGGAGGGAAGAAAATGTAGCGACCTCCAAACCAGTCTTATTTTTTATCACGATTTAACTACATAGTCACTAGTCAAACCTGCTAAATACATCATGTACAGATGTACATGTATATAATTGATTTTGGGATATATATTATAACCAATCTATTTTGGGATACATATTATAACCAATCTAGGGTAATAGACTACAATTTTTCCAAACATTATATGAGGTAAAGCATGACAAGACACTTTGTAACTCTGATAGATCAAAAAAGGGAAGTAACTCTGAAAGATCAGAATGATACTGTACTGACGGTAAAACAAAGGGAAGTAACTGAATTAGACTGATAAATCTGAATATCATACTGATTGATTAAAATGAAAGCCAGTAAATCTGATATAATACTGTTTGAGAATGATATGGTATTCACAGAGTGAAACAAAGGCCAGTAACTCTAATATATCAGACTGATACCTGTAAAGAGATGAGGGAAGTGGAGAGGCATTATGATGGCCTCACGGAGAGCCTGCTTAGCATCATGGAGTCCCGCGATGTCCTGAAACGTCAGACCACCCTTTGTAATGATTGTGTCCTCTATAGCTACACGTCTCTGTTGTTTCTGACTGTCATCTGTAATATCAACATTATATAAATAACAAAATATCCATAGTACTGGCTAACCATTATTTGGGTTGATTAGTTTAATTCCCCTTCTAATAGCCAGGGTCATTTAAGGTTTAGATGGTGGAAGAAAGTCAGAGTACCCAGAAAAAAAAACCCACTGACCATCGGTCATCAGTACCTGGTAACTGCCTCAAATAGGATTCAAACTTGTCACCCATAGGTTAAAGTCTTGTGGATACCTTTAGATGATTTGGCCATCCCTGGCAAACCATTCATAAGAAAGAAAAATAAAATCTATTGATATTCTGATTTAGACCAAATGAAATAATATACATGTATATGTGTTTCCAGTGACAGATTTTAAAACAGAAGGGTTGGTAGGATTAAGGTAAATACTAATGCTGAGCCAATATCATATTTAGATATATGAGGAGTTTTGATTACTGTATAGATTTATACCAAACAGTATGCAGGGTGACAAAATAAAATGCAAGTATTTATCCAAAGGGGTTTGAAAATATTTTAGTTTACAACTTACAATGGTATTGAAGTCTCACCTTGAAAAATGTGTTCACATAGAAACATATCAATGAAAAGACAATGAGTCTATGAGATAATTTTTTATACTCTATTACTTTCAGTGATAGTTGACTGACCACAAGTCAATGACTATTTTCCCAGCCTACCTTTAGATGCAGCGTCCCCTCCACAGCTTGGTAGGCCAGAGTATTTTGTGTGTTCTGGCTGACTGTCCGAGTTTAGCTGGGAAATTTTCTTTTGAAGAACATCTACATGGGAAGCCAAGGAAGTCTCCAGTTGAAGTAAAATGCCCTGAAGGATGGTGGCAGGAAATTAAAAAAACATTTCTTATGTGAAGTATCTGAAGATGTTCCAAAATTTGACTGTGAAGTGAGTTGTTCTTTGTAATAACAAATTACCAATTAAGAAATGCTGTTTTAAAAACTTGGTACATATCATAATTAAACTTCTTTATAATGCATGTAATTTACTTGCGATTCAAGTTATATTTCATAAAAAATTTCACTTTGTGAATTCATATTTCATCCTCAATTTTAAATTTTTCAATTTTTTAACTAATTTGTAAATGTTAATTGAAATTTAGAAGCTGCAAAAAAAACTGGTTTACTGTGATTGCTGATAATGCTATTTGTAATAGAAAATAGAGTAGAATGTATTTTTGAATATCAAATACCGAGTAAAAAGTGTTGCTCTCTGAAGCAGACAACTGTTGAACAATCTGTCGACATCTGATGATATTCATCCACATCATCTGTACATCAATGTTGTTGGTTTTCTGACCCTCCTCAAGTGTTTCTTGTAAACTTAACCAACAATTTTACATATAAGTCCTACATCCACATTCACAAGCAACATTGTTTTACTAGCAATACATGTTTAAAGCAATTTATTTTAGAATTTGGATCAAGAATAAGATTGTTATGAAATTATGTTAAAGAAAGAAAAAATAATACAATTGAATTAAAGTATTTGTAAACAAGAATTTGTGAAATATTTTTTAGTCTTAGTTACAGACAGTATAAGAGCTCTGAGACCTTTTACCATAGGCTATGGCTTAACAATTTGTTTCCATATTACGATGGGCCACTGACCCATAGACTATGGCATAGTGTGATCAATGGGTAACATTTAATTACAATTTACATTTAATCTTTAATAGTTGCATATAGACAATTGACAGATTAAGCTTTTTCGTGATGCCAAAGATCAAATAATTTCACATTAACCTTTGACCCAGTGGAAGAAGCATTAACCTTTGACCTGATGAGAAAGAAGATAAAATACTTGACCTTAAATATTAACCTTTGACCTGATAAAACAAATGTATTATCCTTTAGCATTGTATCCGACGTTAATATCATATTCACGCCATGGTTTTAAAGTAACAAAAATATTGAATTTTGGTCTGGTATTGATAAACAGTTACACATTATTCAAACAAGAAATAGGCCTACATGATGCATCACCTTTCACCATTGTTTTATAATCTGTTTAAACTATACACATGCATGTATACTACTAAGACTGTTTTATATTGAGACTTCACTTACCGGGACAGGGCTTCTGGAGTTCACGAGTAGTTCGTCACATGCACAAGAAAATCAAAAGCAGAGAACATTTTAAAAATCGAAAGCAAGATTAAGGGTTTTGTTTGTGAACATTTTTTATTGGTATAAATAATGTCAGCTTTTGTAAACATATCGTGGCGAGGTTTGGGTGTTTTTAAAATCAGTAAGGCCTATAAATTATTTAAAGCAACCATGTGTTTGGTTAAATCAAAATTAAGACACAATATTAAAAATTAGCCTATTTATAACGTTGTTTCTATAACCTAAAAGGTTTTTTTATCATCCTCGACAGGTCTGTCTTACCTGTATACAGAGATAATTCTGGATCAGTTAGGCCTACTGTATTCTGACATTCATCAACTCCAATCTGCATTTCTTTGTTGTCATCCATCTTTTACACTAGCCTACGGTGTAGCCCTACAACACATTTGAAAAATTTGGCGCGAAGTGCTCAAGTCTCGATCAACTGGCCTCTTGAATACAACTGTTGGCTTTGTAACACAGAATCAAGCGTTTGTTTGACTAAGACTTTGTTAGGAAGTGCGCGAAATCACAGGGACCTGATAGCCTAGGTCTACATAGATCATTTTTGGAGGATTTAGATTCAACATTACATATTAATTAATCTTGACATTATCTTTGAATCAAGCATGCAAACTGTCTCAGCTACAAGCTTAGGTCAAACGAAGTAACGAATTAGATACAGATTATATAAACAATTTGTTTTTTTTTCTCGGGACGATCAACCCAACTTCAGTTACTGAATGTTTTAGAAGATTGGACTGAAATTATAGATGATGGAGGAGAACTAGATGTAGGCCTAATTTACGTAGATTTTATGAAGGCATTTGATAAGGTATCGCATAAACGCCTCTTAAAGAAATTGATAGGATATGGCGTCAGTCAAAAAAGTAGTAAATTGGATAGAGGACTTCCTCAGTAATAGATGCCAACGTGTTATTGTTAATGGTGAGATGTCAAAAACATACCCCGTAATCAGCGGCATCCCACAAGGAAGTGTAATGGGCCCAATCTTATTTATAGTATATATAAATGATTTCCCTGAAATAACAACATCCTCATCGCCACTATTTGCAGATGACACAAAGCTTTACAGGCAGATTAGAAACGATGATGATGTGAGAATTCTCCAAGAGGACCTGTATAAACTCCAAAACTGGTCAAACAGATGGTTACTCAAATTCCACCCCAACAAATGTAAGGTGATATCAATAAAATCTTCCAAGAAAAGACATTACAACATGTATATGAATGGAGATGAAGGAGAGAGGATTCAACTGGAAAACATCACACACGAAAAGGACATTGGGGTAACTATCGATGAGGACCTGAATTTCAAAACCCACCTGCATACTATTGTGAACAAAGCGAACAGCATAGTTGGACTGATTCGAAGATCTTTTGTATATCTTGATGAGTCGATGTTCAAGTCACTATTTCAAGCTCTCGTTAGACCACACCCGGAATAGAGTGGCAGACTTGATCGAGAAAGTCCAGAGAAGGGCATCAAAACTTATTCCGGTACTCAAAAACCTAACATACGAGGAAGGCTTAGAAAGACTAAATCTTCCAACTTTACTACATCGGAGAACTCGAGGGGACATTATAAATGTTTTTTTTTAAATAGTTAAAAACATATATGATCGTAGAGTAACTGAGAACTTTTTCCAAATGGACAGTTCAGGCAGAACGAGAGGTCACTCTGAGAAAAATTTTAAGAAACGTTGCAATTTAGAATTAAGAAAGAATTTTTTTCAGTAACAGAATAGTAGACATATGGAATAATTTGCCGCAACATATTATAGATGCAGATACTGTATTCAACTTTGAAGTAATGTTAGATGAACACTGGAAAAGTATTGGTTTTAAAATTTTACAGTCCATATTGTAGGATCATAGCCATTGATGTACTGGAATTTATTTACTTATTTTATGAATGTGTATTGTTGATATGGATATAGAGGCTTCCAGCCTGCATCCATCAATTTTCCTAATAAATCCTAATAAATCCTAATAAATATAAGACAACATTTTTAGACGTTTCAGAGTTCTAGATCAAAAATCGGTAAAATCATACTCTACATACATGTAGAACTGATAATGAGCCTAAGTTGAGGTTTCAACACCGAACAAAGATTTTCCGCGTTATTTATGTGAAAAGTGAAGATTTATTTCGCTGTTTTACCTTCTGATGGTGTTGATCTAGTCAACTAACGCGTGGAAATTAGGACGACGGCGGGAAACATAAGACGACCCGTGTTATGAACAGAAGCATTTTATTTATTATGATTAAGTTCGGAATATGATGATACAATGTATATGTGTAGTATTCAAACGTTAAACTAATAACTTTTGCGACTCTACAAAATTATCAAACCCGTTTTACATAAAATTAATTCATATTTTAACAATTAAAAGTCATTTCGGAGAGGCAGTGGGCCTATCCAACACAGTTTTTATAGTAATAATATTCTATCAAGTCCCAATACGTGTTCAATAACAGGCTTCATAACAATGTTTAAATATCATTAAATTCAAAAGCCCAAATAACAATTTCGCCACTCCCTCTTCATCCTCGATACTTCTCTACTTTCATTCATAAATTCTAAAGTTTGTATCGAAGATGGGATAAAAATTTACACCATAATGAAAATACATATAACCCCTTAGTATACTAATACGAAATATAACCTTACACATATTCCTCGTAAATATTATGATAACACCTACTAAACTTCAATTTTTTCGATCGATCTTCGATGTCCTATATGGAAGACAAAAATTATAATGTACGCCAAGAGGGATAACTCCGATTGTCTTACACACTTTGGAACGTGTCGTCCTAAAACAGCGTGGTAATATAGTGTCCCCTAGTAACTGGTTAACCAAATGGTATTTTTATCACTCTCTATCGACAGGACAATAATAGCCTTCTTTATTATTTGAATAAATGACATTTAAACTCTGCATGATTTCACAATATCGATTTCGCAATTTTTGTTATTGATAGTTCACTGACTGGATTTTAAAGATCATATGCACTACAGAAAATACAGTATTTAATTTGAAGTGTTTAAACATACTTCCCCTTTTAATCCGTCAAGGAACTTGTGTGAAATATTTAGACATAAGTTGCGTAAGTACTCGGAGCATTAGTAAATACCACCGTCCTACGATCAATAGTGCCTGTCAGACTGACTGATATTTCAAATTTCAACCAAATATCGAAGATTATTTTGTTTTTGGTGAATCATGATCAACTTTTGAATTCAACTTATCTGTTGGAAAATCAAGAAAGATAGCAAATTTATGATTTTCAAATCTAAGTAGATAGCAATTTTATGCAATCATAATGTAGGCGATATTTGGTGTTTATTTATTATATTTGCAAAAAATAACTGTCATCTTTTATATGCTAGGGGTTACCTATCACTGTCGTTATATCCACCTCTTCACACTATCATAGCAAAACTGAAGGCCCTGTGTGCGACAACAGATGATACAGGTAGTTGGATTCTTCGATGTACATCAAATTATTAAATATCGGCACACTGTGAGGCTGTACTGTTGGATGTTCTTTAATCTTCAAAAGAAGTATCTATGAATGACCACGTTTTTTTTCTCCTGAAATGCCTTCAGTTTGGCTATGACATATGCCAGGGTAGATATAAAGGCAGTGATAATATAACCCATGAAATATCGCGGATATATAACTAAATAAAATAATAAATCAAATATGTTAGGACATCATTACCCCACTAAACGTCACAGTCACCATATTAGAAACGGAGCTGAGAAAAATATTTGTAAAATTATGTACTAAAGGGTTTACTTGATCTGCCGAATTCCAGGGGTTGGAAGTTAGGGTGGAGTAGGAATTAACTTATTTTAATGACTATTACAACTAAATGTTGTGATCTAAAAGTGGAAAACATGGAGAGAAGGGGTGCCATGGACTAGCGGATAAGATGTTCCGAAATGATGTATACATTTATTTACCTATATCACCTCTCGGTTTCGTGTTCGAATCCCACGTGGGACAGTTGCTAGGTAATGATATAACTGACCGTAGTTTTCACTATGGCTCTCTTTTATCTCCTTAACCTAACACAGCCTTCCTTACAAGACACTGGCTGCTGAAAAAAAAAAAAAAAAAAAAACAAACAATTAAAGGCCAGTAAAGACCTGGTGATCTAATATCAGACATTAGTATTGTTTAGTTCCTATAGACAGTCATGGCAATTAGGACGGAGATTGTTATGTGGAAACGATCGTATAAGAAAAAAACTGCTTCACGCTGATAAAAAGCATAAACCGCAGGACATCGCTGTAGGTTATGTAATACTAGGTCGATTATGCAAATGAAACAAGCATCATATTTAATCATTCTCACCAATCCCCCGTTGATTCATACTTAAAGCTATAGACTTTCTGCGGACTTCTGTTTGAGTCATCTTGACAATAACGTCATTGTAGCCTGACCTCTCAAGGTCACAAAGGTGTGCTAATGGGGTCACAAAGCAACGAGTTACCATGGGAACATGCTTGGTTACACCGTTTTCCCGGATATAATTCCAGAACAACACGATATATGTGTTATTAGGTACATGCCTACGTCATTGTATTTATAACATCCGTAGATATTTGAGAAAGAATGAAAAGTGCATTCAGCATCTGTTGTGAGGTCAAAATATGTAACGATGGTTATCGCGATGACGTCACGTTTGTTGAATCCCATAGACAAATCGTGATATCTGAATCTGAGACATGTGACTTCGGAAAGAATGTCCATACACGATATTAACCAGTCGATGTTCATTATTGCTGACTTTTTGTAACTATGGAAACAATACTTCCGTCAATCGGTTCGCGTCAAACTAACATGTACCACTGTCTCGTTTCATTAAATTTGTTTGCCATGGTGGACACTAAATTCTAAGTTCGATGGGTCCTGAAGTATGGCTTGTTGAAGGTATTGTCACATTTTGTGACCCTGGGGTTGGAATACGAATCTGTTATTTAGATTAGATAAGAAGGACAATTATATTCTATCGAAGCTACATTTAGTGATATCCAGGAAGAAAAATCTGTAATAGTTCATATCCACACACGAGAGGGTACTTTTTCTCCAACTCAAAACTTTGGACATTGTTTTTGTAATTTTCAATATACTTCAACAAAGTGATGAAAAAAAATCACAGCCATTTTGAAAGCTCTCTATACTTTTTTTTAACTTACATGAATTCCACCGCTTACGTACTTGTGGTTTTTGAAAATGACGCTGTATTGCATGTGTAACCATATGATAAGCCTCAGACGACATCATGGAATGCATATGATAAACCAGATGAGAGAGTAACTGATCCTCCATCCTTGTCTGTACTTCATAAGTTGATATCGCTCCATCAATTTGGTGGCTCAATTTTCGTGTCGTTAACATTGAAACTTTGGAATCATTATTCACCATTTTAAGATCGAGTGATGACCGAAATTACACACTACGATAACGATTGTCTGCGAACCTACAAATTTCATACCAGAAACCAAAAATATGATAAACATTTCGAAAAAAATGAAATCTGTCGCGAATAAAATTCTATGGATGATCTGATGGCCCTTGTAAAATCTGATCTGAAATTTATAGTTTTTATGGAAGCAGATGATAATTTTGATATATATAAAACATTTTGTAGCATTTGTACTCGGTTTTACTTTTTTTGGTAATAAGAAAGTTAAAGGGACAATTCAATCTAAGAGTACATTAAAATTTGCAAATATAGGAAACACACCAGTTCTAATATTTCTTGTTTTATGTTTCATAAGGAATATAGAACAATACATTTATGTTATTTTTTGTTTCGTGATAATGTGACAGAATTAGCCTTATTGAATCGTCCCTTTAAGATTTAAAGAAATATCATATACATGCTGATAAAATATCTAAGTAGATGATTGTGTACAATCAATAGATCTTTTAATTATAAATAAGCATGATTTTATCGAGTCTGTAATCAGTAGGTTAATTCACATTATTCCTGATATACCTGAAGCTATTTTTATTGTCATGATATGAAGGTATACCCATAGTTCATTACTTTCGGTTTAGGTAGAGTTTACATTAACACTTAATTAATAGCATGGTCACGTTTCATGACACACGTGTTAAGTTGTAACGTGTTAAGTTGTAGTGTTTATATCAATTCATTGTATACTTCTTAATGGTATCGTAAAACACATTTCTATTCACATTACGTCAGGTGAGTTATGATTAGCTAAGAGGTCGCCTTATTGCTATCTGTGTAAACAATATTTTTTTAAAGCGTTTTGAAAGGACTGGAAATTCCTAGGACATGCCGATGTCGCTCCGTCACTTCCAAACCGACCAATGTCACAGTGATAACAGGAAGTTCATAATACAGGACTGCACACATCGTCACAGGTGGTAAAGATAATTACAAACATATTGATTACATAACAGGCGACCTTAATGTCCAAACGTTACTATTATTGTACATACAAAAGTTAACATAAACAATAACGTTAATATCTTATCCATTACAATAGTTAAAAAGTAAAGTAAATCTGTCTCCAGTATTAAAATCATATAATTTGGTTGTTTTATAAATGGCGTTATTTATGATTTGCGTACATTGCCGGAAAACGTATGAAAATATGGAATGAGTGAGATAGAGAACAATTCGGAACAGTAGAAGAGGTGATGGGTATGTGTCCGCGGGATAAGAGAGGGGTTGGTATTGAAGGGGAGGGGTGGTTTGGTATCCAGCAATATATAAATAAAAATTATTTTCGTAGATCTAGTTGATAAACAAGATCATACAGAAAATTGAAAAAAAGTTCTTAGTTATCTTCCTTGTCAAAATAACACCAATCCACTATGTTGTCAAAATGGTCAAACAATACAGCTACCACACAAACTATAGTTCACTGGACAAAATGACAACTGCTATTATATAAACTGCTATCGTTTTTCAATAACAATATATAACAATATGCAAATGTAAGGGTTTTAAAGTTATAAAAGAAATCCGTTTCGTGTAAAAATATCTTGTAAAGGAAGAATTCTTAGTTGGAGGTTTTGTACTCTGTACATGGTTCTAAGCATAATTCGTAACGCACAATCTAATTTACACTGTGGCTTAATGATATTTCTATTTTTATAAAATTGTAAGCAATTATTGAATTAATCATTTA
Source organism: Argopecten irradians (assembly GCF_041381155.1). Classification (NCBI taxonomy): domain Eukaryota; kingdom Metazoa; phylum Mollusca; class Bivalvia; order Pectinida; family Pectinidae; genus Argopecten; species Argopecten irradians. Next base: position 9,177,598 of record NC_091147.1, on the reverse strand, counting down.
TGAAGGTTTTTTTTCTACCAATCACCCGTGATGATTTGAGAACATGCCATGACGTCGATTATAAATTTTGTCATATATCACCCTATCTTTAAAACCTGAGATGGCACAATCTGTCCTTTATACTTGAGAAAATGTAACCTGGTGAAAAAATGGACATTCCACGACATATAACACTAACGAGACTTATGGAGCAGTTTTGTGGTAAAACTTGCGTTATTTCGTGGACAGTTACATTAATCAACTATTATTTGGTATTAACGTGTCAATGTTTTCTTTGATTTAAACATATTTTATTGCAAAATGTGCAATGGGATTGGGCACAAGTTATACACCTTATATAAAGCCCGTTTCCAAAAATAATAAAACATTCAAATTACATAGACAAGATGACATTTACAAGATAAGAAATACATAGTATATAAACTTGTATTTGAGACACAGAGAGTGGGAGAGAGTGCGGGAAGAGCGAGAAAGAGAGATATGTGGAAGGGAGAGAGCTATTTTATAACCAGTATGCTCCTCAAGGTGATAGTTTCACCATTATTTTAAAATCTAACCCTCCGATAAAGACGCCAGGAGTTCTAAACCACTTTTCTTAACTTTCGACTTCTCAATGTTCATATCATCCTTTCCTTCGTTTGTCTTTCTCCTGGTCACTCTAGGCTTCCTTTGAATATTCGTTTCTCTTTTGTCGTCAGTATCGGAGGGTTATACAAATATAATTTACGTGTAAATACAAAACCAGTAAGATGTTGGGAGTAAAGCAGATATGGAAATATTTGATAATAATAGAAGGACGAAGTTAAAATCTATGAGTATCTTTGATATATTGCTGAGTGTGCATGAAGATAAATTCGTTTTCTTTAAATCTACTGATTTTTTCATTATACAATTAAATTGATTTTCGCTAAGTATTGTTATTAACAGCAAATTCTATAAAAATCATTTAACAGTGAACGTCTCTCTGTTGGCAATCATAGTCAATATAAATGCCAACTGGTCAGAGGCAAATTACATGAAGCGCGCTCATGTTGAATTTGCCTCTGAATTCCAACTGAAAGACGTTCAATACTTATATTTACATTTGGTTACATCTTTATGATGTAATTCCAAGGACTAACTGTATCCTGTTTCTTCATTTCATGGGACACATTTTGCACTAGAAACATAGATGAGTAATGATATAATCTGTTGAACAAAGATGAATGATATTTTAAATCGAGGGTTTTTTCAGTGTTTTAATTCAAAGTCCGAAGTACAACCGGCTAGTTCCTGGTTTAGTCACTACTGATCAGAAGTGTAGGACGTTACTTTTTAAAATCGTGCTCGCTATTATATACAGGCCAATCGCCACATTTCCGTCAATTTCCGAGGGGATCCGATTGGTATACATGCTCAGATACTGCAAATCAACCTGTTTCCGAATCTGATTAAAGTTTACATATTTCATGTCCAAATAGATTTCACGAAAAGAAAAGGGCACGAATCATTTTAGCTACGAGTACTAACGAGATTTATACGAAGTCTCAATAAAAAGTGGTTTTGAATGAAAACGCAAAATTTTAAGTTTTCGCGTAAATAAATTTGTTTAAGTTAAATCAAGTATACATATAGTCATTTACATCAATAACAAGATATTGTACTGTGTCATGATTTGTACCATTCTTATGAAATAAAAACACACCTCTTTTCGCTATTATTTAGCAATAAAGCAGCGCATTTATCCTTAGTAAATAAGTCATTAATACCATACCGAAACTGCTATTTAAGCAGTGTTCATTGAGATAGGTTTAGCCATCTAAGAAGTATTTGTGATAACTGTGAACAATGGTTGAACTCTGTATTTGGATAAAGATAAATAAAATGGTGTGTGTTTATTGTTTATTCTTGAACCATTTATACGATTACAGTTTTGTTATCCTAAGAGTGAGGAATTTTGGTTTGCCGCTTTTGAATTTTTAATTAGAGGGCAAACGATTCTATTCGCTTTAAGTGGATATTTACGACTGGAATATTTGTTTGAATGAAATTATTTAAAAAAACAACAACTAGAAACTATAAACTAGAATTTTTCATTCGTTTGATTCTTAGTATTTCGTTCAAGCACCTATTTCCTGTTTTCGTCACCAACGGTCCAGGAATAGGAAGATACATGAATAGTGCATACTGCACATATCATACTTGTGCAGGACATGCACGCATAGCTTAGATAAGGTTTAAATAGCCAATCATATCGCAAATCATTATCTTGGTAAATTACACTTCAAAAATGAACTATTTCGTCATTAATTGTCATCACAATTGTCTACTTCTGTCAAACATTTCCTTATTTTTAACACTGCTATAATTTTCCTTGATGAACCATTTCAGAAATAAACTCTTGTCAATAATTGTTCTCTATAACCTACCATTGTCACTTATTTAAACATTACCATATTCATCGCAGCAATTTACTATGTTGACAGTCTTTTCTAGTATTAAAACATTTTTTCAGTATTCTGTGTGTCTTTACATTTACAACAAGAGTAACACATTATAATTTATGAAATGATAAATGATATTTCACGAATATAACATAACAATCGTAAAATGCTAAACAATTTTCAAATACCATATTTATCAAACATAAATAAAAATGAGGTAAAAATGTCTTTCCTCACAAATGGTGAAGATATGCTCTTATATTTAGAGATGAAAATGATAAACTAGTGTTTAATGTTTACAACGACAGTTGGATAATCGTAATTATATAAGTTTGTTGAAAATATCTTCGGTCTAAATGTAGATGTTGGAGCTTTGAAAACAATTATTTTAGCTCTGGTATCTATATTGACCATAACTGACATCACATATATCTAAGGGGTTTTAGCTTTCAAGATGTTGGGGTTAAACCAAGAAAAAGGTTAAGTGACGATATATGCAGCAGCCATTTTGAAAATCACTGGGCTCGGTTGGGTTTTACTAGTATGATGATAGTGATAATGGAATATAGATAATGTCATTTTGTCATCGTGTTGACTGAACGTCAGAAGGAAGACTCGCCATTTGATTACAATTTATACTTATATTCTTACATCTTGAATTATTAAGATATTCCTATAATTACAAAAAAAATATAGAATTATGTATTTCATAAACAAATTCTCCACAAGAATTTACTATTGTAATCATGATTTACCATTCAGGACAGAATCAAATAAAATACCCCTGTACAATCCATTTAATTAAAATCATATCTCGATCTTCACGCCGCTCCGTTAACTCTTCTCTGTTACGTCACGGATTTGGAGATCAAGATATGATAATGATCTGATTGCATTTCTGTCTTACAAAGCCTTGATAAAATCTGAGACATAACGTTGCACAGTGGTGAATGCGTGTTATACTTCAAGTGATTACGCTATAAACAAATGAACTTCGTGTTTTTATGGTGCTTGTTGATGCACTTAAACGTCAAAGATAATTTAACTGACTGAATTTTTAAAAACATCCGTTTTCACTGGTCACAGCCATGATTCGTTTGGCTTTCCTGGTTAATTTTCGTTATAAACGCTACTAAAATGTTTTGGGATCATGTCTCATTTAATTTCATAGGGTCTATGTGCGATATAAATCGGTTACAGTATTGGACAGGGAATTGAGATATCGTGCTCACTTTAAAAATGAGCAAAATCTGCGAGGAAAAATTATATGGTAACAATTAGGCAATAACAAATAATTGTATTACTTTGTTTCTTGATTGGGCCGCGGTGGCTGAGATGTCCCGACATATTTACCTGACTTACCTGATCTTTGGTCTATATAGACAACAATACCTCTTGACCCCCTCAATTTAGATTTTGAGTCACTTGAATTTGTATTTCATCACAAGCCCTCCATCTCTGGGTCGCGAGTTCGAATCCCATGTGGGGCAGTTGCCAGGTAATGACCGCTGTCGGTGGTTTTTCTCCGGGTAATTTGGTTGTCCTCCACCATCAAACTGAATATTCCGAATTTGCATATTACAGAGTTATCTGCACTTGTGGGTAGGTATTGATTGTGACGTCATGTGTTTGTGAGCGTAACGTCATACGTTTCGGAGAAAACGACGTGAATTGCGCTCACAAAATAATGACGTAACAATCTATACCTACCCGCAAGGGAGCTAACTCTGTAATATGTAAAGACGGGATATCCTTACGTGACCTTGGCTGTTAATAGGACGTTAAACTAAATAAACCAAACAAACCAAACAAAACTTTAATGTTTCTATAAAACTAGCCGAAACTAATTATATACGACAAAATCAGTGATGGATCATCTTGGTGTAATTTTCATTTTATTTCAGCATCGATGTCACTATTTCTTAACTTCATCGGGGCATGAAAAAATTTTGTTTGCAAACTGTGGATTCTCACAAAAGTTTGCAAACAAACTTTATTTTATAACCTGACGAAGTTAGAAATATTTAAATTAATGCGTATCATAATTTTTTCAGACTATACTTGATAACATAAAACACGTTTAAACGTACGATTCCATTGACTTCTCAATGAATTATTTTTTCTAAATCAATACGCAACATCGACGTCTCTATTGTGACGTCATGATAACGTCGAGTTTTCGGATATTTTTTTCATAGTATATGAAGTTTTAGTTTGAAAAAAAAATATTATCATTTAAATTCAATCAGAAACCAATTTCCATCAATGAGTAATTTTGACGGGTGCTAATATATATGGACTAAATAATAAACGCGTGAATTAAAAAAACTTATTAAATCTTTGGCTTAATTCACTTTCTAACTGAATTCTATTTTGTCATAAACATGTACAACATTGTAGGGCATTATATGTAATGTATTATACATGCATATTAAAGGTATCAGGGATAAGTGGGTCAACTACAATTTATTTCTATGCAACCCGACTTGGATTTAAATTTATCTTTACGGAACAACTTTAGCCGTCACGAACAGTGGGTAAATTCCCCTGATGGTTTTAAAGGGAATGTTTTGTCCTTGAGCAGATAACTACGACACGCTGGTCAAATAAATGGAGATTATCTTTGCAAACCACAGGCTTATCTAGTGACCAATCAAAGCCAAGCTCTGTGTTTTCTTTAGGAATCCACATGACACGTAACAGTATGCATGTATGGTGCATTGTGCAGTATTTAGGAACTGACAAGGAAGTTTATGATGTGTTTGTGGCTCTGCAAGCTCTCTAATTACACTTTACACATGTACATCCTACTTGCAGTGGTGATTTTTTGTTATTTGTATGGAGATTACTGTTCGACTTTGTATGTTAACGAAGATTTTTCAATCATTCGACCAAATCCCTTATAGCATACAGTGCATTTCATCTAGCCTCCACTACACAAGACTACAAAACTGCTACACAAGACAACAAAACTATCATTTGTTGTTAAAACACAAGTGTAGTTTCAAATGCGTATTGACTGCCATGTATTTGCATATCTAATTAACATGAAATAAAATAGCAGCTTCGTATTACTGCCTGTATATCTGTCCCTCTGAACATCTCTTCCTAGTTACATAAAATTTAAGTAAGGGTGTGACTCATGAAGTTCGAGTATTTTGGTGTTGTATTTTAAAAAGGCTACTGGTTAATATAAAACAAAGATTTACCGTGTTTTTAACATTCCGGGCAGGGTATGTTTGTTATGTATCTCACGTAGCATGCTTCAGTAATGTAGCACTATAAGAAGGGCAAGAGTTCCATAACTACAGTCTCAACACGAACATACCGCAGTCTCCCAAAACATACCTCACACACGCAACACATCGCATACATGGGGTACCGTCCTAAATGACACTAGCTGTAAGTATAGCACGCTAATCTAATCAACCAAACAACAATCAGATATTTTTATTACTATTGGCATTTAAATGTCGTAAACAGTATTGTGGATGAGTGGAGTTGATGGAAAAAACATGCAATAGCCGTTACTTTGCAATTATCGCTCATTGATTCAACGATGGCGGGTTAGTATATCAGAGCTTTGCCTACACTCAAGAGTCCTTTTTCTAAGGAAATAAAAACATACTATGTACACTATAATTATAGGTTACGTCCTACGAAATTGTTTATTTCTGTTTGGCTCACTTATAGTAGGAGACAAAATTATACAATATCTAGGGAGACATGTATACGGTGTAATGTAAGCTTAATTTACGGCCTTGGATAAAACAGCAATGATATCAAGATTTGCTTCTTTAAAACACACCTGAGTATTTAAATACTGTTACCAGAGTTCCATCTTGTACGTTCATGTATACCCTTACAAACAAATCACCTTTTTAACGTATCGCTTCGTATAAAATAGGAAAATCACAAAAACAACCGTGAAATACATTACTATGTATATAATAATTTCACAGTCATAGATATAAGCAATAGAAACTTAACCAGATGCTCGGGAAGAGCTAACATCTTACGATCGTATAATGATATCATGCTTCAGTAAGAATTAGACATTAATAGCTGTTATGACTTACAACTTTTTTTTCTTCTTCTTCTTTTTTTTTTTTTTTTTTTTTTTTTGCTTTTATAGTCAAATTATTTTCCGTCAGTGTTGATAATAAGCCACTGTTTTACCGAAATTTGAATTTCTGAAGTAGCTATAAATTTACAATTTTGCCTGGAAAGCAATAAAAAAATGAATATCAAATCATATAGAGATAGAAAATCCATTTAATATTTAGTCGTGTACATATTAAATAAAAACGTTTTAAAAGCATATTCAGAAGAACTTTTAAAAACTACGGTCATCGTTTGTAAATATCTTGTAGTCAATCTTATCTCACGACCTGGAGTAATTGATCTTATAACATTTTATTTCATCAACTGTAATAGCCTAATACCTAACGACATAATATTGTCAGTATGTTGTATTATACGCCGTGTTTCCTTATGTCTTAGTTATGTTACACCTGAGTAACTACTGTTTCCTAACATTGACAGGGCACATCCTAATGCATTGTGTGTGGGCTGGCTTGCATTAAATATTCTACCCGAGTGCGACTGTTATATGGTACAATAATACTCTCTAAACTGAAACTCCCCAATCATCTATAACAGCAATGCAACCGGAAAATTCCACATCTATATATAATTCATGTCAATATAAGTATTCTTGTTATCTTCCATGACTTTTTTCATGACTCCTCCATTACTCTAAAGTACAAATATTTTAAATATTTTAATCGCGCTACTTACGCCGCCTACCAAGATTGTTTATTAGATATCGTGTATATCGATTAGATTCTATAAATAGACAGACATCACGAACTTCAGATATTGCCAGTCTGTCAACCTTGAGATGTAGTAATCATTCTAAAATTATCACTAAAGGATGTTTACAAATAGGTGTTGTCATCTCGTGTTATCCACGGTACAATACCTGGCCATTATCTCTCGATTACTCCGGATCGTACTAAGTCGTCGTACTATTAAGTTGCTGCAGGTAGAATGCAGCCTAGACATGAGTGCAGCAGACCAGGTAGTCTGACAGCTTTGTAATAAAGTCTATTAATAACTATAAGTTTTCACATCATTGAAGACACATAAAAGGGAGAAAAACTGGTCTGTTTTCAAGGCTGCACACTACATAATGTGTCTTTGTAATCATGCAAGTTTCAAATAAAAGGATCACATATATTTGATATTTGAATAAAAAAAAAAATGTAGTTAAACAACCCTCCTGGAGAGGGGGCGACTGTGTAGAGTTCATTTGCTAGTTAGAATGAATCAGTAGAGGACTTCGGCTACATGATTTCTAGCTCACAAATGTAAATTCTTAGTGAGCGATTTCGAAGTATAATTTACAATATATGTATATACACAAAAAGTTTCGGCTACATATCCTTTGTCGAGAAAACATTTCGCAGCTTACATTTCAAGTTAACATCTTTATATGTTATGAAGGATAATTGGCTTAGTTAAGCTGTAGATTAATGTTATCAGAACGTTACTTCAGTCAATGAAATTCAATATGATATATGTGTAATAGGAATTTGATCTTTTTTATGATTTTCAACATGTTATTTTCTTGTTCTCCCGTTGAATACCTCTGATCGCTTATTAATATCCTTGGTGATCAAAGATTGATAAGGTTTATAGGATAGTTTCTGCTACAGTATACCTAATTACTAGTGTTTACAAAGGTGCATTTAAACTTAAAAACAGATACATAATCCGTTTTAAAATAAAGAAAAATATCTATTAGGAATGTAGAGTAATCTAATATATGATTTAACAAGGACAAACATACCGCAAAAGTTTGCTTTTCTTATCATGAGGTGAAATAAGGAATTCAACATTTCAACAGGGACATGTAAAAGTAGTAAACTAAGTAACATTATACTGGGTACCTTAGTTCCGAGATATTTAGAATGCAATAATTCACCCAAACACATTTCTTACATTCTCTAAATGCATTAAGTTCCTGACACACAAGTTCTTAAAGAATTCTGATCATTCATCTGATAAATCAATGTGGCAAACCGAGTATACTGTCTTCTGTGTGTTGGCGAGGGGAGGAATCGTCTGTATAACCGGACTATCAATTGCCATTAATATCTTTTTTATATGATTAAATAAAGAATTAATGATATATACTGTACATCACGTGCACTTTGGTGATGTCATCAGGATCCAACGAGATGATTAAAACAATATATATGAGATTATACTATAATTAGATAATACAGATGAGTATGTATCAGCTTCTCATGTTAAGCGAGCTGTAGAAAAGTTCGATTAAAGGCTCGCTACATTTCGAAACGAAACAGATTTTCATTTTAAAATTTTAACTGTCAAGCGAGTTTGATAATTTTGTAGCGTTCCAAACTTTATTAACTTATCGTTTATACTACATCTGATAATTTTGTAGCGTCCCAAACGTTATTAACTTAACATCAATACTACATCTGATAATTTTGTAGCGTCCCAAACGTTATTACCTTACCGTTAATACTACATCTGATAATTTTGTAGCGTCCCAAACTTTATTACCTTACCGTTAATACTACATCTGATAATTTTGTAGCGTCCCAAACGTTATTAACTTACCGTTAATACTACATTTGATAATTTTGTAGCGTCCCAAACGTTAGTACCTTACCGTTAATAATGCATCTGAAAATGTTGTATTGTCCCAAACGTTATTATCTTACCGTCAATACTTCATCTGATAATTTTGTAGCGTTCCAAACGTTATTACCTTACCGTTAATACTACATCTGATAATTTTGTAGCGTCCCAAACGTTATATATTATCTTACCGTCAATAATACATCTGATAATTTTGTAGCGTCCCAAACGTTATTAACTTACCGTTAATACTACATCTGATAATTTTGTAGCGTCCCAAACGTTATTAACTTACCGTTAATACTACATCTGATAATTTTGTAGCGTCCCAAACGTTATTAACTTACCGTTAATACTACATCTGATAATTTTGTAGCGTCCCAAACGTTATTAACTTACCGTTAATACTACATCTGATAATTTTGTAGCGTCCCAAACGTTAGTACCTTACCGTTAATAATGCATCTGATAATTTTGTAGCGTCCCAAACGTTATTAACTTACCGTTAATACTACATCTGATAATTTTGTAGCGTCCCAAACGTTATTAACTTACCGTCAATACTACATCTGATAATTTTGTAGCGTCCCAAACTTTATTACCTTACCGTTAATACTACATCTGATAATTTTGTAGCGTCCCAAACGTTAGTATCTTACCGTTAATACTACATCTGATAATTTTGTAGCGTCCCAAACGTTATTAACTTACCGTTAATACTACATCTGATAATTTTGTAGCGTCCCAAACGTTATTATCTTACCGTCAATACTTCATCTGATAATTTTGTAGCGTTCCAAACGTTATTACCTTACCGTTAATACTACATCTGATAATTTTGTAGCGTCCCAAACGTTATTATCTTACCGTCAATAATACATCTGATAATTTTGTAGCGTCCCAAACGTTATTAACTTACCGTTAATACTACATCTGATAATTTTGTAGCGTCCCAAACGTTATTAACTTACCGTTAATACTACATCTGATAATTTTGTAGCGTCCCAAACGTTATTACCTTACCGTTAATACTACATCTGATAATTTTGTAGCGTCCCAAACGTTATTAACTTACCGTTAATACTACATCTGATAATTTTGTAGCGTCCCAAACGTTATTACCTTACCGTTAATACTACATCTGATAATTTTGTAGCGTCCCAAACGTTTATAAGCTTATCGTTAATACCACATCTGATAATTCTGTAGCGTCCCAAACGTTAGTACCTTACCGTTAATAATGCATCTGATAATTTTGTAGCGTCCAAAACGTTATTAACTTACCGTCAATACTACATCTGATAATTTTGTAGCGTCCAAAACGTTATTAACTTACCGTCAATACTACATCTGATAATTTTGTAGCGTCCAAAACGTTATTACCTTACCGTCAATACTTCATCTGATAATTTTGTAGCGTCCAAAACGTTATTAACTTACCGTCAATACTACATCTGATAATTTTGTAGCGTCCCAAACGTTATTAACTTACCGTCAATACTACATCTGATAATTTTGTAGCGTCCCAAACGTTATTAACTTACCGTCAATACTACATCTGATAATTTTGTAGCGTCCCAAACGTTATTACCTTACCGTTAATACTACATCTGATAATTTTGTAGCGTCCCAAACTTTAGTACCTTACCGTTAATACTACATCTGATAATTTTGTAGCGTCCAAAACGTTATTAACTTACCGTCAATACTTCATCTGATAATTTTGTAGCGTTCCAAACGTTATTACCTTACCGTTAATACTACATCTGATAATTTTGTAGCGTCCCAAACTTTAGTACCTTACCGTTAATACTACATCTGATAATTTTGTAGCGTCCCAAACGTTAATACCTTACCGTTAATACTTCATCTGATAATTTTGTAGCGTCCCAAACTTTATTACCTTACCGTTAATACTACATCTGATAATTTTGTAGCGTCCCAAACGTTACCGTCAATACTACACTTATTATCACTTCCTTAACAATTTTAAACAATTAAATGTTAATTTCTGTAACGCGGATCGCCTTATGTTTCCCGGCGTTATATCACTACGTCACACGGTTAATGAAACTTCTCTGTTATTGCATTTGTTTGGTTTATAACTTAACACCTTTAATTATTGTTTCGGAAGCGTATTGGGCGTTTAACCTGTGCTTTTGAATGCATAGTTGTTGTTTTAATTAGACAAAATAACTTGTATTATACCAAAAGAAACCACAGGCTTTTTCTATAGAGGTTGATATTTTTGTTCATTTTGAAATATCTTATCATTTTTCTTCTGTAACATTAAACGACTTCACTTTCTATAACGATATTCTGGACGTAGTTTCATTCAGTTTTCAAACAATTATACTCGTCAGTTCTATGTTTCTAATCAAAGTCAATTATGAGATGCTACACTATCAGCCGTACTTTTGAGTTTTAAGGAATAATTATCTAATGTCTGTAACAAGAAGCCTTTCTCACGTCCCTCCCCCTCCCGAATGACGCATGCCTCACAGTTAACGCGATAAAGCAGTGATAAGCAAAGGAGGATACCTTGGTCGCAGGAATCAGACATACATTGTTCTCTCTACCATAGAATCTTTTGAGTCATCAAGGCCATCTGATAAGGCCGAAGTTCAGTCAGCTTTACTACAAAAATGAGATAAGATTTTTCAATCTCGAGTTAAACAGCTATTACAACATGAAACGTTTGTAAATACTAACTGTAGGCTACACAGAGATTCAGATTGATATAATTACTGATTCGGAAGTAAGAAATTGAATAATGATTGAGTTTTTATTGGGAAATATAAGATGAAAGCTAACAACGCTTAAACTATTATGTGTCCTATATGTAGGTAACATAGATACCACCGATTTCCAGCCGCAGCAGCTGAAATGATTCAGTCCAAGACTGAGTCAGGACTGCTCCGCTCCAGATGTGATCCTGTTAGGAGTACTATACCGCAGTACAACAGTACTCTATAGTTAGTTTATCTTAGTGCAGATACCTGTTGTTTACCTGTGTTACCGTAGTACACATACCTGCTGTTTACAGGGGCCGAGTGGTTAAGTACCACAAGCCCTCAACCTCTGTGTCGCGAGTTCGTATCAAATGTGGGGCAGTTGCCAGGTACTGACCGCTGTTCGGTGGTTTTTCTCCGGGAACTCCGTCTTTCCTCCACCAAAAAAACTGGCATGTCCTTACATGACACTGGCTGTTAACAGGACGTTAAACAAATAAAACTCAAACCTGTCCTACCTTAGTACAGATACCTGTTGTTTACTTGTCTTACCTTAGTACAGATACCTGTTCTTTACCTGTCTTACATTAGTACAGATACCGGTTGTTTACCTGTCTTACATTAGTACAGATACCTGTTGTTAACCTGTCTTACATTAGTACAGATACCTGTTGTTTACCTGTCCTACCTTAGTACAGATACCTGTTGTTAATTTGTCTTACCTTAGTACAGATACCTGTTGTTTACCTGTTTTACCTTAGTACAGATACCTGTTGTTTACCTGTCCTACCTTAGTACAGATAAATGTTGTTTACCTGTGTTACCTTAATACAGATACCTGTTGTTTTCCTGTCTTACCTTAGTACAGATACCTGTTCTTTACCTGTCCTACCTTAGTACAGATACCTGTTGTTTACCTGTGTTACCTTAATACAGATACCTGTTGTTTTCCTGTCTTACCTTAGTACAGATACCTGTTGTTTACCTGTCTTACATTAGTACAGATACCTGTTGTTTACATGTCTTACCTTAGTACAGATACCTGTTGTTTACCTTTCTTACCTTAGTACAGATACCTGTTGTTTACCTGTCTTACCTTAGTACAGATACCTGTTGTTTACATGTCTTACCTTAGTACAGATACCTGTTGTTAACCTGTCTTACCTTAGTACAGATACCTGTTCTTTACCTGTCTTACATTAGTACAGATACCGGTTGTTTACCTGTCTTACCTTAGTACAGATACCTGTTGTTTACCTGTCTTACCTTAGTACAGATACCTGTTGTTTACCTGTCTTACCTTAGTACAGATACCTGTTGTTTACCTGTCTTACCGTAGTACAGTTACCTGTTGTTTACATGTCTTACTTACTTATAATCAAGGACCAAACAATTTACAGTATAACACTAAATATTCGTTCTGTAGAAAATTGTTTTAGTGGATGCAGTAGACCTAGGAATTTAGACATTACAAAATTACTTCATACATTATTAGATAATTAATGTTTCATAGGCCACCACGACTATTTTACACACGGAATACTTTGATACCATGAAAAATGCACACGAATATTTCATGTCATACAGTATATATAATTGCTTGCAACAGCCAAAGCCATTTTGCTACCTAACGTAAGAATTCATATTATTTTTTAATTTTCATTTAGTAATGCTGTCAGAATTCTAAAACGCTTTGTATTACTTTTAGTGTGTATTGTGAATAAACGAATATGGATTAGTTTTTATGTGACCGTCAATCTTTATCTGATGCTCTCTCCACTATTTTTCGATGAGGAATTTAATATTCTCTAGTCAAGAATAAGCCATTGGTTTTAGTCATGTTAAGTTAACATACCTTGTGTCGCTACTGTCGCCTGTAATAAACGTCTTTTATCATCAACTTCTCATTATGCCTCCCATTTTTACTCTCTTCTTAAATTATTAAACAATTGTGGAACATGATATTATACATGCACTTTCAAATAAAATTGAAATTTCATGCTTCATTCTATTCCGCACTGGGTATCATATTCTCTCATAAACAAAATTCATATCGAAAATTCGACTGAAAAAACATGCAAAATGTAATCAAGTCATCGAAGCAACGCTTACATAAATAGGAAATACGAGTATAGTTACAATCAAAACTTAACGATTATCTCATCGACAACAATAAATGATTCATTTTCTGGGTATTTCATTTCATTTACACATTGAATGGTATATGTTGTGAGGATTTAAATTTTTAGCTACATTAAAAATTAATTTGATATTTAAAAAAAACTGTTCTTAATCAAAAACGGTATTCTAGTACTGGAATTAAATAGATTTTAAATTATTATAAGTATCCATCCAATGCCCGGATTATACATTTACCACACTATCGCGATTACAAAGACCTTTTTTCCCTAAACATAATAACATTAAAAGTCAATATTACAGTATAGTTAGTGTACATGTAGTAAAATTATACAGAACAAAATGAATTATGTTTTAAAGAGTAATTACAGAATACAAATAAAACTTAAAATTGAGAATGAAGAATTTCAGTTTGGCAAATATGATAAGCAATTACATTAAGATTATTTTTAATTTATTCTGATAGGTCAATATAATTATAAGTGCGAGTGCCTTGAAAATTAACTCAATATCTCAAAGCTAAATGGTGAATCACTTTGTATAACTTTTGCCATGATGATTTCTGATTTTATATCTATATCGGTGTTTATCTGTCATTTTAATATTTACCAAAGCCTAACCACGAATACACTTATCAACCCTGTAACTTTATTTATGCCGTGTCAAAACTTTATTCAAACTAATAAAACAATCAGTTGAAATACTCGGTGTTGCAAATCCATATATTTTACTGTACATTTTTATTGTGTTAGTGTCAGTTTCTACAGCAAACTTATATTTGAAAGGAAATCACATGAAACATAATATGTTCAGTAACATGAAAATATAATAACGATAAAAGGAACGTTATATCACCATCGACCTAGGGTTAATGATTTGTCATACATATAGAATCTTAAATGACTGTTCATTTCTTATGAAATTTTATGAAACGAATCTTACTAGTTTTAATTTTGTGCGCCTTGACGTGTTTCAAAACGATCTCATATGGAGTTTACAAATTTAAGATACTTGTTATCACATATTTACAACAACTACATTTCAAAACCCTGCAATGCCATGCCACTCGTTATTAATCAGACAGATAATCTTATAGATTTAATGTCGGAGATAACGGATTTGGTAAGTTATTCTTTTATTATGCTCTTTCCTTCATTCTGCAAAAAAGGTGTAACGTATTTTCCACTTTTTACGTAAATGTTTTATTGAAAATAAATGAGTAAAATGTTTGTTTAGTTGACCATTTTTTTTTAATTCTATACTTTATCAGTATCCTAATTTTCATTTCGTGATGCTTTGTCAATTTCCTCTCTTAATGTAGTATTCTTTTTATTTCCTCTAAAAATATAATGATTTCATAAAATTCAAAAATATGTTATAAGATGTCGCTTTTTACTCTTTAAATCAAGTTAACGCACTGTATAATCCGTCATGTGGGGATATGTAAAAACAAAATGTTAATTTGACGTGTTTTCGTCACAATTCAGTTTGATTTGATCCAATTGTAGTTTCAACTGTGTTTATGATTAATGCAGCCGAGAGCCTCGTGACCAACCACTCATATATTACGTAAACATACAACAGGCCAATGAACAATAATGATATATATAAATGTGATTGACTTGTCATTACAATTATGTTGTTTTCAGGGTCCAGAGTCCTCTAATCTCGGTCGGCATCTGATACGAGTGTGTGAATGTGAATACCTTTATGACATATGCAATAAGTGTGACGTCTCTCGTTTAGCTGTAAAACCAAATCAAATAACGTTCAAATTAGGTATAATAACTTCACTATTATTCTGTGAATACACTGCGTTGTAATTTTCGTTTGAATTATTTGAGTTTAAGATTTTCTCTCATCATAAAATTAATTTTGCCCATTTAGTATGACTGACGAGACGATACAAATTATGAAACACAATTATTGACTGTTTTTGTTAATGGGTCTTTTGCTAGCCTTTGTGATACTGTTTGTAACACTGAGTAATAAGACAATTTTAAATTGTAAACACTTTCGATGTGTTTGGTTGTAGTTCATATTACATGTGTAATAAGAAATTTTAGTCATGTAAAAACCTTCGATAAGTTTGGTTGTAGTTCATATCACATGTGTAAACCTGTTTCACTGTTTATAGACTACTGTAAACTAACTTTCTGTCGCAATTTCCATTTCAAAACAAGTTCTGGAAGATTAACTCTCGCAAATTCTAATAAAATTGAAATTGAAAATTGGTAAGAGTATGAGTGACTTACATATTAATTTGCGGAGATACATTTTCGCAAATTTACTTGGATAGCGAGATTAAATCGCACGCGAAAGGAAGTTGGTTTGCAGTGACTATGAGTATTTTCTTCATGCAATACTTTGACATCTTGAAACCACGAAATAACGTGCCCACGAATAGTATTCTTCATAATACATACTTATATACATGATACATCGACATATATAGGGTTTATTACACAAACATGTTAATTGAGCGCCCATCACTTTAAATTCAACAGCAAGATTATTTGATAGTTTGCTTCAAGTATAGAAATTTGTTATAAAAGTTTTCCTATTTGGTGACCGTATATTTTTCCCGAAAGACTATTTCTTTCAAAACAAAGTAGATTTCTGACCATCTTCGACACTGTGGTTACAATCGTAGAGTAACGTATATGTCAAATTTGACAATGCGAGATATCGAAGTTGACTACACGACTTTGAAAGAAAAAAATTTCTGTGAATATATAAGATGATGGTAAGGGTAACCAAACCACAAAACAACTGATTCAATAAATCATTAATTACATCATGTATTAATACCGGATCGCGTTGTGTATAGGTACCATTGTTTCTCAATACAGTTATACAAATGAGGTGATATTATCTACAGTATCGGAAAAACACCATATTTTGACTAATTTTCTTGACATAATTTTGGTTTTACTCAGATTTTCGTGAAATTGCAAACGTTATGTAGAAGGCCACTTGGTCTTTCTTGAGATATGTTTGAAATGTTTCTTCTGTATTTGGTTTTTGTGAAGTAGGCGAATTATATGAATATAATACAAAATGTAGCAACTTAACTTTGATATATTTTTGGTCTTACTTCAAAATTCCGCTGGCGAAATTTTAGAAAGGTAACATGAAATATCTCTTGAAATAAACTACGGAAAATTACACAATTATTATCTACGGAATATCCATGCATGTGGTATTTTTTCTGCATTCACATGGAAAAAGAATATACACATATACTGGACCTTGAAAAACAAAGCCGTAGAAATCGATGGGGAAAATGTCAAAATGCATGAAATATAGTAAGAGTAGAAATACGGTGTTTCTCAATATTTTGTCTCGCGTTTGTCGATTCTTTGATGCTTAAATGGAAATGATTAGTAATACATTTTGTTAATGACATATCATGCAAAGGAAAGTTGAATTATGAATGGAATTATATGGGGACAACTTTCCGTTCACACTGGTTAAAAATGTGGAAAATGGAATTTTCGTACCAAATTTTCCATGAATGATTATATCACGCCCACTCATAAAGGCCATGTTGTGCAGTATGGTGCTGCACTTCCATCGATCGAAACTGGACTCTCCAATACGTCATTATAGTCTGGTCACAATCAATAACTGTAGTGAGATTATTATAGATAACGTTGTTCTTACTGAAAGATACTCCACCACTGACAAATGGTGATTTTTCCTATATCAAAACAGGAGTAGACGATTTAGCATTTTCCTTCAGTTATAAAAACTACTTTCTTTACATCATTTCCACCTCTTATTCAAGATAAAAAAATATTAAAAACGATTTATTGAATCCCGAAAAAAATGCGTTGCACTATGTCATATATGGAATGCAGTGCTAATTGCGGCATGCACCGAAAGCAAAATAAATTATTTGAAATTAATTTTTGTGTAAATTAGACATATATATACACGATTTAACACCAATTATTGTTCAAATGATGGGTGTCATAATTGATGTTCAGTCGGCGGTGGAGCATCTTTAAAAAATCATTAATCCATATGAATTACTTATAAACATAATTATTCATATTATTCGTGTATTTGTGTTTGTATGAAGAATAGCATTCTTTATTAGTATGATAATTAATATCTATTCTAATCCAGTAAAGTATTGAAATATAATAGAATATAAAAATCTGCGAATGATATGCTATTGTTTCAAAAGAAAGTAATAAGTGAAAGGGTTAAAAAGAAGCCCAGCATTTCTCCAGGTGGAATTGAAAAGAAATTTTTGAAGGATTTCTCAACAATGTAATAATATTATTGATATTTATTTGTTTCTACTTTTTCGAAAACTGCAAGCTCTAAAGTATCTTTTTGGTTATTTTGACAGGAGAATTGTAGAAACCTAAGAACACAGTAAGTATACTGTTCCAACACAATGATGAATAAATTGCTTTTATTTATTATCTTTATTGAATTATTGCTTTTTTGATAGTACAGGGTGTTTCAGAAAACATATCCCGACTTTAAACTGTTATAACATTTTCATAGAAACCATAATTGCGCGAATTAAGACATTATGAAAAGCATGCGATACCACTATTAATTTGTTGGAATAGGGTTGTGTATTGTTAGGGATACACAATAAAACTGTATGATGTCACATTGAAACGGCATTAGAGGTGAATTTTGAGCAGCTAAATGTACATAAAACTTTACATAGAGACAAGGAATTGTTTTTTTGCACCAATTCTACAGTTTGAATATTTTGCAAAAATACTTGCAGAAGAAAGGAAACACTAATGCATATTAATGTCCAGATGACGTTACTCATAAGAATGACGTAACTTCCGAAACTTACCTACACATTGCCTACAATATAAAAATCTGGACCTTTCTGCGTTTTGGTTTATCAAGCATTAAAGTCAGGATATGTTTTCTGAAACACTCAGTAGAAGGCGTATTTATGTCAGGATATGTTTTCTGAAACACCCTGTAGAAGGCATATTTATGTCAGGATATGTTTTCTGAAACACCCTGTAGAAGGCATATTTATGTCAGGATATGTTTTCTGAAACACTCAGTAGAAGGCATATTTATGTAAACTGTTAAATTATTATTTCTCTTTTCAGATAATTATTATGAACTATAATTGTATTAGAAATAAATGAAATTTTGACTCCAGAACAGCTAAAAACCGCTTACTCTTACATATGTACTATTTTTTTTAACAAAAACAAAACCAAAAATAGGTTCCGCCAAAGAAAAACCTACTGCTCATGGTTTGGACTTTGAATCGTCGCGTCATCACTGTGCGGTATATACACAAGTAAACGTGACATGTCAACCTCATTAAAAGGGGAAATTGTTACCAAAAATAGCCATTTTGTGGTCAAATATTATATTTTAGGCGAAAATAATATAATTTTATTGACATCAAAAGTAAACTATCATTGGTTATTATCCTTTCGGAGGACAAAATTGTGTTCAAATATTAGAGTCAATTACGTAATATTTTGTAGATTAAAAAACTGAAAATATATTTGCAAGTTTTTTAAGAACCCTCGTGACCGACTACTACATGAAACCAATAACGGTCCATTCAAGTGAACATCAATCTATTATGCAGAGATTTCGTCCACGTTCGAAATAATTTTTATCGGTATTTTTCTCCTCAATACTTGTATCTTTTGCTTGTTTTGACAAGAGGGTTCCAAAAACGTAAGAATGTGATGACATTCCTACAGTAAGTATACCAAGTCAAATACAGTGATGATTATTTGCTTTTATATTTAGTTTTTTATTGAATTTCTGCTTTTTTAGAAGGTATATTTATTTAGACTGTTACATGTTTTGCTCATTTCTTATCATTATCATGAGCTTATCTAATCCTTTATAAGATGCAGATTATTGCATTGGGTATAAATGAAATTAAGACTCCAGAATAACTAAAACAGCTAACTCTAACATATTTAGCTAAAAAGGTTCCGCCAAAAGAAAAAAACCCAACTGCTCATGGTTTGGACTTTGAATCGTCACGTCATCACTGTGCGGTATACACACAAGTAAACGTGACATGTCAGCCTCATCAAAAGGTGAAATTGTTACCAAAAATAGCCATTTTGTGGTCAAATATTCTAATTTAGGCGAAGATAATATAATTTTATTGACATCAAAAGTAAACTATCATTGGTTATTATCTTTTCGGGGGACAACAATGTGTTCAAATATAGAACTAATTACGTAATAGTTTGTGAATTATTTCATTATATAAATGTTTGTATCTTTTAGTATTAGATGACGCACGGTCACCTAACCCTGGCATCGTTTATTTGCATTTCTTGTTTGTTTTCCCTAATTTGTTAATTATTATTCATTGTTCGACATACTGACAAATACGATGAACTTTCAATAATCAATTATCGTATCCATAAATGTCTACACGAGGAATTAGTCACAAAGTCCTACGATAATTAAAATTCTATTTTTAGATATGTTATTGATGACTTAAGCTCGTGAGCACTAGGTTCACCTGCAATTGTCACTGGACCATAAACTTTGTTTCACATGATAAGAAATGATACCAGATTCCAAATATAATGCTTTTCTTGTTTTTCAATCGGTATGTATAACATATCTCATGAGACATGTTTGCATCACTTTGACAATTTTCATGCAGCAATTATGATTGGTGGAATCTACTTGACCACTGTCACGCGCAAAATCAAACAGCGCCTGTTTTCCAGGACGGTTGGGACTTTTACATTTTACTTTGATACTGAACGAGTAAATGTATTACCATGAAACATTGGTACCATACGAATTCTTAAAAAAGAATAGATATATAATGGTGACACTGGATATTAACTAGCTGTAATATTGTACCTCAAAAGACTTTTAGACAGAAAATGGTATCGTCTTTAGAATTTATACGGCAAGTATACAAATTATGAATTTGATGTCTTGTGAGCGATACGGTAGATATTAAGAATGGTAGTTATGTTTGTTTTGGACAAAGATATTATGTAAATACTTGTATACGCAAAAAAATCATTGGAAACCTACAAAAAAATATAGAAAATTGTGCCCAAGTGATTTTCGTAGGCACTGGGGACCAATTCTTACCCGGCCGAAAGGTATAGTTGGCCGGGTTCGTATGTTCGTTCTAGATACTAGCGATCAATCACATGGTTGATTCGCTCAGAAAATTTAGTTGTATACCCTGAAAAAGATGTAATCCTCTTATCAACCAACTTACTCCCTTCATTTTGAGCACTACATAACTGTAAATGACTGAAGAAGAAAAGAATATCTGAAGAAACGGAAGTCATTTTACAATAAGTTTGATATAGTTATTACAAGTTTTGTTTTGATGTTAATTTGGTTATATTATTATCTATTTATTTTGATTTTTATATCAGTAAATAATAATGTGTATGCCTTGAAAAATAATTTTGATGTTGATCTTATTTTTAAATTCTGGTAATTCTGAACTTCTAATCTATATTAATGCACACAGACGACTTATCAAAACGTAACATGTCGCCAACAATTTAAATAATATCCGAAAAAAATATCTAAGGTGCGTTTCTTTTAATGTGAGTATAATACTGTTATTGTCATTGGTATACATGCATGCTATAATACTTAAAACAAGGAAGATGGACCCCATTTTCCTACATTGAAGTTTTTAGTCGTCAAAATTGGCAAGTAAAAAGATGGCTAAAATAAGGAACCACAAAAAACATTCAATGCAGTGTGCCTCTCTAGTGCTCGCCAATGATACCAGAGGTCATGACCAAAGGTACTGGAAATAGAGGCGACAAAATCTGAAGCCCTATTAGAAGAAACGAAATAAAATAACAAAAAAAAAGATGAATTCTTGATATCAAAATATTGTATTATAAAGATTTTTATAAAAAGTTTACAAAAAATAATGAAATTTAATTGACTTCATCACATTGGTATTCCTTTAGATGTGTGTAAACGGGCATACCTCATATATCGTGACCAAAAAATAAAGAAATGGATATATGGTTAAACGAAGTACAGCCTTGGCAACATGTTAAATACCTGCACGCTGCATTGTTTTAACAAACCTTAAACACTACAACTCAAATCTATTTAGGAAAATAAAAATGACGGAGATTCCAAGTTATCTCATGTTTTATTACATTTTTCATACATCTTTGGTGTAAGTCAGATAGTGGGAGTTTCCGAGATACGACTTCATTATTTCCTCCCAGAATGCACCATGGGTCACTCTAACGACTTGGATGAACGTAAAATAGCACGTTAGGTGCATATGTACAGGAATTAATGTAGGTTCACGAAAACGTGTCCATTCTAAAGCCGAGATAATATGAATTTGCATTAGTTCGTGTGCTATGTGTATAAGCTAAAATTTATTATGCCATTTTGGTGACAGTTATGTCTAAATACAAGTCATGCATACCGCTTTTCATTAAAGATAAAAAAGCAATATGAACCCACAGTGTGAATTGCGAGTTCTTCTTTAATAGTTGCGAATATTTGTGATAAATGATTTTTTTATAAAAGCTCAATATTAGGTATATGTAGATTTTGGACCATTGTGTACGTATTAATCGGTTGATAAACGTTTTAAAACTTAAACAGAGTTAATGGCAATGGTTAAGCATAATATTTCTGTTTTTTGAACTGCAATCTACGTTTGTATGTATATCTATCCATCAAATCCATTCTCAGGTCAACAGTGATAATAGATGGGGTCTTATTTGCGGATGAGGTGTCTTATTTGCGGGAGGTGTCTTATTTGCGGGAGGGGTCTTATTTGCGAGAGATGTCTTATTTGCGGGAGGGGTCTTATTTGAGGGAGGGGTTTTATTTGTGAAATACGGTACACGATGGATGATATGTTTGACGGATGTTGACCCTAATTTGAAACTTGATCTTATGTAACACCCATTGTAACATCCCCGCCCGAAATGATTAACACGTGCTAACTAAACAAAATAAAACATTGCTTCCGATGTATTTGAACCTTCTACATGGACGTTGTGTAAACCATGTAGTTGAGTCTTTGATCAAGGGCCAACAATTTTCAGGCAACACCCCCACCAAATGACCGATCAAAATTGCTTGAAGGGCAGGCAAAGAACGTGATTTAAAATCAATATAATCTAAGAAAGGAACATTTTTCTTAAGTATACATGAGATAATGGTCAACAAAAGATCATTTTATCTTCATGTTTGGTCAATAAATCCGGAATCATGTCAGGTTTGTTAATTAGACATAAAGTGTTGTTTCCTTTCTTTGCTTCATTGAGTCATGCGTGCGTTTCGTATCTTGGCACCTAGATTCTGTTCCACGTCAAAGTACAAAACATCGTGCGATAATTAATTGTATCGTGTCTGTGCGGTAGACCACGCCCTTTAATCACATGGGGACTGTGTTGGGAGGAATTACCCCTCCAGTAACTACATCTGTATTATCTGAAGATACACTAAAAGTCAGAGAATGAACGACCAGTCTGCTCCCCTTTACTCATCCGCTGTCATCATCACAATAAACATGGGAGAAGATGAGTAAAGTATAATGGTCCTAATCAGGGCTAATTTGGCCTCGAACGTCTGCCTGAGCAAATGTCATATTAACATTACTCAGAGTTAGATAACACCCAGTACCGCAGGCATCTTCACACCAACTAATAGCGCCGTATAGGGTTTGTACGGAATATCTGTCAATCTTTTTCCTATCGGTATTCTTATTTATTACAACTGTAACTAGAAGGAAATTAAAGATATCTAAAATCCGACATAGCACGCGGGCAAAATTGATATTCTATTATGATGCAAAAAATTGGAAATGTGAATTAAATTAGACAAAAGCGTGATAAAGGTACAGAGTGCCATTGGATATGGACAATGCACTGATAAGGTACGTGCATGACAGTTTACTTCTAACCCTCAAACTTGGTCAAATGGTTTAAAAAATCTGACAATTTTCAATAGTCCTCCAAGATTGCAACGACATGGTTAAGAAGTCAATATTGCTGACAATCTACAAATAGCCCTCCAAGATTGCAACGACATGGTCAAGAAGTCAATATTGCTGACAATCTACCAATAGCCTCCAAGATTGCAACGACATGGTCAAGAAGTCAATATTGCTGACAATCTACAAATAGCCCTCCAAGATTGCAACGACATGGTAAAGAAGTCAATATTGCTGACAATCTACCAATAGCCCTCCAACATTGCAACGACATGGTCAAGAAGTCAATATTGCTGACAATCTACCAATAGCCCTCCAAGATTGCAACAACATGGTCAAGAGGTTAATTTGCCTGGCAATCTACCAATAGCCCTCCAACATTGCAACGACATGGTAAAGAAGTCAATATTGCTGACAATCTACCAATAGCCCTCCAAGATTGCAACAAAATGGTCAAGGAGTCAATATTGCTGACAATCTACCAATGGCCCTCCAAGATTGCAACAACATGGTCAAGAGGTTAATTTGCCTGGCAATCTACCAATAGCCCTCCAACATTCCAACAACATGGTCAAGAGGTTAATTTGCCTGACAATCTACCAATAGCCCTCCAACATTCCAACAACATGGTCAAGAGGTTAATTTGCCTGACAATCTACCAATAGCCCTCCAACATTCCAACAACATGGTCAAGAGGTTAATTTGCCTGACAATCTACCAATAGCCCTCCAACATTCCAACAACATGGTAAAGAAGTCAATATTGCTGACAATCTACCAATAGCCCTCCAAGATTGCAACGACATGGCCAAGAGGTTAATTTGCCTGGCAATCTACCAATAGCCCTCCAACATTCCAACAACATGGTCAATAAGTTAAAATGTCTGACATCTACCAATAGCCGTCCAACATTACATGAACATGGTCAATAAGCTTATATGTCTGGCAATCTACCAACAGCCCTCCAACATTGCAACAACATGGTTGATAAATTATTTGCCTGACAATCTACCAATAGCCCTCCACCATGGCAACAACAGGATCAAGAGGTTAATTTGCCTGACAATCTACCAATAGCCCTGTCTTCCATCTTCGAGGCCTAATATTGATGTAGACCGTGCATCCATCAAAGTCTTTTTAGGTGATTTTGATTTCCGAAACATCCAAAAACAGTTAAATAGCAGATAACATGGCCTCCAAGGCAGCAACCGCAGAACTGATTGTTCTCCTTATTTTGTGACCATATCTTTTTTTTAAGTCATTGATATAAATCAATTTACTTTGAGGGATTCTGTACGTATAACTGATGATTCCATAACCCCATTTCCTGGTTTCGCCCACTTCCTTCTGACAAACTAATATACCCTATCTGTGTATTAATTATAGCAAAGCATGTTGCTATTTTAAGACGCCTCCTCCCATTAAATACACATTGGAATAAATATAGCTTAAGATTCATTTATGACGCCCTCGTTGTTTTGTTATTTTGGAGTTATATTTATGTAGATTAGACTCCAATGGCGTGTGTTTGTCTAATGCTGACGTTTGTATGCAGATATAACAATGTGATCCCGGATCTGGCAATCACGTCTGTTTAAATTGTCGCTATTGTGTATTAAACAATAGAACCCTTTGTTGTGACTTAAAGTCAATGATACTGACAGTCTTGGTTCGCTACTTCGAATTCTAGTACTGTGTGCTTAGTTTTTATGACCGAGAAGGTTTAATGAACATTGTGCTTACATTGAAGATTAATTTATAACGGCTATATAGTGACTAATTATTAAAGTATGCGTCTGACGTTATAGTATAAGTTTTTAGAACTGCACCATTCGGCTTAGTTGTCCTGATATAACCTGTCACTGACGCTTCTTACAGCAGTTCACTGTAATGATCACACGATGTTACTATCCCCTAAGCTGGGAAAACAGCGGGTACCAAAACAAGCTTTTTATCCCAATTAAAATTGTTCCATAATATCCTTCTGAACATCTACTAAAAGTACATTAAATTTTGCGGTATTATATAAAAGAAAAACAATAAATTATCGACATTTGAAGCATAGATGGTTCAATCTAATTAAAATTCGATGAAAGTTTATTGAGTAGATCATAAACATCGAATTATAATTAGATTGTAGAAGGCTGTAAGCTGTAGATTCCTTATGGATACAGTGTAATCGTATCTCTCTATTCCAAAAAAAAAAAAAAAAAAAAAATCATAACAATTACATAAACGTACACGCATTGTATATTGTCATATTGATACAACCAGAACCTGGTAATTTGATATTTGAACTGTGGTTTAGAATTAGACTTAAGTGGTACTTATATTTTAATGAAGTCAACATAAAAAGTAAGCATTGATTGGCTTATTGTGAGTTATTTCAACTTCAATATATGGCCTCTTTCTAAGAGTGCTTCCGATTCGTGCCTTTTAAAGAATATAAAAGTGTTTTGGAGTAATCAAACATTATTTAATCGGAACTTATCTCAGCTATATTTGTTTTATATAAAAGCAAACATTTAACACTAACAACAAAAGAATCCTAACAATGGGATACGTTTTATTGCCAATATATATACATACTCGTTTGACATCAAAGCACAACCGGAAGTCGTAGATTATGCGCGTACCTGTCAAAAAAGCAGACCGAATTCTTTCAGATGTGATCACGTCTGGCTACCTTTGAAATATAATACTTCTCGCTCAGCAGAAAAATTCGCCATATAAATTGATTCTGGACTTGAGATCTTACGGACATCCCAGGCGTTTGTAGTACATGAGTCAGCTATTAAGGTCGCAATCTGGACTGGCCTTGGACCGATCTTGCGGTTTTGGTTTATCAATGCTATTTCCGGTCAGCGGCCAATCGCTGGCAGTTAGAGATTTATAGGACCGTGGATGACGTCATCGGAGGAAAAGAATATCTTAAGCAGGTGTTTGAAGTCCGTTTTTTTTATTGTTAGTGATAAATGAATGATTTTATAATAATATGGGACATGCTTGATTCTAAAGGTTTGTTTCAATAGGACAGAGGAACATCTGCCAATATGATTGATAGTGTACAATTCATATGTATCCATTTCTGTGCTATTACAAACCGCAAAAATAGATTGAACTTGTGATAGGCCAGATAAATGATGTGGTCAACCAACCTAATCCCCGATCTATTGTCATGTCCAGAAGTGAAATCATTTTCTCTTTAACTGACATACTTACCCAGTGTTGTGGTTTTGTGAACTTTGATAAATTGCACTAAATTATAGATATCTCTTTGCCATTTCTATAAGTGTAAGTCATTGAGATAATGCTTGGAATAATTGATGTTAAATTGTATTTTAAGCGTGTAATTTTAAATAAATTCTACATTTTACCCTTTTAAACAAATCTGAATTATCAAATATCATTTTCTATTTCCGTTAATATCCTAAAATCTGTATGATATTTTGTCATAATTTTGTCATCGAAGCTAGCTTAATAAAGTTTAACGTAAGAGTTTCATTTAAATAAAGAATTGATACACGACTAATGTCATGTCTGTCCTTTCTGAACACAAACATTGAATCAGCAATACAGTTGATCTATTTCGTAAGTGAGGCGAGAACAACCTAAATGCAGGATATATTCCTGATGTCCCAATAGATCAGAGAGATACCTGTTGACCAACAACAATCATTGACTCCTTTGGCCTTCAGGTTGAATGACGTCACGTCGTCTAGACTACTCCTGTTACGTCATCACGGGTGACCTATTACCGGGTCAGTTGGTCACTTGGCCGCCCACTACTCTCGTTCCTCCCAAGGCGATGTCAGTGACCGAACCAAGCACGCGACGGTGTATCTGATACGGACAGAACGTGCATCGATCACGGATTTCATTTCATATATATCTCTCCTATAAAACGTATATACGCGTTATCAAATTTGAAAAAAATATATGTCTACAGAAATTAAATTACAGATAATGTAAAGATAAAACTAGTCTACATTCATTCAAACATTTAATTTCATGTTATATCATGAGGCCAATTTTTGCTTCTGCGATAATTAGTATACATATCGAAGAAAGATAGACACTTTATCTACAGGAAATAAAATTCCGGAGAAGTTCTAATGTGTCATTTTCGCAAAACCATGATAAAATAAGTATTTTGTTGGAAAGTTAACTACATTTAATTCTAATTATGAAAAGTTAAATTTACTATAAACAGAGAATGCCGGTAATCCCCGTTAGAACGTGGCGCATTAAATGTTTTTTGACGGATTATACCGTAATGTTTTGGTTTTTTTTATAATCTATACGATTTATACAATGGAAATGTAATTTAAAGTGTAACTATGCCTGCCCTCTATGATTTTGGTGTTTTAGTTATTCCTTTTAATTAAATCTTTTTACTTGTAATTCCAATTTTATTGACTGACTCCTTTCTCTTTAAAATTAAATGCGACGTTTTAAACGTAATTTTTACGGCATGTGCTGCCAACACAATAATTAAGCTAATTACAAGCAAAGTTAAATTTTATTAAATGTTTTGTTTCCGATACATAAAGTAATGGGAATAAACCTGTATATAATGTTAGAGAATCCTTGTAGATGTAACGAATATTATATAATTGGAGAGCGGAAACGCATAATTATACAAAGTACGATCACTCCCCTGAACAAAGGTCAAGGCCGCAGAATGATACGATGACCTTCACGGTGTTAAGCTGATATAGATATTGGCTGTGGAAGTCATGGAAACGTCGTTGGATGGGAGCGTGGCAGTTTCGGGTTAGGCTCATAATTATACTTGAATTACTAGTAAATTGATGCATGATATATACTGTAAAAACATAGACATATATTTACTCTTATCATTGTGCTTGACAACATTAATTGCTATTATCACGCATAACCCCCTCCCTCCTTCTGTCTATTTTTTTAGAATGACTATGAATTGAAATAAGGAAACGATCCAAAAAGGAAGAATTAGTTGACTTGTTTTGAAATGGATGACTTAATGTGACCGCAGTCGTACAGGACCAAAATGAGAATATCAACCAATCAGGATGTCGTTTGTTCATAGTAACGTTAACTAATCAATAAACGGATGACTCGAGGGTTCCGGAAAAGTCATTCTACATTGTTTACAGATGATTAACGTTGGGTGCAGTCACTGATTGGGTTTTAACACATTGCAATGTAATGAAAAAATATATCGTAAAAATAAATGTTCAGAGATATTTTCTGGAACATTGATGAATATATATCTTACCAAATGCTTTAAGTCTGGCATCCTCGATATAACGTCAGTAATAGTAACCCCTGGAGTATCGAGGATGGGTGGATATAACGTCAGTAATAGTAACCCCTGGAGTATCGAGGATGGGTGGATATAACGTCAGTAATAGTAACCCCTAGAGTATCGAGGATGGGGTGGATATAACGTCAGTAATAGTAACCCCTGGAGTATCGAGGATGGGTGGATATAACGTCAGTAACAGTAACCCCTGGAGTATCGAGGATGGGTGGATATAACGTCAGTAACAGTAACCCCTAGAGTATCGAGGATGGGTGGATATAACGTCAGTAATAGTAACCCCTGGAGTATCGAGGATGGGTGGATATAACGTCAGTAATAGTAACCCCTGGAGTATCGAGGATGGGGTGGATATAACATCAGTAATAGTAACCCCTGGAGTATCGAGGATGATGGATATAACATCAGTAATAGTAACCCCTGGAGTATCGAGGATGATGGATATAACATCAGTAATAGTAACCCCTGGAGTATCGAGGATGGGTGGATATAACGTCAGTAATAGTAACCCCTGGAGTATCGAGGATGGGTGGATATAACGTCAGTAATAGTAACCCCTGGAGTATCGAGGATGGGTGGATATAACGTCAGTAATAGTAACCCCTGGAGTATCGAGGATGGGGTGGATATAACGTCAGTAATAGTAACCCCTGGAGTATCGAGGATGGGTGGATATAACGTCAGTAATAGTAACCCCTGGAGTATCGAGGATGGGTGGATATAACGTCAGTAACAGTAACCCCTGGAGTATCGAGGATGGGTGGATATAACGTCAGTAATAGTAACCCCTGGAGTATCGAGGATGGGGTGGATATAACGTCAGTAATAGTAACCCCTGGAGTATCGAGGATGGGGTGGATATAACGTCAGTAATAGTAGCCCCTGGAGTATCGAGGATGGGGTCGATATAACGTCAGTAATAGTAACCCCTGGAGTATCGAGGATGGGTGGATATAACGTCAGTAATAGTAACCCCTGGAGTATCGAGGATGGGTGGATATAACGTCAGTAATAGTAACCCCTGGAGTATCGAGGATGGGTGGATATAACGTCAGTAATAGTAACCCCTGGAGTATCGAGGATGGGTGGATATAACGTCAGTAATAGTAACCCCTGGAGTATCGAGGATGGGTGGATATAACGTCAGTAATAGTAACCCCTGGAGTATCGAGGATGGGTGGATATAACGTCAGTAATAGTAACCCCTAGAGTATCGAGGATGGGGTGGGTATAACGTCAGTAATAGTAACCCCTGGAGTATCGAGGATGCAATTAATGCCAATAAAACACATTGATTAGATTGCAAACTTATAATTATTGAGATATTTGAATATGTCGAACAATACAACACGTGATCCGATAGAACTTAGATTCTGATTAATGAGACTTGTAAGTGCAACTTTATTAAGAATATAAATAGGCCTATTTATCCCTTTTCGGTTACCATTTGAAACAATATAAGACGTAAGCTTAAAATTCAGAAATCAAGCATTATGCTACTTTTACTAATGTAATGTCGATTGGATAATTCTAAACTTCATTTAAAAGTCCACTACCTTTCCGAAACGACTTTAATTTTTTAATGGGAATGTAAAACGAAATTGACTATTTTGTAGAGTCCCAAAGGTTATTAGCTTACCGTGAATACCACATGAATAACCATCTTCTGAATAATTTAATTAACTAAATCAAATGTTATTTTTTATAACGCTGGTCGTTTTATGATCCCCGCCGTCGTCCTAATTACCGCACATTTGTTGACTATCACACGCCAGACTGCAAAACAGCGTAAAGAATCTTCACTGTTAACACAGATTACGGAGGAATTGTTTGTTGTTATAACCTTAGGCAATCAATATATGTACTCTGATTGTTCAAGAAACTTTTAATATTTGTTTCGGAAAGGAAGTGGGCCTTTAAGAGTGTTATATACGCTAGGCTGTATCCTGATATTTGGACCAGCTCGTGCACAGGGACAAAGCATAAAAAGTTAAATGTTGTATATTGATAGTAATCACACAAAATGGTATCGATTACAACTATTTACTCTCTGTATGTCCTATAATATGATTTCGACTTTAGAAATGTCTTAAATCAATTTTAAAATGTTCACTGTGGTAAAGTATTATGTCTTTCAAACTGCGACACTTTCATTTCCGGGCCTACTTCCGGTTTACCAAAAAACTTTAAATTGTTAAATGGCGCATGTGATGTGATTGACAGATAAGGGTAACATTGTCATACCACAGACCGTACAGATTACTTTGATAGGTAAGCTGATTAATGCCCGACATTCTCACACAATTAAACTCTCGTCTTCCGTAACATTTAAAGTCTACACTAGTTAATCACACTTCCCATCTAATACCGACGACTTTCCACTTGGAACTCACACAGAAGCGTGTAAAGCCGCTCTTCCGTACGAGATAAATTGTCGGCATAATTATTCCATTAGCTCTGGTTTGGCCAGGTGTATCGGCTTTTGGTTTCTACAGAGAATTATGTGAGTCATTCAGGTCTTGGAGTATTTCTTTGTGTACCATGGTATCTGTCTGTGGAGTGGATTTTCAGTTAGCTTAACTAGAAGTACTGATTCAAAGTAAATAAATGTTTTATGATCAGACACCTTTTAACAAATACTTCACATAAAGACTACTGAAACACAACACAAAGCATGTTCCACACCTGTATTTTTCTTTAAAAGCTTTGTTAACATGTATCCTCAAACCCCGACTATACGATCAAGCTGACTAGGCTTGGAACACCAGCATGTCGTCTACACTAATATGACCTATCACCTGCAGTTTGGCCTTTGACCTTTTTGTTTGCGGTTGTTGTCAAGGATGACGCATCATGTATACCTGTAGAGATAGGTAATTCGGCTGTCAAGTGCAACATGAACTTGTGATTATGGCGATAGTACATAACACCTGCTTCCGACAATCAGCAGGTCAGAGTGCATTCCACATAATGAGAAATAGACAACTTTCCTCACTTTGATCTAGATCAATTTGTCAGTACATCCGGCCATTATTAAATATATATGTATATTTCCCGTAAAAGATTGGTTAATTAGCCATTTTTGCAAGGTGTTAATTTTTCTGTTCTCGTGTCATTCATGAATGATAATCGACATATAGCCAACTGTACTGTGGAATATATCGCATGTCATTCCCTGAAAGTTATAGACTATACGCACTGAATAAATAAGACACATCGTTTAAAGTTACGATACTTCCATTTTATTTGATAAAGAATGGAATGAATTCTATCCATGTGTCGTCGGTTATCTGATGAAAGTTCCGTGTCTGCTGCACCCTTTTGCTAAAATTGTGTCATATGCTAATAATAGATTATGTACAGAACCTTAACGCACTGTCCTAATTTCTGCCTTAGCAGAAATCTATTGATGTTTTGTCTCTCGTAAAATTTTACAAATCACATATACACTGTACTAATACAACATA
Source organism: Argopecten irradians (assembly GCF_041381155.1). Classification (NCBI taxonomy): domain Eukaryota; kingdom Metazoa; phylum Mollusca; class Bivalvia; order Pectinida; family Pectinidae; genus Argopecten; species Argopecten irradians. The sequence goes on along the minus strand of NC_091147.1, from coordinate 9,144,909 downwards.
TCTTATCATAAATATGTTTTATAAAAAATTGTAGTTCTAAAGTGCTTCACAGTTTAAAATGTCTATTAAAATTAGACAAATTACAGAGACAAATAGGATAGATATTTATAATGTTTTCAAAAAAATGGAAGAGCTTCATGGCTAGTCCGCTAAACCTGCCTATATTATTTGGCTTTTTTTCATTTTTTTCCTAGTATGTATTAGGCAAAAAAAATATGAAAAAGCCTAATAATATAGGCAGGTTTAGCGGACTACTTAATGGCATGATATTATTTATAAACTGAATGCATACTTGTTACAACGAAATTGATAAAGCCAGTTTGATAGGGATTCAGAAAATCGACGCAACAAAAAAAATTCTGGCGGTTACTGAGAATTAACACGATTTCTGGGTGTTGAGTTGGTAAATGTTAATTCCATTTTCCATGTTATTTGAGTATTGACCGGAAGTTCTATACATGATGACTTGATAGAACATTTTCTGTGTGGTATGACACATCCTCCCGTGACAGCTTCTGTATGGGTGTAAGCAAGCATCTAATACAACTCAAGTATGTGCAAATAGCTAAGTGAATAAGCACAAAGGCGAGTGCTGTAGGGAGTGCTGATGTATTGGCATCTCTTGTACGATATCAAAAAAATGTATCTGTCCTTCGTTATTTTCATAAATGTCCAAGACTAAATTGTTTGTTAATCTTTTAAACCACCAGTTAGATTTTGCGAGCAATGCTGAAATGCACAATGTCTTTGAATCTAAACAAAAACAAACAAACAAATCAAAGCGCCCAACCTTTACTTCTAAGTATACATTGAACTAGCTTTTATAAATGTCTGTATAGTTGTATAGTACAATGATAGGACTTATAAACCCTTGTATAGTATAGGATACAAACTTGACCCATAACATAAGTATAAACCAAATGTTGCAAGGGAAGTGATCGAACAAAGGTATGGCTTCATTGAATACAATTTTAGCTTGAATATTGTACGTCTGTCTTAATCTCAGTAATTTGGTTTATTTTTTTATTGAAAATTGATTGCACCTCGGCCCGAGTCGCGCTCCAAAAGAGACGAAGACCCTAATGTGTACAAATACGAATGAATAATCACTTTCGTGACAAGGTTCTTGCTTTGGAAAATCGACACGTGCCACACATGAAGCCTCACTTCCGGTAAAATATATTAACAATATATACAGATGTTTACGTAATATCCTTACACACCTTTGTTAACTTGTAGCTTTTATGATTAATTTCCTTTATAAATTGGATACAGACTGAACAGTAAAATGCCGACACAGCAGAATTTAATTAATGCTAATATCAGCACATTCTTTTTTCAAGATTAACATAAATTTACTTTTGAAATAAAATCTGTCATACTTGAGTGAGTATTTCGCCAGGTCTATTTATACTCGGAGAGGAATTTCATTCATGATTTCGAGATGGATGTTACATATGACAGGTTGATTAACATGGCGTTGTGTGGGGGCGGGCCCTCTAGGCCAGCCCGATGTTTGTAAGGCAATCGATTATATACAACTATTTCTATAGAATGGAATCCACTTGTATGTCAATGACAATGAAAGGTTGACAGCAGGAGCTAGAATTCTCACAAATTACCTGTCGTATACAATGTATAATTAGCTAATTTAGGATTGGTGGCGGTCCATAAGCACTTGATAAACTACGACACCTGTCGTAGTCATAGAAACGCTTTTATTTAATGATTTCACAGTTCGATCAATGACATGAATTACTGGGCATTACCATAATACCAAATAACCAATTTAATATGTTCATAACGATTAATGCATGCTCAAGTACGCTTTTTCAGAGTTAACCTCCTTATGTGAATTACAAAAAAGGAATGAAAATATAGCGTAGGGATAAAACAATAACAAATGAAAGAAACAAATCATGATTTGAAAGAACTAAAAAGGTTCATTTGATCATCTGTAGAATCGGAACCAGTATTTGTAATTTCTTTGCCTGTTCGAGTATCTCCATTTTGGTAAAATCTAAAGATGGAGATGAGGGGGGGGGCTTATTGTGGTACACCTTGTTAGGCAGGACGCAGCGACGCAGTCCATGTACCTTTTCCAATGAGCCGTAAGGTTTAAAGAAATTGAAAAATAAAAACAATTGAACTAATGTAAACATCATACCGAAAGTGAGTCATTGACTAATCGTTGACGATTTGACTCAAAGATATAAATTTTATAATAAAAGGAAGAAATTTATCATGCTTTAGTAAATATCCGTATTGTCGATAAAATACATGAAATGCATTGCCTAGACAAAGACAAAGAAGTAGTGTTATTGTTAAAGACAAAATCCCTGGCGAATCAATGTATAACACCTTACGTAGATACATTCTGTTTTATGTTCTGTGTATCTCGTCGTTAATTAATCATAATTTACAAAAACAAATATCAAAAAATAACTTGACTTACCCCTTCATGTCAGTGTGTTGAGTACACTCTAGTGTTTGTGAGGTTAACAATAAAATTAGCTAAATATTTGATACACTGAGTTATAGTTTTACTGAACTCACATCGTCATAAACATTAAAATATACATGTATATGTGTACAATCATATACAGTGTACATGTCTATAATGGCCTCCCAACAGACAGAGAAAAATGTACTTAATACGCAGGGTAAATTGTATAACAGACCGTTATGGACCCCGAGAAAGAGATCTTCTGGATAAGCAATCAGTGCCTATGCAGAGGTGGTCACTAACGCAGGTTTTACTCGTAGGTCCATTTATGAAGAATTCAACTTATTCCCATGGTCATGTTGATATTGTTTACTCTGAATCTACCGAATAGGATGTCATATTTACGGTCTGATTATTATCGGGATCATCCACAGAACATTAAAACCATATCAATGTGTTTTACACTATTTACTCAATGGTATCTATTTATTCCTAGAATAGCCCCCGGGACCCATTCAATTTTTTCATCATGGGTTAAGGTAATTCTAACATGAAAGACATTCCGCAAATGAACCCTACGTGGGTGACTAATATCGTATAGTCCAGTGAGGTGACACCTCTAAAAATACATGCATTTGAACTTATAACGTGTATTTCACAATCTGTATGACCTCAATTTTAACACTATTGACAACTGGAGACATCGCCTTTGAAGGGAGTTGTGCAACAAAATGTCATATCTATAGAAGATGTAATGTCACTGACAAACTATACTGCTTTGATTAACGAACAAAAGTGTGTACAGAAAATTTACAAGTAAATAATGTATCCGTGTCACATGAATGTGGAAATGCTCCCGAGAAAGTAAGTCCTACGACGGAATACGAAAGTGTGTGTTAATCCTGAAGGCGGTGCAAAAAAGGAAACCATTATCCAATTATTTTCTATTTTCGGGGAGCGCTCTGAACAGGGCTCTATTCCTTAGGTTCCCATTTTTGTGGAAGCAAGGGTTCTGAACAAGGCTTTAAATGCTTAGTTTGTCCATTTATTATTGTATAATATAGGCGACTTGGTGTCACTTTGATTCTTCTACACATCGACCTGAATTGCTGCATGAACAGGGCTTTGAATTCTTAGTTTGTCCATTTGGGAGAGGTGGAGGGCATATTACCACAAAGACCTCCACCTCTGGGTCGTGAGTTCGAATCCCGTGTGGGGCTGTTGACAGGAACTGGCCGCTGATCGGCGGTTTTTCTCTGGGTACGCCGGTTTTTTCTCCATCCTTAAAAAACCTTGTACGTCCTTACATGACCCTGGCTGTTAATAGGACGGGGAAAAAAAAAAATTGGGAACGCTTTGGACTAAAATTTGAAGGCTTTGAATTCTTTGGGTTCTTAGCTTGGTTCCTTTGATAATTTCTCTAGATTCTAAACTCTTCAAATTTCTCATCCCATTTGTGGAATGCATTTGAATTCTAAAATTCCTGGAGGCCCTGTACAATGTTTGAATTGTGAATTAGCCTACTAGGGAAGGCATTATGGTCCTGAACTAGACCACTTTGCGAAGGCAAGTTCTGTGCTAGAAAACGTTTGGAGATTTTTGCTCTTAAATTGACCTAATTAGCGAACACATTGGAATTCAAGCAAGCTATTCGGGAGAGATTTTTTTCTCATTATGATGCCATAAAGTGGTGAAGGAGCTTGACTTTGTAATTACCATCTGGGTGTTCAAATGTGGTACTCGTGACTCCTGCACAGTAATCAGGGGGAATCGGACGCCGATGAAGGATTCATCACCAATATATCGATGCTTACATTATGAAGTCCTTCAAATTGTCGCCGTCGTGTGGTTCAGGTCTCGACTCTTTGTAAAACACATCAAAACAATGACAACCTTACAGCAGCCTCCCAAAACAAAACGTATTAAACAGAAGACTTCATGCATGAAAAGGTCAAACGGATAAATATATATCAAACCAATGTAATCTAATCATAAAAATCATAACCTTACGAATACCATAAAGCGACAGCTATCTTAATGACAAGGCGCCTTGTCTTTACTCTTTATTGAAAATCACAGAAAGGTTTTTTTTTCAAAATCCATATTTTTATCGTGTGTATAAAAGACTATAGATGACATGATAATTTATCTATATTAGTGAGCACTGTTAGATATAAAGTGATGACGAGTACTATATATCATTACCACAGCCCTTGATGATTCAGGCCTCACAAACCTACACAGTCGCTAATACACTTGACCTGCCCAACACTTCGTGATACGCGAGACACTAATTGGTCCTGTGACGTCACGTCAGTTCCGGAAGTAGACCTGAAGCAATCCATGTAGCGTCATGATAAATGATAATCCGTGAATAAGATCAATTGTGGATAGAATATAAACTATCATCTAAATAGATATTTTTAAAGGAAATCTATATGCATAGTAAATTATAGTTTTGTTTACAACAGGTTTGTTAATGAGCATATTATTATTGCAACACCAGAGTTTTGCTACACATTGAATCACTGCATTTTAAATGATATGGTGGCGATAAATAAATAAACTAACGATGTCTCGGCAGCTGACGATGTAGAGGCAGTGATAGTAAGTGGCAGTTATTCGTTATATTATAGTGCGGTCTCGCTGAAACATACTACCTATAACACTGCCCACAGACACGCACCACCGCTCTCACGACATGTTGTCTTGTAACTCTACGACAACTATTTACTAAGTATCACGAAGTTTTGCAACTACGTTAATCATTTTATATGTTATCTTGTCGCGAGTCTCTACTTGCATTACAGCTGAGAACAATAATTCCGATTCTTTTTAAAAACGCATTTCGAGTTGTTTACTATGAACGGTAGATAATCAATTAATGTCACGCTAATTGTAAACGTTAAATATGTGTTTGTATTCGTCTAAAAAGCACCCCTTGTTGACAATTGCTGAAAACACACTTATATGCAAAAACAAACCTATTTTGACACAGAGTCCGTGTATATTGGCCGTTATTTTTAAAGTAGCCCCTGTATGGGCAGATTGTTATGTCTAAGTATGTGGTGTATTTTGGTGAAGAGGAATACTTATATAGCGTTTCCTGCTCAAGTGTATTGTTGTGTAAACCTACGTATATGTACTATTATACATCCTTAATTAGAGGTTTCCTTATATGGGCATGCGATATTCACATGCCATTGGTAACGGAGTTTGGTGAGATTGTAACAAAATAATTTAATGTATCAAAACATTAATTAATTATATAGTTTTATCATAATGAACTATAATTTAATCAGATATCACACAAAAACATATTGCAATTATTAGAGAGTCCGGTTTATGTAAAAAGTGTATAAATAGGATGGGGTTATCGATAGTAAACTTGTTAATTGACGCTGATGGATCGCAGTCAACACAATGTCCGGTTGATGAAAAAAAAATCATTCCATGTTTACAGATAGTTATCTTGTGCTAGGCGCTAATTGTTACGTCATCAGTTTATGTGAGGTATTCACGACGTTTGCTCTTCAGTTTTCTCTGAAAAAGATAACTATGTTTAACTAAACACAAACAGTACTTAAAAATGGTGGCAATTCGATAACAATCATGCTATATTTCCAAAGAATGTCGCGATTTGAGCAGATGACTCTGTAATAAAAAAGTTTAAAAAAAAAACATCTATCCAGGACCAACAATCTCTCCCAGGGTTCATTGTAGAGGTGAAATGTGTGTACCGCAATGCAACCTGGGAGAGATTGATTCGAATCGAGATATCACTTCATTTTAATGACAATGCCAGCCATTAGCCTAAATATATACTTTTTTACAATCCAGAACATTTTTAACAAACTTAAAAGAGTATGCAATACCAGAAACGTTTACATCATACATCCGCCTTCGCCAGGGTCATATGATCTATTTTAGCTACGGCCGTATTGTGCTTATAGGGCGTACCCGGATTTGTTTGTAAACTTTTCAAAGGCTTTCCCCTGGCAGTGACTGTTACATGCATTTCAACATTTTATTTATATTTAAGCTTGTAATGGAAATTATCAACTTTAGATTCCTCGATACTCCAGGGGTTAGTATAACTGTCGTTATATCCACCCCTGGACTATCTCAAAGTAAAACTGAAAGCAGTTCAGGAGAAAATGTCTGACCAATCACTGGCCTGTAAAAACTTCCTTAGAAGACTATTGAGAGAGAGATTTACGTCCAACTTAAAAACCATCAAAAGTTATACGATTTACTATGAGATAGTAGATGGATGGATATAACGTCAGTGATAGTAGCCCATGGGGTATACATGTTGAATAGTCAATCTTTTCATAGATGTTGCGCTCAACTTGGCATTCGATACAAAATAAATAAAACAAAACTGATGCTACATCTGAAATCGGAAACGAATAATAATATATTACACATAACATTATTAATTTATGGGTGCAATTTTATCAATATCTGAACTAATTTCACGTGCAATCTAATATTGAAATAAAACCGACAAACAAAACATTTATGTGGCACTTCTAAACAAGTCGAGTATAGTATATCAAATATGTATGCGTTCTATTTATAATGCTGATGTAATCCTTAGGTCTTCGGCAGGTGTGGAATGTCGTGTCTATAACAATCTTTTCTTTTTCCACGTGCTCTATATAAACATATCGTCGTCTCAAGGGGTGACAATATATACAATAAACGTGGTAGTGGCTGATGTAATTAGCTATGCATGCCGACATTTAATTGCATCACCAAAACCGAACTCGGTTCAAGCTTCAATCAATTACAGGTGAAATATGTGATCATTTGCATCTAAAAATAATATAGTAAATCAATTAATGTTTTACTATGAATGTATACGTAGTCGGGCTTCCCCTTAGTTTCACTTTTTGTTATAAAAATACACACCATTTCATATTGTCGGTGTCTTATTTGTAATCCGGTCTTGGTATTTTACATTCAAATATTTTCATACTGGCGTCCATATCACGCTTATGTATTATATGGATCGACTTACATGAGACTTGTCTTTTCAGTAGTGTGTGTATACATGTGTTTGGTAGACTTATCAGATCGTTACCGAGTCGATATCTCTATCTGAATACCACTGTCGACCTTATACATGCTGAAACACGCTTTCAGAAAACTTAGGGGATTCCCCGACGAGAGTTTTTCCCATTGGGCGCTATTATTAGATATGACGCCCACGTGGAAATTCCTAAACACAGTACACACTATCAATCCCTTCAAAACCCAGGCCCATTCATAAACGTTTTAGACGTTTAACTAGGAGGGTCGCACTACGATGTCCTCAGTTGTCGCGTGAACAGAAGTAAATATACTATATAGAAATCTTACAACATGCCGACTAGTACCCTAGCCCAGGAGTGTAGCAGTCAGGAGGTGAATTTACAAGACGGACAAAAGAAGAAAACTTCAATTCAGGAAAAAAACGTGAAGAAACTTCAAGTTTCGGTGAAACCTCCGACATGCCCAAGTGAACAGGAACACTGCCTGAGTCCTGTTGACAGTGCCCATGTTCTCCTGAAGCCGACGGATCAATATAACCATTTTAATTATGATCAAAAACCATGTCACGGACAATACAGCGTAACAAACGGACATGTGAACGGATACGCTGCTTCATTCGTTCCTTCTCAGAACGGCAAAATGGACTCGTACGTGGACCTGAGCCAGTGTGAAAAAGAAAACAAAAGAAATTTACAATATACTCAACACCAAATGACGAATGGTCATCAGAACGTTCACACTGTTAGTGGACAGTATCAAAAACAGCTACATTCTCAAGACCACTGCTGTGTGTCTATGGAGGGATGCGGTGTTTCGCAAAGCCACGCGTGTTCCAAAGTTACTAGCAAAACTTCGAAATGTCCGTTAAACAAATCGTGTTGTCTCGTTTTACTGATTGTGCTACAGCTTATATGGATGGGACTGTTTGCATGGCTCCTTATAGACAAACTAAACTCTCACCATTCTGATCATGGCGATCATTTAGACAAAGACCACACATCGGGTCACCACCGGGACGACAACCATCCAATCACAGTAAGTCATAGCATTGTTTATATTTCTATTATTGTAAACTACTTTTAATGTAATTCTGAATTATGAACCAGTTAAATGGTTGTTTTCTTTGTGTTTCATATAATGGTGAATATTATGAAATGACTCGGGTATATTGTGTGCTCATATATGCATAATGTTTTCAAGCGCTCAAAATCTACCAAAACACCAATTAAAATTCAATTATTGCTAAATCCAAAATATTTAACATTCTATAATGTCTAGAGAACTCACAACTTCAGTTCAATGTCAATGAATATGTTTCACATAAAAATATATCTGAATCAGCAAATTTTATTGTTCACAAAGCCAATCCTTAAAATGTCCCCTTCCTCTCACATATCTCCGGGAAAGATTTTTCTTAATTTATACCAGCTATATTTCCCGGTTCCTCACCTCCCCACCCCGAACCAACCCCCCCCCCCCCCCCCCCCCCCCCTAATTTTATATTGACCCCATGACCTCTATAAACAGGAGCGCCTACCCAGCCCGGTATAACCATGATGAAATCTTAACCATGGAATGTACAGACGATAATGTTACATGTAATCTCGAGCACGCGGTGTCTGTCGGCGATAAAACACCTGTAACCTACACAAATATAACACAAGTTACACAAATACAACACCAGTCAATAAAACACCTTTATCCTCTAAAATGTAGACTCGTGGAGTCGTTGCACTCCACATGTTTTCTAAACGTCAGCAGTTTCGGTTTTATTTTTTGTGATTTAATATTAACCTTTCGGGGAATTGCTATTTTGTGTGGGGTCCATGTCAAAATTAGCGTGAGTCATCCTAGACATTTACCTGTGCTATATACAGTAGTAAATACACAAGTGTTTACGGATGTGGTTTTAGCTAACCCTAGATATATAATTCAGCTTAATCATACGTATGGATGTGCCGCTGAATGACACGTTTTGTACGACTAAATACATACCCAGTTCTGACTTATAAAATATTCTCACGTAAAAATGAAAACCGAAGTTCGCTTGAGTCTGTGTCTTATAAAACCCAGATCTAAGTATGGTACAACGAAGATAAGAATTAAAACAGTTTCAGTATTTGTACCAGTCAGGGTCTCAAAACTCAGAATATACCATCTCTCCTAAAAGTTAAGATTTGAGTCTTAATCTAAATGAACAATAAATAATATACAAAATAAGGAAGAGGAATTGACCCAGATTTTAAAATGGCGATATTGTGTTAGCCTTTTGTTAAGTCACACATATCGTACAAAAAATGACTCTGGCATTGCAGTGCATGTATCTTAATTATAGTTTTCTTTAAAGATTAGAATCATGAAAATAGAAGACCATTGTCGATGTTTTAAACATGTTATAAACCGAGGTCAGTCTTGATTATTAATTAATATGCCTATTTAATTATATGGTAAATACTGTTGACGTAGTGAAGTGGTATCTTGATATTTCTGCTGTATAAGCAAAAATATACATAACAAACAGTAGATACTTTAAAACTACTACTAATAGATATCTATCAGGGTCTAATTTGTTAAATGTACATGTACACATAGGCTATCATTATTTTAAGTTTCTGGTTTATCTCCTACCGGACTCCGCCGATTGCTGGGTTTTGTCTCACAGACTAAAATCAGTGTTCTGTTTGTGATTTGTCGGCGTAACTGGTACGTATAGTGTACGATATTACAGTACAATCACAACACCGAGATAGCTAACCTTATTTTACAGTCACCCGTGTGACCTTGATGGTCCGGGTTTTCCAAATCCCAACGTCTCTGGGAAAAACGTTTACCGGGTTTATTTGACCTTGACCTTCGCCGCGACAAACACTGCACAAATACAATTTCACAGGTGTCGCTACTGAAATACTTAAAAAGATAATGTGTAATACAAGCTATATACAGGTAAGATTTCCCAGGTGCGATATTGATAGTGTTTGTGTAGCAGATAAATAAAAGGGGATCTACCGATAAACTTCCCAAGATATTTAAATAATTTAATTGTCTCTGCTGCAAAGACAAGGTATTGATGTTTTTTGGCAACTAATGCTAGAATGAAACAGTTCCAGATCTGATATCTCACTGTGGTATGTCCGGCCATTTTTTGATCTTGCGAAATCATTGAGTACTTTGCGCCTTGACGTCAAAGAATGTACACACGAGTTCGGGTACCGGATCAGGCCGGGGTTTTCCACTGCACCAATTCCCCTACCCTATCCTTACAGTGCTTTCCCTATTCCCGACTTTGTTAACACTTGTTTAACTTCAGAAATGTCCCCGATTTTCTTGACAACCCAAACAGCCCACTCCCACAAAACACTTTCTTACACAAAACACCCGCTGTCGTGAAGTAAAACTGCATACATGTGTCAGGACAAGCGTGCTCACCATAAATTAGCATTTTCTGCTTTTTAAATTTAAATTATTTAGACAGTTGAATACATATTGACGTAATTTCCGGTCTTGTCATTGTAGATGTCTCCCCCAGTTAAGATTCCACAACCTCCACATCAGTACCCGACGTACGCTCCACCACAGACGGCGGCCAAACCTACAGTACCCATTGTGGGGATCAAGATGGAGATTGATCCGTCCTTCCTTTCACGTAAGTTTTCACGATTTCTTTATTGAATTGCAAACCGATTGTCTATTGGACAACTTTGAATTCACTTGTGAGTGATGCTTGCGTTTCAAATGCATTGTATAGGTAGAGTTCAGAACCAAACATAAGCTGTTTATTTTTATAACATAGTTATCATATATTCTAGGTCACATTGAAAAGTATTTACCTTAATGTTATTAATAGAACAGCAACACTAACGTTACATGTTTCCGGTTTTCAGGATCTGGTAATATAGTGATGTGGAAGTACCCAGAGGAGCGCCATCTGACGGGAATAGAGTACCACAACGGCTACTTCCGGGTGAATGTGACGGGATTCTACTTTGTCCAGTCGACACTAAGCCTTGACCATAGACGGTCAAGTGATAATGAGAACATTCGTGTGAATCATTGCATGAAAGTCGACGGACATCCAAAGATGGATGTTTGTGAAAACACAGAACTCGCTCCAATCAAAGCAGGGGCGAGTACTGTCCAGGACCCCATGCTGTACCTCGAGAGTGGAACCAGTGTGCACGTGTCAATTAGTCACATGACCAAAATCTACGATAGCGTTACACAAAATAAATTCGTTATGTACCTTCAAAGAGCTGTGTGAATGTGCGGAATGGGTGGAAAATTTATTTATTTGTATTAAAAGTGTCAGTGAGTGGATGCGCGTGTGGTCCATGCATTGTTTAAAAGGGTAAATGAGTTCCGGTGTAAATGCGGTTAACTTCCGGTTGGTTCGTTTGGTACAGAATGCACCCTTTTCATAAATCAGCATGGAATTTTGACATATGATCTCATCTGTTTTCACTGAAATATGTATAATATATCTACATTAAAAGCTCATCAACAGAAGGAATGAGATAACTGTTATAGCTAACAGCAAACTACCAGTCAGACGACGGATTGAACATAGAGATAAACACGTGCTTTCCATCAAGTTTCACAAAGAGACTGTAGCCGTTCTTATCTGATGGTTCGGTGTCCCAGAACTGCACCAATGAAGTGAAAGAATAACTGTTAGTCGTTCTTCTGTTTGCCAGCTTTCCTCTCTCAATGATAGAATGTTTGTCTTTCTTACTCACAGACGCTGTTCGAAATCATGTACATATGTTTGTGGAGTCAAAGAAAATTCTGAAAACCGCAAAACCTGTGTAAAATCCATTATAGGCTATGTAGGAGTGATAGCGAGTCTGATGTTGAGCATGCGCAGTATGTAAGCGAGAGAGCACGTGACGTTTTGCGGTTTGACAATCATAATCAACCGGTGCCTCCAGCGGTGCTAGAAGTTGATCTTGAGTTGCTGTAGATTAGTTTTTCATCTCTTGAGAATAAATCAAAATTTTTGTAATTAAAAATGATATTTATTGTAAGGAGTCGTGAAGGAGTGTACTAGATAGTCTCTTCATCCTTGTCTGATATAAATGTTGCTAGTTGTGTGTATACATGTAGAGCACGTGGTTGTTCTGTAAAAATCCGACAGTAAATCTTAAGCATTGTAAAGTTTAATTATAATACTCGGAGTAGATTTATATTTTTATAAGCATATTCACTAATATAGATTTTGTAAATATTTATAGCATTTAAATTTTGTGGATAACTGGCACATGACCCCTTAACGAAATGGAAAGAATATTCTAAAGTTATCTCCCTTCATGAAGAGTTGTTACCCATGATTCCAATTTGTTTTTAATATATTATTGAGGGTAACATTAAATCTTTCTCAAATAATAACACACACCAACAAATTAATTAAAGAACAGATTAAGAAGTGTTTAATTAATATGCTGATGAACTAGTATTCTATGGAACATTTACTATTCCACCATTTTTATGGGGGTTATTCCGATCCAGTTATTTCGCAATGGAGTTAGTTATATTAACTTGTACTCGTGTAAACAAAGGTTGTTACGTTTTCGAGGAAATGTTTTCATTAAATTTATAATTTGATGTAAAATATTCACTGTGATATTGAAATAAAAGAAAACCATGATGAAATAATTTTGTTGTATAGTTATAACTAATATTTTATTTGTGCGTAGCCGAGATTTCTGCCTGAGTTGTATAGTATAAAACTGGAACTATCGGGCCAGGTATTTTATTTGTGAATATTACCATCAGAATCGCACTTACCTTGGTCTTTTCAACAAATGAATAATTTATCTACTCATAGCCATCCATTTCATCACGCATGCACGTTCTATTGTGTCAACACGGTAGTTTCTTTTCCGCAACTTTAAATTCCCCTCGTCGTCGTCGCCATTTTCTCGTAGTATGCAAATCACTCTTTAATCTCGACGGATTGCTATATTTGGGTAGATATGATATTCATTTGTTGTATAGACTAAGGTTAGTGGTGCGTCTTGGTGGTCAGTCTGAATCGAAGACTACCTGACCCGATACCAAACAGTGTCGGCTTATTCCAGGTTTTCGAGTACTACTGCGCTCTGGCCCTAAACCAGACATCTATCTGTCATAATGTCTAAGTCTGGTGTCAGGGCCAGAGTATCTCGGGCTATTGTGAGCGTAAATATTTCAGAATAACAATTGAATACCAAAAGGAACTAGTGTTCGTATACAGACCCTGTTGTTGGTCTGTGCAGTGTCTATAACGAATTAAAAAGGAATGTAGAAACTAGTGAACGGACACTGGACAGAATATTCCATCCGGTCACATTATACGGACAACGGGCGAACCAGTCGTTCCACTCCTATTATGCTGAGCTCGCAGTAGGAACTTAAACAATTTTTATCCCCCGCCCAACGAAGTTGGCGGGGGATATACAAATGGGTTCCGTCCGTCCGTACGAATGGTTTCCGGAGCATAACTCTAAAACCAGAAGAGATATTTCCACGAAACTTCATACACACATTGGTCTTATGGTCTAGTAGTGCCTCTTGCTATTATAAGGTTTTCACTTTTTGTACTTTTTTTCTGTAACCATGGAAACATTGCTGAAAATGGCAGATTTTTGTGTAAGAATCGTTTCCGGAGCACAACTCTAAAACCAGCAGAGATATTTCCATGAAACTGCATAGAAACATTGTTCTTATGGTCAAGTAGTGCCTTTTGCTATTTTCAGGTTTTCATTTTTTGTACTTTTTCCGTAACCATGGAAACATTGCTGAAAATATCATATTTTTGTACCAGGTTCGTTTCCGCAGCATAACTGGAAAACCGGTTGAGATGTATGCATGGAACTTCATAGACACATTAGTCTTATGGTCTAGTAGTGCCTTTTGCTATTTAAAGGTTTTCACTTTTTGTACTTTTTTTCTGGAACCATGGAAACATTGCTGAAAATGGCAGAATTTTATGTAAGAATCGTTTCCGGAGCACAACTCTAAAACCAGCAGAGATATTTCCATGAAGCTTCATAGACACATTGTTCTTATGGTCTAGTAGTGCCTTTTGCTATTTTTAGGTTTTCACTTTTTGTGCTTTTTCTGTAACCATAGAAACATTGCTGAAAATATCATATTTTTGTACCAGGTTCATTTCCGGAGCATTACTCTAAAACCAGCAGAGATATTTCCACGAAACTTCATAGACACATTCTTTTTATGGTCTAGTAGTACCTTTTGCTATTTTTAGGTTTTCATTTTTTGCACTTTTTCCGTTACAATGGAAACATTGCTGAAAATATCATGGTAAATGGTAAATGTTACTTTGCAAAACTCCGCCCATCTTTGTGTATATAGTCTAACATAAATGTCAAGGCTGTATACCTGATTCAACAATTGCAGCCCCGCTCTACTTGAATTATACTCCATCTTTCTTTAGCTCAACTTCCCTTTTCCTGGGTTTTTTTTTCATACACATAAGTCTCCACAATCAAACTTACTTCAGCTTTGATATCTCCATTGGCGGGGGATCTCAATGACTATGTCCTTGTATAGTCTATGGTGTGTCTTGGCCAGGAAACGGAACTCCGTGTCGAACGCAAAACTAGGGAGACGTGAAGGAAAACGACCTCTCCATCGGTAATATTATACTAGTATTAGCAGCTGTCAAAGTTTTCACAAACCAAACTGTCTAGACTGCCAAGGTTCTACTCTTACGGTGGCTGATCAGTACCATTTCATCTTTTCGTTGTGAAAAGACGAAAATCAACTATTTCAGTATCTCCTGTTTCCGATGCGAAAAGATGAAAAATAAAAGACGAAATTGATGAAACACGCTTATTAGAGAGACGAAAATTAACAAACCTTGAATTTCGGGACATAAAGATGAAATGACACAAATCAGTCATCGTATAGCTACTGTAGTAGTGAAAAAGATATGTTCACTTGACTGACTTTTCCGGAAAAGATATTGACTGACGATATCAACACAAACAAACGTGTTTACAAATACAAACAAATTAAGCGTCCAGACTAAAACGGTTATATAATCGCAGGCTTTGAATTCTAGTGTTATACAGACAAGTATTACATATATTGTCTAATTTGTATCAACCTCTATTTTCCCAAGTTGTCTCCCTTCTATAAACCGACCCCGTTAGACAAATAAATCGAGTACAATCTAAATAAACCAAAATAATATTCAAATTAGTTATTATAATTCAATCTTGAAAAGATAACCTATTCAAAATTCCGAATTCATTTTGGGACTCTAATTTCCATAGAAACATTGCGCCGTCATTCTTTCGTTCATGGGCTAATAAAATAAATTTCTAAGCCAATAAAAAATGCGTGTTATATAACCAAAATTGAAGTATATAGCTACGTAATCAAATCCTGTGGTTCTACTAAAGAAAACAATATAATTACGTGTAGTACAAAATCATAAGATTCTGCTGTAAAATAATGGAGTATTTTCTCCACCGATAAATATGTTATGCTTTACTTTAAAAATACAAAATAAATGGAGCCCCGCAACGAGAAAAAACTTTTTCCAAGAGCACGGGTGTTCCAAAAAGTAGACTCTCAAATTCTTATCACTTGGTTTAGTAATATCATATTTTCCATTATTATAATGTATTGGTTGAAGTTTTGTATAAATAAGATAACAATATTAAAGGAGAATGAAAATCAAACTAAAATCATAAATCGGATTTTTTCGCTAAAAATGTTTATTATTTATATAACATTTACCGGAAAGTGAGGAAGAGCAAAATTCAAAGTAAATATGATATCTATGTGAACACAGGTGTCAGCTACCAGCTAGTGTGATGGTATATACGTGATACATGTGTTCTACATCGTATAGTATAGTAATTAATCTGATTAAATCACCCTTCTGAACATAGGAAACCGAAAATAACAACCGATCTACATTGTAAGCTTAGTGACTAATTCTAAAACAATGACACATAAAAAATGTTATACTGGTATCGTCCAACCATCTGATTAATTAACAGTATATTAAAAACGCTCATGACTGTTTCAAATACTAAAAATCGACCTAATTTTATCGAAAACTTATCATGGTCAGTCTTTAGTTACGTATCACGTTGCCATCCGTCTTATACCCCCTCCCATCTTCCAATTTCATTCACTGGGATCAAGCACCAATTTACAACCAATTGTTTATAAATGTGTATGTATTATAGCCATGTCCCTGTGATTTCAACCCCTGATTGCATTCGTGTGAACAATAAATATGTTATTTAATGTACGACTTTTGACGGTACATGTAGAGCGTGTAAGATGTGACAGAAACGGGGTTAAGGGAGCAGATGAGTGCAACAATATCGTGAGAGACTCTGAACGATATATCCACATGTACATACGGGATAGCATTGTTATAGACGCCCCTCCCTCCCGGGGTACAAGTGTATTAGCCACTTGGTAGGGACAGATGGGGAGCTGCACCACGTGTAACCCTTTCCTGTGTGTGGCGGTTTGTTACGTGGTCGAGAGCCACCAGGACTGGACTGACTCAGATCGAAACAAAAAGTAGATTTAACGGGAAATTCCTGTGGTTTCTCGTTCTCCTTGTTAAATAGGGATCCAGCAGTGACCTTCGACAAGATTAAATGTCAAGCGACATTAAACCTATAGATAGAAAGAATTCAAATTATCCCCTTCCATCTGCCTTTTAATTTGATATGTAGGAATTTCTCACTTACAAATACGTGATAGTAATTTAGAAATACCAAGTTAACAAAATCTATAAAGACTTATCAAGCATTATATAATAAAACAGTCAACGGCTCCACATGAACGATTTTTGAACTTTTGACACCTTATTATCCAATACGTTACTGACCATTAAGATGTATCCTTACCCCATTTTGCCATTCCCCACACCAAATGCTACCCCGTCCCCATGTCCCGACATGAATGTCGCCTAATTCTCATCACCTCTATGACTTTAAATTCCATGTGGGGCAGTTGTAAGGTCTTGACCGATGTTCGATGGTTTTTGCTCCTGGTACTGCGACTATTTTTATTCATTAAACTAATTAAATCAACTTCTTCACTATCTCACCAAATTTAACATTAATCAAGTATAATTTAGTGACAACACAAAAATTAATTGATTATAGAGGATGGTCCCAGGGGCGGATTTAGGTTTTGAGGTTAGAGGGGGCGTGGGACAAAGCAAATCAGGCGAGGGGTCTGGGGGCCGCCTAGGCCCCCAGAAGCTCTCAAATAAATGGTGCAAAATCCTGCATTCTGAGGATTTAATGAACACATTTTCAAGAAAATAATTGAAGCCATTTCAGGATGTTTTTTTATGGTTTTCGTGTCATATTTTTTTATTTGAAGTTTTGATTTTGATTTTTTTTTACTTACAGAATTGCAATATCAAAATCTTAATATTGATATGGACATAAAGCGAAGAAGGGCGGGGGTCTGGGGGCCGCCTAGGCCCCCAGAAGCCCTCGAATAAATGTACACTTTTTTCAAAAAATAATTGAAGCCATGTAAAAATGTTCGTTTATTATTTTTGACGTCTAATGTCATATTTTGAATATAAAGTTACAGAATTGCACTGCCTAAAATCTGAATATCTATTCATAGAGGCCATGGGCTAGGAGGGTCCCACATGCACCCCCCCCCCCAAACCTCCGAACCAATATTTTTCTGAACCCTTATGACCCACTGATCACAAATCCAAATGTTAACATTGCATAAGTTGGGATGAACTTCGGTTATGACGTCATCAAGATGGCCGCCATCTCGAATTTCACTAAAAATTGAAAAATAGTCATAACATTAACATTTTTCAACCGAAGGAGACAAATGAGGTATCAAAATGACCACAATAGAACAACAAATACATATATCAGGACTAAAAAAGCCAATATATGTAGTGATTTCTACGCAGAAATGAAAAAATCGGATTTAAAGCTCAAAAATGGGTGATTTTTCAGCAAATTTTTCATATTTTGTTTGACGCAGCAAAATTTTTTCCCAACAACAAATCTATTATTTCTAATAAGTTTTTTGACCACTTATCAATCAGTTTAAACAACAACAACAACAAAAAACCAATGTTAACATTGTATAGGTTCCGGTTATGACGTCATGAAGATGGCCACCATCTCGAATTTCACTCTAAAAATGAAGAATAGTCATAACACTGATATTTTTCAACTAAAGTAGACAAATGTGGTATCAAATTGACCACAATAGAACTACAAATTACAATTATCAGGACCAAATTAATGTCATATGTGTAGTGATTTGTACGGATTAAATAAAAAAAATAAGCTTTTAAGTTCAAAAATGGTGATTTTTCAGCAAATTTTTCAAACTTGGCTTGACGCAGCAGAAATGTTTCCCAACAGCAAATTATTACTCGTAATCAGTTATTTAAACTGCTATCAATCAGTAAAACCAAAAATAACAACAAAAACATATATAAATGCAAAAAAGAATTATTGTTATACCCTCAAATTTTGTAGATTAGCAGCGTCTCAAAAATAACACAACACACTACTGATAGCGTAACAAATGTAACCTAAGCTAAGCCTGTGTTTCCGTTAATATCATTAACAGTTCCCAAAGCGTTTGTGTCTTTGAAAATGAGCACATTCATTGTTATTTCCTATGCATAGCATAAGCAAAATGTCAGATGGTTACTACAATGTCACTAATATGTCTTTCACTGGTTCTCAGTGATAACCATTATCATTGTGCGTGCTTTCTCGCCTCACTGACCTATCCACTGAAAGAGACTCGGCATATCTGGTAGCTGGTACATGCAGTCCGAATCAGAGTACTCGAGATATCAGTATCCAATTCGTCGAAAGCCAGATCGACGTCTTCGATGTCGATGAGCTCATGTGACACTGCATTACAAGTGCAGTGTTGTTCTAGCCTTTTATGACCCATCCATGACCAGAGTTCACATCAGGAACAACAGGTTCAGGGATGTGGATCTCTTTCAGATTCTAACATGCTGTTTCAGACTTCTCCGACATAATGGAAATTACACCAGATGCACATTCTTCCAATGGTGGAATTGGTTCTCTTTAGCACATAACTCCATAATTCGTATGAAGTACTATTCATCAATCTTGTGGACCCTCGTGCAACCATGAATGGCACAGGTGATATCATCGAGGTCATTTAATGAGGGCATATAATGTTAAATGTTTTTCATTGGGTCTGACTTTCCCCACTCCCTTGAATTTGCTGGTTGTGTCACATCTGGTGTATGCGCAAAGAGACCATTGAAGACTCTCCAGTAAAAAGTTATCTAAAGTGCTTTCCAGACTTGGCAAAGAGTGAAACTTCACTGCAGACCTCATTTATGACCTCAAAGAATCCACACTGTGCCACCTATTGGGCACTGAGGTTCACAAGAATGAGGAAGTGTGCTTCAGGAAATCCGGGTTCTACTAGGTGGAATGAAGCCGGATCCCTATGTATCGTAGTGGAGCACATCAAGCTCCCGGAGTGTCGAAGACGACACTCACACGCACAACGTAAATCGATTAGCATTAAGAATAGTGAAAAGAAATATGTGTCAAGCTAAACACTCTTATATTTCATACACAGATATAAACAATGGCTGTGTCATTCTAATAGACACAATATGTTTCGAAAGCTGTCATGGTATTTACAACTTAATTTGACCCTATAGCTATTTGTTAGAGCTTTTGCTGTAACAATTCAATTGTGACTACTAGTCGACAAAATTTCGAACATGAAAATCGATTATTTTGACTGTCCCACATTTTTTTAAATTCAAATTTGTTTAAGAATAAATCGGTCAATAGTGTTATTTTGAGTGTTAGCGGATTTGGAAAAAATAACAATCAGCCGCATCCGGTGATGTTTTGTAAACCAAATGATTGGTATAACAATTCTCTTTTGCATTTCTATATATTTTTGTTGTTGTTGTTGTTGTTTTAAACAGACTGATAAGAGGTCAAATAACTGATTGTGAATAATAATTTGTTGTTGGGAAACAATTTTGCTGCGTCAAGCCAAATATGAAAAAATGCTGAAAAATTACCATTTTGAGCTTAAATTTTTTTTTTCATTTCCTGCGTTCAAATCACTACATATATTGGATTATTTGGTCCTGACATGTATTTTTTGTTCTATTGTGGTCATTTTGATACCTCATTTGTCTTCTTCATTTGAAAAATGTCAATGATATGACTGTTTTTCATTTTTCAGTAAAATTCGAGATGGTGGCCATCTTGATGATGTCATAACCGGAACTTATACGATGTTAACATTGGTTTTGGTTGTTTTTGTTGCTTAAACTGATTGACAAGTGGTCAAAAAACTTACAAGAAATAATAGATTGCTGTTGGGAAACATTTTTGCTGCGTCAAACAAATATGAAAAATTTGCTGAAAAATCACCCATTTTTGAGCTTTAAATCCCGATTTTTTCATTTCCTGCGTAGAAATCACTACATATATTGGCTTTTTGGTCCTGATATGTATTTTTTGTTCTATTGTGGTCATTTTGATACCTCATTTGTCTACTTCGGTTTGAAAAATGTTAATGTTATGATTTTTTTTTCAATTTTTAGTGAAATTCGAGATGGCGGCCATCTTGATGACGTCATAACCGGAAGTTCATCCCAACTTATGCAATGTTAACATTGTGGATTTGTGATCAGTGGGTCATAAGGGTTCAGAAAAAATATGGTTCGGAGGTTTGGGGGGGGTGCATGTGGGACCCTCCTAGCCCATGGCCTAATACCTTTAGGCCGGGTACGAATGGTCCCTATGTATCGTAGTGGAGCACTGCCTCCGAAAATCACTCGGGCACAGTTTTTCCATACTTTTTTGAAGGTTTTGAAGTAATAGGGAACAATTGTAGCTCTAAAGAAGTCACCATTTTCAGTCTAAAAGTCTTTTGAGCTACAATATTGCAGCTAGGGGTCGCCTATTGAAGGTTTTTATAGGACTAATGAAAGTGTATGTGAACTTTTTTAACGATATAAGCTTTTACTTTTATACATTATCTGTCAGATTAGATAATTCATTTTCCCTAACTTACACAATCTTCATAATTCGTGTATTGGACAATGAAAGAAAAGAAGGCTAGTGGTCTTGTCTATGGCCATACGGTGCCAGGAACCATTGCTATCATCCTGTTTTCTAATAGGGAGCCTTTTGTCATGTGCATTAATTTTTTAACATCGTTTGCCTATCTTAAAACATTATCGTTAAGATATGTTTTTATTGAAACAAAAAAAGGAAGGCATCTGGCCAGGGGTGCACCCAGACCCTAGAAGCTCTCATTTTCTGTCGCATTCCACTTTTTTTCTTTACGCACATTTTCTTAGGACAAATAAAAGACTTCTAGAAGCATTCGGCGTCAGTAGTGATCTTGTAACTGGCGTTTTGAAAGTACACACACATTTGTGAATTGATAGTCGGATTTAATACAGGACTTTAATGCTGATTCAAAAATGTGTAATATATCATTTACAACCTGGAAAACGAAGGGCATGACAGGGCATGGCATGACAGCATATAATCAACCAGCGAAGACTCATGGCCAGCTACAATTCCTTCCACCCACCCCTCCCCCTTTTCTTTTATTGCTAAGGATATCGAGATATAACCTATCAATATTGAATATTAATGACAATAAATTATCTAATATATTGGGATTTTATCGATTTTTTTTTTTGGAAAAAGTAAATACTTGAAGGGATTTACATTGTAACTTTTAAGCGATGGAGATAAAACTTTAACTTACACGAAAAAAAAAAAATAATTATTCCATTGCGCATGGATACAAGTATGTTCATGCATGTATGTACCACAAAGGGAGCTTTCTGTCTAATTCTCACTCTTTATCTAATTCCTTAATTTTTTCCTTTCTCCCTCTTTTTTTCTTTCTTCCTTCTTTTCCTTCCTTCCCCTCTTTCTTTTTCCCTTCTTTTTCCTTTTTCTTTTTTCTCTCTCTCCTATTTTAGGGGGGGGGGGGGGGCGTACGCCGGGTTCGCCCCCCTTGGATCCGCGCCTGGTTCCGAAATTCTACCACTGATCGTCCACCTCTAGGTTTGAATTCCCGTGTGGAAGTTCCGGCCAAGTACTAACCGTTGATCGTTAGTTTTTCTACCGTACTCCAGCTCTGTTCCACATTCTCAACATGTTTCGCCTTTTAATGACACTGAATGTTATTGGGCGTTAAATAAGAAATATAGAGTTGAGGGTCTATAACGTTACCCGTGGCACACAGAATGTGGCGCGAGGTTACGTCAGTAAACACCCACTCATTGAGATCCATTGAACTGTGCACATTTCTCAGCTGAACACTTCATAATAAAACCTTTCCGAAACTGAAATGTGAGAAGTGTTCTAGTACAGGAGTGTTAATTTCACTTCCAGTCGTGAAACACCGATCGTCATTTTGAATGTTATTGTTATGATTTTTCTTACTTTTCTTCCCAGCATTTCGAAATAGATGACACAGCGGAAGTTCATATTGAAGGTCACAATCATGACGTAATGACGAGCTGACATTTAAATTCTCAAAGAGGGGGGTAATTATTGATGTGATAAATATTTATAAACACCTAAAACCTTTCTAGTTTTGTTAAAAAATACATATCATGTGATTCAAATGTATGTTTGTATAATAGAACTTCAACAAAAATATGGGGGGCCGCGGTGGCCGAGTGGTTAAGATGTCCCGACATATTACCACAAGCCCTCCACCTCTGGGATGCGGGTTCGAATCCCATGTGGGGCAGTTGCCAGGTACTGACCGCTGGCCGGTGGTTTTTCTCCGGGTACTCCGGCTTTCCTCCACCAACAAACCTGGCACGTCCTTACATGACCCTGGCTGTTAATAGGACGTAAAACTTGTATAATAGAACTTCAACAAAAATACAGTGTCTGCATTTTTTGTGTTTGTTTTTGCTCGTTATTCAAATAACATCACGCGATACATCTGATTGCTATCGTATAACGTCATTTTGATAGCTCCCCTAGGCTGCTAGGAATAGGATTATATTTCCACGCTTAATGGATTTATTACACCTAATCATAGGAACCTCACGTTCTGCCATTTGAAGGACTAACACGAAGGGAAGTAACTCTGATGGATATACACATAAAATGTAGAGGTATTTCAATCTAGACAAACTCAGAAAACGTTCGTAATACTGGAACTAATTTTTGAGTCCATACATGCTTTGGTTAGGTCCCTATTTAATGGTTTATCGAGCTGTATTTTATAGTGGCTCTGCGACGGTGATAATGTGCTATGCGACAATGCGACAATGCGCCATGCGAGAGTGCGCCAGACGAAGAGCTAAAATGCGCCATGCGAAGAGTGACAATTTTTCACGAGGCAGTGCGACATTATGCCAAGCGAAAAGCGACAGTGCGACATTGCGTCATGCGATAGGGCGCCAAACGAAGAGCGACAATGCGCCATGCGTGTTGCGACAATTTGTTGTACGGCAGTGCGACGATGCGCCAATCGAAAAGGGACAGTGCGACAATGCGCCATACAACAGAGCACCTAACGAAAAGTGCCAATTCGCCATGCGAAGAGTTACAATTTTTCATGAGGCACTGCGACAATGTGCCAGCGAAGTGCGACAATGCGCCAAGTGAAGAACGTCATACGGCAGTACGACAATGCGCCAAGCGAAGAGAAACAATTCGTTATGCAACAATGCGAAGAGTTGACAATGCACTCATCACTCCGCACTGACGCTTTTCGCTTGGCACATTGTCGCACTGTCGCTCTGACGGGGTCGCCACAATCTCTCCCAGAGGTCATTGCGGTACCAACATTCACCTCTGTCAACGGCTCACGGCTGGCCATCTGTTGACCTCGGGTCACAGAATATTACGTCAGGACGATTGTTTAATTAATACATTAATTGCGCCCCTTTATATATGACGTCAAAGCGATTGTTTTTGAAACGGCGGAAGTCGTATGCAAATCGTGACTATTTACTTACAAGTAAATCCAGTGTATCCGCAAAAGAATCCATTATTGTTTGGTTTACTATTGAATGATTGAATCATATTATGTCAGAACTGACAGTCGTTTACAGGAAAAGATACAAAAGGAAACTTACAATATGTATTAAAGAATTTAGTATGCGTCCGAAATACGTTTTTCAAGAATCTTGAAATTTCGCTTGGCCGTTTACAGAGGTGAAATTGTGGGGACCGTAATGCACCCTGGGAGAGATTGGGGATCGCCAATGCGACAGTGCGACATAGTCGAAATCAACCAACATTGTATTTTGTTGATGGTGCACCATACTGCATTCTGCACATAGTTTTTGTTCACGTCTAAGTTTTACATTATTTGGATTAATTCTTTGATAAAAATTTTTAAGACATACTCTGTATTATCGGTATTTTTTTTTTTTTTTTTTTTTACAAATATGTATGCTATAAAAAGGGAAATAGTGTCGTAATAAAAAGACCAAAAAATGGTAAATCTATTTAAACGTGTTTCGTGATACATTATACAAAAAATCCCCAAAAGGAACAATCACGTATAATTAACTTGATTGGTTTATTGTGAATTATTTCCTTTCTTTTATTTAATAATACCATATTACTGAGGTAATTATGTCTCTTCATGCCATGACACATACATAGTAACAACTAATACAGGAAATACACTAACATGCTAACAGGTATACCTACAATATAATATACATTGACTGGATTTCCTGGTTATACAAGTCCAGCAGATATCATATTTGAAAAACGCAGAGGAATAGTACATTAATTTCGGCTTCCTCGCTACAAGTTTTTTGTAGTGCCTTTTAGAAATGTGTATGTATTTCTGGCGATTTCTGGCGATTTTCTAATATATCACACGTAGTATTAGATACGGTCTAATGGCCGACTGTCAAGGCAAATTTATCTTACCAAAATATATCAATGGTAGGCGATCAATGTTTCTTATGTTTTTTATATAAATGTAATGTAGATGTCATGTCAAGTGTTTTAGCAAAAAATTGAACAAGTGAAACACAGATTTTTCATTAAAATTTCAAATTTTGATACATATATTATGTAACGATGTTTTCTGTTCTGTTCGTATATAACGGCTCCACCTCTAGGACACCTCGCTATTAAGCACTGGACATCTGGGTGGTTTTAATAGATGAGGGTTTAATGTCTGTTATTACCATATCTCAACACTTGTGGTTTCGATCTGAACACTGCGTGATGAGCTGGTTTTCGGAGAAAAATATTTCTATGTCCAACCCATCTATACATCTCTTGTCTGTATGTAGGTTAATTGTATCTTGACCACATCAAGATATTAGTTCTCTTTGAAAATACATTGTATAGAGACTCACATCAATATATAAATATCAATTTCAAAAATTTGACAAGTATCGGAAGCAAATCATAAATTATTTTGGAAAATATCAAAAACAATAAGTATTAGAGTTGGCCTGTTTATTGTTTAGAGATTAAGTGTCATTTTATAACGAAATTTTATCGTTTGGTTGTTTATGCAAATGAAATGAAAAATCGGAGGTGTTTAAAATATATATGAAATTGTAATACATGTACGTATATTCTTGTACTAGGCAAATGTACTTATATAATTGGTTTTTCAGAGTTAATTATCATGTTCAAAGTAAAATTTGCTGAGTGAATCTGCTAATAAATAATATTGAAACCACTGTATAATTTTCGTTACAAAGCTGAAACAACTTTCCATAATGTTTTAATAAGAAGATATTTACAAATTGTACGGAAACCATCCACACCATTACTGACGAGGGGCATGTGTTCAACATGTGT
Organism: Argopecten irradians; assembly: GCF_041381155.1. NCBI lineage: Eukaryota > Metazoa > Mollusca > Bivalvia > Pectinida > Pectinidae > Argopecten > Argopecten irradians. The sequence continues at coordinate 9,118,599 of NC_091147.1, read as the reverse complement.
TATTTGTAAATTTACCTGTATCTGAGTGTTTCTTACAGTACACGAGAAGTTAGACATTAATCCACAACAATGCCGACCCCTAGCTGGCCCACCAACGGTGCCATTGGTCCACACGGATTCTCATTTCCTTCATCATTCCAAGACAGTTTCCATAAACCGGTCCGAATCGATGAGTTGGACGAGCCTATGAATACTGGGGATCTTACTGACAATAGTATTGGTACAGCGGAGAAAAATAGACTAGAGAGGCTGAGGAAAGAATCTGCATTAACTGTCAGCATCCCTCAGTCCAGTGGCTATGACAGTTGTGACGATCATTCCAAGGGTTTGAAAGGAAGTGTATACCATGTGATGGACATTGAACAAGAAAATCGTGATAATAGTTTACAGGAACAAAAACAATTTTTAGATTCCACAGATGGATCGTGTGATCAGGAAAGACAGAAGAAAAGAAGGATAAATTGTTATTGGACTAAATGTAGAATAGCAATAGCTATTGTGGTAGGAACGTTATTATTATTTTCTGTAATATTTGGAGCGATTTACTTAGCAAAGTATTTGGATTCTAGAGACGATAAAAATTCGGATGATACTTCGACAAATCGTCCCCATGTCGAAACTGGTACAACACCAAAACCTCAGGTATGTTTCCATCAAAAATCAGATAGAGCTCGTCAAATTAATATTAAGCTGTTCAGAAAACTTTGCGAAGTGAAATTGTTTAAATTATTGTTAAAAGGTGGCATGTCTTTTAGGATGTTTCCGTACCATAAATGAACAAAATTGGATAGGAATCCAGCTAAATACCACGAGTAATATATATGAATTACCAAATTCTAATATACAATCGACCTTTAGCATAATTTTTGTAGGCTGCTTCTAGCTCTACATAACAACAGTCATAACATAGACACAATAAAATAAATACTGAACTCGTCCTAATGGTTTTAGGCGAAAATTTACAGCTGAAACTGTTGTGAGTTTGTATTGTAGATATATGAGGTATGCAGTACATGCCTTGCGTGAGTTATAACGAGTTTCTCAGCACTAAGCATTGTCAACTTGACGGTTTGTTATAGAAACAGAAACATGTATAATACCAATACACACTGCCAGACAGAGGAACAATATAGACCAAAACTGACACATTTCTGCTGGCATAGTGATCTATCAGAAACTACAATGTAGGTCAAATTTTGACCCAGTTAGGAGGTATAAAAAATTATAAATATAAAGTATTTCGATTACAAGCTGATGATACCCGGTGTTATCATATAAGATGTCAAAGTAAACGCCTACTAGGTTAGTTACCAGGGTAGCCGTGAAACAAGTCTGATTTGTTAATTCACGTTGGACTAATCTTTATTATCACTATACATAATTAAAACGTGAAATTCCTATGATCTTTCGAATTAACTGTTTGAACCCGTGTGGGCCCCCTCCCACGGTGTGGAATTCGATAAATAAAACATGTGTCGTTATTCACAGTCGTTATCAGGGGCGATGCTGTATATACCGGTATCGTCTTATAAACTACATGTATACATAGGGAACACCGTGACCAGTAGTGTAAATAAATATACGTGTCCGACTATTGGACCAGGATTTAGGACACCTGATTGACCACAGGTGTCCGGATTGTACAGACGGGGTCAAATTGTTCTTTGGACTTAAAAATCAGCTGTAGAACTATAAATTGACCTCAACATAATAAGAAGCATACAGTATGAAGCAAACTAGTATATTACCTTTATCAAGGGTCAAACAAGCATGAGTTAACGGGGGGGGGATGGTCCCTAAATGGGTTCGTTGACTCGTCTAATATCCCTTTTTAGATGTGGTCGAGAAGTGATAGGTTGAGAAGTCTGTGTTTTTACTATCGGGTGGTTTTTACCGCACGGTGTCGTGGAATTCCATTCATAAATCGCCCACTCCCTCTCTAACGTTCTAGTAGTAACGGTAGGGATTGGCGCACCGCCAACTGTCCCTTTATCTAGTGTCGAAGTATGGTTATCTTAACGCTTAGCTTTAGAAGCTTACTACTTGATCGGCATCTACATTGAAACGTACCATATACATGGTTTACTTTTGGGGAAGTTGTACTTGTGGCATGTAATCAATATGTTTTTGAGAGGAAATAGGTACATTATTAATTTTGGAAAGGTGTGTTTTTATGTATACAATGTAGGTATGCGTTAAATGTACAATGTATATATGTTTCACTAATATATAAGTTAACTAATGTCAAGTGTCGCACATCTCGTCCATATGTACCACAGACAAAATCATCTGTGAACGCGACATTTTCCAGGCTAACTTGATTTGGCCTTACAGCAAACGTGCTTGGCTTTATGAAAATACGTGTATATGACCTATTTTACGAAATGTATATCCGGGTTTTCCATTACTCAGAATATAACTATCGATCCGCGACTGGTGACCGAGGCCCGATGAAGGGGACCAAAAAAGTTTGTTTATAATAATGATAATCTTAAATGGGTACATTATTTATTGATTTCTATTACAGGTCGTAACCAAGGTGACCCCCTCGATTGACCCCAATGACCCCTTGGTGGCCATCCGGATGGTTGTAGATGAGGAGTATGCACAAAATGGTACGTATATATACATGTACAGTTTCTATCTCCCGCCATCTGTCTAATATTATATGTAATTATTAGTGTTTCTGATTGTTTCAGAATCTTAAGGACATTTTGGGTTTTTTACACAATTTGTTAGGACAATCTCTATTGGAACGATTTAAGGATTTTCAAAAACTTTGGGACGTTTGGGAAGAATACCAGCAGAATGGCCTAAATTTAGCCCCAATCTGAATCAATATTGTATCTATATATTTCATATTAAGTGTCACTGTTTTATGGTTTGCCTTTTACGTGTGGCATTGTGGTTAATTGTGAAAATAACTCTATAACAGATAATTTGTTTTGGAATGTGGCACACAATGTTGTGATACATGTGATTTATGATGGTGTATGCTGCCACTTCAGTGCTATCCGATTTGACACTTCTACAGCTTCAAATATTCTAAAACTTTCACACCATTCATGATTCTTAGCTGAATCCCTGAATGACTGTTCTAAGCAAATTTATTTGAGCATGACTGAATAACGGTCTAAAACAAATATTCGTTTTAAGGGTTTGATTTACTTTCTGGAGCAGTGACGGTCGTACATGTAGGGTTGAGAAGACTCAAAATTTAGAATATAACCATGGATATTTCTAATCTACCATAAAAAGCACGCACGGGAATTTGAGAGCCTTAATATATTTACGTATGGAAATGAAACGACCTGTATATATCTGTATATATGTTCTTATCCTTATATGATATTGTGTGTTTCAGGTAAAGGTCATCTGGTACTGTGGAGGCCACCACAAGGTCATTACATCCACCAGGGAATCACCTACAACAATGGCTACTTTAAGGTTCCTGTAGACGGCTACTACTCCTATACATCTACACTGAAGTTTGACACTCGTACCGCAAACCTAGATACAGACAGAGAAATCCATTTTCATCATTGTGTTAGTATAAAGAACACACAGAAGCGGTCCTGCTCCACAAATGGAGTTCCGGTCGGGGCGATTCGGAGCGACAGCGTGCATGACTCTTGGGTACACTTGCGCGCAGGACAGGAAGTATATGTGACCATTAGTAAAGTAGGATATATATCCGACACCAGTGATAGCAATACCTTTACAATGAGTCTAACCTCAACACAAAAGGACACGCGGTGAACAACTTCCGGTTGCTATCCTAGAAAAGGATAAACTTTGACAGAGACAGATCGACACCCCAGTCGATATGGTTGCCATGGTATCGCACCGTTGCTTGTCCGATTGGCGCTATTCGAGTTGACCAAAATTGTTTTATAATGCAATCGATTCATTTGCAGTTCGATCCATGCATATATCGTTTTATATTTTGGATGAAAACGCAATCAATTGAATCGTTAGAAATATTTACTTGCGGTCATTTGTACGTCAGTTCTACATAATTCGTCATACCATTTGGTTGTTTTGACTTCTTTTCATTGGAACAAACACGATTCCATTGAATGAATTATGCATGCAGTGTTGCAAAGAAACCAGAGAAAGTCATCTTTCATTTTCTAGATGACTGGCGTGGATGGATTTAATTTCGGAGCCGAGAGTGAACTTTGACCTATGGTCTCGAGTGAACTGTGTTTCCACAATGCCGCTTGTAGAAGTTCTCTACTCTCCCTCACTAATAAGCTTCCACAAGGGAGGTAACTGAGTTGGGAACCAGACTACTGTAGATACCAACTGGACACATACCATTTTTTGGTCGTTATTTGTTAACAAAATGTTGATCGTTGTCAGTTTTAGTTCAAAACTGTTGTTTTTATTACATTTGCATTTCCTTTTTTAAAACTTTGATATGTAAAAATAAAATATGACGGTGAAATCTGCTTCCATATGCTAAAAAACCATGCTGTACAATTTAACCGGAATGGTTTACAAATGTAATACATTAATGAGAACAAAGAAAACCAGGCATATTTCGATATATCTGATGGTATGCAGAGTATTCATACAAAACATGTACAGTGTACAATTAACTTAGTTCTTGAGAGCATGGTATGCATACTGTATAATATACATTAATTGAGCTTGTATACATCTTAAAAAACTATTCTTTAAGAGAAAGAATGGATTATTTTAGCACACACCAATATGTAATAAAATACATACGGTTTCTGATAAAAGATCATTTCAATGCCATTGATAATCTTTTACATGGATAATTTACAAATATTTCCTATTCTCTTTGACAATTAATTTAGTTTACAAGTCCAGCATTACTTACATCCCCATTGATATTGAAGTCTGGATATATTTAAAATCGTATCACAGAGCTATATGTTCCAGCCTCTGACTCCGATCTCTGAACACATTCCCTCCTAAAATGATGGATTTCTGAAGAGACTTATTCCTATGGTGTCAGGTATTCACACCATGACAAGTACCTGTTGTGTTGTGAACTTCTGGAATATTTTTTCTTGTATTTTGATTTTGCTCTGTTCATATTCTCCTGTCAGCTAGAATGTTTCAATTTAAAGCAAATTATCAATTCTAGCATATTATCCGCTATATACAAACAAATCACATAAATGCTACCATATCATCATGCATTTACTATAAATATTTTTGATCAAAGTTTAACATTGCACATAAGTATGCCTGTAGATGCAGAAAATGTAAATTTGAAGCAAATATTCAGTATTTTTATACAAGCATTTAACCTTAAAACTTACTGCCATTATTTTTGCTTGAATTTGTATCTAATTAGAAATCGCCATTACGAATCAATATGCATAATTGAAATCCCGTCACACCGCTTTATTTATCTATAATATTTCATTTTTAACCCAGGTGGGACTTTGACAATCTCTGCACAGTACACGTATATTTGCATCCGTCTTTGCACATTACAGAGTTCCTACCTTTTGGGTAGGTATCCCATTGTGACGTCATTATTTTGTGTAAACTCGCATCGTTTTGTTTTCCGAATTTGCATATTACAGAGTTATCTGCACTTGCGAGTAGGTATTGATTGTGACGTCATGTGTTTGCGAGCGTAACGTCATACGTTTCGGAGAAAACGACGTGAATTGCGCTCACAAAATAATGACGTAACGATCGACATCTACCCGCAAGGGAGCTAACTCTGTAATATGCAAAGACGGACGTTGCGTTAGGAAAACATATGAAAACATATGACCCAAATCAACACATAAACATGTACCTACTCGCAAGGAAAGATTGCTATTAAATTTACGGAATATAGATTTGGAGAAAATTCCAAACAAACATGGTCCTTAATTAAATTTTTCATTTAAAGATGCTCCATCGTCGACAGAGCATAAATGATACTCATCATTTGAACAATAATTGGTGTTTGATCGTGTATACATATGTCTAATTAACACAATAATGATAAAAAAAATATTTTGCTTTTAATGCATGCACATTTAGCCACGGATTTTTTTCAGGATGCAATTAATTCTTTATATATATATATGTATATATATATTTTTAACTTGAAGTAAAATTAGAATCTCAAAATTTTCAGTCGTGGTAATGGTGTAAAGTAAGAAACTTTTGTAACTGAGCAAAAAAATCGAAATCGTCTGCTCCTGTTTTTGATACAGAAAAAATACCATTTGTCAGCGGTGGAGCATCTTTAACATTTTTTTCAGATTCTTAAGCATTTTACCGATACGGATGTAATAAGTCGTTGTTGATCATTTCTTAGTCACATAATCATGGTATTACAGGATACTTTTTGTCCAAGTTTTTAAGGCTATTTTTGTAGACCAGTGTACCCATCGTTTTTTGAAAGTTAGTCATTATTAGCGTAGTGTATACATTCAGTAGATATTTTTGAAATATTTTTTGCATAGTCACAAATTTATTTATTTTAAGCAAGCTGTCTGTTACGGTGCTAAACTAACACAAGCGCGTTGCGATGGACGATATCGAGATATATTTAGAAAACTATTTCGTTATCTTGGATGTGAAAATATCGCATGTATTAGTCATTCACAAAGAAATGCATAGCCTGGTTAGGAGAGCTTATCTAGCTCTTCTCGCTGAACTCGTTTGATTACATAAATAAGCAGTGACATTATTAGAAAGAAATTCATTCATGAATGTATGGCGTCTCTGTAAGAAAGTATAACTGTATCTGTGTGAATGCTATATCGCCCTGCTTCATTTTCAATAAGTTTCAAATTTTCATAATTTGGACAGGGCTCTATGTATTCATAGAGGCAACCCTGTCGGCCATCATTTTAGTGTCGCCGAGTGTTTTCCTTTTCCTGCCTTCCTTTTATTTACATATTGATTTGTTGTTTTTGTCTTCGACATCTCATATTCCGTCTTTGCATATTACAGAGTTGTCTCTTAACCGAATAGGTATTTATATTCATTATTTTGTGGGCGCAATTCACGTCGTTTTCTCCTAAATGTATGACGCTCGGCTCGCAAAGACATGACGTCACAATCAATACCTACACGCAAGGACAGATAACTCTGTAATTTGTAAATACAGAACAAAAGCCGTTGTGATATTACATTATAACCAACCAGAAACGATTCAACTGTGATTTTCGATCAATTACAATAACCGTTAACTGGTGTTAATTGGAATAGTCGGTTTAGAATTTTCTTTTGTTAAGTAAACAATCAAAACGCTGACAGTCAGTTCATGATTGCGAAATTAATATTGTAAAAAAAACCACTGCTGATTGGTCGAAGATTAGTGTGCCTAGCACACATTTTATATTTATATTTATTATGAAAACAATGTTGAATTATACAAATATAGAGTTATCATTGCACAACACCATAATTGTTGTTCTTTGAATAAAACTTGAACAAAAAATTGAACTTTCATTGTCTTTATTTTTCAAAAACTTGCATTTTTTCTTTATTAGCTGCGGAGGAAAAAAACATTCCACAGAAGACTTTTACTTTGATTCTTCCGTGTAGGTGATCTCTAAGACAAGTTTGACTGTAGTTACATGTATAGACAGGTGGTCTGTAAGGCAGGTTTGACTGTAGTTATAAGCAGGTGGTCTCTAAGACGGGTTTGACTAGTTATAGACAGGTGGTCTCTAAGACAGGTTTGACTGTAGTTATAGACAGGTGGTCTCTAAGGCAGGTTTGACTGTAGTTATAGACAGGTGGTCTCTAAGAAGCAGGTTTGACTGTAGCTATAGACAGGTGGTCTCTAAGGCAGGTTTGACTGTAGTTATAGACAGGTGGTCTCTAAGGCAGGTTTGACTGTAGTTATAGACAGGTGGTCTCTAAGGCAGGTTTGACTGTAGTTATAGACAGGTGGTCTCTAAGGCAGGTTTGACTGTAGTTATAGACAGGTGGTCTCTAAGGCAGGTTTGACTGTAGTTATAGACAGATGGTCTCTCTAAGGCAGGTTTGACTGTAGTTATAGACAGGTGGTCTCTAAGGCAGGTTTGACTGTAGTTATAGACAGGTGGTCTCTAAGCAGGTTTGACTGTAGTTATAGACAGGTGTCTCTAAGGCAGGTTGACTGTAGTTATAGACAGGTGGTCTCTAAGGCAGGTTTGACTGTAGTTATAGACAGGTGGTCTCTAAGACAGGTTTGACTGTAGTTATAGACAGGTGGTCTCTAAGGCAGGGTTGACTGTAGTTATAGACAGGTGGTCTCTAAGGCAGGTTTGACTGTAGTTATAGACAGGTGGTCTCTAAGGCAGGTTGACTGTAGTTATAGACAGGTGGTCTCTAAGGCAGTTTGACTGTAGTTATAGACAGGTGGTCTCTAAGGCAGGTTTGACTGTAGTTATAGACAGGTGGTCTCTAAGGCAGGTTTGACTGTAGTTATAGACAGGTGGTCTCTAAGGCAAGGTTGACTGTAGTTATAGACAGGTGGTCTCTAAGGCAGGTTGACTGTAGTTATAGACAGGTGGTTCTCTAAGGCAGGTTTGACTGTAGTTATAGACAGGTGGTCTCTAAGGCAAGGTTTGACTGTAGTTATAGACAGGTGGTCTCTAAGGCAGGTTGACTGTAGTTATAGACAGGTGTCTCTAAGGCAGGTTGACTGTAGTTATAGACAGGTGGTTCTCTAAGGCAGGTTTGACTGTAGTTATAGACAGGTGGTCTCTAAGGCAAGGTTTGACTGTAGTTATAGACAGGTGGGTCTCTAAGGCAGTTTGACTGTAGTTATAGACAGGTGGTCTCTAAGGCAGGTTGACTGTAGTTATAGACAGGTGGTCTCTAAGGCAGGGTTGACTGTAGTTATAGACAGGTGGTTTCTAAGACAGGTTTGACTGTAGTTATATACAGGTGGTCTCTAAGACAGGTTTGACTGTAGTTATAGACAGGTGGTCTCTAAGCAGTTTGACTGTAGTTATAGACAGATGGTGGTCTCTAAGGCAGGGATGACTGTAGTGTATTATAGACAGGTGGTCTCTAAGGCAGGTTTGACTGTAGTTATAGACAGGTGGTCTCTAAGGCAGGTTGACTGTAGTTTATAGACAGGTGGTCTCTAAGGCAGGTTTGACTGTAGTATAGACAGGTGGTCTCTAAGGCAGGTTTGACTGTAGTTATAGACAGGTGGTCCTCTAAGGCAGGTTTGACTGTAGTTAATAGACAGGTGGTCTCTAAGGCAGGTTTGACTGTAGTTATAGACAGGTGGTCTCTAAGGCAGGGTTGACTGTAGTTATAGACAGGTGGTCTCTAAGGCAGGTTTGACTGTAGTTATAGACAGGTGGTCTCTAAGGCAGGTTTGACTGTAGTTATAGACAGGTGGTCTCTAAGGCAGGTTTAACTGTAGTTATAGACAGGTGGTCTCTAAACAGTTAAGGTTTTTGACTGTAGTTATAGACAGGTGTCTCTAAGGCTATAAGTAGTTTAGACAGGTTTGAATTGACTGTAGTTAAGACAGAGTGTAGTTGTACGTAGTCAGGTGGTCTCTATAGGCAGGTTTGACTGTAGTTATAGACATGGTGGTCTCTAAGTGCACGGTTTGACTGTAGTTATAGACAGATGGTCTCTAAGGCGTACTGTAGTTATAGGATGGTCTCTAAGGCAGGTTTGAACTGTAGTTATAGACAGGTGGTCTCTAAGGCAGGTTTGGCTGTAGTTATAGACAAATGGTCTCTAAGGCAGGGTTGACTGTAGTTATAGACAGGTGGTCTCTAAGGACTGTAGTTATAGACAGGTGGTCTAAGGCAGGTTTGACTGTAGTTATAGACAGGTGGTCTCTAAGGCAGGGTTTGACTGTAGTTATAGACAGGTGGTCCTCTAAGGCAGGTTTGACTGTAGTTATAGACAGGTGGTCTCTAAGGCAGGTTTGACTGTAGTTATAGACAGATGTTCTCTATAGGCAGGTTTACTGTAGTTATAGACAGTGTGGTCTCTAAGGCAGGTTTGACTGTAGTTATAGACAGGTGGTCTCTAAGGCAGGGTTTGACTGTAGTTATAGACAGTGGTCTCTAAGACAGGTTTGACTGTAGTTATAGACAGGTGGTCTCTAAGGCAGGGTTTGACTGTAGTTATAGACAGGTGGTCTCTAAGGCAGGTTTGACTGTAGTTTATAGACAGGTGGTCTCTAAGGCAGGTTTAGACTGTCTCTATAGACAGGTGGTCTCATGACTGTAGTTATAGACAGGTGGTCTCTAAGGCAGGTTTGACTGTAGTTATAGACAGGTGGTCTCTAAGGCAGGGTTTGACTGTAGTTATAGACAGGTGGTCTCTATAAGGCAGGTTTGACTGTAGTTATAGACAGGTGGTCTCTAAGGCAGGTTTGACTGTAAGTTATAGACAGGTGGTCTCTAAGGCAGGTTTGACTGTAGTTATAGACAGGTGGTCTCTAAGGCAGGTTTGACTGTAGTTTATAGACAGGTGGTCTCTAAGGCAGGTTTGACTGTAGTTATAGACAGGTGGTCTCTAAGGCAGGTTTGACTGTAGTTATAGACAGGTGGTCTCTAAGGCAGGTTTGACTGTAGTTATAGAAAAACAGGTGGTCTCTAAGACAGGTTTTGACTGTAGTTATAGACAGGTGTTTTCTCTAAGGCAGGTTTGACTGTAGTTATAGACAGGTGGTCTCTAAGGCAGGTTTGACTGTAGTTATAGCACAGGTGTCTCTAGACAGGTGGTCTCTAAGGCAGGTTTGACTGTAGTTATAGACAGGTGGTAGTTATAGACATGGTCTCTAAGGCCAGGTTTGACTGTAGTTTATAGACAGGTGGTACTTCTAATGCAGGTTTGACTGAGTTATAGACAGGTGGTCTGTAGTTTGTATATAGACAGGTTTCTCTAAGGCGAGATTTGACTAGTTTATAGACGGTTGATCTCTATAACAGGTTGACTGTTTCTAGGACAGGTGGTCTCTAAGGACAGGTGACTGTAGTTATAGACAGGTGGTCTCTAAGGCAGGGTTTGACTGTTGTTATAGACAGGTGGTCTCTAAGGCAGGGTTTGACTGTAGTTATAGACAGGCAGTGGTCTCTAAGTTATAAGACAGGGGTTTAAGGCAGACTGTAGTTTATAGACAGGTGGTCTCTAAGACAGGTTTGACTGTAGTTATAGACAGGTGGTCTCTAAGACAGGTTTGACTGTAGTTATAGACAGGTGGTCTCTAAGGCAGGTTTGACTGTAGTTATAGACAGGTGGTCTCTAAGGCAGGTTTGACTGTAGTTATAGACAGGTGGTCTCTAAGGCAGGTTTGACTGTAGTTATAGACAGGTGGTCTCTAAGGCAGGTTTGACTGTAGTTATAGACAGGTGGTCTCTAAGACAGGTTTGACTGTAGTTATAGACAGGTGGTCTCTAAGGCAGGTTTGACTGTAGTTATAGACAGGTGGTCTCTAAGACAGGTTTGACTGTAGTTATAGACAGGTGGTCTCTAAGGCAGGTTTGACTGTAGTTATAGACAGGTGGTCTCTAAGACAGGTGGTTTTGACTGTAGTTATAGACAGTGGTCTCTCTAAGGCAGGTTTGACTGTAGTTATAGACAGGTGGTCTCTAAGACAGGTTTGACTGTAGTTTTATAGTCAGGTGGTCTCTAAGGCAGGTTTGACAGGTGTAGTTATAGACAGGTGGTCTCTAAGGCAGGTTTGACTGTAGTTATAGACAGGTGGTCTCTAAGGCAGGTTTGACTGTAGTTATAGACAGGTGGTCTCTTAGGCAGAGTTTGACTGTAGTTATAGACAGGTGGTCTCTAAGGCAGGTTTGACTGTAGTTATAGACAGGTGGTCTCTAAGGCAGGTTTGACTGTAGTTATAGACAGGTGGTCTCTAAGGCAGGTTTGACTGTAGTTATAGACAGGTGGTCAAGGCAGGTCTGCTGAGTTATAGACAGGTTTGACTGTTTAAGTCATGGTCTCTAAGTTTGACTGTAAGATAGACAGGTGGTCTCTAAGGCAGGTTTGACTGTAGTTATAGACAGGTGGTTTCTAAGGCGCAGGTTTGACTGTAGTTATAGACAGGTGGTCTCTAAGGCAGGTTTGACTGGTTAGTTTCTAGACAGGTGGTCTCTAAGGCAGGGGGTTTGACTGTAGTTATAGACAGGTGGTCTCTAAGACAGGTTTGACTGTAGTTATAGACAGTTGCTCTAATTAAGAACAGATTTGACCGTAGTTATAGTCAGGTGGTCTCTAAGGCAGGTTGACTGAAGTGTTATAGACAGGTGGTCTCTAAGGCAGGTTTGACTGTAGTTATAGACAGGTGGTCTCTAAGGCAGGTTTGACTGTAGTTATAGACAGGTGGTCTCTAAGTGGTTTACTTAAGACAGGTGGTCTGACTGTAGTTATAGACAGGTGGTCTCTAAGACAGGTTTGACTGTAGTTATAGACAGGTGGTCTCTAAGGCAGGTTTGACTGTAGTTATAGACAGGTGGTCTCTAAGACAGGTTTGACTGTAGTTATAGACAGGTGGTCTCTAAGGCAGGTTTGACTGAAGTTATAGACAGGTGGTCTCTGTAAGGCAGTTTTTGCTGTATTTATAGACAAGTTGTCTCTGAGGCAAGTTTGACCGTAACGTTTTGCAGTCTGTAAGACGAAGGTACATGATGTATAAGACAAGTTTGACCGTAACGTTTTGCAGTCTGTAAGACGAAGGTACCTGATGTATAAGACATGTTTGACCATACCGTTATGTAGTCTGTAAGACACAGGTACATGATGTTTAAGACATGTTTGACCATAACGTTTTGTAGATGTAAGTATTGACATGATTAATTATCTCTGATCTTGACACGCGTTCTCAATCTTCCAATTAGAGAGGGGGCGTTACAGATACCACCCTGTATTATTGACGAATCTATTAATGAAATGACTTACAGATTCTATTCAGTATTGCCTTTTTTTTTTATAAATTTAGTGGTTTGACTTTCCGGAATAGCTTAATCTTATGAATGTAGTAACACGCTTGTATATATATATATACACACATTATGTGTACATGACTGGTACTTTATAATTTCCGAAATAACACGGACAAGAACACCACAAAACCCCGCCCATGACAAGATTTATTTTTCATATTATGATAGCAAATTTTCGGCTTTAATAGGAAGATGGTCGTTGATTCTGAGTGTTGTTAAGTATTTGACGGGTCGGTTTCTCCCACCAAAAATGTCGCCCATTACGTAATCGTGAGACCGTCACTATCATGAGATGGTCGTGAATTATACCGTAAACAATTGACTAACATATTTCTGTCATTTCTTGAGTGACCAGAAAACTTCCCCATAAAAGTGTTATTAAGAATGAATGCTATTTTTTGTCATGTGACAAATATACAGGAAGAAAAAAAGACATCCGCATATGTTTTCTATTGTTTTTTTCAAGTTAATTTTATAACTTTAACAATACAAGTTTAGATTATGATATTTGATATTCTAGGCACTTGTGATCAAGTTTAGATTTTCTAATCGAAGAACCGTACAGCTTTATTCTCGGTACACATGACGATGGCTCGTGGTTTTTTCAGGAAGAAGGAAATTAAAATAAATGAAAACGAAACGGTCTGAGCTGTTGTGACTGCCTTTTTGAAAGCATTTTGATTGATCACAACGAAATGAGAATATCCTGTTTGTTGTTCAGCGAGGTAATAGTTAGTTTGATGATTTTGGTAGTCGACGCGTGCTAAACCTTTATTATCTGGACCTAATTCAGTTTTTTTAGAATGATCACTATGTTTAAGGAATCTCTATAAAATATCGCTAAACACGTTATCTCTGCATGCTCGTTCACCGGTAGAAATCTATTTCGTCTCCTAAAATGTTTGGATTCTTGATCGAGTCGGCAATGGAAGGGAGGCAACTCTATATCACCCAACGTTTTTACGAGACTGGTCGAAACTGATAAGAAACAAAAATCATAATAACTTTTAAAAATAATTATCACTGGGTCACAAAACACTGAAAAGAAAATTATAAATATTGAATTTCAGATAGGTTCAATGAATGCTACCTAGCATCCTTCATCCCTGGAATGTCGATATCAACCCTCGATAATACAGGGGTGACTTTCATCGCTGTCGTTATCCACTCCTGGAATAAAAATGTATTTAATTATACAGAATATGGAGTAAAACTGGAGACAGTTCAGGGGAAAAAATCTGAACAATCACAGTCCTGATAGAGATTTTCTTTGATGCACATCTAAAGAATCGAATAACGGTACGATGTGGTTTTGTGTGTTGCTTTGAAGTTGAACGTTGCTCCTTGTGATCTTTAAAGGAATCTTGTGATTGGTCAGTTTTTTCTCCACTGAAGCCTCCAGATTTACTATGAGATAGTCCAGGGGTGAATATTACAACGACAGTGGAAGTAACCCTTGAAGTATCGAGGATGTGTGGAGGACGGCTACCTTGATAAGTGGAAACCACCGGTCATTGTACAAAAGACAACAGGAGAAATACTGGGATGTATTTAGATATATACCGACATGTTGTGTATATATAAAGGATCTTAAATGCGTGTCCATTTCATATGATATGAAACGAGTCGAAGAAGTTTTCATTTTTGCGAGACTTGGTGACCAAAAATAAAAAAAAAATCAAAAAAAAATCGGGGCGAGAGTTTTAGAATCTCACGTCAAAGTGTACTGTAAAAATCCAGCGGAGGCAATCATTTCGTGCAGCCGTATTCGAATGCTGATGTTACTTCACTTCGATAATTTTCTGTCATTACGTCACAATGAAATTCTTATCCGGCACAGCCCATCCAAACCGTTCCAGTGTATTTACCCACGTCCTAAGTCGTCAGTGATGTGATAAACGTATGTTATTTGACATTCCTAAATAGAAAGGGAGTGGGAAATCTAAACTCCCGTTCACGTAGACCATCCGTTTATTGTCTATTCATCAGTCTCGACTGTACTAAAGCACCGAAGTTATTGTGTAATTAAGACAACATCACATCATTCATGATTTTGTAACTCATACAAATATAAACTCAGTAACACAGTATAACATAGATAACTCTGATTTAGGCTAAAACTATCCACCCTCAGCCTAATAGAATTGTGTCTGAGACTCAAATGCATGACATACCAAATCGAACCACAGTCTCCCACAACGTACCACAGTCTCCCACACCGTACCACAATCTCCCACACCGAACCACAGTCTACCACACCGAACCAGTCTCCCACACCGAATCACAGTCTCCAAAAACCATACCACATACTCCCACACCGAACCACAGTCTCCCACACCAAACCACAGTCTACCACACCGAACCAGTCTCCCACACCGAACCACAGTCTCCCAAACCATACCACATACTCCCACACCGAACCACAGTCTCCCACACCAAACCACAGTCTCCCACACCAAACCACAGTCTCCACCACCGAACCAGTTACCACACAACCAGTCTCCCACACCAAACCACAGTCTCCCACACCTTACCACAGTCTCCCAAACCATACCACATACTCCACACCGAACCACAGTCTCCCACACCAAACCACAGTCTCCCACACCAAACCTACAGTCTACCACACCGAACCAGTCTCCCACACCGAACCACAGTCTCCCAAACCATACCACATACTCCCACACCGAACCACAGTCTCCCACACCAAACACAGTCTACCACACCGAACCAGTCTCCCACACCGAACCACAGTCTCCCAGTCACATACTCCACACCGAACCACAGTCTCCCACACCGTCTCCCAACCAAACCACAGTCTCCCACACCAAACACAGTCTACCACACCAAACCAGTCTCCACACTTACTCCCACACCAAACCACAGTCTCCCACACCAACCACAGTCTACCACACCAAACCACCACACCAAACCAGTCTCCACACACCGAACCAACACAGTCTCCCAAACCATACCACATACTCCCACACCCACAGTTCCACACCAACCACAGACTTACCACACCGAACCTCCACACCGAACCACAGTCCATACCCATACCACATACTCCAACACCAAACAGTCTCCCACACCAAACCACAGTCTCCCACACCGAACCACAATCTCCCACACCGAAACACAGTCTCCCACACCGTACCACAGTCTCCCACACCGAACCACAGTCCCCCACCACCTTACAACAGTCTCCCACACCTTACCACAGTCTCCCACTCCTTACCGCAGTCTCCCACACCTTACCACAGTCTCCCACACCTTACCACAGTCACCCACACAACAAAACCACAGACTCCTACACCGAACCACAGTCTCCCACACCGAACCACCAGTCTCCAACACCGTATCATAGTCTTCCACACCGAACCACAGATTCCCACATCGAACCACAGACCTCCACACCGAGCCACAGTCTCCCGCACTGTACCACAGTCTCCCACACCGAACCACAGACTCCCACACCGAACCACAATCTCCACACCAAACCACAGTCTCCAACATCTATCACAGTCTCCCATACCGAACCCACAGTCCCCCACACCGAGCTACAGTCTCCCACACCGTACCACAGTCTCCCACACAGTATCACAGTCTCCCACATTGAGCCACTGTCTCCCACACCGAACCACAGTCTCCCCACACCGAACCACAGACTCCCACACCGAACCACAGACTCCCACACCGAGCCACAGTCTCCTACACCGAACCACATACTTCAACACCGAAGCACAGTCTCCCTAACCCGCACCCTCAGAGTCCCACACCGAACCCAGACTCCCACACTGAACCACAGTCTCCCACACCGAACACAGACTCCCACACCGAAACCACAGACTCCCACACCGTACCACAGTCTCCCACACCGAACCACAGGACTCCCACACCGAAGAATTTTTTCTTCTATTTTCTTCTATAATGGTATGAAACTCCCTATTTCCAAAAAATCTATACGAGAAACAAAGTTTTAATACAAGAACATTTTGACTTTTCAGAGGAGTACATCCTTACCACAACTTCGTGTTTGCTGCTTATGATAAAGTAGTTAGTTTCATACACGAATAAAATTTACACCGACCTTACTTAAAGCCGTAATTACTGGGGGAAACATAATAGCTGAAATAAAGTCAGTGTTTCATTCTTTCGGTCCCTATTCATTATAACTCGGTACAATGTATAAAATGTTATCTCGAGATGACTGGTAATAGCACCTTCCATTGCTAAAGTTAATATCCGTTTTTGACTTGAACAATGAAATTTTAACAATAGAAGTTGATTAATCACGAGATGGTACTACTATAAAATAATCAATTTCCATTATTTTTTTTTCTGACAAGCTCCGAGAGTCTAAAAGCCTATAGGTCTCTTTTGCACTTAATGGTTTTTAATAGTATGCATGTGTATGGATATTTTCAATTCCTCATGACCTGCCTTTAAACTGTTAGTGGTGTGCCCATTTCGCAATGTGCAATTCACGTGCAATCTAAAGTATCGTTACTACAGTTATCTGTTCGTGAGTAGATTTGTTTTCGAATATTAAAAGGCAGTGAAATAAGCGACAGTTTCTACGTCGAGAAGAGTTCCGGTGTCGTGTGTGTCTTTGAGCTATTCTAACAAACACTTTCGATCGCCACAACTTTAGATCTAGGGCGTGTCACATCTATATCAACACGAACCAGGGATACCTTAGTACTGTGTGGATGTTCTGGTGTAATTCATAGGCTATCGATTTATATTTATCGACAAAAAGGTAAGTTTTTCTTTGTTATACTTACCGAAGGTCTCTACTGTGTTCGACATAGTATATTTAAGAGAGTAAATATATTTTAAGATTGATCGAACATGTGTATGAAAGCAAATGTTTTATCTGGACTATTATGATCACACAGCGGCCAGGGAACTTGTCGCAATAATTCGGCGCTAAGTGAAATTCTATCGTAAATGGATGCATTGTATTATATTAGTCTTGTAACTTCAAATTGTAAGTTACTTTAACAAGTGACCTGTTTAATACGTTTCATTGGTGTGCACCACCAATTTTAACAATAGAAGTTGATTAATCACGAGATGGTACTACTATAAAATAATCAATTTCCATTATTTTTTTTTCTGACAAGCTCCGAGAGTCTAAAAGCCTATAGGTCTCTTTTGCACTTAATGGTTTTTAATAGTATGCATGTGTATGGATATTTTCAATTCCTCATGACCTGCCTTTAAACTGTTAGTGGTGTGCCCATTTCGCAATGTGCAATTCACGTGCAATCTAAAGTATCGTTACTACAGTTATCTGTTCGTGAGTAGATTTATTTTCGAATATTAAAAGACAGTGAAATAAGCGCGACAGTTTCTACGTCGAGAAGAGTTCCGGTGTCGTGTGTGTCTTTGAGCTATTCTAACAAACACTTTCGATCGCCACAACTTTAGATCTAGGGCGTGTCACATCTATATCAACACGAACCAGGGATACCTTAGTACTGTGTGGATGTTCTGGTGTAATTCATAGGCTATCGATTTATATTTATCGACGAAAAGGTAAGTTTTTCTTTGTTATACTTACCGAAGGTCTCTACTGTGTTCGACATAGTATATTTAAGAGAGTAAATATATTTTAAGATTGATCGAACATGTGTATGAAAGCAAATGTTTATCTGGCTATTATGATCACACAGCGGCCAGGGAACTTGTCGCAATAATTCGCCGTCTATGTGAATTCTATCGTAAATGGATGCATTGTATTATATTAGTCTTGTAACTTCAAATTGTAGGTTACTTTAACAAGTGACCTGTTTAATACGTTTCATTGGTGTGCACCACAGGTTAAAACAAGGTAAGTAAATTGTGTTTGCTTTCGACAAAATGTCTGTTTAAAATTACATGTGCCGTAGTTTTCATACTCACAAATCAAGATAAGCTTTTAATACGTTAAATCACAAAAAGTTAATAACATTTTGAAAATTACAGTACTTCAAATGCATTTGTTTTAATTTTACAAGTACAAATATTAGCAGAAAATTATATTTAGCAGAAGTAATTATACGTACATCTGTAGTGAAGCGAAATGAGTACCTACGGTAAGACCATGAAGCCATATTGTGGTATACAATTTCATTTCACATTTTTACAGTGTTTTTGATAATTGTAAAGTGATTTATGCAGGAATATTTCCATCTCAACATACATAAGAAAAAAAAATACAGTACATAATTTCTGTTTTGTAACTAACATTTATAATGCCCGCGTGTATTTGTCCCGAACGTGGCTTTACACGACGTATTCACCGAATGGATAGCCGATGTAAATACGATGCCTAAAGAAGATCACACGATTGTACCCGAACCAAACACAAAGTCAACGTGATTATGTGTTTTTTATGATGATGTAGATACGAAGGCTAAACGAAGGGCACACGAATGCTGAGCGAAGACTATACGATGGCTAGGCGACCACAGGGACCAACTCATTCAAGTGGGATGTTGTCATACATTTATGGACTGATGAGTAAATATATGACAGCGATGTGATTTTTTATCAAAAATTACGAGATTTGAAAAATTATCAAAAAATTGGCATATTTACTATAAGACATTTTATAGTAAATATCCCGAATAATTCTTCAAATCTCGTATTTTTTGATAAAAATCACATGGTTGTCATATATACTCATCAGTCCATAAATGTAAACGATGTCCTTCGTCCTTGAAAATAAAAGCAAACATTACAATAAAAAATATCGTTAAAGCTCAACCGAATATATTGTTGTTAAAACATATTGATTTGTAATAATTTAGTTTAATCAAATTGACTATAAAAATTAAAAGAAATTACCGAAGAAATATTTTAACATGTATGTTTCCATCTAAACATACAGGAGGCTTGGAAAACAATAATTTGACAATGCATACATTTTATGTTGTAACTAACGTTTGTAAGGCATTGATTTCACAGCTTAATTCATCAAAGAAGAAACAATATCATGTCAAATGTTCGTCCTCTATGGCACAGATTACTTTAAATACACTACTATAAGGCACAAGTTTAACTGTCAAAAATAGTTATAGCAAGTTCATTCGTATTGTTAATAACGTGAACAAAATTTAGTTATATAGTTTGTATTGTTTAGAGCAGCAAAGGCTTGATAACGAAATTGGGGGAAAAACCTTTCAGTCTATATACAGTCCTATATTGTTCACGAAGGTGACAATGTAATCTGGCTAGCTAAGTATATAAGGTTGACAGTTTCGTGCATTGTCTGATCCAAACCCCGAGTTAAGTGACCTAAATCAAACGGAATTTAACAGAAGTTTGTATTTACAATTTTTCTGTATGAATGGTCGGTTTCATAATTTCACAGAACACTACACACTTTTAAGTATTGTAAACAATGTGTTTATCTATATGTAATGTCAATATTAACTTAGCGTTTAGAGGTATAAGCTTATTTCACCTGTATGTCAACAGTTGTACCTATGGATATATGAATTGAGTTTAAATGGATGAAATATGTTAAAATATTTTAGACAGTGTTGGATTAAGATTTGTTTGGATATACCAGAGAATATGTTTACCTAATATTAAATATCTTCATTCAGTTATTACTCAAAAATTGCACGACCAATGTATACAAACATGGTTTAATAGAAAACACGCCAAGAGGAGGGATATACTTTATAGTTAAATACCATTTTGGCTTCGAAGATTATCTTGTGCGACTAAATGTAAAAGAAGGAAAACAATTTACAAATTTAGAACATCAAATATAAAATTTCCGGTTGAAACTGGAAGACGGGCTGGGATACAACGTCAAGATAGAGTATATCCACTTTGTAGCGCTGGTACTGGAGACGAGTTCCATTTTTTATTTGTGTGTAACAACCATAATGCAGCCCAGTTGCATAGTAAATATATCCAACCATAGAAATCCTAATTACTACAAATTGAAAGAAATGTTCTCAATATTATAAAAAAACTATATATTAATGCCAGTTTATTCTTCCAAAAAATAGTCAAGTTATTATAACATACTTTTATCACCTAGCATTGTGATTATGTAGTAGGTAAGTTTATTATATCTATAACTACAATTATGAAATGTTAAAATGTTTGTATTTTTCCATATTTTCTCTGCAAATAATGTTACATTTTGCCTGTCATGCATCCATTCTGTTAAAAATGTCTGACCTCTTGTTATGCACTATTTTGTGTCTGAGTGAATAATTAAAATCTTGAAATCTTGGTAAGTATAAAGGTGATTGGAAACCTACAATACGAGCCTTTCTAAACCTTTTAATCTGAAGAACGAATTGTCATAACGACAGCCTGAAACTTGCACGTGATTTTTTAATAGAGGTTAGAACGATAGGGAACAAGATAAGCATATCCGAGCCTTTTAATGTGAAAGTCAAACACATTTCAAGTATTGATTAGGTTTAACTTTAGGTAAACATAATGAATAAAGGGAAAAAATGTTTAAAGATATGTGTCCTGTAAGTTCCATACATTCACGAAGCAAGGAGAGCTTTTATTCACAACATTTTGAGAATTATAATACTTACAATGCATATGGTTTAATTCTATATAAGTAAAATAAGAGTTGAATACATTTTTTCAACAGTTTTGCAAAAAATCATTATATTTACATATACATGCAATGAAATGAATACATTCGGCAAGACAAAGAAGCCAAGTTTTGGTCTACTTTCATTTCACCATTTTTAAAGTCTAGAGTGTTTTTAGTAAATTTTGAAGAAATATTTGTTATATTTACTTCTAAACGTACATAAAGCATAAAAACAAGAATTTTTCAGTGCTTAAATTATGTTTTATAACCAATGTAAAAAAGGCATCATACAATGTATATACACAGCTTAATTAATCAAACCTGACGGCTTTCAATAGATTACCGAAGAAAAACTATCATATCAAAATTTTCGCCCAATTCCGAAAATAATTCAATTCATTTATTTGCATTTTTACATCCACAAACAAGGATCGATACCAACATTACATGTATAACACAATAATAATAAAAAAACAAGAACAACTTCAGCATTCAGCAAGCCCGCTTTCCTCAGTTCAAACGACTTTTTAATGAAGAGGCCCAAATCCTGCAGAAGTTGTGGTACTGATAATTGAAGTGATAATTGACATAAAAATAATGAAAATCAAGAAATCGGGCAGATTTAAGTGGCAGTAGGTAATTGAGGGATCCAGAGTCACGCCACATACGTTACACGTTTTCAAATTTAATTGATTGTAACATTATTTTCCAAAATGACAATTTTACCTTGGTTTGTAGATGTCTTTCTTAACTTCAATCCTATTGGATTTAGCGTCAAGCTTTGGAACAACGAACACCACTGAAACAGAATCCGACGACAGCACTGAGTGAGTATTACTATGACAATGTAATACAATGTAGTTAGTTATAAGGCGAGTTTTCATTGCTTCAGTCATTCTGCCTTATTATCACAAACAACGTTGTCAAGGTATTTTTTTTAGATATAGCTTTGTAAATGATATAGGAACCATTTGATATTGTATTTATTTTTTGGGTTTCATTACTGCATAACACTAATAATGTCACCAGTGTCAATCGAGTTCACGGACAAATAAACATAGATTTCTCCATACAGTAGATAGTGCATAGATATTTAAAAAATGTTTCTGACAGCAAAATGATTGTGTCGCAGAATTTTTTATCGGTATATAATATATTGATGACATTATTTCTGGTAAATATAAAGCAATCATAAGAGTTGAACGAGATAATAAATTGTGTGCGACAACAGTATATTATTTTGTGAGCGATATACTAAGATAATTGGTACTCCTGATAGATTCCTGGACTATTTGTGTTTCTTTCCAGAACATGTAACAGCGCTGTGACTGACGGGAACATATATAACTACTTTGTCGCCCCGGCTGTAAGTTCTTCGCAGAGACTCGATCCTTTTAGACAGGCTTGACATTTTTTTTTTACTTTTATTTCAAATATAAACTTGACACATTCTTACGGTAAAAACAAGTCATGTTCAATAATTTACCAAGACGAAAAACAAATGTGGCATATCTTTATTAAAATGTACTAACTATTTCAAAAGCGTTACAAAATGACTCTATTGAGTCTCAAGTGTTTCTATTATTGTGGTGCCGATGTAATATGCCATAATTGATTGAAATAATGTTCTATATCTAGGTGTTGGAGATACTGTTTCTCGCATTTACAATCCAAAGAACCCGCAGAAAACTGGAATGTTTGCGCGGGAAACCTGGTATAGTAAGGTAAGGGAGGCAAACAATAAGTTGTCCAGTTTTACGAACGATGTTTAACATAATTAAGGCAATCAAATTCTTTACTTTCAGGCCTAAATCACGTGACACTTTGAAATATATTATGATTGGTTGATTGTAAGTTACTAGATAACTAAACAAATTTATTATATACATAGGAAACAAATGATGTTTTTGTTGATTATAGTATTTATATAAAAATGTCCCACAATTTGTAGTTTGGGTTTGTACCATAGAATGATTAACGTTTGGTTTTAGTATTGCTTTTCAATAATTCAGTATTCTTTGTAATCAGCATTTTCATTGGCTTATCAGCTCACGAAGGGAAAAATGTCGTTGTAATCAGCATTTTCATTGGCTGATCAGCTCACGAAGGGAAAAATGTCGTTGTCGTTTGTAACGTTGCTTGTGAATAGCTGTAATGATTTGATAGAAAATAAGAATTCGTTAATAAATATTAGAATTTTTACGAATTTATGTATGATATATTGAATTGATAGGAGATATATACGGGTGTAATCAACCCTTAATATCAACCTAGTATTGAGATTTCTTTTTCATTGATGTTTTACGCATTGTGGTGAAGTTGTGAACGCCGAGCTTCATAGCCAATACGGGGGTTTCGAGATCTCAAAAATACGTGGATGAAGTACAATTAACGTCGATTAGTTCCACCTTCCGGTGATTATGATGTCACAAAACTCACGTCAAATGATGACGTCATAATCAAGGGATGATTGGACAAATTGACGGCAAATTGTACTTTACCATGTCGTTTTGGGATCTCAGAACCCCGTATTTTATTACATCATACTGACGACAGTCGACTCAGCTGTCCTATCCCCGTATTCTCGGGGCTGTAGATATGTTATAATATAGATTATTGTGTGTCTAAACTGAATGTCAAAAAAGGGAGGCGTATGTTATTATATCACTAATTATGCCTTAACCGAATGTCGTTATATTTAGATGTACAATTCGATATAAAGTTTTTATCATTTCAAATGATTACAATTAATAACCTTTATAACAACACCTCACTAATCGTGTTTTCTCTTCCCCGCTGTTACAGTCCTATGGACATGTTTTCCATGGAACACCGGATATCGTACATGGCGGCATTTGGATCCATAGCCTTCCTTTGTAGTGAGGTCGTGCTGGAGTCTAAGTACGTCATAACGTACAGTGGACCTGGAGGTTATAGAAGTAGGTAAAAATAAAAAAAAACCAACGAATCATTCCTTTACAAAAGTTATTTGAATGTAGTATTTGTCTCTCCATGTCATGACCGACTCCATTTTGCTCAACTATCTTATAACGAGTCATCCATGTTGTCCATCAAATAGAGAACTGTTCTTCATCTTTAACGTCTGGTTCTGTTGTCCTTGGTACTTGCTTTTCACACGCTCCGCATAGATTAGTTGACATATGACTTCGGTTAATCAACTTCGACTGTATGTATTTATTAGTTAAGGTATTGTTTATTTCCTACTCTGAATTTGACTAAATTTGAACACAAAGGATCACATGACTGTAAGATACCTATACGTTAAGGGAGCTCAACGAGGCCCGATTTAATTCAAATTATCTGTTCAGGACTTGTTCGTTACCGTTGTTGCTTTCTGTTATGCGTAGTACGGGGTAAAAGAAGCCATGGAATATAATTGATGGACGTCATGAAGGACATAAATAGGTTGTTGGATTATATGTTCTGAATACGAGAAAATGAGTCAACAAATTGAAAGGAAAACTTATTCTTTTTATACATTGTATAACATAAAAATATACAAAATTACGGTTAAAGAAAACAAAAAATTGTCGCTTTAATTTCAAAAAATTATTTACTAACTTGTCATTCTTATACAATTTATGTCAATGGTATCTGAAACGTTCTTTTAATTGCATGTAAAATCCCTTTTTTGGTGTTTTTTCCCATTTTTTGTTTGTTTTATTTTTCCAAAGTATCATTTCATCAATACAGTAAATAAGCATTTAATAACATGCACTCATAAATATATTTTCACACCAACATTTAAATTCCGTTATGTAGGTATGTATGTAATATATTTCACTCTCATTTGCTCATTGGGACATTCTCGACCTCATTCATAGTGGGTCTAAAATAAAACAAAACAGAAAAAGACCATAAGAGACAGTTTATATAAAATTACTTTTTATCTATTATCATTTAAAGATGCTCCACCGCTGGCAAATGTTTTTTTTCACTATCAAACCCAGGAACAGACGATTTAGTATTTTCCTTCAGTTACAAAAATTACTTACTTTACACCATTACCACCATTGAACAGTTTAAGCTTCTAATTTTACTTCAAGTTAGAAATATGAAAAATAATTAATTGCATCCAGAAAAAAAATCAGTGGCACTACATTTTGTATATCCTATATGGAATGAAGTACTGATTGCGCATGCACCTAAGGCAAAATACATTATTTTATATTATTTTTTTTTTGTGTTAATTAGACATATATGTGCACGATTGAACACCAATTACTGTTCAAATTATCAGTATCCTTTATGCTCTGTCGGCGGTGGAGCATCTTTAACATTATTCATTCAATCAAGTGACTACTGTTGGAGAGGCTATTATACGTGCCTGTTTTTGTTTCAGTTTTTGTGATCATCCTGTCCGTTATAGTATATGGGATCGCCTGTTTTTGTTTCAGTTTTTGTGATCATCCTGTCCGTTATAGTATATGGGATCGCCTGTTTTTGTTTCAGTTTTTGTGATCATCCTGTCCGTTATAGTATATGGGATCGCCTGTTTTTGTTTCAGTTTTTGTGAATCATCCTGTCCGTTATAGTATATGGGATCGCCCGTTTTTGTTTCAGTTTTTGTGATCATTCTGTCCGTTATAGTATATGGGATCGCCTGTTTTTGTTTCAGTTTTTGTGATCATCCTGTCCGTTATAGTATATGGGATCGCCTGTTTTTGTTTCAGTTTTTGTGATCATCCTGTCCGTTATAGTATATGGGATCGCCTGTTTTTGTTTCAGTTTTTGTGATCATCCTGTCCGTTATAGTATATGGGATCGCCTGTTTTTGTTTCAGTTTTTGTGATCATCCTGTCCGTTATAGTATATGGGATCGCCTGTTTTTGTTTCAGTTTTTGTGATCATCCTGTCCGTTATAGTATATGGGATCGCCTGTTTTTGTTTCAGTTTTTGTGATCATCCTGTCCGTTATAGTATATGGGATCGCCTGTTTTTGTTTCAGTTTTTGTGATCATTCTGTCCGTTATAGTATATGGGATCGCCTGTTTTTGTTTCAGTTTTTGTGATCATCCTGTCCGTTATAGTATATGGGATCGCCTGTTTTTGTTTCAGTTTTTGTGATCATCCTGTCCGTTATAGTATATGGGATCGCCTGTTTTTGTTTCAGTTTTTGTGATCATCCTGTCCGTTATAGTATATGGGATCGCCTGTTTTTGTTTCAGTTTTTGTGATCATTCTGTCCGTTATAGTATATGGGATCGCCTGTTTTTGTTTCAGTTTTTGTGATCATCCTGTCCGTTATAGTATATGGGATCGCCTGTTTTTGTTTCAGTTTTTGTGATCATCCTGTCCGTTATAGTGATCGCCTGTTTTTGTTTCAGTTTTTGTAATCATCCTGTCCGTTATAGTATATGGGATCGCCTGTTTTTGTTTCAGTTTTTGTGATCATCCTGTCCGTTATAGTATATGTGATCGCCTGTTTTTGTTTCAGTTTTTGTGATCATCCTGTCCGTTATAGTATATGTGATCGCCTGTTTTTGTTTCAGTTTTTGTGATCATTCTGTCCGTTATAGTATATGGGATCGCCTGTTTTTGTTTCAGTTTTTGTGATCATTCTGTCCGTTATAGTATATGGGATCGCCTGTTTTTGTTTCAGTTTTTGTGATCATCCTGTCCGTTATAGTATATGGGATCGCCTGTTTTTGTTTCAGTTTTTGTGATCATCCTGTCCGTTATAGTATACGGGATCGCCTGTTTTTGTTTCAGTTTTGTATCATCCTGTCCGTTATAGTATACGGGATCGCCTGTTTTTGTTTCAGTTTTTGTGATCATCCTGTCCGTTATAGTATATGGGATCGCCTGTTTTTGTTTCAGTTTTTGTGATCATCCTGTCCGTTATAGTATATGGGATCGCCTGTTTTTGTTTCAGTTTTTGTGATCATCCTGTCCGTTATAGTATACGGGATCGCCTGTTTTTGTTTCAGTTTTTGTGATCATCCTGTCCGTTATAGTATAGGATCGCCTGTTTTTGTTTCAGTTTTTGTGATCATCCTGTCCGTTATAGTATATGGGATCGCCTGTTTTTGTTTCAGTTTTTGTGATCACATCCTGTCCGTTATAGTATACGGGATCGCCTGTTTTTGTTTCAGTTTTTGTGATCATCCTGTCCGTTATAGTATATGGGATCGCCTGTTTTTGTTTCAGTTTTTGTGATCATCCTGTCCGTTATAGTATATGGGATCGCCTGTTTTTGTTTCAGTTTTTGTGTGATATCATCCTGTCCGTTATAGTATATGGGGATCGCCTGTTTTTGTTTCAGTTTTTGTGATCATCCTGTCCGTTATAGTATACGGGATCGCCTGTTTATGTTTCAGTTTTTGTGATCATCCTGTCCGTTATAGTATATGGGATCGCCTGTTTTTGTTTCAGTTTTTGTGATCATCCTGTCCGTTATAGTATATGGGATCGCCTGTTTTTGTTTCAGTTTTTGTGATCATCCTGTCCGTTATAGTATACGGGATCGCCTGTTTTTGTTTCAGTTTTTGTGATCATCCTGTCCGTTATAGTATATGGGATCGCCTGTTTTTGTTTCAGTTTTTGTGATCATCCTGTCCGTTATAGTATATGTGATCGCCTGTTTTTGTTTCAGTTTTTGTGATCATCCTGTCCGTTATAGTATATGGGATCGCCTGTTTTTGTTTCAGTTTTTGTGATCATCCTGTCCGTTATAGTATATGGGATCGCCTGTTTTTGTTTCAGTTTTTGTGATCATCCTGTCCGTTATAGTATATGGGATCGCCTGTTTTTGTTTCAGTTTTTGTGATCATCCTGTCCGTTATAGTATATGGGATCGCCTGTTTTTGTTTCAGTTTTTGTGATCATCCTGTCCGTTATAGTATATGGGATCGCCTGTTTTTGTTTCAGTTTTTGTGATCATCCTGTCCGTTATAGTATATGGGATCGCCTGTTTTTGTTTCAGTTTTTGTGATCATCCTGTCCGTTATAGTATATGGGATCGCCTGTTTTTGTTTCAGTTTTTGTGATCATCCTGTCCGTTATAGTATACGGGATCGCCTGTTTTTGTTTCAGTTTTTGTGATCATCCTGTCCGTTATAGTATATGGGATCGCCTGTTTTTGTTTCAGTTTTTGTGATCATCCTGTCCGTTATAGTATACGGGATCGCCTGTTTTTGTTTCAGTTTTTG
This sequence comes from Argopecten irradians, assembly GCF_041381155.1. Taxonomy (NCBI): domain Eukaryota; kingdom Metazoa; phylum Mollusca; class Bivalvia; order Pectinida; family Pectinidae; genus Argopecten; species Argopecten irradians. The sequence goes on along the minus strand of NC_091147.1, from coordinate 9,089,947 downwards.
TGATCATCCTGTCCGTTATAGTATATGGGATCGCCTGTTTTTGTTTCAGTTTTTGTGATCATCCTGTCCGTTATAGTATACGGGATCGCCTGTTTTTGTTTCAGTTTTTGTGATCATCCTGTCCGTTATAGTATACGGGATCGCCTGTTTTTGTTTCAGTTTTTGTGATCATCCTGTCCGTTATAGTATACGGGATCGCCTGTTTTTGTTTCAGTTTTTGTGATCATCCTGTCCGTTATAGTATACGGGATCGCCTGTTTTTGTTTCAGTTTTTGTGATCATCCTGTCCGTTATAGTATACGGGGATCGCCTGTTTTTGTTTCAGTTTTTGTGATCATCCTGTCCGTTATAGTATATGGATCGCCTGTTTTTGTTTCAGTTTTTGTGATCATCCTGTCCGTTATAGTATATATGTGATCGCCTGTTTTTGTTTCAGTTTTTGTGATCATCCTATCCGTTATAGTATATGGGATCGCCTGTTTTTGTTTCAGTTTTTGTAATCATCCTGTCCGTTATAGTATATGGGATCGCCTGTTTTTGTTTCAGTTTTTGTGATCATCCTGTCCGTTATAGTATTTGGGATCGCCTGTTTTTGTTTCAGTTTTTGTGATCATCCTGTCCGTTATAGTATATGGGATCGCCTGTTTTTGTTTCAGTTTTTGTGATCATCCTGTCCGTTATAGTATATGGATCGCCTGTTTTTGTTTCAGTTTTTGTGATCATCCTGTCCGTTATAGTATATGGGATCGCCTGTTTTTGTTTCAGTTTTTGTGATCATCCTGTCCGTTATAGTATATGGGATCGCCTGTTTTTGTTTCAGTTTTTGTGATCATCCTGTCCGTTATAGTATATGGGATCGCCTGTTTTTGTTTCAGTTTTTGTGATCATCCTGTCCGTTATAGTATATGGGATCGCCTGTTTTTGTTTCAGTTTTTGTGATCATCCTGTCCGTTATAGTATATGGGATCGCCTGTTTTTGTTTCAGTTTTTGTGATCATCCTGTCCGTTATAGTATATGGGATCGCCTGTTTTTTGTTTCAGTTTTTGTGATCATCCTGTCCGTTATAGTATATGGGATCGCCTGTTTTTGTTTCAGTTTTTGTGATATCATCCTGTCCGTTATAGTATATGGGATCGCCTGTTTTTGTTTCAGTTTTTGTGATCATCTGTCCGTTATAGTATATGGGATCGCCTGTTTTTGTTTCAGTTTTTGTAATCATCCTGTCCGTTATAGTATATGGGATCGCCTGTTTTTGTTTCAGTTTTTGTGATCATCCTGTCCGTTATAGTATATGGGATCGCCTGTTTTTGTTTCAGTTTTTGTGATCATCCTGTCCGTTATAGTATATGGGATCGCCTGTTTTTGTTTCAGTTTTTGTGATCATCCTGTCCGTTATAGTATATGGGATCGCCTGTTTTTGTTTCAGTTTTTGTGATCATCCTGTCCGTTATAGTATACGGGATCGCCTGTTTTTGTTTCAGTTTTTGTGATCATCCTGTCCGTTATAGTATACGGGATCGCCTGTTTTTGTTTCAGTTTTTGTGATCATCTGATAATCCTGTCCAGTTATAGTATTGGGATCGCCTGTTTTTGTTTCAGTTTTTGTGATCATCCTGTCCGTTATAGTATATGGGATCGCCTGTTTTTGTTTCAGTTTTTGTGATGTATCATCCTGTCCGTTATAGTATACGGGATCGCCTGTTTTTGTTTCAGTTTTTGTGATCATCCTGTCCGTTATAGTATACGGGATCGCCTGTTTTGTTTCAGTTTTTGTGATCATCCTGTCCGTTATAGTATACGGGATCGCCTGTTTTTGTTTCAGTTTTTGTGATCATCCTGTCCGTTATAGTATATGGGATCGCCTGTTTTTGTTTCAGTTTTTGTGATCATTCCGTCCGTTATAGTATAGGGATCGCCTGTTTTTGTTTCAGTTTTTGTGATCATTCTGTCCGTTATAGTATACGGGATCGCCTGTTTTTGTTTCAGTTTTTGTGATCATCCTGTCCGTTATAGTATACGGGATCGCCTGTTTTTGTTTCAGTTTTTGTGATCATCCTGTCCGTTATAGTATATGGGATCGCCTGTTTTTGTTTCAGTTTTTGTGATCATCCTGTCCGTTATAGTATATGGGATCGCCTGTTTTTGTTTCAGTTTTTGTGATCATTCTGTCCGTTATAGTATATGGGATCGCCTGTTTTTGTTTCAGTTTTTGTGATCATTCTGTCCGTTATAGTATATGGATCGCTGTTTTTGTTTCAGTTTTGTATCATCGCCGTTATGTTATGGATCGGTTTGTTTCAGTTTTTGTGATCATCTGTCCGTTATAGTATATGGGATCGCCTGTTTTTGTTTCAGTTTTTGTGATCATTCTGTCCGTTATAGTATATGGGATCGCCTGTTTTTGTTTCAGTTTTTGTGATCATCCTGTCCGTTATAGTATATGGGATCGCCTGTTTTTGTTTCAGTTTTTGTGATCATCCTGTCCGTTATAGTATATGGGATCGCCTGTTTTTGTTTCAGTTTTTGTGATCATCCTGTCCGTTATAGTATATGGGATCGCCTGTTTTTGTTTCAGTTTTTGTGATCATCCTGTCCGTTATAGTATATGGGATCGCCTGTTTTTGTTTCAGTTTTTGTAATCATACTGTCCGTTATAGTATATGGGATCGCCTGTTTTTGTTTCAGTTTTTGTGATCATCCTGTCCGTTATAGTATACGGGATCGCCTGTTTTTTTCAGTTTTTTCATCTCGTTTTTAGGTGATCATTTTTGTGATCATCTGTCCGTTATAGTATATGGGATCGCCTGTTTTTGTTTCAGTTTTTGTGATCATCCTGTCCGTTATAGTATACGGGATCGCCTGTTTTCCTCTGTTCGCCTCTCTATCACTCCGGACTGTGTTTAGTTACGGTTTTGGTACCCTTCATGTGCTGGCATTTACAGTGATAGCCTATTATGAAGCTTTTATATGTAGCCACGATTACGGAACGGTAAGTGTAAAAGAAGTAATGGTTGAGTATAAAGGTTTCGATTTAATAATAAAATCAGTATTCATTATAGATACACAGTAAAACCTGTCTCAAAAGGACGGATAGAAATTGCATTCGTAAATCAGACTGATGTTTTTGTATTTATTTTATTCATTCCAGCAATGTCATGATTCAGAATATGTACATATGCGTTGGGTTCTTTCAGAATTTCAGAATTTATTTTTTCAAAAAAGTTTATCTTTGAATCCTCCTATTTATAACTTTTTTCTGATTCGGTTTAAATCACTTTCCATTTCAATAAGTTAAATCTTTATCAATGCTTGAATGAGGCGTTAATCCGATTTTCAAGTGTACTTAAATACAGTGTGTATTTTTACATTCTGTCAGGTTGATGCTGATCGAAATAAATCTAAATTCTAAAAACCTACATGGGAAGATGCAAATAACAAATCCGTACCATTTATTTATAATAAAGCTCATATTTTTTTCATAAATTTTCTAAGAGACATTTGATGACCCCCCCCCCCCCCAATAAAACAAACAAAAAAACAAAACACCACCGTGTGTATTGTACATGTCTTATTACTGTATAGCCGTTACATTCGAGTGTCAAAATGTTCACGATTAGGACTAAGAAACTTAGATCCTAGTGGTTTAGTGATTTTTGATCTTGTACTTTTGTATATTTGATTCATCCTTTTCTCATTTTTCGCAACCGCTAAGAAATAGCCTTGCGAAAATAACCGACTGTACGGAATTTCTTAATGAGAAATGGGAAAAAAACCCGGACATATTGTAGGGCATTGTTTAACTTATCCTACATGTTTATGTTGATAAATGCATGTTTCTATTCCATATCCAAGGTATTCACCATCTTACTTTTGCTCCGGATCCTGCCCAAACTTGTCTGTCTGACGTATCTATCGATAGTACTACCCGTTCGTTTTGTAAAGACACTCCGGAAAACCCTAGCAACGCCGACCGCTATAGGGGACATCAAGGTCTTGAATGAGGAGGACAAGTTGTCAGAGATAAGGAAATCCATTTTAGGGAGACATATCCAGAAAAACTTCGTGTTGCCTCGACCAAAGAAAATGTAAGAAATTAAAGTATATATATATCATATTTGCCAAATGCATATGGTTGTTTGATAACCAGTTGCTCACGTCAGTAAACAGCTGATTATTTTTTCTCAATTGCGTATGCGTCATGACCTTGATAGATGTCTTGCAGGGTACCTATATTCTCCACCATCCGGTTTTAAGTTTGAATAAAGACTATTGTTATTTCATGTCAATATAAATATTTAAATGATTCCCTATGTTGTCCATATGATTTTCAGTTGTTTTGAAATATCAAGCCAAATAATTGTTTTAAATTGGGACATCCATTTTCTATTTACAATACGTATATGACATAGCGTAAGCATATTGAAGATATGCTTTTCAGATGATTTTAATAACTGTGGCTTGCGTGTAATACTTTAAAAATCATTTACATTTGATTGATTTTCAGTATCAAGTGACAATACAAACATTAAAGACAATACAGAATACGTATCATTTTACAATTTGAATTTGAACCACCTTGAAACAATCACTTGAGTCGTAGATAAAACTATTTTATTTCATCAAGTAATAATAAAAAAACCTATAAGCATTGATTTCACAATTAATAATCGTTGTTTTAATAAAACTACATGGAATTAAAAAAACAGCGGACTCAATGCTTAAATTTTAATTTGTGTAACTATATACGGAACTATTTCTTTTAACAGTGTTGTTGAGCCAGGAATAAAAGTAAAAAAAAGGGAATTCTGAAACCAATAATCAAACCTTGGATCTATAAAAACAACCCCGGTAGGTTGTTACATATTAAAGGAGGGGTGTCAATGGTGGCCATGGCCGATAAGCAGTATTTTTGTTTACATAATCATTTTGATAATGACATGTTTAAGGTCAGGTCGGAGTTCCTTGTGAGTTATGGAGGTTAAACAGGAGGATCAGTTTTCTGTATGATCCAGTTTTGTTTTTTTATATTTCATGAATTATTATGCATTGATATGTTGTATATAAAAAAATTAAAAAATATAACTTACTGACAAAAAAATGGCCACAGTGACAATTTTGCAAAATGCCAATTATGCAAGAATAAAGTTCATCTGGTGCCATAATATAAAACAGAAAACGTCAAAAATGTCACCAGATTGAAACTCCTCTTTCACATCTTTTAGGAGTTATAAGCATCATTGTCTTAAATATGTATTGAATACAGACGTTTTGAATTTGTGAGTGCTACAAACATACTGGTTTGACCAACAATATCGATGCCTTGTATGTTGATCTAATTAATTAGTTGTGTACCAGGTTATGTACCAGGTTCTGTCGTTAAATTTAAAAATATAACTATTTTACTATTTCAGAGTTTAAATATTCGACAAGGTTCCTGGCTACAGTTGGTGTTAGCTTTATTCTAGTATACAAGGTAACGTATTGCAGGTTAGAGAAGTCTGAGATAGTTGTAACTCCTATGCACATTCAAAGAATTCATAAACTTCATTTTTGACTCGCGATATATATTGGACAGGCGTTTAAGGCGTTAAGATGGCGTTTATAAGTCCATAGAATCATACATGATATGCAATATGTATAACTTATGCATAAACTGTTGAACATGAACATTTCGACAGTTTTATGGAACAGCGAATACGAAAGCACTTTGTCTATCAAGGAAATCGTATGAAAGACTCAAACAATGATCGAAATAAATAAGAATTTTGTGTTATACATTAAAAACAATCTATGGCTTCATCTTGTCAAACACGAACCGTATACAAAACATATATTTCACGGTTGAATGGATTTCATTTCATTACTTCATGTTCCTGGTTTATCTATTTGGCAGCTGACCGTGGAACTGTTGATATTTTCCATCCCATTTATTGACCAGTTTCTAGAGTACCTTGATGAACTTCTGAATACCAATCCAAGTGAGGAACTCCAAGGCACCATATACATAACCTACTATCTTGTGTACGCCTACAGGTGTAAGTATATGGGTTAAAGATGATCCACCGCTGACGAATAGTATTTTTTCTTTATCAAAAACAGGAGCAGACGAATAAGTATTTTTCTTCATTTACAAAAGCTACTTACTTTACACCGTTACCATCTTTTGAAAGTTAAAAAGCTCCTTTTTTTCTTTGAGATATGAATATTAAAAATAATTAATTGCGCCCCGAAAAAAAATCCACGGCATTATGCCCTTTATGGAGTCAAGCACTGATTGAGTATGTACCAAAAACAAAATGTTTGTGTTAATTAGACACATATATACACGATTAAACATCAGTAATTGTTCAAAGATAGGTATCGTATATGCTCTGTTGGCGGTGGAGCATATTTAAGGTGTTTTATGTAGTAACTGCTGGAACTGACGATAAAATAGGGATATTTCGATTATCATAAGATATATAATGATAGTGATACAAACTCCCAGCTATTCACTGCCCTTATACATCTAACTAGGCTGTAGCATACTTGAAACACACCGACAGGCCACTATATAAAGATAGTATCTATCTAGCCATTATTAGTATTTGTACTATGTGCACTCATTAAGTAAATATAGAATTTTTAAATATAAAAGAACAATTCTCTTGATGTCGTCGAACAGCCTGTATGATATCAGAACATGATTGACGATCTCTCATTCTATAATCCGATATTTAACTTTACTAAGAGACCTTTAAATGCCTCTATATAAACAGTTTGTCTATGTTATGTATTCTCTACTTGCCAGCCTGTATAATATCAGCGACCGTACTGGAGTGTGTTCTCTCTTCTCTGATCCTCCTACACGTCATTTCGTCCTACAGGTAAACACATATGTAATAGTATAAATATAACAGTACCATACTGGAGTGTGTTCTCTCTTGTCTGATCCTCCTGCACGTCATTTCGTCCTACAGGTAAACATAGGTGTACGTATAAATATAACAGAACCATATTGGGGTGTGTTCTCTCTTGTCTGATCCTCTTGCACGTCATTTCGTCCTACAGGTAAAACATATGCATTAGTATAAATATAACAGTACCATACTGGAGTGTGTTCTCTCTTCTCTGATCCTCCTGCACGTCATTTCGTCCTAGAGGTAAAACATATGCATTAGTATAGATATAACAGTACCATACTGGAGTGTGTTCTCTCTTGTCTGATCCTCCTACACGTCATTTCGTCCTGCAGGTAAACATAGGTATACGTATAAATATAACAGTACCATACTGGAGTGTGTTCTCTCTTGTCTGATCCTCCTACACGTCATTTCGTCCTACAAGTAACACATATGTAATAGTATAAATATAACAGTACCATACTGGAGTGTGTTCTCTCTTGTCTGATCCTCCTACACGTCATTTCGTCCTACAAGTAACACATATGTAATAGTATAAATATAACATTACCATACTGGGGTGTGTTCTCTCTTGTCTGATCCTCCTGCACGTCATTTCGTCCTACAGGTAACACATACGGCTTTGTTTGTATTAGTAATAATATACTATACCATGCCGCAAAATATATGTTTATATTACTATTATTTATGTTTATACACTTGATTGGTACATAAATAGTACAAAAGGTTTATACAATTTACGTGTAATAGTATCAGTTTAACCTTTTGTTATTGTTTTACTGAATCAAGTTTTGATAATGTATGTTATATAGTACGCTCCGAGTATATTATCTCGTTCCATCCGACTTTCAATTAAAGTATCGATTGACCTTAATTCGACCTACATTTGTGTTGATTCGTTGAACGCGTACTCTAGCAGAACATTGGTTTAAGTTCCTTTTACAAATTCACGTATCTCAATTTAAGGGAGAGTTACTGTAGCAGAATTCACCGGTAAAAGTTTTCAGATGTGATTATACATACTGTATACATGTACATATATCATGGAAAGTTTTGATAAAAGCAGATAAATATACAAAATCAATGTTTTTGTCACATAAAAAGTTTGAGGAGCAATAATATTTATGATTTCTTTGTTCATTTACGAAATTTATAGTGACTGTTAATGTGTACTACTGGGCTCAAGAAGTCGACACCTTGTTTGAATAAAAGTTTTACCAGTGAGTTATTTAGATCTCCATTAACCTATTATTATGTTGTATATCGTTACCTTATATCTACGTATAGGAAATACCTGCTGGCTCTACATAAAGGAAAAACCTACCATGTTCCAGCTCGAGCGGAGAAGACAAACTCTTCCATCCTGGTATGCTATTTCTTTTCTGTCGGCGATTTCATTTCGATGCGATTTAGACAGATAAATAGATGTGTACCTTAACACATTGCGATGGTACATAAATAACTCTTTTAACATACTCATTGCTTCATTACCATCTACTTCAAAGTAAACTTTTGTAGCTTGTAATGTGTTTTAATACTAAAACAACATATTAAGTTATTATTAAAAGTTTTCAACTTGATATTTCTCAATGATTACGTATTCGTATTCTTTGAAAGCAAAATGTAAAACGTTCAGATATTGTTCCACAATAATGCTGACTATACAATGGAAGTATTGTTAAGTAAGATACATTGTATCTGAATTGATATATCGAAAATATGATTTCGCTAACAATTCAAACTTGTATCTTGAATATTTTAGTCATACATACATCAGGATAAGTTGAATAAGACTTTGAGTTAGCTCACAAATACAAACTTGTATGTAGAATATTTTAGTCATAGAAAAAACACGACACGACAAACATATACATTTTTACGTCTAATTATTTATCATTTATTCTTTTGTCGTATCATAGGTTGGGACGATGAGATATAGCGGATACCAAGTTGGATATACCTCGTGGTGTAAGCTATAGGTTTTGTATCTCGTGGTGTAAGCTATAGGTTTTGTATCTCGTGGTGTAAGCTATAAGTTTTGTATCTCGTGGTGTAAGCTATAAGTTTTGTATCTCGTGGTGTAAGCTAGAAGTTCAGTACCTCGTGGTGTAAGGTAAAGGTTTAGTACCTCTTGGTGTAAGCTATAGGTTTAGACTACGAAAATTCTAAAAGAAGAATATGACTCCGCCTGTTTAAAAATCCACTGCAGCAAAATGTATACAAATGTATTAATGTTTAGGGCAATGTAATCAGTTTTGAGCAAACATCATATTTGATGAAAGTATTTCTTTGAAATTTACTAATCAATAAAATCTTGTTGAAATGTTATGACGTGTTACTCAACGGGAATAATTCACGTTCTACGTGATACCCGATAACGTTTGTGCGGGACTATTGTTTCTATTGGCGATGGAAGATTACAAACAGTTTAGTCCCTAAACACTGAAGATACTAGTCCCGTACAAATGTTATTGGGTATCATATTGTACGTGAATTAGTCCCATGATAAAATATGTGAACGTTTTGTCTTTGTTACAGCCTACCTGATTCAGTGGTTCCTCATCCTGTTGTTCTGTATGGCCTTCGCCACAGTCATCATTCTGTACGAGCAAGGTTACGGGTACCTGATTACAAACATTATTCTTGCCGTCTGGTAAGTGGATTAGTTTACGTAACTATATATCCCCTAGCGTATTTGCCTAATAATAGTTTGATATCAAATCTAAATAATACTGTAGCACAATGAGTTTAATGTAAAATATTGTCCAGGAAACAGTAAGAAGTAAGGAGCAAACAACATAAAAATAAATATTTAGTTATCTGCGCTTTTTACGCCCTACGTTTGCGAGTGAAACGTCATTAGGCCATGGGCTAGGAGGGTCCCACATGCACCCCCCCCCCCCAAACCTCCGAACCAATATTTTTCTGAACCCTTATGACCCACTGATCACAAATCAAAATGTTAACATTGCATAAGTTGGGATGAACTTCCGGTTATGACGTCATCAAGATGGCCGCCATCTCGAATTTGACTAAAAATTGAAAAAAATAGTCATAACATTGACATTTTTCAACCGAAGTAGATAAATGAGGTATCAAAATGACCACAATAGAACAACAAATACATATCAGGACCAAAAAATCCAATATATATAGTGATTTCTACGCAGGAAATGAAAAAATCTGATTTTAACCTCAAAAATAGAGATTTTTCAGCAATTTTTTTCATATTTACAGTTGGTAGTAGACTAAAGGTTACACCCTTGTGCACACGGAGTGCACTACGTTTAGACTACAGGTAGACACGGAGTGCACGAGGTTTAGACTACAGGTAGACACGGAGTGCACGAGGTTTAGACTACAGGTAGACACGGAGTGCACAAGATTTAGACTACAGGTAGACACGGAGTGCACTACGTGTGAACACGGTGTCCACTACAGGTGGACATCGTGTCCAGGTACATTGAGACCTAGACAGACAAGGTGATGTGTTACAGTTAGGGATCGGGGAAGAATCTTCTTCAAGTTCTTCAATTTGAAATAATACATAATTATAATTTTTAAGTGTTTATTTTTTTTTTAATTACAACATCTACAATTTAATGTACAGTATATATAAATATATAATACAATATTTTTTAGTATACATGAATAAAACCTTTCCACTGCAAAAGTAATAAAGATTGATTTATATTCATTAAGTATATGTCTATTTAATTTTATATCAGTAGTTTCCATTTCTTATCTTAAATTGTCTATATTACGTTTTCAGAAGTAAATGTTTTATGGGTAAATTGCATTATATATATATATATATATATATATATATATATCATTTACATCAAGCATTTTCACAAGTCAAAAACAACTTTGAATTGCAGCAAAAACCAGTCCTAATGTGAGACACTTTTTCTTTTATAATAAGCTATCAGTAATACAATCATATACCGGGTAATACATAGCTTTTAAACAAAAAGATTTGGTGCCTATCAATCAGTTGTCTAGCGATACCCTTGTAGATCGTCTTTCATTAAAATATTTACACTTTTATAATATTTTTCTTGCTATTTTAAGTTCTAAAAGTATTGTACGTAAAAATAGCTTAATTACATATTCTTTATTAAAAACTGAACGTCTTTAAAAGATCATGCAGAATTAAATCCACTTCAAACTTTATGACGTCCTCCACTAATTGGTGGCTAGTCTACCTACAAGTACCCAATTCAGCTTGTTTTGATTCTTAATTACCGGTACACACAATAAGTTTATGATCCCAACCCCGCAAGTTATCTTGATCGTATATTGCGTCATGGTTCAATAATTACAACTTGTCAAACATACAGGTAAGCCACAGTATCCAGCTATACAGGTGCCTCAAGGTGACCATCGATAATGGCCAGAGGGCAGAATCGTTATCTTCTGTGTTTGCACGGCTTTATGAGAATGGGGGCAGTATCTTTATATAAGATGTGGTTTTAGAATTGTTTCTATGGAAGTTTGTTAAGACAAACAAATATACTTTACTGTTTAAAAATCATATAGGTCCATGAGTTTACATGAACATGCTGGTTGTAGAGCCTGGGTAAACATGTACACCGGTTCCCGGGGGGGGGGGGGTGTAGATTGGGATGAGGGATGAGGTATACGTAAAAACTAGCTGGCAAAACATATAGTAAGTGATGCTGAATACACCTCAATTATTGTCATGACAGGCAGCCGTGAAGTGGAGCTGACGGTAGCTGTACAATGCGTAAATCATGCATGTCTGTCACAACCTTGAATTTACCAATAATACATGTATATATTATAATCAAAATTAATGTAGATTAGGTACTTATTCAACATTGTAATATGGTATTTTATATACATAGTCATGATAATCAGGTTTCTGATATATGTAAAAAGCCAGTGTAAAAAAAATTAAATTAATGAAAAGATATTGGATGAAATATGATATTCCAATAATCTTGAAATAAATGTTTTAGTTAACTATACACTTGGTATTTAGATTATTTTTAATTTTAATATATACAGCTTCATTAACAAATAAATTAAAATGCACTACCAGTTAAAACACATATCCCTATTGACTAGCATTGTTGTATAACTGTACGTATTTGTGTGATGAGTACAATGTACATATGTATGTATGTATGTAGAGAGGCTGCCACCTAAGTACAGCATGCTATAAATGGACCTCCTGGGGTTGGGATAAGGTACTACATGTATACAGGTGTTGTTAGTCTGTGATACACTTGACAGAACATATTGAAGGGTGCCCAAAGAAGGCCCCAGGCCCCTGGCCCCACTCTGACCAATGTTAGGTAATTTAGATTATCATACCCGTGTGGTTGATGGAACAGTATGAAGTCCAAGTGACCATGGCAACTGCAGTCCTAGCCTAGGGGTCTATCTTTCGAGCAGGCAAATTTAAGTGAACAATATACTACATGTATGGATCATACATTAATATTGTTATCATATAACTCACGCGGTTTGTAAAAGAAGGTCAGATTAGAATATTGTCAAATTGTCAAATTATCAAGGTTTCTAGAATTAAAATAATTATGACAAATTCAGAATCTAATCAATAACTATGAATCTAGTTTAAATGGGTAGAAGTTGGATTTATTTTGATTCTGTCTGTTTGATTTGTTATCAGACATGTGACCTACATTTTAGCGATCGGTCCTTTGAACACTGGTGATGCTCACGAACAGCCACATGCTCGATAATAAATTTTTGCTTTCTTAAGCCAGTGCTTACAGGTTCCTCAATCGGTTGAGTGTAATAAAGTGTAATTTCTAATGCCGATTTTTAACGTCTATGGACGATTTCTCATTTTTCCAATGCATTGCAACGCGCCAGGTTCCATGTAGCAAATGTATACGTATTATACAAACTATTTCGCGCACCTTGCCGTTTAGAAAACTATATTCCATACATACATAGTTTAACATTTTATGAAGAATTTAATTTGTTTATGTTTATATGTCCTTGCTTTTATTATGTCCATCAATATATTCTTTTTAATCAAAATAATTTGCCGATCAAAATATCTCTTTGGCGACGATTTGCTTATACTAAAAATCTTACTCCACGCAAGGTTCATCACTTTATGCGTACGAAAAAGAATTTCATCCTTAAACTACTTATCACTAGCTAAGAAAAATAGTTTTTACTGGGAACTATCCATTGATGAGACATAACTAGTATGTGGTTTACCGTACGCATTTAATTTGCAACGCAGTTAATTCGCTTTTATAAATTCTATAATTAACGTCCTTATGTATTAATTAAATTGTATGATAATATATGTTGATACATTTTACTTTATATGTATCTATTCAAATAAACTTTACACTACGAATGATTTCCAGTAATTAACGGCAATTTTTATGTTGCAATAAATATTATGTTTCTGATCGCAATAACTATTTCTATCTGTCATAGTCCAATCAATACATATTTTCTCATATTTCTGTGGCACATCATCTAGTCTGTCTGTGGTCTGGATGTAGTGGATATTTTACCTGGACACGATGTCCACCTGTAGTGGACACCGTGTTCACACGTAGTGCACTCCGTGTCTACATGTAGTCTAAATCTTGTGCACTCCGTGTCTACCTGTAGTCTAAACCTCGTGCACTCCGTGTCTACCTGTAGTCTAAACCTCGTGCACTCCGTGTCCACTCGTAGTTCACACCGTGTGCACAATGTGTAACCTTTAGTCTACTACCAACTGTAGCTTGACGCAGCAAAAATGTTTCCCAACAGCAAACTATTATTTCTAATAAGTTTTTTGACCACTTATCAATCAGTTTAAGCAACAAAAACAACAAAAATCAATGTTAACATCGTATAAATTCCGGTTATGACGTCATCAAAATGGCCACCATCTCGAATTTCACTGAAAAATGCAAAATAGTTATAACACTGATATTTTTCAACTGAAGTAGACATGAGGTATCAAAATGACCACAATAGAACAACAAATACATATCAGGGCCAAATAATCAATATATGTAGTGATTTGTACGCAAGAAATGAAAAAAATAAGATTTTAAGCTCAAAAATGGTGATTTTTCAGCAAATTTTTCATACTTGGCTTGACGCAGCAAAAATGTTTCCCAACAACAAATTATTACTCGTAATCAGTTATTTAAACTCGTATCAATCAGTAAAAACAACAACAACAACAACAAAAATATACAGGAATGCAAAAAAAATTATTGTTATACCCTCAATTGTGTAGATTAGCAGCGCCTCAAAAATAATTATTATAGCACAACGCCTAATGATAGCGTAACAAATGTAACCTAAGCTAAGCTTGTGTTTCCGTTAATATCGTTAACAGTTTCCAAAACGTTTGTGTCTTTGAAAATGAGCAGATTCATTGTTTATTTTCTATGCATAGCATAAGCAAAATGTAGGATGGTTACTACAGTGTCACATATGTCTTTCACTGGTTCTCAATGATAACCATTATCATTGCGCGTGCTTTCTCGCCTCACTGCACTATCCACTGAAGAGACTCGGCATATCTGGTAGCTGGCACATGTAGTCCGAATCAGAGTAATCGAGATATCGGTATCCAATTCGTTGAAAGTCAGAGCGTCGTCTTCGATGTCGATGAGCTGATGTGACACTACATTGCCAGTGTTGTTCTAGCCTGTCTTCTTTTATGACCCATCCATGGCAAGAGTTCATATTAGGAACAACAGGTTCAGAGATGTGGGATCTCTTTCAGATTCTAACATATCGTACATATATGCTGTTTCAGACTTCTCCGGCATGATGGGAATTACACCAGATCCACATTCATTAGTTCTCCTTAGCGCATAGCTCCATAATTCGTATGAAGTACTATTCATCAATCGTGTGGACCCTCGTGCAACCATAAATGGCACAGGTGATATCGAGGTCATTAATGAGGCCATAAATGTTAAATGCTTTTCATTGGTCTGACTTTTCCCACTCCCTTGAAGGTGCTGGTTGTGTCACATCTGGTGTATGCGTAAAGAGAACATTGAAGACTCTCAAGTAAAAAGTTCTCTACAGTGCTTTCCAGACTTGGCAAAGATTGAAACTTCACTGCAGACCTCATCTATGACCTCAAAGAATCCACCTGTGCCACCTATGGTTACTGAGGTTCACAAGAATGAGGAATTGTGCTTCATACGAATTAAGGAGAACCAACCCAACCCTCCGCAGAATGTGGATCTGGTGTCTTTTCCATAATGCCGGGGAAGTCTGGAACATCATATACGATATGTGAATCTAGGTGAAACTAGGTAGGAAAGAGGAAGAGCTCCAACATCCCGGAATCCGATGTTTCTGATGTTATATCATGGACGGTTGACAAGTTAGAACCACGATGGTAACCCGATAATGTAATGTCACATCGGGTCATCGAGGTCGAAGACGACACTCTGGGGAGAAAGCTCGCACAACGAAAATGATTATCATTAAGAACTAGTGAAAGAAATATGTGACACTGTAGTAACCATCTTATATTTCCTAACGTTATACACAGGAAGTAAATAATAGATGTGTTCATTCTAAAAGACACAACATGTTTCGAAAAGTGTCATGGTATTTGCAGAATTTTAATTTGATACCCTATAGCTATTAGTTGGCGTTTTGCTGTAATAATTCAGTTTGAGAGGCTACTAGTCTACAATAATTCGAACATGAAAATGAATTATTTTGAAGTCCTACTTAGATATTCAGCCAACTTTAAGTTCAAATTTGTTAAGATATAAATCGTCAATAGCCAATGTTATATTCAGGAAATTCCGAGACACCAGGAAACTGTAGTGTCAGTGGTTTGGAAAAAAATAACAATCATATGCCGCATCCGGTGATGTTTTGTAAACCAAATGATGGTATAACAACAATTCTCTTTTGCATTTCTATATATTTTTGTTGTTGTTGTTGTTGTTGTTGTTTTAACTGATTGATAAGAGGTCAAATAACTGCTAACGAATAATAATTTGTTGTTGGGAAACAATATTGCTGCGTCAAGCCAAATATGAAAAAAAAAAATTGCTGAAAAATTACCATTTTTGAGCTTAAAATCGTATTTTTTCATTTCCTGCGTTCAAATCACTACATATATTGGATTATTTGGTCCTGACATGTATTTGTTGTTCTATTGTGGTCATTTTGATACCTCATTTGTCTACTTCAGTCGAAAAATGTCAATGTTCTGACTATTTTTCATTTTTCAGTGAATTTCGATATGGTAGCCATTTTGATGACGTCATAACCGGAATTTTTACGATGTTAACATTGGTTTTGTTGTTTTCGTTGCTTAAACTGATAGATAAGTGGTCAAAAACTTATTAGAAATGATTTTTTTTCTGTTGAGAAACATTTTTGCTGCGTCAAGCCAAATATGAAAAATTTGCTAAAAAATCTTCATTTTTGAGCTTAAATTCAGATTTTTTCATTTCCTGCGTAGAAATCACTATATATATTGGTTTTTTTGGTCCTGATATGTATTTGTTGTTCTATTGTGGTCATTTTGATACCTCATTTGTCTACTTCGGTTGAAAAATGTCAATGTTATGACTATTTTTTCAATTTTTAGTCAAATTCGAGATGGCGGCCACCTTGATGACGTCATAACCGGAAGTTCATCCCAACTTATGCAATGTTAACATTTTGATTTGTGATCAGTGGGTCATAAGGGTTCAGAAAAATATTGGTTCGGAGGTTTGGGGTTTGGGGGGGGGGGGGGTGCATGTGGGACCCTCCTAGCCCATGGCCTACATATTACATCCAGAGAAAACGACTAAAATGCTTGTTCACAAAATGATGCCATACGCAGGCAAGTTCTTGTTTTAATAAGTACATTTCACCCGAAGTTCGTCTGAATTTACACGAGAGTATCATGTCTGTTTTAAGAACCAATACTTACCTTCAAGAGCAGACAACTACGTTTTATGCAAAGACGGAATGCCGTCATACATTGTTAATTACTTGTCCGTTTTTATCGCTTCCGAAAGTCTTGCACCTTAAAAGATGAATTAAATCAACTTGACAGTTGTTTATATTGAAAAAAAAACCCCACTTTATGTTCTCTCTTCAACATTTTAAAATCCTGGATATGTATTTACCCGCAGGTCAATCCCCGTAACTACAATCCTTATCAATCTAGCGCAGACCTGGATATCCAAGCTGGTATTTCTACAGGAAAGGGATGAAGTTCTAGCCATTGATAACAGGTAGGGCGATATATGATGAATATTAGTCGCATATTAATTGGATGTCATTGATATATAAACACTAGATGTAAAGACAGCCATGTGTCTATTTTGGTCCAAACAGAAAGTTTTTTTTGTTAATTTTGCTTTTCCCGTATTGATTTTTATTTGTTTATTTTGCTTTTCAATTATTAAAAAAAATCAGAAACCATTTTTCTAGAAAACGAATCTTTAATCTTTGATAATAAAATAACAATTAAACGGGAAAAATATTCTACCACTAAGGCAATAAAGCGTCCTCCAATTTCTTATACGAATGTAGTACCTGTCAGTAGTAGAAACAAGCTAGAAAATAACACGCAGGCACGGCTTGGCAACTGCAAATTAATAGTTTATGAACTAGTAAAGAAGAGGTGTGATTTAGAGGCGGAATACTAATTCGATCACCTTTATCGTCATATAACATGTAAGATTCTAGTAGAGCCTTGAAGCATCAGACAAAACCAAGGTATACAGAGTGTATTTTTGTTTTTGTTTCAGACGTGGTTTCTTTGTGTTTACCTACTTCATGTTCTACTACAACATTTTCCTCGGACTCGTTTCTTGTCTGATGAGGATTATCAAGTCCATCATACTAGGAGCTTTATTTCTGGGTAGACTTGACCATTCCACACTACCCAGACGATTTCAATTATTTGATCCGGGTAAGGCCAGCCTATTATATAATTTTCAACGCCCAAAGTTCATAATGTATTGCGGAGAAGATATCTTCATCTGAAGAGCATATATAATACCAGCATATATTTTGCTTATTTCAGAAGAATTTCATACGATTTTTCAAAAGGTTATTCTTTGATTCATAACTTCGATTTTTTATTGTTTCTTGATTGTTTCTCTGTTCTTTGCATTGGTCCTTAGCTTATTAGGTTATCGTCCGATAAACAGGTAGGATATGTTAAGGACATGTCGGATTTAGGAGATGGAGGAAAGCCGGAGTAACCAGGAAAAAACACAATCCTCGCAATTACCCCTGTTGGGGTTCCAATTCGAAAACAAAAGGTTGAGGGTTTCGGGTACTATGTCCCGACCCAACACTAATCCCATTTAAACCTGAAGTCCATTGAAACCATTCAATGTCTGTCCTATTCTGCTTTTCAGGTTTTGACGCCTTTGTAGGATTCTTACATATGGAGAACGCACAAAGGCACCCAGTGGTATTGGTGTTTATATCAATCCTTCAAATATATGTTCCACATAGAGAAAATACTACCCCGTCCACGGAACTAACAACGTCATCAGACTCAGAAAACACCGAGAAAGCAATAGGTACTTTTATATTAACACTGTAACAAATTAAGTACTTAAAACGAGTGTAAATGATGACACTTTAAGCCTTTACTAAAATAATTATATATAACAATATATCATTTGTGTTTAAAGCAATGAAAAATTCATATCACCCCCGATATCCCAGGAGTTACTTTCATTATAGCGATATCCCAGGAGTTGACTATGTCATAGCAAGATTGAAAGCAATTCAGCAGAAAAAACATGATCAATCACAGGCTTACAGTCTTCCAATCTTTAAGATTAACAGAGAGCGGCGCAAAACTTCAAAGTCACATAATGTACCGATATTCAATTCTTTTGACGTACATTAAAGGACCAAACTTTCTATGTTATCTGTTGCCGCAAACAAACCTTCAGCTTTGCTATGACAAAGTTAATGTTATTCCAGGAATATCGAGGATGGCTATCTATTTTTTGCATTAAAAACGTTTGCAGTAATAAGCTCATACTTTATGTTGCCAAACTGCAAAAGTATGCCAAAATGCAAAAGTATATCAATGTCACGATACAACGTATGTTCAGTGTACGAAATGATGGGTCTAGTTATCAATTAAATCAATAAATTATGTTTCAGATCTACATTTTTTAGAAAACGAAAGTAGACGAAAACGAAAGGTACAACATCGATGGCAGCTACTGTACACATTACACAATAATCCTTACCTACGGCCACTCCGGAAACGGGCCTTAAAGGCATTCGAGGAAAAACTAGAAGCTGAAGAAGAATTGAGACGGGCAAGGAAAAGGAAAGCAAAGTTATCTAAATATGAAGAACCTGAAATTGTTGTACATTATGTAGTAAGTTTGTAGTTTTTCCCTTTTTATCTATAAAGTATTAATATAATCCCCCTGTTTTATCTAAAAATTTAATATATATAGAGATATCATTCCTCTAATAATCACATTTCCCTATCTGTGACATTGATTAATCTGAATCTAATAATTAATGTTTAATGATTTCTAAATTTTTATACATGAACTTAATTAAAACAGTTTATCGTGGATTCTAAGGTAATATACACACTCTTGGTTTATCCGGGTGATCCTTGATAACAAAATTCAGCTTAATATATATAGCATCTAAATTATAATGACTCGACTTACATTAAAAGGCACCATTTTGTTTTATATTGCAGGCCGATTCAACGGAAAAGAAATTATCTCTTAACGATGAAGTAACTATTTCTACGTAGCAAACACATCGTTTTATAATAACCAGCAAGAAAACTTTCTGCAGCCATTTTTGATAGAAGATATTACTGTTACAATCCGTCCGTTTTATCCAATCGCTGTGATTTATTTTACATGACATATATTCTTTAAGGCAAGACGCTTGTGTACGTGTGTTTCGGTGCTGATGTGGATATGAATGTCGACTTTCAGGATGGGAGATTACACAGGAGTGCGCAGTTTGACAGAAATTGTTTTGGATTTGCATATATATTACAGAGTTATCTGTTCTTGCGGATAGGTTTTGATTGTGATGTCATAGAGAAAACTTCATCAATTTTATTCACAATATATACATCCCCGAAAGGGAGGGAACTCTGTAATATGCAAATGCGGAATATCCAGGCGTTTCAACATTACTTTGAAAAAATATCCAGCCTATTTGGTACCGCGGATCAGTGCCATTCTTGATTTCGGTACTCGTAACGAGAAGGTTGACACAGTTTACTTGTTTTTCCATGTTTGCTCTATAGAAACTGAAATTGATAACAGCAGTGATATATTAAAGTATATGAAATTAACTCTTTTATTTCCATTCCATCCGATAATCGTATAAAAATCTATTGATTTGTAGTTTACATGTAGTAAGTTGATTGCTATCCACTGCGTCCTTTGTTATGATACGCCTGCTGGGGATAATTCTTGCACGAATATTTTGTCAATGTTAGATAGTTAAATGTTTAGATGAGACCTATTAAGGGAGAGGGGGCACTATAAGTATGTGAGACATATATATGATTAAGTCGTTGTAAAATAATTATGGCACGAGTCCAAACATATCGTCCAGAATGTGATACACAGCAAAAAGTGCAACGCATGTTTTACATACGTTTGAAAAAACATACGTTAAACGTATGTTTAACATATGTTTTACGTACGTTTGTTTTCCACCACATGTAAAACGGGCGTCTGTTAAAATAACCCAAATAGTTACACGTAAAACATTAGTTTTATCAATGTTATTAAAGACCTGCAATGCTTTTTTTTCTTTTTTTTTTTAAATGATACTCCAATATGCAAATATATGTTTAATAGCCTCTATGGTTTGGTTTCATTTTATCTATATATGTCTTCTACCAACTTATAGTGAACCTCATATTAGCCTCATGATAGAATAAAGCAGCTTCAATATCGTATGATGATACATGTAGGTCTACAATTATATGTACATCTACTGATTGTGAACAGAAACAAAACCGCTAATGTGGATTCCGTCTTTTTAAATTTAAATTTTAACAGTTTTGAAGACTAATGCTCTGAATACATATGACCAGCGCTTTATTCCAAACGACTTCAGTAAAGATTTTAGCCTTTAAAATGTAAGTGATAAAGTGACGTTAAGGACAAATGGATGTAGGAAAAATAAAATCATCCTAAGATTAAGAAATTTATCAATGTAGTCACTCGTTTGTAAATACAACATACTATGTATGAAAAAAATATCAGTCATTAGAGAGGAACCGAAAATACAAATAAAATGGAATTAAACTTTACTTTTGAAAATGACAAATGTATGGTGCAACTTCAAAGACAATGTAAATGTTGTAATATGATCAAACGTATGTATAACACATGTTTTGATACGTCCGTTTTACATGCGTTTACGTTTTACGTCTGTTTACCATGCGTATTACGCATGTTTAACACATGTATTACATACGTTTCGTACGTACGTTTTACATGCGTGGTCCTCAACATGCGTTTTATAACGTACGTAAAACGCGTATGCACTTTTTCCTGTGTAATATCAATGTATATTTATGAAAAGTGATAAATACTTCAAATGATGCATGCTACATGTAAACTGCTTGAATGGCGGAGATCGAAATTCATTAGTCCGTATCGAACCTATACATTACGTCATATAACTCATCTTTCTTTTTGTGTTTGATGCCTAGCAGTAATAATTTAATTATTCAAAATATATTGAAAATCTTGATAAATTTCCATAATGCAGAGACAAAGTAATACTAAGTTTCGAAATCCCAAAACTGCTTAGGTGAGGTTTACGTACAAACAAGCCGGAGTTTGACGATATTCAGCTAGAGTGTCCAAAAAGACATTTGACTACCAAAATGTGTCAAGTGATAATATTTCCAGAAAGCAAATCAGTAATAAGGCACCAATACACAGGTAGTTTTTTGTTACCTTTATTAGAAGCAGTTTTAAGCGAACAATGATCAGAAGTGACAAACTCATATTCTGATTGCCGTTAGTTGATAGGAAGTCGCTTTAAATATATACAGGTATGATACACTGGAAACCCAACTTATTGCGCGCAAGCGATTTACTTTCGCGATCACAATTAAATTGTGAAAGATTATCTCCCCGAATTGATATCTATACCATATATTTTGAAAAGAATTTCCATTCACATTTTATATCTACGCATGTTAATCTTCGCAAACCTGTTTTAAAATGGAGATGGCTAAATTAAATAGACACGAAAGCAGCTGAGTTACAAAAACTTATTCCGAATGAAATTTTACAGATTTTGAGTTATTTTGATGTCGACAGTTTACGAAATCATATAAAAATAGGATAACTGAAATCCTGCTGCCATTTACAGTGGATTAACATTTTAGAGTCAAAGATATCATCAACTAGTCCTCATCTGTTGTTTCTCAATGTTTGAAAGGGACTTTCCCTTTTTGTCACAGTCCAATGAAGTGATATTTTATTTTCATCAACTGATATCGTCTTTCACTAGGGAAGATTTTGAAGAAAAATCAATAAAGACATATTAAAGATGCTCCATCGCAGATAAAGAATAAGCGATACCAATCATATGGACATTAATTGTTGTTTGTATGTGTCTAACACAAAAATACATAATTTTAGATTTGTAAATTTCATTTTAATTTATTTTGCTTTGGTGCATGCACAATCAGTACTTAATTCCATATAGAGAGCAACCAACTAAATGATTTTACATAGACCACAGTGTTAAACTTTGTTTAAGTTTTGTATTGTATTATTAAAACAAAGGAATATTAGTTAGCTGTTGTGTTCTATAATTAATCTGCTCAAACTCCAACCAGGGTAGCTTTATTGAAATCAGGCGCATTTTGCATTAAAAAATCCTGAAATTCTAATGCTTTTACCTATTCATTATCAAAGTTGATATTTTGAACCTAAATCTCAATATGAATTTCCAAATTCATATCATGGTTATCTAGGATTAATTACCTGTCAGAAAACATTTTTACTTTTGAAATTCATAATTAGCCAGCCAATCAGCGGCCGGGTTAAAATTCTATCCTGGGCTCAATCTTGTATACACAGGGGCCATTTCGAAGGCCTTTTTTCATTTAGTTGGTTGATCCCTATAGGGCATAGTGTCATGGCTATTTTTCGGAACGCAATTAATTATTTTACTATGTGTACCTTTAATTAAAATATATTGGCGTAAATAAGTAACATTTGTAATTGAATGGAAAATACTAATTCTTCTGCTCCGGTTTTTGATAGAGAAAAAGTACTATTCGTCGGCGTTGGAGCAAAAAAATTATTGAGGTTTTAAAAAATTGCAACTGATGTTTATAAAATACTATGAAACATATTTTCTCATTTGCATCAATATCACATTGGCATTTAGTGGAAATTTGGCAGTAAGGTAATAAATAAATAACAACGACAGAAGCAAAGCATACAATATATTTTATTTCTTAATTAACTGTAAACCATCTTTGCATAAACTCGTTATGTTAAGCACTAAAACATAAAAATATATTAATTCGAACATTATCACAAGGTCTTTCTGACCAATCGGAGGTATTATTGATTTTAAGACAATAATAAAATTAAACACTATTTACATCTCACCATGTCACTGGGGCAAATGTTTGATATGTTAAAGAAAAGTCTCCGTCTTTTCATGATATAGTTATCTGCTTCTATGACCAGTAATTGAATAAAAGGTCAAGGTCATCAGCACCCTGGATGTTATTTAAATACATGCACTTTCCAACACATGATCACAGGAAGATATAACAGTAATAAAAAATCATCAATCACATCATTCACAAAACCAGAAATAAATAATGAAAATAAATTTTTAAAAAAATCAAACGATTCTCTACTAAATACAAAGAAGTTCTCTGTATACAATGCTCATTAAACCAAGCTAATTTTCAGTAAGCATTTTGTTATATATTTAATATGGTAATTTGCTCCTTAATAATTTCCATGTCGCCATACATATATATTTATCGGTATAAACACAACACTCCGCATGTTCTTAAATCGCTGCTTACACGAATTATTACTGAACTATGGGAATTACTTTGGCAAATGTGTTGCGCATTTTTGGTACAGGTTTTTCTTTTCACAAATGATGTAGTGAT
This sequence comes from Argopecten irradians, assembly GCF_041381155.1. Lineage (NCBI taxonomy): Eukaryota > Metazoa > Mollusca > Bivalvia > Pectinida > Pectinidae > Argopecten > Argopecten irradians. The sequence continues at coordinate 9,065,907 of NC_091147.1, read as the reverse complement.
ATGCTGCATTTTTGTATAGGTACTCCTATTCACAAATGATATAGTGGTATGCTACATTTTTGCTATATGTATTCCTTTCCACAAATGATATAGTGGTATGCTGCATTTCTGGTAAAGGTATTCCCTTTCAAAATGATTATAGTAATATGCTGCATAGCAACTAGATCTTTCAATATAGAATACGGAGTTATTATAAATGTATCTAGCTATTACCTATTTATGAATAAAAATACATATATACGTATCTAACTATGATGCTATTTCATTTATCTAAGTAAACTAGTGAACTATAGTAAACTTGTAATTACATTTATCCGAGAAAAGAGCAACTGGTGAAAATGGTATCATACATGTATATATCCGAGTGAATATTAACTACAGTAATAAAAACGTATAGCATTCATCCAAAAAAGCCAGATAAAATGGTTTTTCTAGTTATCTAAGTCAAGAACAAATTTTCTAACGATAAAGACTTATTTCATTAAAGGTGAAACAGAAGTGAAACAGAGATACAGGACGTATGTAAGATGTCTCATAAAAATACAAAAGTGAGCATTTCCTCCAGTATCATTACTGGTGTTATAATGAGCATAAAATTGGAATGTATGTCATGATATCCAATATTCCGCATTTCCATATCACAGAGTTATCTGCACTTGCGGGTAGGTAATTATTGTGACGTCATCTGTTTACAAGCGTAACGTCATATTTTAAGAGAAAACGACGCGAGTTTCACCCAAAAGATAATGACGTCATAATGGATCCCTACCTGCATGGGAGGTTACTCAAATGTTCAAAGACGGAATATTTATTTTCACACCGGCACGATAAGCAATTTTTGTAATGGTATTTCAGCAGTGAGTAACATACTGTAACCCACTTTATTTTTGCGTATACATTATTTCGAGTCTTGTTATATGTATATTCAACATATTCAACATATTCGCGATTATACAAATTCGCGATTACGGTCTTCCATTCATTTATACGATATATATTCAAATATTCGCATAGCATTTAAATTCGCGTCCGAGCTCTCATACGAAATTAAGAGAACATTTTTTTCTCGTGAAAACAAAGTAGTCTCAAGTAATATTACCTACAACGTATATACAGAAACATATTGATATGTCTTTGGTTGAATTTAGGGTAGAAGGAATGGTCAAATAATTTTGGTGTTACCCTTCGAACGTGCCGAGATGTTGCACAAAATGGCTTCAGTCGCATACGAGTTGTATGTATCGACTTGATATTATAACTGATAAAAAAAATCGGCAAATTCAAGCAAATATGGGGACTAACTTTTGATATACAAGGTACTTAATTGGTTTAAAATATTTTTCAAACATAAAAAATTCTCCGACATTAACCGACGTTTACATTACTATTTACAAAATCTAAAATAATTTTGTAGCACTATGCAAAAGGATTTCTCACAACGCACGAAATAAAGGAAACAGGTGTGTAATCATGGAGTGAAATCAACAGTTCAATCAATCAATATAAAAATAAAAGTTAAATATAAAATTGTAATCTATAAAATAATTCGTGAGACATATATTTCAATGTACATGTGGATAAATATATTATTTACAAACAAAATAATTTCTAATGTCGAACAAAACAATTGCATGTCCTTTAAATTGCACAAGTCTTCATTATAAATACACAAAGAAAAAATAAAACACGACATTCATACTCTGATATATACAAATTGTAGAGGCCATGGTATTTCGAATAGCAGTGATATGATGACAAATACAGACGGAATTAATTTTAACACAATAGCTTGCATAGAACATTATCACAATTTGTAATCTTCATGTTGACGTTATCACAACAACAATATACAAAAACTTGCTGTTTTTTCTAGTTATGTGACGTACCATCGTATAAAAAAGATGTATGCATTTTGTCCACGATTATCTTTATCATAACGACAATTTGAATAAACTTACTTTTGTTTTTGTGATGACAAATAACAATTTGTGCGCAATTAAAAAACGACATCGAAGTTTTGACCATGATCAAATGCGATCCCCAAAACATAAACATGTAGTTGTGAATTAATTCCAAATAAAATATAACGTGATTCTTAATCATAAAACATTTCCACTAAACAGTATTCACAGGGACTAAATCAGAAAAACCTTTTCTTGACTATGCATTTTGAATAAAGATTCTTTGGAAATACAACAGCGAATATAATCAGGAATCTAGAAACAGGAAACAAAAAAATGACGTTTATCTACCATTACACTCTGTCATGATCTCTTCCGTAAACTCTACGGTGATGGATTGCGTAAGAGAAGCTGGTGGGATTAAAATATGAAGTTAAACCAATAAATGATTAAATAAATAACACTATACACTGTACAGTGTCGCTAAGCTTAAGATATGATGTAAATAAATTGATATGTATTACAGCACTCCTTTTGTAATTTGTGTACAGTCTCGATAAGATATGGGATGTAAATAAATTGATATGTATTACAGCACTCCTTTTGTAATTTGTGTACAGTCTCAATAAGATAATGTATCATATGGGGTATCATACACCATACCTCTAATTTAGATATTTCTACATTATCACTTTCAACAACTCCGTTTACGATATCGATTCCATTTCCTCGGAATGTAATTACACACACGAAACATTTTCTTTAAAAAAATGAATGTATATTCTATGCCCAGAAATCAGTGGACGACAGACTATCGCATCGTGAATTAATGCCCTATCTAGTATAGTCTAAACAGTTTGTTGGACTGAATTCATCAGACCATTTGGTCAAATCAATACAGGTGGTAGATTTTCTACCGCTTCCATGAAAAAAACTATTTTGATACGTCAGCCAATTTTTAGTTATAAAGTATTTAATAAATATGTGTTGGTCGTTCAGTACTCCGTCTGATTAAATGATCGATGGTATATATTAAGTAGTTCATGAGACGAAGTGTTTAATCAAGAGCTGGTAGAGGTGTAGGACAGCGGCATGCAGTCTGATGCACGATTCATATAGTAGGTCTTCTTCAACATATTCTCCGTCAAAGGTACGTTTGATTCGGACCGTCTCTGTAACAAAAACAAATAACAATGCAAACGGTACATTAATTACATCACGCTACTTAAGTATTCTAGACTATCATTTCTGTTTACAGGTAACATACTGCTGGTAACAAACGTGTCGGTATAGTGAATCTGGTAACGATTGTCGTTACAGCCATTCTTTGGGCCAGAAGTCCTGGTTCATGTGTCTTTAATCAAAAGTAGACACAAAAATGTGCAAGTAGGAACAATCATGATAGAAAAACTATCAAATACCTACGTACAAATTATTTGGTAAATATTCGATGACATTTATTTGCATTTTTAAATTAAAAGGACTTAATTCCGTAAATGCGTACATGTATCTGTATTAATACAAGCTTGATAAGCTGGTAAATTTACATAAACATATTAATACATATATATTCCTAAAATAAGAAATAGTATAAGCTGAACAAAAAATTCAGCGACATAGCCTCCTATTACCTACAAAATATATGTCTGCATTATGAAACCCATATTCTTGGCACTACTAATCTATGGTAAAAGCAAATTCATGGATTCTCCGCACAACCAAATACAGTATCTTTAATCGGAACTGTTTTACCATTTCAAAAATGGGTTTTTAGTAAAAAAGAAATACTCAATATAGCTTAAATGCCTCTTTCAAACGTTTCATGTGCTGTCTAATGGTTCGTAATAAATCTAATACATATATAAATGTTTCTTGACACGAAGTTGAACAAGACCGAATATAACAAAAGAACTAAAATTTGGAAGCCAATGAAGCAATACATGTAAGCGTGCGAATATTGATATTCGATGGAACTTATTCTAATTCTACTATACAAATGCAATTGAATACTGAAACAGAAGTTATTAATTGAAAAATCTCACGTGTTACACATACAGCTAGTCGTATTACCGAGAACATTTCCAAACCCAACGCAAATAACAATAGGGCAATAGACGAATTTCTTATAAGAAACAACTTAAAACTGTCACAAGAATTAGAGCATTTTGCAATATTTAACAAGATCATTCACTAAAAAGACAGTCTACCAAAAACTAATTTTCTAAATTCGAGAAACATATTTTTAAATTTGCGTTTATTCAAAATATCAAAATGAATTTAACATTTATGTATCGTTAAAAATCCATAAAATAGTTTTGAATTTAAAATGAAATAATAACAAGAGCTGTTGGAGAACAGCAAAGCTCGCCTATTCAGAAGAAGTTGATGTTCAAGTATTTACTATTTAAACATAGAAATATGACAAATTAAAAGACTCAAAAAAACCCTTAAGGGCCCCAAATTGGTTGTATTATCACGTTCAGCATCCATACACATTAGGAAAATAAAATCATAAACATTTATGATGACTTAAGCTTAAACAATTGACAAAATAGGAACTTGCTCAAAAACCTTAACATGGAAATATGACAAATTAACAGACTCAAAAAACCCCTAAAGGGCCAACTTTAACATGGAAATATGACAAATTAACAGACTCAAAAAAAAACCAAAAGGGTCCCAAATTGGTTGTATTATCACGTTCAGCATCCATACACATTAGGAAAATAAATCTTAAACATTTATGATGACTTAAGCTTAAACAATTGACGAAACAGAAACTTGCTCAAAACCTTTAACGTGAAATGGGACGCCAACGCTGACGCCGACGCCGGGGTGACTTGCCTTTTCTTACCCTGACTTTTTTCCCTGATATTGATGCCCGACTTGTAGTTTGGCCCTAAATGACCTTAGTTGTCGATGGGCCGTAAAACTCAAACAAACAAACAAAACAAACCGGGGTGACAACATTAGCTCCCCCTAATCTTCGAATAGGAGAGCTAACAAAAAGTAGTTAAAACCAAAAATGTTTGCCCTCATTTTAATAATATTAATTAAAAAAGTAGCTATAATACTTTGGAAAACAATCGAAATGTTTTGTATGCATGACATTCACGTACAACCAGTATGTATTATGTTGTTCGTTAAAACGTTTGAAAGTGACGTTAGAAAAATTAGTAGGTCAAAAATCAAGCTACTCTTACTCTATATAAAATACACTGTAATTCTAATCTACTAATAGACACTACACACACGTTATGATTTTTAGCTAAATTCACATCAAACACATTAAGTAAATCCGACCAGTACTGTTAGAGACAGTTGTCGTCAGTCTAGCTTAAACTTACCGTCCGTACGTCCTGTTAGCTCTATGTTAGCAGGTAAAAATATAAATACAATAGATTAGCACGTCGTATCTATGATAAAGGTAATGGAAATTCGTTACTGTAACAGGAGCTTTGCACAACAGACTTCAATGGACCGTTTTAAGCACTAAATTATTTTGTGTAGAATTCTACAAACAAAAGGAAAACTTGGATACACATATTCACATAAATGATCTTAAAGTATATTCATAACGTTCTATGTCTGTGTATCGTAAGGGTACACATGTACTTGTGAAAATATAGAAATCTATTGCTATATGTAATAGAATATGATCACAACTTTTCAGTTTAAGACTAAGTGACACAATTATGGACAATGTTACGAACTTACATTAACCCCTTTAAAACATCGAGTCCTGGAAATGAGTATAGAGCTCAAGTATACGGGAATCTGCATTTCATTGTTAAAATTATCGAACGTTACATTATCTAAAGCATGTTGTAAATGAATACAATACTAATTAAAACACACAGCATACTATCTAGGATACAACACACACTATTGTCTCAGATAATCACAATCAACTTACCGTCTAGTTTTATTTATTAGTTAAAGGTAATTGTGAGAGAGTAACCCAAGACAAAGAATTACATGCAACCAATAAGTTATCAAGAGGTGTGATGTTAATAACCTATCACTTAAATCTAAAACTACATATACGTAGACTTTGTTATTGTTATACAAGAAGGGGAGGAACTACTCAAAAAGAGTGTCGTCGATGATGACACATTCGATCCCTTCAAATGCATCGTCAAAGAGTCAATGAAGATTAACACCAAAATAAATTATGACAGTGGTAAACACGAGATAACATACTTAATGATTCAATATATTTCCATTTTACCCCAATTCCGACGTTTAATTTCCTATTTTTTTAATTGTGACTTAGAACCATACACATAGGTTGACCCATTTGTGTTGTCGATGGGCCGTAAAACTCAAACAAACAAACAAAAACCCATTTGTGTCTTGCAATTCAGGTATCTATCTATTAGAATTACCAAATTAACTTTGAAAGTATTGAGAATAACCTTATTTTCCTACGATTGCCAAAATTATAATGTTTGATATTTGTAGTCGTTCAATAAATACAACTTAAACTACGCAGCTTTGTAATCTTAACATATAAAATACTGTAAACTTAATAATTTAACTGTTATAAGTTAACATTTCTGCGCTAAAACACGTCTCCTTCACAGTGTCAGAAACAAATTAATAACTGAGTTATGTTACTGTACATGTATACATCGCTTGGGTTATCGAGGATTTAATCATTTAAAATATCTATAATGACATGGAAGTATCTCACAAAACTATTCGTTTGTTTCAGTATTACGTTATTCGAACCAATAAGCCCCCCTTTTAAGCTCTAATTCTGTAACTGACCAGGTGGATTATTAGGCAAAATACAGTATGTAAGAACACAATGATTTTTGTGGAACAGCACACCCTGAAACTATTATATCCCCCCCCAAAAAAAAATAACCTGGACATTTAATCTGAGCGTTGCAGCCACAATAATGCCCATTTCTGGACATAGAATTTCTATTACGATATACACTTTCTTTTTGAGGTATTTTTATATACAGCATAGGTTTACGTAGAAAATTTATAGCTATTATCTTTATATACAAATCTATAGCTACATAATGTATTATCTTCACATACAAATCTATAGCTATTATCGCATTACACCACGGCTTACGTATAATATACAATAATTCTACACTGTCTTAAGCATTAATACGTTTCATTCACTAAAACCTAATTATGATAAATGTATGAACATATTATGAGGAAAATCAATGTTAGCATTACACCAGATTACAGCAAACACAATGAAGCCACAGAGAATGAAAGTTAAAGAATGGAAGTCGAGTAAATGTTTAGCATGCATACACACGTTTCTCTCCATGAAAACATATTGTGTCAAAGTGAGCACGAAAAGTATCGAAAAAGACTTTCTCATATTGGTACATGTTCATATAAAAGAATGAAGTTGTATCCATAGATTGACATGTTTTTTTTTATTTCGTTATCAATTACGGTCGGTTACCTTCTACTTCACGGGAGAAGAATTAGTTACACCAACGTCCTTGGTGTAAGAAAAATAATCTCCATTAGAAAGCATTACATCCATTTAAGGAATAATCGTTAGTTGAAAAACTTTCTTTCCTTCTGTAATGTTTTTTACGGAGAATTTTAAGTGAAAGGGTTTCCGTTCTTTAAATAATAAACATAGAATAAACTGGGCATTTATTACAGCCAACACAGGCCTCGAAACAATCCAGAGGTAAAATATATATGTAATTGTAACAATTAAAAGCCCTGGTGGTCAATTTGTATTCCCTGGGCGGTACCGGGCTTGACTGGCTTTTATCTAGTTGACTTGTAACAAATGCTCTAAATGACACAATACGTCTTATCACACAGTCCTGATTAGATAGAAAGACCAAATATAACGACAGCAAGAAGCACGTGAATTACATGACAGTAGAGTGAGAGACACACTAATGACGACAATGGTACCTACACAGCATCGTCTTGGTCACCCAGGATATCGATCTGGGAAAGTGTTAACTTCCCAGAACGTTTGGTGACCGATATTGTCAATTTGTCCAGTGTAGGTCCCTATAATACAAACAAAGGCACCGTCATCTTATAGGGTATTCACAAAGACATCTCATTATCATTGTAGGCGCATAAGCATTGGTTATATACTTATATTACGGTGAAATAAAATAAGATAATTTACATTTTGTAATACATGTTGGCTTGCGTTGTACACTCTTGTGAATTGATTACATAATCCGATTTAGACATTAATATTAATAATCTATTTGTAAAGTTAATTCCAACTATCAAATTGTGTTACTTAAAAAAACGAAATACAAGCATTATAAGAATACATGTAGTACTGTTGCCTTATCAAATCGTGATGTGTTACACAACATAAAAGAAATTGAAGATTTGAAATCGATGATATAGCCAATCATTGCTCTAGAAAATAATTATGTTACTAGTTGCAATCTAGTAATTGCTAGACCATAACTTAAGTTTGTTGCAGCTTAATAATTCGACATGATGCATGCATTCTTCTGTTTATAAAGTTCTTTTAGTCAATAATGTTACAAACTCGTATCCATATTTACAGTTACTATATAGCCGGTTAGTTTCGCGGGATGATATTTGCGCTATTTCTGAGAACATTGTTATGGTCGCGGATATTTGATTCGCGAAAAATTAAGAAATTACCGAATCATATATATACCTTTGAAGTCAGATCGCGAAGAATTTAAAACCGCTAAAATTTAAATTTCTTGTTACAGATCAAAGTGCGAAAAAATTAATCCGCAAAAATATCCGACTTTACAGTAATATCACGAAATGACATTCAACAACTGAAAAACAAATAGTATATTTAATGACGGAAAAGTCATACTACAACCATTATAACTTGTACTGTGGCTGGATGTCGGCTACATGCATCCTCCAGCGAGTTGTGTTCATACTAACCAGAAATACAACTACTCAACATGCACCATGATCAATGATCCTGTGCACCAGTAAGTTTATATAAGCATAACATTATAAATAACAATGGTATACGAATCTCTTATCAATGCATATGAAGTCAATTTGCACAAGAAACAAGTCACATATACTTAATCATAGGATAGGATAGGGAGTTGATCTGGGTAATGTCAATATGAACTTTGGATTGCCAATACTTTTACTGCACAAATACATGTATCAATACATCCATACATTTGCAGTGTAATATCTTCGGGTAAACTTGACTGAAATTCACATAAATTTCTAATTACAGTAGTAATAACTTTTGTTATTGTAATTTTCAAAGTTTTACACTAAAGGTTGCTTGTCATTAAGTCTGATCGAAAACGTCTTATACCAACATGGTTCCCATCAATAACATACACTGTATAAGTATTCAAAAAGAATTTTTAATGTATAATTATTAATTCTGAAAAATAATGAAACATATTAAACTGTCGAAGATAATTTGAAAACAATCATCATATGACTATTTGTACTGGTTTGATATAGCTGAGAAGTACAGTAACCGTTCCTAAATACTATCATTGAATTCAATTAGGACATATAACAAAAACATCTCTACGTATTCTCATCACAAACTGCTCCTCCGTTTATTTAGAGTACACTCAGATTTTTTTCTCAACATTGAAAATCTATTCAAATTATTAATACATAATAATTCACCCCTGAAGATACATTTAGGCTCATCTAAATCAAAGATTAGAACAGTCCATTATGAAATTTCAGGGGTGAAAAAGTTAGTACATTTGCTTTCCATTGATTATAATGATTACGTGGTAACTGTTCTTGGTTTGCATGAGAGTAAGTATACAATCTTATAATTGCTTAATGATATATCACCAGAATCAAAATGCATTAATACAAAAAAAAAGGTTTTAAAAGAGTGCATAATCAAAATAAAGAATATCACCAAAATCAAAATGCATTAAAACAAAAAAAAAGGTTTTAAAAGAGTGCATAATCAAAATATAGTACTGAAATATTGATAATAGGATATATTTTGTATTTGGTTGCATGTTAGGGTGTTACCAGTTCCCACATGCAATATGCTGTTCTGGGGGTTTAGTTCATTCATGCACACTTGAATCTGACTGTGTTTGGTAGGTGCCAAGTGTATACAATACTTTCATTTCATCAAAAACATATGATGCATCAAAAACTAGTGACAAGAAACATGACAATGTGTGCAAAGCCAGACTAGAGCATGCATGGTTAGCTAAATATGTAAAATTCTCTATAAAGACGGCATTTCACTTTTGTGTGGGTTCCACTATAAAATACACAAAGGGGTACCACTGTATATAAATATGTTTATGAATTAACACTGTGCAGCATGTTTCATATCTGATGTAATGGCTTCAAATTTTAGTAACATTTTCTGTTTAATAATAAAAGCTATATATCTTTATAGGCGTCCATTATGACGTTTTACCAGCATCAGTGCCCAGTGTTAATTGTTTGTAGACAGGAAAGTAGAGAATAGTTATGCTTACAGATAGAACATTAGAAGCTGCTGTTGTGCTGCCCGATCGACAATCCTTTGCTCCAAGTTAACAAATCACATTGAAAAAGCTGTATCTATGTTCCTTCTATCCTTTGGACCAAATGTTCTTCTGAATATCAAATCCTCCTGCCTTTCTCAGACCATGAATTGCTTAATATTCACTGATTTCACTGCCAGTTTTGTATATGGTTTTAACCAATTTCCAGTACGATATCATTTTTGTCGTTGTATTTTCACAGAAAGTGTGTGTTTAATATAACCAGACACCCCTTTCTATTCAGTATAACAGTTCTTACATTCAAGAGTTCGATTCAAAATTCAATTTTCTCCGAGTAATACTAGACTATTCAGCATAATAAAAAAGTCACATTAGAGAAATACAAAATTGGCACAGTTCGTAATCATTTTCAGAAAATACAAAATTGGCACAGTTCGTAATCATTTTCAGAAAATACAAAATTGGCACAGTTCATATTCATTTTCAGAAAATACCAAATTGGCACAATGCTATAGTACGTTATCATTTTAAAAGTGAATAGCATGAATTGTTCTAAAAAATTCATTTTATATTGAAGTAACAAAATTAAAATATATCAAAACACCGGTTAATATTACATAGTATGACGTAGCATAAATCTACACATAAAAGTTTTCCATTTGAATGCCTTCAAATATTAATTTTCCGTTGAAGTTTATATTGTTGGTACCACAAATTCCTGACTTCCATTATTGGTAAAAATGTAATTTTGTGTGATACAGATGATGTCCCGAGGAATTAAGCAAATGGACTGTCCTGATAATCACGCGCGGGCCAAATTCTTGTATCTTGTACACAGGGCAACAGGGAAAGCTACCGTGAAAAATTAAACAGAACATCGTGACAAGGTTACAATGATTACCAAGTGTTAGTAAGTCACTGTGAACAGTAGACAGTGCAATCCTATCCATTTTGTATTGCTAAAAGAATCATTGTCTACTTAGAGGATATAATGGAGAAATATTCAACATGAGGAGAAAACTATTCTAGCTAGATATTGTCAAGAATGAGCCAGAGAAATCGCTGACAACATGGGTAAAATTTTTAGTTTTCTGGCCTAATAATTGATCGGACATAAACGATTTAAAGCTTTTATTCAGTATAGTTGCTGTTAATTACAGGGGATTAGATTAAGCTATATTTGCAGTTCATTTCCACAAAATTAAATACTTGGGAATAAAAATGAAAACAATATCAAGAAAGATAACCTTATTACTGATAGAAATTGAGAAATGTACGACCATTTCTCCTCATGAATAAGTATGTATTAAAAGGATAAATGATGATTTAAACCAATTAAATAAAGGACAAGGCAGAAAAGAGCACATGTCCATTACTTCATATTAAAGATTGAATATGTTTCCATCACATCCACTAAGTAGAGGATAGTTCTCATTTCCCCATCATTCTACCAGGCAGATATTATACTTGTATATGTAAAAGTAGCCCAAGCAAACTTCCAATGCTAAATACATTAGCAAAAGCTATACATTTGTCATATACTAGAGGAAATCTCAAAGTGAACATATATCCTATAATGGTGTATCTGTCTGTGAATGATGGGAAAATGTTAAGTGATACTCAACAAGTGATGATTAATTCCCTGATTAATGTGACAGAGAGTTATAGAAATGCAGTAGATACAATGTACAGTGTTTGTAACTAAGTATGCAAAATGAAACGAGCAAAGGACTAGATATGGTAATGGCTCTTTTTGGCCCCTAAATCTACCAAATTTCAAATAAAGTATTTGGAAATTAAGCTGTGTTTGAAATATTGAATACGCCCCTGATAAAAACTTAATGATATTTTAGTTGACAGAAAGTATGATTTTGCTATATTACCATGGCAAATTTGCATAAATTATGCATAAAATAAACTTTTAAAAGCAATAGAGCACAACCTAGAACAAACTTTATGTTTTAAAGGAATTAGCAGACACAAAGAATACAACATTTTTAGAAATATAAAGTTTGTTCTAGAATGCGCTCTATGTTAACTAGATGAAAAACTGCATAAAAAATGCCAATTTTGATGAATTTTTCACATTTTGCATAATTTATGCATAATAAATATGGTTGCCATGGCAACTAGAACTGCTATATTACCTAATAGCACTATCAAATATGTCAGGTATGTAGTTAATATTTGAAATGCAAGATTCACATCTTAAAATAACAGACTTTGAAAATTAGCGGATTTGGGGGCCACAATAAACCCTTACCATACCTAGTCCTTTGAAAACAATCAATGTATGGATATCTGCATTTGTTAAATTAAATATAAATGTATTGTCAACATACAGTTTCTGCAAATAATTAATATGAATATAAATATTAGTTATTCATTTTCATCAAATATGTGTAGCTTAAACTTGTAACATCCAATTTGAAGAGTGCTACATAAATAACAATTAAAGCCTTATGGATACATCTTATTTGCCAAAGTAAAATAAATGAATTTTAGTGATTTTAAAAGCCATAAAACTGAATTTATATAATAACAAAATTATAGATATTAACCAAATTACAAATGAAATGCATATCTGTTGCGGAAATTTTTTTTAATGTAATTGGTCAACGTAGATAAATTGTAGTGGTAAATGTTATCTTCAGTATAATGCATTATTATTACCAATTATTCTAATAAGATTTAAAGCTAAGATAATATATTCCAGACAGCGACCACTAGTGATGCAGCCAGTAGGTCAAAAGTATAGTGTTGTCTCAGTGAACATTATCATAACTACAGATCTCTAAAATGTCAAACAGAGGACAGTCTTACTGAACCAAGACTGTCATATAGATCACTAACAACCAAGAAATAAAATCACAAATAAGAGAAAAGTAGGAGTTAAGAGTGTAAATGTGAGTACATGCCAGTGGGTATATACATTTGTATATAAAGGAGTGTCCTTGTTTATGATTATAGTTTAATTCCATTTATAGTTATTCAGATGAGAAAGCATTCTGAGTTAAAAAGTCATAAAATCCATGAAAAAAACTAAATAAATAAGCATGTATCATAAAATAACTTCAACAAAAAATATATATATTAGGTAGAAATATCAGGTTTTAGAAAACATTCTCAATACCTGAAAAGAAAACGTAAGTTTACAAAGAAAGAGTATCACTGGACATGAAATAAATAACTTGGTATTGTCTATGGATGTGTCCTTTATAAATATGGTCTTGGTAAATAATTTTGTGTATTTCTTTTTTCGTTCTGGCCCCGATTTCTCGAAACAAAAGTGCTGACTTAAGTCAAGACTTAAGTTTTTCTCGTTATGTAACTTATATTAAAATTTATGACTTAAGTCAGTTTTTGACTTAAGTTTGTTTCGAGAAATCGGGGCCAGACCAGTTAAGTTATACACAAAATCAAATGGAGATAATTCTATTGCACATATTTAGATTCAGGATTCTTACGAGTGCAGTTCAGGTAAAGTTGACCTTTTTATTTTTATAATAATCTTTACATTACTTTTTTGCTTTGAATTTTATTTTTCTCATTAACTGTTGACTAAAATTTTCTGCATATAATTTTAATAATCTTTTATTCATTTATTCATACAATCATCTTCATATTGGAGAAATATTCTTTTTCCCCCCTAACTATTCATAAAATCATCTTTTTTATGTTTGTCTTTTTTCTTGTTTTGTATCATATCCAGTAATTGGTTTTGTAAATATTTTAAAAATCAGATTTTTCTTACACAAGTGAAATTGTAATGTGAGTACATGTACATATTAAGTCTGTGAGTTTTGGGATAATAAATAGAAGAAAAAATATAATGTTAATAAAAATCATATCCTCACAATCTATGACAAATTTTACATATTAGATGAATCTGAAAATAATGATTTAAACAAGATTTATCATTCATAAAGAGATAAAGTATAACAAGATTTACCCTAATGTTGGCATCCTCTAAGGACTTGCTGACGTCAGCGACAACCCTTAAGATGAGATCAGGAAGAAGAGCCAGCACCACCAACACGACCATTGCCAGCCAAGACACAGCACTGGACATGGTCTCGTAAAACACAAAATAATAGTTCTGGAGGTCCAGTATCGCGCTGTCAAATTAAATTTTAAATATTTTAACTATCAAGAAAGAGAAATTAAAAAAAAGATGTGTTGTATATCACCATTTTAAAATAATCAGTATGATAGCAAGAGAAATGTGTTAATTTAAAGAATAAGATGCACCACCGCTGACAAAGGGTATTTTTTCTCTATCAAAAACAAGGCAGACAAATAATTATTTTTCTTGAGTTGCATAAGTTACTTTCTTTATACCTTACCTACATGCAAAAGTTTGAGCTTCTTCTTTTATTTCACAATAAAAATATCAAAAATAATTAATTGCATCCCGAAAAAATTCTATGGCACTATGTTCTATATAGAATAAAGTACTGATTGCGCATGCACCAAAAGCAAAATAAATTATTTTATTATTTTTGTTTTGTTTTAATTAGACATATAAACGATTAAACACCAATTATTGTTCTAATAATGAGTATTATTAATACTCTGTTGGAGGTGGAGCATCTTTAAAATTAATTAATTAAAAGTAATGTTACTGAACATAAAGATGTGTTAAAATAAATACATTTATGCATCAAAATATGTTAGAATAATGTTTAAAACAACAAATAAAAGAAAAAGCCCAAAAGTATGAAACCGATCGAAAGTAACTGAATAATTTCTAAAGACATCCACGTTAAAATTGTTGTGATTGCAGTTATCCCATGCTTTAGAAATAATTATGTTAGAATAACGATAATGTATTTAAACAGACAAAAGGCCAACGGATGTACTTACGGCAGCCTGATACCAGAGTAAAACAGTGTCATTGCTAGATTATACTTACGGCAGCCTGATACCAGAGTAAAACAGTGTCATTGCTAGATTATACTTACGGCAGTCTGATACCAGAGTAAAACAGTGTCATTGCTAGATTATACTTACAGCAGTCTGATACCAGAGTAAAACAGTGTCATTGCTAGATTATACTTACAGCAGCCTGATACCAGAGTAAAACAGTGTCATTGCAAGATTATACTTACAGCAGCCTGATACCAGAGTAAAACAGTGTCATTGCTAGATTATACTTACAGCAGCCTGATACCAGAGTAAAACAGTGTCATTGCTAGATTATTATACTTACAGCAGCCTGATACCAGAGTAAAACAGTGTCATTGCTAGATTATACTTACGGCAGTCTGATACCAGAGTAAAACAGTGTCATTGCTAGATTATACTTACGGCAGCCTGATACCAGAGTAAAACAGTGTCATTGCTAGATTATACTTACGGCAGCCTGATACCAGAGTAAAACAGTGTCATTGCTAGATTATACTTACGGCAGTCTGATACCAGAGTAAAACAGTGTCATTGCTAGATTATACTTACAGCAGCCTGATACCAGAGTAAAACAGTGTCATTGCTAGATTATACTTACGGCAGTCTGATACCAGAGTAAAACAGTGTCATTGCTAGATTATACTTACGGCAGTCTGATACCAGAGTAAAACAGTGTCATTGCTAGATTATACTTACAGCAGCCTGATACCAGAGTAAAACAGTGTCATTGCTAGATTATACTTACGGCAGCCTGATACCAGAGTAAAACAGTGTCATTGCTAGATTATACTTACGGCAGTCTGATACCAGAGTAAAACAGTGTCATTGCTAGATTATACTTACGGCAACCTGATACCAGAGTAAAACAGTGTCATTGCTAGATTATACTTACAGCAGTCTGATACCAGAGTAAAACAGAGTCATTGCTAGATTATACTTACAGCAGCCTGATACCAGAGTAAAACAGTGTCATTGCTAGATTATACTTACGGCAGCCTGATACCAGAGTAAAACAGTGTCATTGCTAGATTATACTTACGGCAGCCTGATACCAGAGTAAAACAGTGTCATTGCTAGATTATACTTACGGCAGCCTGATACCAGAGTAAAACAGTGTCATTGCTAGATTATACTTACGGCAGTCTGATACCAGAGTAAAACAGTGTCATTGCTAGATTATACTTACGGCAGTCTGATACCAGAGTAAAACAGTGTCATTGCTAGATTATACTTACGGCAGCCTGATACCAGAGTAAAACAGTGTCATTGCTAGATTATATTACGGTAACCTGATACCAGAGTAAAACAGAGTCATTGCTAGATTATACTTAAGGCAGTCTGATACCAAAGTAAAACAGTGTCATTGCTAGATTATACTTACGGCAGCCTGATACCAGAGTAAAACAGTGTCATTGCTAGATTATACTTACGGCAGTCTGATACCAGAGTAAAACAGTGTCATTGCTAGATTATACTTATGGCAGTCTGATACCAGAGTAAAATAGTGTCATTGCTAGATTATACTTACAGCAGCCTGATACCAGAGTAAAACAGTGTCATTGCTAGATTATACTTACGGCAGCCTGATACCAGAGTAAAACAGTGTCATTGCTAGATTATACTTACGGCAACCTGATACCAGAGTAAAACAGTGTCATTGCTAGATTATACTTACGGCAGTCTGATACCAGAGTAAAACAGTGTCATTGCTAGATTATACTTACGGCAGCCTGATACCAGAGTAAAACAGAGTCATTGCTAGATTATACTTACGGCAGCCTGATACCAGAGTAAAACAGAGTCATTGCTAGATTCCCTACAATGGCTATGAGGTAAGCGAGGAAGATGGGTAAACTCCACGTGTAGGTCATTATTACCAACTGAAAGTAGAAACATAAAACATCTCCTTATAATAACTACATGTACATATGTCGGAATTTTTTAAAAATTAGAATTGAACAACAGAATACAATCGTTTACTTTTGTCAAGTAACTGATGGACCTAGTCCAGGGATGGATATAACGACTGTAAAAATAACCCCTGGAGTATCGAGGATGCTTTCATCCCTGTAATGGACTGCTCTGAAGACTAGTTCTTGAAGAAGAGCCCAAATGTGTCTATAGGGGTGAATGATTTAATATCTAAAAACTCACCTTGAAGTTGACACCAGCTACAACTGTTGTATATAGTATTGTCCCAAACGCCATGATACCAGCAGACTGCGGATACAACAATATTGTCTATTTATTCTGAATAGAGATTGAAGGGTCACTAGTGTGAAATGTTCAAGTTAAATAATTATATACAATATACTATATTCGACCCAATAAACGCTCCGGCTCAGTACGTTTAAAAAATTGAAAAAAAGAAAGAAAAGGTGCTTAATAAGACACAATTTTGCAAATCTATACAGTTTTGGTCTTTATTTATGCCTTTAGGCTCAGAAGGGGGAGGGGTACTTATAGGGATTTGGGTGTTTAATGGGTCGAATACGGTAATTAATATTTACATGTACTCTCTGTTTGCCCTATGCTAATATATATGAGAACATCATATTACTGATTGGTTCGTAGGTAAAATTTAGCACACTAGCTAGTAAGTAAAAGACTCACAATAGACTAACATAAACACATAGCTATGATTGGCTGGTTGCTGTTTGTTATCATCCTATCAACAGCTGGTCTATGCGTACTTAAAGGACGGACTCCCTTGTATACAATGTATAGGTGATTTCAGAAAAGATGGCGTGACGTCACAGAAAGTTTACATCCGGGTCCTCAAAGGTACAAACACAGTATGGCGACTAATAAAAACAATAACAGATACGTACATCCCTGATACACAATCGATACGTCACACGTACCCGCTTTTTGTTCACACGTAGAAATCCATGTTGTGAAAAAGTTATGAATAGATAATTGATTTCAATGTATCATATTTCTGTTATACACGAAAAATCTGTTCATAACACTATTTAATATATATGTAAATATAACGAAATGTGAACCACCTGGCTAGACCACGGCCGCTCGTGCATGGCTTCGCTGGTAGATCACCTCGGGCAACAGCCGATAGTTGGGAAATTAATCATATTTATACGTAATTACCAACACATATCTCAATAAGTACTTGTAAAATATATATATATGAAGTCCCAAATTGAGGTGATATTACTTTTAAATAATTCAATTTTGCTTGTTACGAGCATTTTCATTGGCTTAAAAATTTACTTTATCAGCCCATAAATAAACAAGAGGCCCAAAGGGCCTTAACGGTCACCTGACTACCTTGACAATAGTAAAATTAATTATATATGGTGTCACTTTGTCAGGATCATGTCAGGATCATTTTCAATTTCTTTCAACAAATTTTATTTCAAACAAGAGGCCCAAGGGCCTTTAAATATAGGAAATTAATTAGACATAGTGTCATGGTAGTCATCTTCGATTTGGGATCAACCAGAGATGTAACAATACTTTGTCTGGACCATGTCAGGATCATTTCATGCAAGTTTCAGCCAAATCCCTTCGGAACTTGAGAATAAGTTCAAAAAGTGTTTTCAAGATGGCGGCTGTGACGGCCATCTTGGATTTCGGATTGACCCGAAAAATAACAACACTTTGTCTGGACCATGTCAGGATCATTTCATGCAAGTTTCAGCGAAATTGCACCGGTAGAACTTGAGAAGAAGTTCAAAATGTGTTTTCAAGATGGCGCCTGTGGCTGCCATCTTGGATTTCAGATCGACCCGAAAAATAACAACACTTTGTCGGGACCATGTCAGGATCATTTCATGCAAGTTTCAGCCAAATCGCACTGGTAGAACTTGAGAAGTTCAAAATGTGTTTTCAAGATGGCGCCTGTGGCGGCCATCTTGGATTTCGGATCGACCCGAAAAATAACAACACTTTGTCGGGACCATGTCAGGATCATTTCATGCAAGTTTCAGCCAAATCGCACCGGTAGAACTTGAGAAGAAGTTTAAAATGTGTTTTCAAGATGGCGGCTGTGGCGGCCATCTTGGATTTCGGATCGACCCGAAAAATAACAACACTTTGTCGGGACCATGTCAGGATCATTTCATGCAAGTTTCAGCCAAATCGCACCGGTAGAACTTGAGAAGAAGTTCAAAATGTGTTTTCAAGATGGCGTCTGTGGCGGCCATCTTGGATTTCGGATCGACCCGAAAAATAACAACACTTTGTCGGGACCATGTCAGGATCATTTCATGCAAGTTTCAGCCAAATCGCACCGGTAGAACTTGAGAAGAAGTTCAAAATGTGTTTTCAAGATGGCGGCTGTGGCGGCCATCTTGGATTTCGGATCAACCCGAAAGATAACAATACTTTGTCAGGACCATGTCAGGATCATTTCATGCAAGTTTCAGCCAAATCGCACCGGTAGAACTTGAGAAGAAGTTCAAAATGTGTTTTCAAGATGGCGCCTGTGGCGGCCATCTTGGATTTCGGATCGACCCGAAAAATAACAACACTTTGTCGGGACCATGTCAGGATCATTTCATGCAAGTTTCAGCCAAATCGCACTGGTAGAACTTGAGAAGAAGTTCAAAATGTGTTTTCAAGATGGCGGCTGTGGCGGCCATCTTGGATTTCGGATCGACCCGAAAAATAACAACACTTTGTCGGGACCATCTCAGGATCATTTCAGGTAAGTTTCAGCTCAATCCCACTGGTCAAACTTGAGAAGAAGTTCAAAATGTGAAAAGTTAACGCACGGCGGACGGCGCACGGCGGACGGCGCACGACGACGGACGAAACATGATGACTATAGGTCATCCTGACCCTTCGGGTCAGATGACCTAAAAAATGGCGTCGCCGATTATAACGTTGCTTCTGATTGGCTGAGATGACCGCGTGATGATTTCAGAGACAAAAGAGTCCCAAAATGAATTTTAAATGTTGAAGAGATTATCTTTAGTAAATTGAATTATAAGGATTAATTTGAATAGATTTTTTATGTTATGGAGATATAACAAAAAAATCTGAGTGTACTCTCATCATAAACCGCTTCGCGATTTATTTAGAGTACAATCAGATTTTTGTGTTATATCTCCATAACATAAAAAAATCTATTCAAGTTAATCCTTAAATAATAACATGTACCAGAAACATATATACATATATATTTCTGACTGTACGTAATGGCTGCAGTGCGCTTGGGGTATCTACGAAGGCAAATTTTAATTTGGTCATAATCAAACATCGTAAGGTGTTTTACCAAGTAAGACTTAGAAAACAGTAATTGCTTATTAAAATATCAGTATAATATTTGGGGAAACTTGGAATTTAATTTGTAGTTTCTGTCAATTTTGTAACTTCTGTCAATGTTTATACGTAGGTCTAATGGCGACCATGTTTTTTTCTCGTGGCAGTAGAAAATGGAGTATAAACGGAGTAAAATATATAAATACCAGATGTTTATATCTAAATATTATTGTTAAATATTTTTATTTACCCTTTTTATAATTAGAATAATGCAATAGTTCTCGGATTGTCGTACTATTTATTACAATAAAATGTAAACAAACATCGCAAGCGGCTGTTTTCCCTCTATGTTTATGTGTAGATATACGGAGTTGTACCTTTGAGCGCCCGGATGTACCTTTGTGTGACGTCATCGCCATCTTTTCTGAAATCTCCTATTGTGAATGTCCATATCTTTTGGGAGGCTGCAGTATATTTGCGATCGTGTTGTGTCTTCTTGTAATAGTAGTACATGTATTCTCAATGAAGCATCAATTATAAGACCCTAAAGAGGTTTCTTGTAATAAGAGTCAAAATGGCAGCATAGACTGACATCTTGATATACATACAGTTCCCAATGACTATTGAGAGCAGGTCAGTGTAAAACATCTTACAACAGGCACAACAACCACTGCATCAAGCAATATAGCATAAACCATTACTCTGTCTTTACAGGTCACTGTAGAGCTGGATAGTTTTTGTGTGATTTACATATTTTTGCGCATTTGCAGCACACTGCTATGATCATGAAAATTTGATCTACAAAATATGCAGAAATTTGGTTAAATATTAATATTATCATATCCCAGAAGGCCAGATTGTAAAAATTTAAAATTAATAAAATTTAATTTGTTCGTTTTTACAAAAAATGGCAAAAATATTAACCCACGTAAATAACAAACTATACTGAGTACATGTTAAGTGTACTTTCAGAGGCTGTATATAATGATTATTTTATCATGACTATATCAGTCTTGTGTGAACACATCACAGTTTTCCCTGGAAGACCTGTACACTCACAAACAACAATCTATATATCAAATTCTGTATGAGCATTTATCTACTAGGGAGTACAGTAAGCAATGTGTAAATACAGCCTTAATCTCTTCATACCTTTCCATCATTGAATATGGAGACATCGTTCCAGAACAAAAAGTACACTCCGAAGAAAAATATGGCAGAATGCCACAGGCCTGAAACAATTGAAAGAACAAGAAATGAATACTCCCCATATCAAAGGACCATAACCAATTTTATAAACTACATATCTACACTTTCATTTTTCATTGGAAATAACAATTTAAATCGTTGAAATTCCATGTGGCTACAACTAATTAAATGTACATGCACTAGCTTTTATTTAACAATACATGTAAATAATTAACATGCAAGCACATGATTTTCAAGAAGCAAAGTGGCAGACAATACATTGTATCATTTAAATGGTATGAAAATCCTGCAAATTATTTCAAAATTAAAATTGTTTTCATTGCTTTCATTGGCATAAATGAACTATAAGGTTTCATCAAGACACAAATACAACGTAATGAAAATGTTCACTTCAACATTGTTATTTTTTTGTAAACTTTCCATTGACCTTGACCCGAAAGATTGACATATTGCATGACATGGCTCCAAAATTGATACTGAAACAACCAATCATTTTTTTAATAATTATTATTATTTCAATAGAATTTATATAGAATAGAACATACAGTGACACACACAAAACATATATATATATTTATACGGAAATAATTGATATCACCTTTTGGAAGTCACATGAATTTGCCATTCATGTATTAATGATGACAGTACTGTTAGAGTAGTGTCAGCAATTTTTAAAGCAATGCTATGATTATAATAATGAGAAATGAACATCTTTGATATAGGACAACACAAAAGGCAATGAGAATAAAGTGAAGTGAGATTTACAGCATTTTCTATTTAACAGAAGTTTCTGGTTATTCCTGTATAAAGCTGACATTCTTCTACACCTACAACATTCTGCTGGAATGAACCAGTTTGTCTGGCATGACCTCGTAATTTGAGGGTTCCGAAGATTCCAAGTTAGAAAAATTTTCTAGTACTTTTTTTTATAAAATTGTGACAAAAATGGATGAAATGTTGTACATTATCCTAGCTGTTTTCTTTTCTTTTTACATTTTACAGAAAGTCAGAAAGTCTAGGAATCATAATTGTTTTGCAGAATTTGAGACTGAACTGAAGTATTTGATCTAAAATGAAAACAAGGCTTGAGAAATCATATTGATATTTGCCATTTCGTATAATGCATACAGGAACCTGATTGGTTTGTCATGTTTTGTTCCATTTAGCGATCCCGTTAAAATATGGTACAACATTGCTCTAAACGGAATACGCTCTAAGACTAAGGAGGACAATATCATTAATACTGGAAAAAAACCAAGAAACAGAAGCTCACCAACATAACTACACGTAAGTGTTCGAGTGTATCATGAAATCTAAAGTATCTTACCCAATAAATTCCATTTAACAAAAGATTTAAAAGACATGAGGTCATTCCGGGCTATTTTTCTGCAAAACAAAAAAGGTACACATGCAAAGGATAAAATCAATGGTTCACAGATAAAACTCATGCATTAACTGTAAATCATAGCACTAAAACAACATACCAGTAATCATACACATTGCCAATCACAAGTTATCATACTAAAGAATGCTTCAAACAGGCTTTACCTGATGTTCTATGCATTTGTATTATTCAATATAAATTATGAGAATCTGTACACAAAAATATCAGAATCTACCAAGATAAATCTATCTCTAATGAAGACTTGGTCATTATCAGGCTAGTTCTGGGATTAGCTATATGTAACAGAAAGTAGGATTTCTTTATTTACTGCCTCTGCTAGGAATCATGCTTGGACTTCTGGATTACTAGTCTGACGATCAACATATAGAGCTAAAGAGAGAAGTTCTCTCTAGTCGAGAACTATATTGAGTCTAACACTAATCAGGGTGTCACACTCTGGTCCCCCTCCATCAAATAACCTGTTCTCCATTTTCAAGAGGTGACAACGATTCCTTCCCAAAAATCACAGAGTTCTATTTCCTCATGCAAGTCCCTATATAGGAGTCAATATAACAGAGAACAGCTAATGTAAAAAAATCTTTTCAGTTGGGAAAAATTTGTGTTGTATTTTTCTTGAGATATTTATATTTTAGAGAGTTCTTCATTATTTGGGAAAATATTTACATAAAATTTGTAAAATACAGCAAACTTTCTTTAGGGGAAGGGGCCTTTATTTGACTACAAATGTACCTAAAAATATCACTGACAGGAAACAGACATAATGCTTGTTGGTATGGCAGGAGTAACAAAAGGAGATGGTTGAATTAATTGACCTCTTGACTCTATATATCCACATTGGAGTTTGAACTCATCTAATTACAGGTTGGAGTACAGAAAACCACTATATTTTCACACGATACAAAACAATGGTGTTAAGATATAGGACTGGGATAGGACATTTTAAATACAAACTGTAACGTGAAGGATTGGGATAAGACATTATAAATACAAACTGTAACATGAAGGATTGAGATAGGACATTATAAATACAAACTGTAACATGAAGGACTGGGATAGGACATTATAAATACAAACTGTAACGTGAGGACTGGGATAGGACATTATAAATACAAACTGTAACGTGAAGGATTGGGATAAGACATTATAAATACAAACTGTAACATGAAGGATTGAGATAGGACATTATAAATACAAACTGTAACATGAAGGACTGGGATAGGACATTATAAATACAAACTGTAACGTGAGGACTGGGATAGGACATTATAAATACAAACTGTAACATGAAGGACTGGGATAGGACATTATAAATACAAACTGTAACATGAAGGACTGGGATAGGACATTATAAATACAAACTGTAACATGAAGGACTGGGATAGGACATTATAAATACAAACTGTAACATGAAGGACTTGGATAGAACATTATCAATACAAACTGTAACGTGAAGGATTGGGATAGGACATTATAAATACAAACTGTAACATGAAGGACTGGGATAGGGCATTATAAATACAAACTGTAACATGAGGACTGGGATAGGACATTATAAATACAAACTGTAACATGAAGGACTGGGATAGAACATTATAAATACAAACTGTAACGTGAGGACTGGGATAGGACATTATTAATACAAACTGTAACATGAAGGACTGGGATAGGACATTATAAATACAAACTGTACCGTGAGGACTGGGATAGGACATTATAAATACAAACTGTAACATGATGGACTGGGATAGGACATTATAATTACAAACTGTAACATGAAGGATTGGGATAGGACATTATAAATACAAACTGAAACATAAAGGACTGGGATAGGACATTATAAATGCAAACTGTAACATGAAGGACTGGGATAGGACATTATAAATACAAACTGTAACGTGAGGACTGGGATAGGACATTATAAATACAAACTGTAACATGAAGGACTGGGATAGAACATTATAAATACAAACTGTAACATGAAGGACTGGGATAGGACATTATAAATGCAAACTGTAACGTGAAGGACTGGGATAGGACATTATAAATACAAACTGTAACATGAAGGACTGGGATAGAACATTATAAATACAAACTGTAACATAAAGGACTGGGATAGGACATTATAAATGCAAACTGTAACGTGAAGGACTGGGATAGGACATTATAAATACAAACTGTAACATGAAGGACTGGGATAGGACATTATAAATACAAACTGTAACGTGAGGACTGGGAAAGGACGTACATTATAAATACAAACTGTAACATGAAGGGCTGGGATAGGACATTATAAATACAAACTGTAACATGAAGGACTGGGATAGGACATTATGAATACAACATATAACATGAAGGACTGGGATAGGACATTATAAATACAAACTGTAACATGAAAGACTGGGATAGGACATTATAAATACAAACTGTAACGTGAGGACTGGGATAGGACATTAAAAAACTGTAACGTGAGGACTGGGATAGGACATTAAAAAACTGTAACATGAAGGACTGGGATAGGACATTATAAATACAAACTGTAACGTGAGGACTGGGATAGGACATTATAAATACAAACTGTAACATGAAGGACTTGGATAGGACATTATAAATACAAACTGTAACATGAAGGACTGGGATAGGACATTATAAATGCAAATTGTAACGTGAAGTACTGGGATAGGACATTAAAAAACTGTAACATGAAGGACTGGGATAGGACATTATAAATACAAACTGTAACGTGAAGGACTGGGATAGGACATTATAAATACAAACTGTAACATGAAGGACTGGGATAGTACATTATAAATACAAACTGTAACATGAAGGACTGGGATAGGACATTATAAATACAAACTGTAACGTGAGGACTGGGATAGGACATTATAAATACAAACTGTAACATGAAGGACTAGGATAGGACATTATAAATACAAACTGTAACGTGAGGACTGGGAAAGGACATTATAAATACAAACTGTAACATGAAGGACTAGGATAGGACATTATAAATACAAACTGTAACGTGAAGGATTGGGATAGGACATTATAAATACAAACTGTAACATGAAGGACTGTGATAGGACATTATAAATACAAACTGTAACGTGAGGACTGGGATAGGACATTAAACAAGAGGCCCAGAGGGCCTGTATCGCTCACCTGGTTTTTTGTTAGTAATTATCACAAGAATCTGACAATTAGAAAAATAAGCAAAATTGACTCCCAAAGTTTAATTTTGAATCACAACCATACAATGATGCTATTGATACCATACAAATATGCTATCCAATACATAGGTTCAGAGACAAAGTAATTTATATGAAAATAGTAGCCTAATTGACCTTTTTGACCTCGCATCTATTGCCGTTTAAGGCCCCGGGGGTCAGCCCTATCATTTGTACAATTTCAAATCCCAACCCTATAAGGATGCTACCATTGCATTATAAGCACTCTTCCTTTCTTAGTTGCAGAGAAGAAGTCGTTTATATGGAAATAGCTAAATTGACCCCTTTTGACCCCACCCTTCAGGCCCCCGGGGGGTCAGCCCCATCATTTGCAAAATTTTGAATCCAAACCCTATAAGGATGTAACCATTGCATTATGAGCGCAATCCCATGTTAAGTTGCAGAGAAAAAGTCATTTATATGGAAATTGACCATTTTTGACCCCGCCCCTCAGGCCCCCGGGGGTCAGCCCTATCATTTGCTCAATTTTGAATCCCCACCCTATAAGGATGCTACCATTGCATTATGGGTGCTATACCATACTTAGTTTCAGAGAAGAAGTCGTTTATATGGAAATAGCCAAATTGGCCCCTTTTGACCCCGCCTCTCAGGCCCCCGGGGGGTCAGCCCCATTATTTGTACAATTTTGAATCCCCACCCTATAAGGATGATATCATTGCATTATGGGTGCTATCCCATGCTTGGTTTCAGAGAAGAAGTCGTTTATATGGAAATAGCCAAATTGAGCCCTTTTGACCCCGCCCCTCAGCCCCCCCCCCCCCCCCCCCCCCCGGGTGTCAGCCCCATCATTTGTACAATTTTGAATCCCCACCCTATAACGATACTACAATTGCATTATGAGTGCTATCTCATGCTTAGTTTCAGAGAAGAAGTCGTTTATATGGAAATAGCCAAATTGACCCCATTTGACCCCGCCCCTCAGGCCCCCGGGGGGTCAGCCCCATCATTTGTACAATTTTGAATCCCCACCCTATAAGGATGCTACCATTGCATTATGGGTGCTATCCCATGCTTGGTTTCAGAGAAGAAGTCGTTTATATGGAAATAGCCAAATTGACCCCTTTTGGCCCTGCCCCTCAGGCCCCCGGGGGGTCAGCCCCATCATTTGTACAATTTTCAGTTAGTAGCCCATAAGGATGCTACCAGTCAAATTTTGTTGAAATCCGACCAGCGGTTATGGAGAAGAAGTCGATTGTTGACGGACGCCGGACGCCGGACGCCGGACGCCGGACGCCGGACGCTGCGGTATCCCATAAGCTCACCTCGGTCCTTTGGACCAGGTGAGCTAAAAACTGTAACATGAAGGACTGGGATAGGACATTATAAGTACAAACTGTAACATGAAGGATTGGGATAGGACATTATAAATACAAACTGTAACATGAAGGACTGGGATAGGACATTATAAATACAAACTGTAACATGAAGGACTGGGATAGGACATTATAAATACAAACTGTAATGTGAGGACTGGGATAGGACATTATAAATACAAACTGTAACATGAAGGACTGGGATAGGACATTATAAATACAAACTGTAACATGAAGGACTGGGATAGGGACATTATAAATACAAACTGTAACATGAAAGACTGGGATAGGACATTAAAAAACTGTAACATGAAGGACTGGGATCGGACATTATAAATACAAACTGTAACATGGAGGACTGGGATAGGACATTATAAATACAAACTGTAACATGAAGGACTTGGATAGGACATTATAAATATATAAACTGTAACGTGAAGGACTGGGATAGGACATTATAAATACAAACTGTAACATGAAGGACTGGGATAGGACATTATAAATACAAACTGTAACGTGAGGACTGGGATAGGACATTATAAATACAACCTGTAACATGAAGGACTGGGATAGGACATTATAAATACAAACTGTAACGTGAAGGATTGGGATAGGACATTATAAATACAAACTGTAACATGAAGGACTGGGATAGGACATTATAAATACAAACTGTAACGTGAAGGATTGGGATAGGACATTATAAATACAAACTGTAACATGAAGGACTGGGATAGGACATTATAAATACAAACTGTAACGTGAGGACTGGGATAGGACATTATAAATACAACCTGTAACATGAAGGACTGGGATAGGACATTATAAATACAAACTGTAACGTGAAGGATTGGGATAGGACATTATAAATACAAACTGTAACATGAAGGACTGGGATAGGACATTATAAATACAAACTGTAACGTGAGGACTGGGATAGGACATTATAAATACAACCTGTAACACGAAGGACTGGGATAGGACATTATAAATACAAACTGTAACGTGAGGACTGGGATAGGACATATAAATACAAACTGTAACGTGAGGACTGGGATAGGACATTATAAATACAAACTGTAACGTGAAGGATTGGGATAGGACATTAAAAAACTGTAACGTGAGGACTGGGATAGGACATTAAAAAACTGTAACATGAGGACTGGGATAGGACATTAAAAAACTGTAACATGAAGGACTGGGATAGGACATCATAAATACAAACTGTAACATATAGGACTGGGATAGGACATTAAAAAACTGTAACATGCCGCTGCCGGGGTTCAAACCAACGGAGCGGTCAGCAATCCAAGAGTGGGCCCCGCTCACCGTTGGTTAACAACGATACACAGTATCCACACTCATCCACACAGCCACAAAAGCTAGCTGTTGGACTAATGCGGCTGAAATGTCCATATCCATGTATCATCACCAAACTTACTTATAAAGGCGTGGATTCTCTAGTAGTTCTCTCTGTGATATGGGCTTTTCAAAGAGACTGTAGATGAAGATTGGTAAGGAGGTAAATGTGATGTTGTACATGGCGAGATTCATCACATCGTATATAGTCTGTAATGTAGAAACACATCAAATCAAAGATGGCGAGATTCATCACATCGTATATAGTCTGTAATGTAGAAACACATCAAATCAAAGATGGCGAGATTCATCACATCGTATATAGTCTGTAATGTAGAAACACATCAAATCAAAGATTAAAAACATCAAGTTGGTATGCTTTCGATTACAAATTCAAGATTTAAATATAAAACAGCCACGTTTGTGTGTGAAAATGGATTTTTATACAAAAGACCCACATTAATCAATTTCAAAATCAATTCAACAGATAAAAGTTTTTCTATGTATAAAACATTGACTTACTTGTTGTGAAAATCCTGAGAAAACTGCATAGTAAAGTTGGGCCGTAACAAAAGCTATATTCTGAAAAAAAGAAATATAAAAAATAATAATAAGAGAAATAAAATAAAAATCCTTCAGTTGATTCTTTATGCGCATTAATGAAAAATTTGAAATCTGGTCAATGGGACACGAGAAACAAGGAATCATTCACGAGTGGCCATTTATGTAGTATTGGATTTACTGACAGACCATTTTTCCTCATTATTTATTAATGATTATAAATATAATAGTTCTGTAAGTTAAATGAATATCACATGACACAAGTGCAAGATTCCGTTAAAAAAATAACTTTTAAGTTAAAATTTTAAGTGATTTATTTATATTATGCAATGCAGGCAATTAATTCTTTATTCTATTAAAATGAAGAAATATAATTAATTGCCTGCATCACAATAAGTGCAACAAATATTCCATATTGTTTTTAATATATAACCATATGACATTGCTGAACACTGAGTATAGTTCCATTATTAGAAGAAAAGAAATTCAAGGAAGAACTTGCGCTATTACACTAAAGAAACATGAATCAATAAATTATATTCAAAATTTTATTTTCTCCCGCCTGTGTATGTCTGTTAATTTTTCTATCACTATACCATGTTTATACTTACCTTATAGAAGAAGTATTGCACTAAATTAGCCAATCTGGTATAGTAATAGTTGCCATGCACCAGAATGGCTCGTTTTAAAAACCGAAATTTGGCAAATGCATAGTCACTGTTACGCACTGCTTGACGACCCTCTTTTCCCATGATGCCTACAATGAGAACATATTCATTAAAATAATTTATTAATCAAAGTAATTATAAGATAACATTTTGTTATTTACCATTTATGTTAAACCTATATCAAGTATAAATGACGATACAAAATGTCAATATTCGACATTACGAAATGTTGACATGAAACATTGATACAAAATGTTGATACAAAATGTTGATAAGAAATAGACTAATATGTTTGTGCTTTACATCCTATCAACTACTGTGGCTCCACTTTCTTAAAACAAATTTAAGTCACAAACAACTTACTAAGTAAATATTTTAGAACAAAATTACATTTACATATATAATAAGCTCAAAGTAACTGTAAGTTTTGACTTTGTGTTGTCTTAATTGTAGTTTTCTTTAAAAAATTTGGGGGTCTTATCTTGTATTGATTTCGAGAATTTGGGGACTGATTTTATCATACTAAGATATCAGAGCATTAAATATTATGGCTGTTGAGACTGGCTGGAAGTTCTATGAAAACCGTTCAGAATAGCCACAAGGCAGAGATTCAATGTCTCGATGATACATGTTACAGGCACACTTCATTGTAAAATCTTTCATTATTATATCTTACCGAGGCCAACGTGCGCCTCTTGTATCATGCTAACATCATTTGCTCCATCACCTATAGCCGCAGTGACAGGACTGGTTTTGGAATTCTTTATCAACTTCACAACCTGCAGTAAAAATAAAACAATTACACCAACCTAAATACAAATTATATCAATTTTTTCAAAGTCAATTTCTATAAAGTGCTAAAATGGTTCCTTTGTTGAGATTCAAAGGAGTTCTATGAAAATTGACATTTAACTTTGACATGTTTTACTGTAATTATAAGTTGCTGCCCTTTAGATCAGTGAGGTTATACTTGCCTCAGCTTTCTGTAGTGGCGACATTCGACAGCATAACACAGCCACACAAGATTCACACAAGGTTCGGAACAGGTCTGTGTGGTCCTTTACAGCGAAGCCCAGACTGGCACCATCCACTATCAAGACAAACGGCTTGTCTCTGGGAGCTTGCTCTTGTCTTCAGAACACATACCGGGTAATTATAAAATAAGCAAAATATTTTCTGCAAGGCATATGCCTAAATGACTCATGAAATTAGTTTCAATGATGTATTCAATGAGGTAACTTTGCCAAGATTTTATTTACAGCAATGATGACCTTGGCCTTATCATATCTTAAAACCCTAAAAAACAAATAGTATATATTTGTACTGAATAAATAGTCTTTATTTCGGGCTTGACCAAATTTTTATTGCAAAGAGTTTACATTTATTACTTCAGTAATTCTCATATCATTTTGTCTGTGGAACTCACCAAAATTTGGAGAATCATTTGCGTTTCTTTGTACTGGGACTCATCAAAATGTTCCAAGACAGTATACTATAGGACCTATATAAATAATTTTCTATTCCTGTTTTAAGTGACTTACATGTTTTTCATTCTGGTCATGACTTCAGAACAGTGGAGTGAGGAAGTCATCTTGGTAATGCGTAGTTCACAGAAGCCTTGTTTGAAATGTCCTGCAGAGTAACTTATATTGACTGCCGTTTCCTCCTTGTCTCCTGTCAGCACCCATACCTATATACACACCACTTACTGGTTAGGGCACACATCATGAAGAACACATATAATTTCACTTTTTTTACTTAAATAATTGCCATAGTTCCCTTAGATTTTTTTAATATTTCAGTCAATTTTATCATTTTTATTGGACAACAACAGGCCTATATCTAAGTCCTCTCCTAGACCTTCATTCTCACACAGAAGGTCACTCTTTAGATTTTTACTCATCTTTTTTAATTTCGTAACAACCTTGATTGTCCAGTGTCATTTTACCTTGATGCCAGACTGTTGTAATGACTGAATGGTGTCTGGTACCTCATCCTGGAGTTTATCCTCAACAGCTGTAGCTCCAAGAAGATCCAGATCTCTCTCAACGTACTCAAAAACGTCATCCAACTATATTAAATCATGATAATGCAATTAAAGAATTGTAAATACAGCATAACTTTCGAAACTGAATGTCATCGGAACCAGCATATTTGGCCGGTTTAAGCAGATTTCACGAGTTTTAATTACTAATACTGATTAATAAGTCCACTTTTAGGTTACCAAATGACCATCTATCTACATATCTATAGGTGGTGCAATGTGCTGAGCAATCATTGTGACATTATTTTCTGTAACCCAAGGTAAAAAGACGCCCAGTTTGTGAGCCGTTGACATAGGTGAATGAGGGAGATAGACAATCCTTATAAATGGTAAAATACAATAAGAAGGTAATTACCAAAGCCTCTCGGTTCTCCAGACTATTCCTGGCTTGTCGAAGTCGATTGTCAATGTCTATATACTCCTCAGTAGTAAGCAGGCGCCTTGCTAACACAAGTGTTCTAAGGCCAAGCTGTCACAAAAAACAAACAAAATATACCACGGCAAGAAAACTACCATAAAACTAAAAACAAATATGATACAACATATTTCCTTATATCATTTTAATCAAACATTTTAGGATACTTGGTGTTTATTCTGAAGAACTGCTTATCTCTGAAAGTATTTCACATGGTATCTCCAAATAGAGCTTAGTTACAAATTATTTGTTTCCTTTGTAAAACAAACTTATATGTTGCATTGTCACTATGTTCCCTCTCTATGTTAGATTTGACAAGTCTGAAAGAATTGGTTTGAAAATTATTCTGAACTTTTCATCACATCATCCCATGAACTTAGGAATCCTAACTAGGAGATCTGGCCCCGATTTCTCGAAACAAACTTAAGTCAAAAACTGGCTTAAGTCATAAATTTTCATATAAGTTACATAAGGAGAAAAGCTTAAATTTTGACTTAAGTCTGCACTTTTGTTTCGAGAAATCTGGGCCTGGTACTTACCAATGCATAGTCATTGACATGTTCTAAGGTGACCTCCTTCGCTCCGGACCTCACACGATCCAGAATGGCTGACTCAGCACCCTTACATAACAGGTAAATCTCATCTGGTGGGAACAAATCAAAATATTTCATCTTAGATTTAAAGAATGCTACAAATTATCAACTACTTTATTTTCTCATTACTCAGCATGCAGATTGTTCCATTTTTGCACATTACAGAGTTATTTCCCTTGATCGAAGAAGTTAATTGTACATTATTTTATGTCGCACTCGCAAACACACGACGTCACCATCGATACCTACCCACAGGGACAGATATCTAAGACGTAATATATCTGTTGACAGCAATTTTTACCTTCCCGTGTTTTTATGTTTTAGCATTACTTAAATGATAATTTTCAATATAATCTGACATCAATTATCCATTATAACATTGACCTTGCCAGTGCTGTATGACCCTGACATTCATTTCTCATATGACCTTGACATTGTCTTTTCTATCTGACTCTGACCTTGTTCATTCTGTACGATGACACTCATCCTTTTCCTGGTTGGATCAAAGTCAAGTACATGTAACAGTTTGTAACGTCTCATTTCACCCTTAAAGGTCACCTCCAAACGGTCGTCATGGATACCATGTAGGACAATGCCATATCTGTAAAGATGAAGAAATTGGATTCATTTCCAGAGGATCAATATCTATCAAGATCCTACATACAAGGCTATTGATAGTTCTTGTACATCATATACAGATAAAGGTATGCTATGTACTGAAGATTAGTGATATTTTCACAATATTAGTATTTCCTGGAAATCAGAAATGTTTTTGTCAAACTAGGAGTTTTAGCTAGACAACAGCTAATTAATAACCTCAAGTTTCATTAAATCTGACCCAGTAGTTTAAGAGAAGTTGTCTTGACAAACAGACAGGCAGAGGGACAAACAGACGGACAGACAGACAGACAGACAAGCCAATTCCAGAAAACCCCAAACTTTTGTTGCAAGCTGGTAAAAGGGTGAGGGGGGGAGGGGGGAGGTTGCATAAAAAATATGTCCCTGCCTCCATAAGAAATCAGAATGAGACAGACCTTGAAAGGACAGAATAACAGAAAATCATACCTACATAGCCTGCTTTTTCAAACAGTGATTCACTTGATCACATGATAAATGAAATTTTCATTCATCTATAGCTGCAAAATATGCACTTGTGATTACATCTTTTTTTCTTAAGTTGGCCAGTAGGTAAAGAATGGAGTACTTCAGAAAATGTAAAATTATGTCAAGTTAGCTCCAAAAGAAATAATTTTATCTTGATTTGAAAATTGTGGCTAGCTTATCACCTATTGAATAACTAGACCCTGGTGAAAAGTGAGGGTATAATCACTGACTGTCCATCAAACCAAGAATTTTTTATTTCCAAAGTATCCCCAACAAAACATAACCTGGGATATTTTTTACCAATGTTAATATCTATACGGAAACTCTCACCTTCTACAAGCTTCAGCGAATGCTTTCTCATCTGGAGATGATGACTGGTATTCGTAGTCCATGCCTGAGTGATCGTATACTCTTTCTGAACTTTTTTCAGTCAAGTGTGACTGAGGGTGATCCACTCGTGTTGTATGACACAGGGCTAAAACAGTGAAAAAGTCCTCCATCTTTTTCTGTTAAGAAGAAAAGAAGATCAGTCATTAAAACTTGATTTGATTAAACATTCTTACCAGATTCCATACCAGTAGTAAATGTTACTAGTCTTGTGCCTAGAAGTATTTTAGAAAATGTCAGACAATATATGCAGTTGTTGTGTCATTTAATGTAAGCATGCTAAGGATAGTGCAATCATTTTGATTGACTCAAGATTATCTTTTACATTGCAGAGCGAAAGCTCAATAAGTGGCCATTTTGTTTATGTTGATAACATTTGTTTTCATACTAAATTCGACTTTCTGATTGGTCGATTCTTTTTCCTCACACCTCTTTGAAGAAACATGAGGCCCAAGGGCCTTAATGGTCATCTGACAATATTGGCAATAGTCATATAGGAAATTAATCAGATATGGTGTCTTGGTAGCCATCTTTGATTTGGGATCAACCAGAGATGTAACACTTTGTAAAGATCATATCAAGATAATTTCTGGCAAGTTTCAGCCATTAATCACACCAGTAGAACCTCAGAAGAAGTTCAAAATGTGTTTTCAAAATGGCGGCTGTAGCGGCCATCTTGGATTTCGAATCGACCCGAAAAATAACAACACTTGGTCAGGACCATGTCAGATCATTTCATGCAAGTTTCAGCTAAATCACACTAGTTGAACTTGAGAAGAAGTTTAAAATGTGAAAAGTTTACGCAGAGCAGATGGCTCACAAAGACAGACAAAGCATGATTACTATAAGTCATCCTGACCCTTTGGGTCAGATGACCTAAATTCTAAGCTGATTAAGGTAATAATTATATAATCCTTTTATTTATTGCTTTATCTTTTATTTGTATATCAAATATCATGTTTACTTACTGTCATCTGAGTAACGGGCCTTCCTTGCATTTGAGGATTTCTTTTTTCTACCAAGATATAGTCCACCTCCATATACTTATCCCCACCTATAGAACACTCTCGGAACTGCATCTCATTCTCCGTCAGTGTCCCTGTCTTGTCTGTGAACAGGTACTCCACCTACATACAACAAAGTAAAAAATGATTCAAGTTAATAATGTTTTCTTTTACTCTATCCTAGGCTAGCTCTGCTGAATCAGTACTTTCTGAGAAATAGTAGAAAAAAAGCTCTTTACAGACAGAAGGATGATGAACCACTGATGAAAGGTGATTTTAATAGCCCACCATGTCATGATGGTTTGCTAGAAACTTTGAATTTATTTTAAAAAAGAAACATTTTGTTAAGTTGTAGACCTATCTAGGCTAGTCCTTCCCTCGAGACACGTACTGATGATGACATCTAACAGAGGATATGTCACACATGTATGATATTCGGTGGAAGAGGTATTATTGCCACATATATATCTTAACTCAGCAAACAAAGCATCCCCTTCTACTATGTAATATTCACATTAGTCAATACAAGCATACTGTTATTGACAAGAAAATACAATGTTATTGACAAGAAAATACAATGTTATTGACAAGAAAATACAATGTTATTGACAAGAAAATACAATGTTATTGACAAGAAAACGTTTGAAGATTTCTGATTTGTGAAACCTTTATTAAGACACCCACATCTCGATAATTGATGATCTAGTAAGTTCTGATGTCTAGTCCCTTTGACATTTATAAATTAAATTGTTTAAAATTGAAAAATTGAAATCTAAATTGACCTCATAAGTTAAGGAGGTATACTATAATAATACTATTATTATACATTTACATATAAGTAATGATGTCAGATGAAAATACTAGGATTACAGTTTCATGGAAAATAGATGCTTTGTGTACTAACCTGGCCCAATTCCTCATTGAGATCAGATGTATTTGCTTTAGCTGGCTGCTCCATTTTTTCATCATACATATCAAGGTCCCAGCCAAAATATAACGAGCCTATAAACTTCTGTATTTCTGGAAAACACGATGAATTGGAAAAAAAAAGTATAATTTGTAAACTACTAATCAGCAAAACAATCAATAATGTTCATGACAGATACAGTTTGATTAAAATGAAATTAATCTGGGCCCAGTTTCACAAACATTTTCTAACTTCAAGGGAATCCTTAAATTAAAATTCTAATTTTCAAAATAGTGAAATTCCTTTAAATTTGACACCATACATTGAATCAAATGGATATGCTTGATTCACAATTATATTGTAACTTCCATGTAGTTTTAATTCCATTTTCAACCATGTTATATCTAACTCCTCTTTCCAAAATCTAACATGTTAGGAAAAAATTAATCATAGGAAAATTTTTTGACTTCTCTTAGCAATGCTTTTCTATAAAGAATAAACTTAATTAGAAAGAGCTTTAGTTTAATTTGAGAATTACAATAGTTACAATGTTGAAACTAATGGTTATAAGGCATCATAAATGTCATCCTCGATACTCCAGGGGTTCCGATCACTTACAATCTCTACACCCCTGGACTATCTCATAATAGTGAAATTGAAGGTAGCTCAGCGGAAAACATTTGACCAATCACAGGCCAGCAATGATTTCCTTTGAAGACTACAGAGAGACCGACGCCTTACATCAAAGCCACACAGTCAACCACAGTGTACCATTATACGGCTCTTTTGGTGTAAATCAAATGACTAAATTACCTTTTCTATTCTGTTGCCTCCAGTATTACTATGAGATAGTCCAGGGGTGTAGAGATCGTAAGTGATCGGAACCCCTGGAGTATCGAGGATGCATAAATGTTTGTCCATTTGAATGATTTTCACAGCTATATTCATCATACCTTTTGGTATTTGATAGATTACTGAAATGCCATTAGTCAACTGTGTTGCATCTTTAATGAACTGTAAAAAGTAAATAATACAAAGAAATACTCACCTACAGTTACATACATAGATATTGGAATGAAATAGTTAAATAGCACCATGAAAGACAGGAATGTTTCTACTGCTCGAAGTGCCTGAAAAATAGAATAATAGGATTTTATCCATCACATCTACAAAATAAATGTAAGAATTAAATCATCAATTAATACCAATAATATGTAAATTGTCTTCAATATTCTCCAATCATAGACAAACGTACCATAGTTTTTGTAGAAATTTTTGAAACTTTACATTTAAGGAAATGTCAATCAAGTTTTTCATGAAATTATAAATTCATTATAATGACAGCACATTTGCTTGAGAAAGAATATAAGAAAAAATAATGTACTGGTACAGTGCATGTAAAGGTGAGGTCAACCACATTTAAGTTAATTGTGTCTGATACCGATGATACCAATATTGAGAAAATATTCAAAGAATGCTTCTCACTTAAAAACGATGACAATCCTCATAAGTGTAATTGTACCATGATCAGTTAGTACAATAATCATGATTTCTGACCAGTTAGTACAATAATCATGATTTCTGACCAGTTAGTACAATAATCATGATTTCTGACCAGTTAGTACAATAATCATGATTTCTGACCAGTTAGTACAATAATCATGATTTCTGACCAGTTAGTACAATAATCATGATTTCTGACCAGTTAGTACAATAATCATGATTTCTGACCAGTTAGTACAATAATCATGATTTCTGACTTTTCAGCTGTGGTGTACTGACTGTTAACTAAGGTTTACTTACTGTGAGTTCTGATTCTTTGTCCATGTCTGGGACGTACCACAGTTTGTCCTTAACATTGGAATGATTCACAAACCAATATTTCAGGCCAGTACACGTCACCGATTCCACCAACAAAACGACGAGGAAGATGATCAAAAATGTATTCATCGCTCTGAAAACATAGTTTTATTTACTGTAACAGTTCTAGTAAGAAATATCTTCAAACACAAGTGACTCTACCTTCATGTGAAGTTTGAACAGGATAAAACAGGAATGGATGAAACTTTATAAGAAAAAGGTGCATCCTCGATACTCCAGGGGTTACTATCACTGATGTTATATCCACCCCTGGACTCAATCATGGCAAAACTGAAGGCCAAAGTAAATGTAGTATTTCAGACAGTATTGCATTATCATGGCAAACATAAAGGTATACATCTATATGAAGATAGGTGATTTAGTTTTACCTCTCAACTTTAGAAAACTTTGTAACTTTATTTTTGGAATTCAATGCCATTTTGGTTTCTGGTCCAGTGTATATTGCACAACCTACAAAAGACAATCAAGTGATTATAATTGACACATGTTATGACATACACCGAACTAAAACCTTAAGATATCATTATCATATGCTGTAACCAGACTATTCATCAGTCATGCAGATTGTCTATTAGTTTGATTGAAAACCAGCAGGTTATAAGTTATCATGTCAAGTCCAATTAATCCAGAGTTATCCAACCTTGTGACATCCTTAACCACATTAAAAATAAATCATTTTCTTCTTCCACTTTTTGGTTTATTGAGAAATCAAATTTTTGATATAATTTTTCAAACTGCAGGTATCATTTCTGTAGACTTTGCATTTGATCTTAACTTGAGCTTGATCTTTAACATTTCAATTATAAAGACTTAATTTTTTCTGACCATGAAGTATCTACTTTACCATAAATATAAGGTGTATTTTTTAATCTTGCCCCACGAAGAAGTATGTTGGGTGGACCAAGAGAACTGACTTCTTCCTTTATGCTTGATTTGACCGTGATGCGCCCGTTGAACCTGTACAAGTCGGCGATCGGCTGCTGGCACTCTATGTATGCTTGGAGGTCCTGGAAGTCAGGAACAGTCCGGTACCTCCGTGTATCTGCTACACACATATGCGTCTGGCAACAGAAAAGATGGGATATTAAAAAAGGAAAAAAACAAAACAAATCTTTCTGGCTCAAATTTAAGATGATGACTTTCTCCATTTAGCCCTATGGCTGTCATATTACATTACTAGCAATTGCCAATTGACAAAGTGTGTGACCCCTGACTTTAAAAGGCCAAAATAAACTACAGGTTCATGACCATATCTCATAGGTCACCCTATAAAAAGCACTGCAATATGTCTCTCACTCTCTCCATGCTTGTTTGTCATTCAGGCTCACGTTAAATAGTTCAAGTTTAAAATGATGTCATATTACAAAAACAAAATATACTGAATTATCATCAAAGGGAAAAATATGGATATGAGTCAAGTCACACATACAATTTATATATAACAACTTATACTAATAACTAATCAAAGAAAAATAAAAAGAATTATACATTTATCATTAATTCAATTGAATGGATTTCTAGTTTTTAAAGAAAACAATCTTTATCATTATAAAAGTTTTTATAATTAATAAACAATATGTTAATTATGTTGTTAAGAAATTGTAAAAGTTAGAATTTGGTATGGAGGTTTTTCTTTCACTGAGTATATATATAATGTAATTTATCATGTAATTTATCATAGAATATTTTACCCACGGGTACTTTAATATCAGTAATTTCTTTCATAGTTATTACCTTTAGGTTTGTTTCTCCGTCGAGATTGGCTGTGGTGACATAACATTGACCCTCCTCATCACATGACGATAACATGACCAAGTCACATGGAAACTCCTGGTTTTTTTCTACCCGTACAATGTCTCCCACCTGTAAAAATACAGTTACTCATTACAGCTGTACTACAGCTACCCTAACGATGTCACCTACCTGTAAAAAAATAGTTACTCATTACAGCTGTACTATAGCTAACCTAACGATGTCTCCTACCTGTAAAAATACAGTTACTCATTACAGCTGTACTATAGCTACCCTAACGATGTCCCCTACCTGTAAAAATACAGTTATTCATTACAGCTGTACTATAGCTACCCTAACGATGTCTCCTACCTGTAAAAATCCAGTTACTCATTACAGCTGTACTATAGCTACCCTAACGATGTCTCCTACCTGTAAAAATATAGTTACTCATTACAGCATTACTATAGCTACCCTAACGATGTCTCCTACCTGTAAAAATACAGTTACTCATTACAGCTGTACTATAGCTAACCTAACGATGTCTCCTACCTGTAAAAATACAGTTACTCATTACAGCTGTACTATAGCTACCCTAACGATGTCCCCTACCTGTAAAAATATAGTTACTCATTACAGCTGTACTATAGCTACCCTAACGATGTCTCCTACCTGTAAAAATATAGTTACTCATTACAGCTGTACTATAGCTAACCTAACAATGTCTCCTATCTGTAACAATCCAGTTACTCATTACAGCTGTACTATAGCTAACCTAACGATGTCTCCTACCTGTAAAAATACAGTTATTCATTACAGCTGTACTATAGCTAACCTAACGATGTCTCCTACCTGTAAAAATACAGTTACTCATTACAGCTGTACTATAGCTACCCTAACGATGTCTCCTACCTGTAAAAATACAGTTACTCATTACAGCTGTACTATAGCTAACCTAACGATGTCTCCTACCTGTAAAAATACAGTTATTCATTACAGCTGTACTATAGCTAACCTAACGATGTCCCCTACCTGTAAAAATACAGTTACTCATTACAGCTGTACTATAGCTAACCTAACGATGTCTCCTACCTGTAAAAATATAGTTACTCATTACAGCTGTACTATAGCTAACCTAACAATGTCTCCTACCTGTAAAAATACAGTTACTCATTACAGCTGTACTATAGCTAACCTAACGATGTCTCCTACCTGTAAAAATACAGTTATTCATTACAGCTGTACTATAGCTAACCTAACGATATCTCCTACCTGTAAAAATACAGTTACTCATTACAGCTGTACTATAGCTAACCTAACAATGTCTCCTACCTGTAAAAATACAGTTACTCATTACAGCTGTACTATAGCTAACCTAACAATGTCTCCTACCTGTAAAAATACAGTTATTCATTACAGCTGTACTATAGCTAACCTTACGATGTCTCCTATCTGTAAAAATACAGTTATTCATTACAGCTGTACTATAGCTAACCTAACAATGTCTCCTACCTGTATCAAGAGGCGCATGGGCCTAATTAACGGTCACCTGAGTTCGGATACATAATGAAACAAAGACATATACTGACCCTTGAAGTCGGTCAGTGATTTTATAAATTTGACTTTTTAATCTATGAAGAGTATTTGCACAAACCTGTGAATTCAAAACTACCACTAAAATTAGTACATTTACAGTAGCATATGAAATAATAATTGGGACACAAAATGACTGGCAATGAGTGTAAAAAGGATAAGACAGGACAGACAAGAGAAGTGAACTAAACTGATATCTGTCTTAGCAACACCCTCAGTATAAGACAACCTGCTTATTATAAACTGTAACTTTCTTAGACCCCCACAAGGTCATCTATAACACCATCTGACCTGTGTATAAAGACTACTTGGCTATAGAATCTAATGGAATTTTACATGGGTCTGTCAAGTGGACAGGGATATTTCAACAAGAGTGAAAGATTTTGTAATGTCAACCAAAGGCTTGCCGAGGGTTGACGGCCAATATCTTTAATGAGGGTTGAGATATCCCTGTCCACTTGACAGACCCATGTTTAATTCTTTTTCTCCCATTCTTAGTAGAAGAAAAAAAAGAAGATGAAATTCCCGTGTGTTTCCAGCTATGCAGGTGACGTCACCTACAATGCACGCCGCATGTATTGATGACATAACATAACTGTCTAGCGCGTGTGAGCTGTCTTAATATTGATAACAATAATTATAATGTACAGTCTATAAGGACCATCTGAGGGACCAAGAAAAATGTCTTTATAGTTGGGTGGTCCTTATACACATGTCAAATTGTGTTGAAACTGACCATATGGTACCTTGGGAAAATGGTCTCATTAAGCAGGGGGTCTTTATACAGAGGTGGTCGCTAAGGCGGGTTTGATTTTAGATGTACACTTGTATTTCAAAAGTTGATAATAATTTCATTCTTGTATCATTTTATATTTATTGCATTTAAAGGCAATTTCAAGGTGAATTCTACCAACGAAAAGGTGGTTTTAATTTTGAAAACTTGAAATTCACAGAACATACTACATTTTAATCTTTTAGTCTATACACAATATATCTGGAAATGTTTTTTCCTCTCTCTGATAGTTTATGATGACCTAATAGATGATCTGGTTTTTTTAGATGTTATGATACCTCTGCTGTTGTTACTGACAATTCAGTTATCTATTGCTGTGTACATAATGATGGACTGGGAAGTTATTTGAACCGTTTGATATAATGTCAAATGTCAAATCACCCTTTATCAAGACACAAATGAACCAAAAATGGTCACATGATGTACAATTACTTATAAATTGAATATAGAAGAAGACAACTAAAATAATGTTGAACACAATAAACCCGTCGGTGAGCGGAGGCCGAACATAGAATCTACTCATGCATCTAATTATCTATATTGTCTACCTATTGTAGATACAAATGTACCTACTACATGTAAACTACAACTGATAACTTATCTACAGTAAATATACACACAAGGTGTACGCTAGATAAAACGGTGACATCTTAACCCCGATATTACGGTGGCCATCTCTGATATATAGTACTACAGGTCCAGCATGTCAAATCAGAAACATATACTCAAACAAATTGGAAACATCTTTATTTTTTTTGCTGACGGTTATAGGCAATTTCTCTTGGCTAACTACTTAGTATTATTTTAAAAATTTATAAATCAAAATAAATTTCAAACTTTATGATCTAATATATGACCACTTTTCCCATTATGATGGTTAAATCTGATTGTTTCAAACATGAAAATAAGTAATTTCACCTCTTTTTTTTTTTTGGATAGATTAACTAAAATATTTTTCTTTTATTAATATATTTGAGCCAAAACAATATTTATTTCAAAACTTGTGTCCATACCATCTAAAAATTTCTTTTATTACTCATCAATTGAAAGTCATTCTTTTATGTCTAACTGTAAATTAGTACTTAGTATATTGAAAAACCCCTTGACCCAGACAGGGGTACCTCTGTTGATCGTATGTACATGATGGTATATCATACATATTTTGTTTCTGGTCAAATACAGAGCACATATTATTTCTCATAGGTTTATAGTCTAGAAAGTTATTACTAATCTGGGGATACATATCTATTTATAAATATTCAAAATGACATAAAATTTCATTTCATAAAATTTTTTTAGTTGTGTCAATAAGAAAAGGCATGTTTTTAATTGAAAAAGTTCAAATGCCACATAGAAGATTATATTAAAACAAGAGGCCCATGGGCCTTAACGGTCATCTGACTATTAGCACTATACAACGTAGTCGTTTAAAGATTTTAGCCTATTTGACCCCTGTGACCTTGAATGAAGGTCATTCATTTGAAAAAACTTGGTAGCCCTTCATCTCAGCATGCTGCAGGCCCAATATGAGTATCCCGGGCATTTCAGTTCTTGAGAAGAAGTCGTTTAAAGATTATAGCCTATTTGACCTCTGTGACCTTGAATAAAGATCAAGGTCATTCATTTGAACAAACTTGGTAGCTCTTCATCCCAGCATGTCACAGGCCAAATATCAGGTCTCTAGGCCTCCTATTTATTCTCAAGAAGTTATATAAAGATTTTCACCTATTTGTCCCCTGTGACCTTGAATGAAGGTCAAGGTCATTCATTTGAAAA
This sequence comes from Argopecten irradians, assembly GCF_041381155.1. NCBI lineage: Eukaryota > Metazoa > Mollusca > Bivalvia > Pectinida > Pectinidae > Argopecten > Argopecten irradians. Next base: position 9,021,413 of record NC_091147.1, on the reverse strand, counting down.
AACTTGGTAGCCCTTCATCTCAGCATGCTGCAAGCCTAATATGAGTATCCCGGGCATTTCGGTTCTTGAGAAGAAGTCGTTTAAAGATTTTAGCCTATTTGACCTCTGTGACCTTGAATGAAGATCAAGGTCATTCATTTGAACAAACTTGGTAGCCCTTCATCCCAGCATGTCACAGACCCAATATAAAGTCTTTAGGCCTTTTAGTTATTGAGGAGAAGTCGTTTGAACGAAAAGTTTACAAACGGCGCACTGCAACGGAAGAAGCATGATGACTATAGGTCTGGTCATCCTGACCCTTCAGGTTAGATGACTTATGATGCAAAATGAAGGACAGTAATCATAATAGCCTTAGGGTCCTCATTAAGCTGACTACTCAACAGCCACAATATAATACAGAGTCCTCATCAAGGACATACCTTGATCTTCATGGCTTTTATTTCCTGGAGTTCTCCATCTCTGATCACTAGTGTCCTCCTGTTATTGACTTCTTTGTCTGCTTTGTGTCGTAAAAAGTCCTCATAGCCCTGATAACATAGACAAAGACCATCACTGAAGAAACTGTTTTTCTGTATGTCTGTCAATCATTTAGTTTGTCCAACATGGATCAATCTTGTCTGTTTGTCTGTCTGTCTGTCTGTCTGTCCATCATTTAACAAACTTGTCTGTTTGTCTGTCTGTCCATCATTTAACAAACTTGTCTGTTTGTCTGTCTGTCCATCATTTAACAAACTTGTCTGTTTGTCTGTCTGTCCATCATTTAACAAACTTGTCTGTTTGTCTGTCTGTCTGTCCATCATTTAACAAACTTGTCTGTTTGTCTGTCTGTCTGTCTATCCATCATTCAACAAACTTGTCTGTCTGTCCATCATTTAACAACCTTGTCTGTTTGTCTTGTCTGTCCATCATTTAACAACCTTGTCTGTTTGTCTGTCCATCATTTAACAACCTTGTCTGTTTGTTTGTCTGTCCATCATTTAACAAACTTGTCTGTTTGTCTGTCTGTCCATCATTTAACAAACTTGTCTGTTTGTCTGTCTGTCCATCATTTAACAAACTTGTCTGTTTGTCTGTCTGTCCATCATTTAACAAACTTGTCTGTTTGTTTGTCTGTCCATCATTTAACAAACTTGTCTGTTTGTCTGTCTGTCTGTCCATCATTTAACAAACTTGTCTTTTTGTCTGTCTGTCCATCATTTAACAACCTTGTCTGTTTGTCTGTCTGTCCATCATTTAACAACCTTGTCTGTTTGTCTGTCCATCATTTAACAACCTTGTCTGTTTGTCTGTCTGTCCATCATTTAACAAACTTGTTTGTTTTTTTGTCTGTCCATCATTCAACAAACTTGTCTGTCTGTCCATCATTTAACAAACTTGTCTGTTTGTCTGTCTGTCCATCATTTAACAACCTTGTCTGTTTGTCTGTCTGTGTGTCTATCCATCATTCAACATACTTGTCTGTCTGTCCATCATTTAACAACCTTGTCTGTTTGTCTGTCTGTCCATCATTTAACAAACTTGTCTGTTTGTCTGTCTGTCCATCATTTAACAAACTTGTCTGTTTGTCTGTCTGTCCATCATTTAACAAACTTGTCTGTTTGTCTGTCTGTCCATCATTTAACAACCTTGTCTGTTTGTCTGTCTGTCCATCATTTAACAACCTTGTCTGTCTGTCTGTCCATCATTTAACAAACTTGTCTGTTTGTCTGTCTGTCCATCATTTAACAACCTTGTCTGTTTGTCTGTCCATCATTTAACAAACTTGTCTGTTTGTCTGTCTGTCCATCATTTAACAACCTTGTCTGTTTGTCTGTCCATCATTTAACAACCTTGTCTGTTTGTCTGTCCATCATTTAACAAACTTGTCTTATTGTTTGTCTGTCCTATATAACAAAGTTTTTGGAGGTTGGAAGGAAGGTATATTATACAGTATAACTTATCTAAACCGGATGTGAACGGGACCAGTCTATTTGTTCGGTTTATACAGGTGTCCAGTTTATAGAGGATAGAACCTTATCACAATATGTTCACATGGAAATCATCAGAAGATTTTTTTTAATTACAGCACAAACATTTATTCTCACATATGTACATGGTAGAACACAGAATTCCATCCTACTGTTTCTTGGTTTCTGAGGTGTATACATGTACGATCCATTTCTCTTGGTGTGCTACATTCAAATGAACTCTCAGAAGTTATGTGTATATTTTATTGTTAGAAATGACCGTGAAAAGTATTCACAAATACATTGTTCATGTAACAAAACCGTTGAATGAAAAGTGAAAAGTTGTCACTTATCTAGCCCTTAGTATACCGATACAGGTAAATCCCCTTAGGCGCCTCATGATTAGTCCCATGTTGTGAAAACATTGCTGCCGGTTTGCCCAAGTTAATTTTACAAAGAAAGGTATATTAACATTACCTGGACAGTTCCGGTTTTCAGAGTAGACAGGTTCCGGATTATGCAGGTTTTGGGTACTATAGTTTATTAAGAAATTTGCCGGGACCAAACAAATTAATCGGTATAGACAAGTTTCCGGTTTATACAGGGTTCGGTTTAGACAAGTTATACTGTACTTATACCTGTTTGATGAACACCAGATGGGCCATACTAGTGATGGATGATGGAGGGTAGGGGGGTGGGGAGGGAAGGTAGGGGTAGGGGGGATTGGGAGGGAGGATAGGGGTAGGGTTTTGAGGGTCACATGTAAGGAAGAAATACAAGATTTCTCACCTGTTTGATGGCAGTAACAGACACGACGAACACCAGAGGGGCCATACTAGTGATGGATGATGGAGGGTAGGGGGTGGGGAGGGAAGGTAGGGGTAGGGGGGATTGGGAGGGAGGATAGGGGTAGGGTTTTGAGGGTCACATGTAAGGAAGAAATACAAGATTTCTCACCTGTTTGATGGCAGTAACAGACACGACGAACACCAGAGGGGCTATACTAGTTATGGGTGTAACAGGTGTATCAATCATCAACTGAAAACAAAACACAGTTCATCTGTAGTAAAAGAGATGTTTCATTTGATTTTGTTCTCCAACTGATTATTTATGGTATCAACGATCAGTTCAAAATGTCAGCAAAGATACCAGACAACAACACGCAAAAACTTTGTCAGAGAATGAAGCTTTAAATTCATTTTTTTTAAAAAGGTATTTGTATAAGATACCTATGAGAGTTATTTAAACAAGTGTATTTTTATTTACATACCTGTATAATGCCAACACATAGAAAGTAGAAGTTAGCTATCCTCCGGAACTGCTCGAACAGGTTCTTAGGCAGGAAATTAAGTACAGTATACTGTAACAAATACACAAGTACAAAATACACACAAAAACACCACAAGCTTATAGTTATGTTACAGTACATGTATACGAAATGTGAAAAATATTACAAGCATTTGTATATAATTACAACTGAATAATGTAAGGATTCAAAGGGGTATAACTTTAAAAAAAAGTTTGAGGTGACTTTTTCCTATACAAATCTATACTGTATATAATTCCATCATGTTTCATTGAAATCCTTCCTGTTTTTCTCCGTTTCCAATTATTTTGTAACAAAGGGGCATAATCCTGTTAACAGATTCTAATATAAATTAGGAATATCTACATTGTAGAAGGTTATTTACATAAAGTTTCTTTGAGATCCCTCCAGTAGTGTAAAAGGAGTAGCCTGTCAATGATTTATTGAGAAGGGACATAACTCTGCAATCATAGTAGTTTTGGATGATTAGCCGTTAAAAAGTTTGTACCGGAGGGGCATACAACTATAAAGGTGGCAGTACTTGTTCTTAGATTAGGCACATCTGCATTGTTTAATGATAATTGGTTTTGTTAAAATCCTTCCAGTAGTTTAGGAGAAGTAGTTGGTTGATTGTTATATCTGCAGATGAACAGACAAAAAACAACCTAAATCATATATAATAACACTCCAACTTTCAATTTGTTAGTTGGGTGAGGGTGTGTGTGGTTTACAATCAAACAGTTAGTTCCAATCGAGCACCAATTACTGTATTTAGGCACTAGCTTGTATACCTGGTAGCCAAAAATTACTATATGGAGGGCCTTACATGCCCATAAACAGCTGTCTATAAAATTGTAGATAATTTCATTGTTACTACCGATAGCATGTACATGTATATTGACCTGACTATATAAGTGTGTACTTGTCATGAAGACCAGGTGAGTTGATTAACTTTATCAATGAAATATTCATCCTAAGGGAGTGTCTAACAGGACAGTCTATCTACCTGTGTATTATCTTAATCAATAGGCAGCACCTGTACCAGGTAAACAGTGAATAGGATAGATTAAACAACTCTCATATGTGGATAGGGAAAATTAGGGATATTCTACCAGAGGGTCAAGCAATATGTAATACCCATGATTTTACAATATTTTGTGATCCCAGAGGTAGACTTATAATTCTCCTTCATATATGAATATGAAGGATAGGGATATTTTATCAAAGGGCAAGTAAATATTATAGTAATACCAGAGCTTTGCATACTGATGGTTTTACAATATATTATATGATCCTGAGATGAGGTGATACCACAGATGAGACGACCCTGTTGTTTACCTTAGATGTGATAACCCTGCTGTTTACCTTAGATGTGATGACCTGCTGTTTACCTTAGATGTGATAACCCTGCTGTTTACCTTAGATGTGATGACCTGTTGTTTACCTTAGATGTGATAACCCTGTTGTTTACCTTAGATTAGATGACCCTGTTGTTTTACCTTAGGTGAGATAACCCTGTTGTTTACCTTAGATGAGATGACCCTGTTGTTCACCTTAGATGAAATGGCCCTGTTGTTTACCTTAGATGAAATAACCCTGTTGTTTACTTAGATTAGATGACCCTGTTGTTTTACCTTAGATGAGATAACCCTGTAGTTTACCTAAGATGAGATAACCCTGTAGTTTACCTTAGATGAGATGACCCTGTTGTTTACCTTAGATGAGATGACCCTGTTGTTTTACCTTAGATGAGATAAGCCTGTTCTTTACCTTAAATGAGATAACCCTGTAGTTTACCTTAGATGAGATAACCCTGTTGTTTACCTTAGATGAGATAACCCTGTTGATTACCTTAGATGAGATAACCCTGTTGTTTACCTTAGATGAGATAACCCTGTAGTTTACCTTAGATGAGATGACCCTGTTGTTTACCTTAGATGAGATGACCCTATTGTTTACCTTAGATGAGATAACCCTGTGGTTTACCTTAGATGAGATGACCCTGTTGTTTACCTTAGATGAGATGACCCTGTTGTTGGGAAACTTCTGTGTATGGAGTACAGCGACATCCTCACCAGGGTATGGTCTAGCGTTTCCCACATAAACTTTCCTGTCTGATAGAATTTGTTTCTTCACACATCCCTGTAATGTCAGAAACAACAGCTGTTATACGGTACTTCTATATCATAACACAACACACTAACCACTTACAAACCTCCAATGTGGGCAGATGAATGAAATATAAGAATTATTTGCTCAAATTATTTGAGAGAACCAAAATTAGAAACATAGAGCCTTTCTTATTGAAGCTCTGTAGGTTCCGTTGTCCATGCTTGGATATCTCATGAGTAGCGGGGCAATTGAGACATTCACAGGGTCCTGGTCTGAAATTTTTTAACTAACAGTATTGATATTTATATTATAGTATCAAGTGTAGATTTTGTGATTTCGGCTTAGTTTTTGAGGTATCCATTAGAGGTGAGACGACATTTTGAGCGGACAGGGGAAATGTCTACCTAGCATATTTTTTGTAAATTTCTCGATTCATCAGGTCATAACTTTGTCAATACTTTGCCAATTTTGTTCATCAAGCATTCATTGAAAAGATAAAGTATTTCTCTTTAAGGTAAGAGATGCGTCAATGGTGTATAGAGCCTGTTTATTAAAAAATCGCGGTTTAAAAAAAAATAGGTCAGTTTTTCTTGATTGCCGATCGTCGAACTGGTGGTACGGTCCCGACTGCGTCCCTATATAACCTATTAAGTATTAGATGGCATTTTCTGGCATATCAAAGTAAAACCAACTAATTTAATTTCTATTAGAACTGGTTTGTTTCCGAAATATGTGCAAATTTCAATGTACTCTTAGACAGAGTTGTCTCTTTATTTTCGTTCTTGATTAGTTTATAGCGTAAGTTTTGTTAATGTTTTTTAAACTGTGAAAATATCTAGAGTTGTATGTATCACAATATCAAATCAGTGAATCCTCAAACATAACACAATTAGCACAATTCTGTTTAAATTAACAACATAGATTAAAAAAAAATCCATTATTATTGGACTTTGGAACATATTAACCACTCAACCACTGCAGTCCTTATATCATCAAATATTATAGTGATTATTTAAAGTTATATGTGTTGTAACTGCCCCAACTGGGATTTGAATTTGTATCCAAGAGGTGGAGGTCTAGTGATAATAGGTCAGGACATCTGAACCACACAGAAATCACGGCCCTCTACATACAGATCCCAATGTAAATGGATAATAGAGATTTGATATGTTCTAATAAAAGATGATATGTTTTTGGTAATATTTTCAAAAGAACATTTTTATTGCTTCAGTAGGTGTTCATTTTTATCATTTCTTTCACAATATCATAATCAATGACATCATTAATTACTTTCATAGTCTTAAGACAAGTTGACCCACGAAATCAAGTACAGTATCCTCGAATACCCCCTATTCGTCGAACTGGTCGTACGGTCCCGATGGTGTCCCTATATAATCTATGTAACAAAACCCTGGATAGCTCGAACAGCGATTAATTGAATACCCATTATTCCTCGAACAGAAATATATCCCCATTTCATCAAATACATAGTATGAGGGGATGCGGTGGCCGAGTGGTTAAGATGTACCGACATATTACCACATGCCCTCCACCTCTGGGTTCCGAGTTCGAATCCCATGTGGGGCATTTGCCAGGTACTGACCGCTGGTCGGTGGTTTTTCTCCGGGTACTCCGGCTTTCCTCCACCAACAAACCTGGCACGTCCTTAAATGACCCTGGCTGTTAATAGGACGTTAAACTAATCAAACCAAACCAACCAAACATAGTATTTACCCATGTATTCGTCAAACAGTTGTTCGACCCTTGATAATTTTTTACCTGTGTCACACCCGACTGCACCGACCGACATGGATAATAGCTCACTATCTGTGTTTATACGGGTGCCTTTAGGTAACTAAGGGATTAACGGTGTCAGTATTACGTACCTACACAATTGCCAGTGCATTGTTTGTCATAGTTTGAGACAGGACATGTTAACTGTAGACGATCTATCGTGACCAACTTCAGATGAGTTGAATACCCTGTATTCCTCGAACTATTGATCTGGTCCCCTGTTGTTCGAGTTAAAGGGGTTTTACTGTATTTACTTAAATTGTAAGTCCATTGAAAGTGACTACAATAGATCTGTATACTTAGGACAAACAGCACATGTGGGTATAGGATCAAAGTTACATCAGTGATGTTATTTAAATATTCCAGCAAGTTTTGGAGAGTCCCTTTATTGTGATAAAGAGATGTACATTATTTACCATATGTATATACCATACGACAATGAAGTACACAATATGCTATCTTCTAGTCAAACCTGCTCATCACATTTATGGCAATTTTTGACCCAATAAACGTCCACGGTGCTTCACAAATTGAAACAAAAATAAGGGGCTGCCTAAAAGAACCAAGTTTGAACTAGATTTTCATAAAATCATTGCACAAACTAAGCCATAAATCAGTTTGTTAAGAAATCACATATAGTAACGGAAGGTTTTCATATTTTCAGTCTACATTTAATTTGAGGTCAGTGAAAGTTAGGTCTCAAGAAGAGGGAGGGGATAGGGGGCGCTTATTGGGTCGAATACGGCATACATTACAAGTGTATATGCTCCATTCTATAAGGCTTATAAGAAGTAAATTTTAATGCACAAGCTACATTGTACATGTATTTAGGAAATAATATTTGGAATTTTGAAATTCAGTAAAATATTTTTGAAGACATTTTACACTAAGTCTTATTACCGGTATAATACTTTCATAAGCATTATGTACCGGTATATCTATAGAAACCAACAACAACCCAACTTATAACATCAGTTTAGCATGTTTATAAAGAAGGTTGACATTCTTAAGACTCATTTTCAAATATTTACACTAATTTCGTAAATCAGCTGTATACAAAAATTTAGGAGGAATGACTACAAAATGTACAGGATACACTGACATGGTCTTGTGAAAAGGTTGAGAATAGAATGTAGTACAAAGAAACAAATAAATAGAGACCAGGGGAAGCTAAAAAAATATGGATATGAATTCATGAAGTTGAAATATAAAGAAAAAGAATTGGAAAAATTTTAAATCAATTTACTCAAATAAAAATTCTTTTTGTTTTATTGGATCAATGTGCTATGAACAGCCAGGGTCATGTATGGAAGGACATCCCAGGTTTATTTGTTTGAGGCACATGTCAGTGAAATACCAGGAGAAAAAAACACCGATCTATACCTGGCAACTGTCCCACAAGGAATAAGAACTCGCAATGTTAATGCAAATCACAGGAGACCATTGTACAAATAGTAACAAAAATGAATCTTACCTAAAGGGAGTAGTATACATACCTTATAGTACCATTATTTTATAATTTATAATAGAACCCCTCTAACTATAACTCGCATTCCTTGAATATCCCCACATTCCTCAAACACCCCCACATTCCTCAAATACCCCCACATTCCTCTAATACCTCTACATTCCTCAAATACCCTCACATTCCTCAAATACCCCCACATTCCTCAAATACCCTCACATTCCTCAATTACCCCCACATTCCTCTGATACCTCTACATTCCTCAAATACCCTCACATTCCGCAAATACCCTCACATTCCTCAAATATCCCCACATTCCTCAAATACCCTCACATTCCTCAAATACCTTCGCATTCCTTGAATATCCCCACATTCCTCAAATACTCCCACATTCCTCAGTACCCCACATTCCTCTAATACCTCTACATTCCTCGAATACCCCCAAATTCCTCAAATACCCTCACATTCCTCAAATACCCCCCACATTCCTCAAATACCCTCACATTCCTCAATTACCCCCACATTCCTCTAATACCTCTACATTCCTCGAATACCCTCACATTCCTCAAATACCCTCACATTCCTCAAATACCCCCACATTCCTCAAATACCCTCACATTCCTCAAATACCCTCACATTCCTCGAATACCCCCACATTCCTCTAATACCCCCATATTCCTCAAATACCCCCACATTCATCGAATACCCCCACATTCATCGAATACCCCCACATTCATCAAATACCCCCACATTCATCAAATACCCCCACATTCATCGAATACCCCCATCTTCATTAAATACCACAACATTCATCGAATACCCCCCTTCATCCAACTGATCATGTGATCCTAGCCATTCCCCTATATAATCTATGTAAAAAACCCAGGACAGCTTGAAATGCTATTGTCAAATACCCTGTATCCCTCATTGCTGGGCCGTGGTGGTCGAGTGGTTAAGATGTCTCAACATATTACTACAAGCCCTGTACCTCTGGGTCGAATCCCATTTGAGTCAGTTGCCAAATATTGACCGCTGGTCACAGATTTTTCTCCGGATACTCCAGCTTTCCTCCACCAACAAACCTGGCACGTCCTTACATGACCTTGACTGTCATTAGGATAGTAAACCAACCAAATCCACCAATACAAGGTACAAAATTGACAATGTTAAATAAATATATTACCTGGATGCTAGTAGGCCATAAAATACTGGTATAGGCACAGTGTCCATGTTTATCGAAAGTAACACCGGGCTCAGAAGAAAAAGTACCATACCGCGACATGAAGAAATCTATATACCAGCTTCACAACATTTATCATGACCAGTAAAGTAAATCCCAGGATTTCTTAACTTAATCAACAGCAAAATTAACACCTCACAATTTCAACATTCAGGAAGAAAATGGCCTACCAGGAAACAGATACTATAGCACTGACTATATGTACCAGTATAGAAAATTTGAATGTGAGTTAGAGCTACCTATAGTATATTTATCTGATAAAGTGAAATATTTTATGTATGTGCATGTTTTGCTTCCTGTTCTAAAGGTAAATTATCACATTATAGTGTTAGACAAATGTATGCTTACAAATCAAACTCACCTGATAATGTTTCAGCTAGCTTACACATGAAACTATGTTTAATGCATTAAATGGGTATGATTATGAATAATATATGTTTTAAAAAGTTTGAACTTTCTTCAGAGTAAAATTAACCAGTAATTAAAGATGTGAGATAGAAAACAATACAATTGACTTGTGGTGTTTCATAAAGTAGCTTTTCCTGAGAGAACAAAAGTAACGGTAGACCAATAGACTGCGGTCTGACATAGCCAGAGATACTCTGGTCCTGACACCAGACTTAGACATTATGACAGATAGATGTCTGGTGTAGGGCCAGAGTACAGTGTTATATCAAAAGGTGGAACTCGCCGTCACCGTTTGGTATTGGGCCAGGTCATCTGACAGTCTATGATCACGGGTAATTAAGCGATAGTGCAACGTACACCTTGCACCTAGAATGATGTGAAATAAATTAAATATAAGCTGCTAAATAACGCTGTAAATGCCTTTGGTTGGTACTAAAGGTTACCTGTGTCGTCACCTTTTTCATTGACTACATAAACCTGATTTGCATTGCATTATTCCGGAATTAAGTTTCCAAAGTCGATCAGATGTTTAGAATATCGTGACCGATACAAGAATTTGTATGATACGCCGCTTGAAGTTTACACAAAACGAATTCGTTTAGCACTGTCTTATGTCACTCAATTAATTCATATTAGAACATCGCTGACAGGAATCTCTTGTTAAATGTTTTTAAAAGGTTGGTGTCACTAAATCCAGGGGTAGAACTTTTTAAGCCACTATCCATTTTTGACAAGTTGGTAAAATTTCAACTCGCTAAGTAAGAAACCTGCTTGCCACTTTGAAATTATTATTGGAATCAACCAATTCATTGATAAATATTATATTTATTTATTGTACATAACAATGAGTGTTTAAAACATTTTAGTGTCAACTTTTTATTTTCAGAATAATTATTATATGGCAGTTTGTGCAAATAAGAAAATTGAAAAAAAAATAATACTAAAAAACAACTTTATGATAAAAGTGTTTTTGTCTAAACTTAACTGTTACTAAATAGCAGAAACAGTAGTCCTTTTTCATCTTGTGCATGCTTTTGAAATTTTGCCGGCTGAAAGAACATTGTTATGTCAGCCATTTTAGCAAACTACATAAAATATTCAGAAGAAAGATTTTTTCATGGAACACCTCTAAACTTGTCCATACCAAAGCAATGTCACTGTTTTTGAGACACTTGAAAGTATATAGTATTTCAAAGTGTCTACAAGACGTTGCACTATTAGTGTGGAATGTTGCGCTTTCATTTCACGATTCATTTAGGCTATAATTTGGTACACAATTTATGACAGGTGTATTTATTGGAATATTAAGTAACTGTATATGTATTAAAAATGACGAACGATGCAGCCGCTCGCCGAACAATACAACCGCTCGCCAAACAATGTAAGTACGATATTTTATATTGGGAGTGTTCATTTTGAACAGGGCATCCAGTAGGATCAAAATCTCAAGAGTCAGTGACCCTTGGCTGTAAAATCCTGAGGGTCAAATCAAATTCCTGAGGGTCAAAATATTAAACTTAAGGGTCAATTATTAATCACGTTAAAATTCAGTTACATTTAAATATTAAATTTTATAACCAATAACATTGTTAATAAAAAAAAGTTAATATGACTTATTATGTTTCTATAGAAAAAAAAAAAAAAAAAAAATATAATAATTATTATATAAAATATTGATTAACTTCAGTATTCATGTAAATATTTTAATTTTTTAATTATATTTGATTATGTAAATTCTGGAAGATTTAAAGGACATTTTTGAGCTTCTGATCATAAATATATTATTTAAAGGTAGGTTTCGCCCAACCAAATAAATATTTTTTTGTGAAATGCGATAAACGGAAGAAAAGATGAAAAAAAAAAAAAACATATTAAAATACCCCAATTTAATTTCTTTATGCGTTTGAGATTGAACAAATGTGTCTTGAATACAAAATTGAAGGAAATCCTTGATTTATTACGGTGTCCGTCAGACAAAATAGAATGCAAATGAAGCTGCGATGGATTGTGTTGTTGAAGTTTCGCGCATGCGCATTGTAACGCACTAAAAGTAAACAAAATGGCTGAACGAAAGTGTGTGAGATAAAGAAAAATATATCTGAATCGGCAACAAAGTGGAGGAAATTATAATGGATTCGGTAGCACCCTAGGATATCTATAGGGAATTAAATTCAGAGATGGCATGTAGCAATAGAAGAAACAGAAGCCACATCTCAAGTGGAACTTGTCCGGATCTGTTGGGACTCGTGTAATGGCATTGCACGTGGTGAGTCAAATTTAAACACATATGCCAGCGCACAAACAGCCGCAGACTAACTACATGCATATTTGGTGTACAAAGCTAGCGAGCGTATGTAAGTAACATGAAGTGTTTTAGATTATATGATATGTATAAACAGTCCATCGCACTTTGATTTGTTGTTGTTGTTTTTTTAACTAAACATGCCGTGTCAGACTGTTACTTCTATCTGACATTTTGTTGCACGCTTCCGTTTGTTGATGCGGCCTCGTTTTGGAAAAAAATACGTCATGTTCTATGTAAAGCTTGACTTCACTCTATTTTTAGAGGAGTATTTTCCTGGTCAAGCTAGGCAACTGACCACCCATATTGTTCGCTGTATGCATTGAAAATAATCTGAAGATTATATCTATGTACAGGATAAATTTCAATTTCGTAGTCTTTATATTTCATAGGGCGAAACCTACCTTTAATCAACAACATCATTTTATAAAAAAAAAATGATGAATTTTTACACAAAAAGAAATAGTCTATAAATAGTTTTATAAATCATAGTTACGGCTGCTATTTTTTGTTTGAAATCAAAATGTTATTAATTCAGCTGTATTTCTAAAACGATCTTTTAAAAATAAAGACATTGCTTTTATTTATTTTGGGTTGCGTTTCCAGGTCAAACCACTTTTCATATTTGCCGTCAAAAAAAAAATTAGAAACTGTAACAGGAACGATTGATGGTTTGTGGGTAATGTACATGAAGGGTTATTCAGGTTAAAAACAAAATGGCTACTTCAGCATGCATCAAACTAGGCCTATCTACGATCTCATCTCGATACCTGCTTACAAGTTATATAACATTAATTCATTGCAATTGGAATCTAATATAGCTTTGATTAAAATTTGATTGCTGATAAGAATGTGCAGTTTTAGCGGATTTGAGGCAGGTAGGAACTCAGTACAGGTGTGACTTCTTTACCTGTGCTCCAATTAGCAAATTACGGTCGGACTATGTCATAGTTGAGTGAATCTTTTAATTGACTTGGGGTATTCTACCAATTAGTGTCACTGACCCTTGCTAACATACACATTATTGGGGGCTGGGCATCACATAATACACAAATACACAAGTCTGATGGGCAGTGGTAGTAAAAATGTGAAGCGTCAGATTGACGCACGGCATGCAAAGATCGTACGTCAAAATAAATTTTGCTGCGTCAATGACCCGAGGTCTCGGGTTAATGGATGCCCTGTTGAACCCTGTAAATCACGGCAAAATCTATTAAACCAGAAACATATGAGACGGTATAAGGCAGCAACTTCCTTTATAACATGTGCATTTTGACTCCACACCTGATAAGGAAAACAATAGTGCAAGAGTATGCTCGCACTAAAAACATGTTATATGCCTTACAGTACATTACTTTATATATATAGCAAATATTGGCATATATAACGCTGAGTGTTTAAACCATAGATATTGCCTATTGCGAAATATCCATACATTGTTTTATGCAAGTACAGCTGTACTACAAATGTATCATTACAGTTCTATCAGATCAGTCAATAGTAGGTAATCGTAAACAATAAGTTACAGTGAAAGTTGATTCCAGTATCAGTGAGTGTTGTCAGTATACTAGCCTGTACTACATCTAAACAAACAGTTGATGTGTGAGGTTACAGTACAACTTTATATAAACAAAACAAAAATATGTTTTACCAATTTCTGTCCCAATATCCTGAAACAGTCAGCCATTCTCCAGTTCCAACTTGATGAATGAAATAATTTCTCATTCTGCTTCACATCTGTCTGAGAAATTATGACGTTTCACGTCCTGTTTCTATCTTTCCTGTGATCAGTTCCGTGTGTGTATGTACGTGAGTGTGGGAATGTTGTCGGTCCACCTGCTTCATCAAGGTGTTTACGACGCTTGTAATCCACGTTAACGACAATCTAAAATTGGAAACGGACTTTCATACCGATCCGGACGATTTTCATACGAGAAGTCAGAACTAATGTCGCCAACTCATGCTTTTAAATCAAATACTTTTATATGTATATCAGAGATGACAACATTTACAGAAACCGGGCATCCATTCACACATCATATTTTACTTGTACTGTAGACTACTGTCAGCTACAGTTAGAAACATATATAGTACTGTAGAGATTGGAAAGTCCTTCTTTATCTTGCACCAGGCTCCGGTTTATAGGCATTTTCCCTTGGCTAACTACTTTGAAATGTATTAATTAAATATGATATTTCTTCATCAATACAAAATTCGAACATTATTTCATGGTTTGATATTGCCAATTGTCCCGATTAACATGATTTAATATGATTTTTGAAAGCATGAAAATTACCAATTTTTCCTAGTCTTTTTTAAATCAGCCATTCAAAACCGGAAATGAATTTTGTTTTGTTAGTATATAAGTTAAAATATAGTTTTTCTTTCTTTCAGATATTGTACTCAAACCATCTGAAAATTACTTAACTTTTGTAACATATCAAAGTTATTCTCCTCTATATAATTATTTAATAAGACATCTTTAAAACCCTAAGCACATACAGAGGTACAGATCGTGAAAATGGCGGAGTTTCCAAACTATTTCCTTTCTGTGGTGTAAATCAACATATCTATTACCGACTCCCATACAGGTTCTTGTAATCATCATAATACAGACTACACAATTCCCATGTCCCTGTGGTATAAACAAACTATGACTATAACCAATTCCCATGTCCCTGTGGTATAAACAAACTATGACTATAACCAATTCCCATGTCCCTGTGGTATAAACAAACTATGACTATAACCAATTCCCATGTCCCTGTGGTACAAATAAACTATGACTATAAACAATTCTCATGTCCCTGTGGTATAAGCAAACTATGACTATAACCAATTCCCTTGTCCCTGTGGTACAAATAAACTATGACTATAACCAATTCCCATGTCCCAGTGGTTCAAATAACCAATTCCCATGTCCCTGTGATACAAACAAATTATGACCATAACCAATTCCCATGTCCCTGTGACCCAACATAAACACAGATTATAACCAATCCCCATGTCCCTGTGGAACACACAAGCTATGACTATAACCAATTCCCATGTCCCTGTGGTACAAACAGCATATATATTTCCATGACATTATTCAAAGTGTACGTTTGTTCCCAGAATGATTTCTAAATTGTAAGGTAAAAGTACGTTATGTATCGATAACTATTAATTAATTCATTGTAACAAACACGACAGCCATATCAGATATAATTTTGAACAGTAGATGAAAGGGAGCCATCTCCAAAAACTAGACCTACTAATGTACAATGAATATATTCGTTTTATTTTGAAATGAGTAATAAGAAGAGGAATTTCCATTTGTACTTTTTTGTTTTCTTTTTATTGCTACGTACATCCTTGGTCAAGGTACGACGCTCAATTTGGGACACATTATATTTGCGTACACGTGTTCTTGAAACGTACGCTCGATTTTATATGATAACGTTCAAGGTAAAGGCTGCAGACGTAAAAAAAAACCCGCTCATAACTTCATAAAAGTACACTGTACAACGTGTGCGTTTCTTTATTCAGGTAGATGGCGATATAAGTTTTTTTCTCACTATTTGTACTCAGAGATTATGTCAATGTCAGGAGTTCGCTATGGGTCAAATGAGGTCAAATAAAGGTCAAAAATGAAATTTACCAAAGAAACGTTGTGAAGCCTGGATATGAGAGGCATGCGCATACTCTCAGGCACATAATATGACCAATTTCAAGGTCATTGCATCAAAAATGGTTTTGATATAGCCCTTTGAAAATGGCGATTTTGTCGTTTGTTGCCAATATAATTTTAGTTTGCATAGACATAGCTTAAACAGATGTCTTCAAAAGTAATGCTTTTCATTGACCTTGACTTTCATTCAATGTCACAGTAAGGTAAAAATATGTTATTCACCACTAAAAGTTACCAACATTTTGCGAATTGCAATACTTACAATGCATAGTGTTAAATAAGAGAAATTATAATGTTTATGCACCCTGTATATATCATATTCATTATACGTGTTCACCAAAAAGCACCCTATCTGTATTCCGTATTTCATATTACAGAAAAGTTATGAATTTCAATCAAAACCTTCACTCTGAACATAGAAATTACGTGTACCAAAATATCTTTATTCCGTTTCTTTTTATTTGTGCAACTTTGCAAAGTTTAAATTTGTTCTCATCGGTACCTTCTGAATTTCCTCAATCACAGTGGGTTTATTTGGTCTGGTTGAATTCCTGGTTTTCTTGAAAGACATGATGATGCTTATAAAGGTCAAAGGGTAATTCAACCTATTTTGTTTTCAATTTCAAATAACCAAATCAAATTTTACCTGGTATTTCTTTCTAAAAAATGTTCTTGGTTGTTTGGGTAATTTTAGATTAATGACTTGTTTTTAATACATTTGCACTAATAGTGCACAAAAATAACACAAAAACAATGACATATTTTCTGAATTTAATTGTTATACACAATACATGGCATTTACTTCAGTATTATAGTCATATGACATTGTATTGTACAGAGCACTGATACAAAACAAGGGAGATAATCGATTCATTCAAAGGGGGATAATATAAAACAAGGGAGATAATCGATTCTTTTAAAAGTTGATATGAAACAAAGATGATTGATTCGTTCAAAGGAAATAATGCACTAAGGGAGACAATTCTTCATGATTATAATTATCACATAATTATGTAGTAATATGATTCAATCATATGTTAGCTGCACTATATCAAAAATATCGTTCTGGGCACCATTTCATGTCATGTATGACTGGGTAAATAAATATATCAGTTATATACAAAACCACACAATAAAAACCATTTCATGATAAGAGTTTCTTCCTCCACAAATATGAACTCTTTCACACATTATTATACTTCAGTTATTAATTGCACTTCTAGCACCATGTTCTGTCAAACTATATCCAACCAACACATCAACATAACATTACAGAATGTCTACATGGGAGAAACTTCCCCTTCACTGGAAACTCTCTCGTGGGTCTGTCGGTGGCGGATCATGTTTCCAGACTGGGCGAAGCTCTTGCCGCAGAGGTTACAGGTGTATGGTTTCTCTCCGGTATGTGTGCGCTGGTGCTTGGTGAATGTCGAGTAATCGGCGAAGGACTTGGAACACGTGTTACAGCTGTAGGGACGCTCGCCAGTGTGGATCCTCACGTGAGTCCTCAGTGTGGAACGCTGGTTGAACGCCTTGCTACACCACTCGCACTTAAAGGGCTTCTCTCCGCTGTGTCGACGCATGTGGACTCTAAGGTTTGCCTTGGACGAGAAGACCTTGTGGCAGATTTCGCAGACGATCTTCGAGGGGGTAGCTGCACTGTGGGCAATCTTGGTGGCGGCAGGTGGTGAAATATCGCAGGCCTTTGGCGGGGTGATGGGCTCGGGTTTGATGGGAGCAAAGCTGAAGTCTGAAGAGTCTGATTTGTTTGGTGTGTCACTACTGGAGGAAGAGGTATCCATGATGAGTTCAGCGAGGTCCGGAGCGCTGTCCATCACTTGGTCGATGAGCTGGGTGAGGTAGGGAGACAGTTCCATGGCAGGAGACGTGCTGGGACGTGACATAATAGGACTCAATCGGTAACCAAGCTCTTCGTCATCAAGGGATAGGCTCGGTAGGTAGAATCCAGGCGGAGACACGGTCTCTTGGCGAGGTTGTTGGGCGAATCGGCAGTCTGGGAAGTTTTCTGGAGCTGACAGGTTCGGTTTGCTGCTCTTGGCCAACATCTTCTGTAGCTTGGGGAATGTGCCAAGGACCTTCTCAAAGATTGCGGCTCTCAGTTCATTCTTGGTGTTGCGATGCAAAAAGCTGTCCTTGTTCATGAAAGGGAAACTCTGGCCTGGCATCATGTGAGGCATGTACATCATAGGTGGTACTCTTTGGTCGGGAAGCTGGGTCCCAAACGTGGCGGACTGCTGGTACGGGAAGGCGGGAAACCATGGGTTGGCAGGCATGCCTGGAAGCTGTGGCGGAAACTGGCCAAACGTACGTGGGTCTGGTCCGGGGTAGGAGGGATAGGCTGGGTGGGCCATCTTAGGGAATGGTGGTGAGCTGTCCTGACCTTTAGACCTAAAAACAATAAATAAAATAACATAAATTAATAATATCTAAGCATATGTTATATAATTGTAAAACTATATTATAGTGAATAATCGCTTTTTCGCGATTGAATTTATTTGATCAATACAACACTGTCAAATGGTTGATGTTTGACTTTACACGATATACAATTATCAGCTAACACGATACAAAGCAGGACTTTACACGGTATACACATATCAACTATAACACGGTACGAAAGTCGGACTTTACACTGTATACAATTATCAACTAACACGATATAAAGTCTGACTTTACACGGTATACAATTATCAACTAACACTCTATAAAGTCTGACTTTACACTGTATACAATTATCAACTAACACGATCTAAAGTCTTACTTTACACGGTATATAATTATCAACTAACACGATCTAAAGGCTGACTTTACACGGTATACAATTATCAACTAGCACTATATAGTCTGACTTTACACGGTATACACTTATCAACTAACACGATCTAAAGGCTGACTTTACACGGTATACACTTATCAACTATAACATGGAACGAAAGTCAGACTTTACACAGTATACAATTATCAACTAACACGATACAAAAGTCTGACTTTAAACGGTATACAATTATCAACTAACACGATAAGAAAGCCTGGCTTTACACGGTATACAATTATCAACTAACACGATAAGAAAGCCTGACTTTACACAGTATACAATTATCAACTAATACGATATAAAGTCTGACTTTACACAGTATACAATTATCAACTAACACGATCTAAAGTCTGACTTTACATGGTATATAATTATCAACTAACACGATCTAAAGGCTGACTTTACACGGTATACAATTATCAACTAACACGATCTAAAGTCTGACTTTACATGGTATATAATTATCAACTATCACGATCTAAAGGCTGACTTTACACGGTATACACTTATCAACTATAACATGGAACGAAAGTCAGACTTTACACAGTATACAATTATCAACTAACATGATATAAAGTCTGACTTTACACGGTATACAATTATCAACTAACACGATACGAAAGCCTGACTTTACACAGTATGCAATTATCAACTAGCACGATACGAAAGTATGGCTTTACACAGTATGCAATTATCAACTAACACGGTACGAAAGTATGGCTTTACACAGTATACAATTATCAACTAACACGATAAGAAAGCCTGACTTTACACAGTATACAATTATCGGCTAACACGATACGAAAGCCTGACTTTACACAGTATACAATTATCAACTAACACGATATAAAGTCTGACTTTACACAGTATACAATTATCAACTAACACGATCTAAAGTCTGACTTTACATGGTATACAATTATCAACTAACACGATCTAAAGTCTGACTTTACATGGTATATAATTATCAACTAACACGATTTAAAGTCTGACTTTACATGGTATATAATTATCAACTAACACGATTTAAAGTCTGACTTTACACGGTATATAATTATCAACTAACACGATCTAAAGGCTGACTTTACACGGTATACAATTATCAACTAACACGATCTAAAGTCTGACTTTACACGGTATACAATTATCAGCTAACATGATACGAAAGTCTGGCTTTACACAGTAAACAATTATCAACTAACACGACCCGAAAGTCTGACTTCACACAGTAAACAATTATCAACTAACTCGATATGAAAGTCTGACTTTACACAGTATACAACCGAACAATCACAGTATACCATTATCAACTAAACCCAATACGAAAAACTGACTTTACACGGTAAACAATTATATCTAACACCACCCAACACAGCTTGTTACACAGTTTATGTTGAATATATAAACTCCATATTAACACGTAATATAATGCTGTTTAAAATAGCACGAAAAATCTTAGCACGGTATATATTTTTTAAAATGAACACTATTTTGTCTTTCAGATCATTTAGTTATGACCCTTACGGGTAGGTAGCCATTGTGACGTCATTACTTTTTTGGACGCATATTCACATCGTTTTCTCCTAAAAGTATAACGTTACGCTCGCATGACGTCACAATCAATACCTACCAGCAAGGGCAGATAACTCTGTAATATAATATATGAAATAATAAAATACGACTTTATTATTATAACGATATAGATTTGTCGCTAAATACGGTATCAATCTATCACCAAGAAGATTAAAATTGTCTTTTAAACTATACAACATAAACCATAGCGACTTATTATTGAATTGATATCGTTAATACGAGACTGTCATTGATCAATTAACTGATTTTCACAACATTCTTTACAAGTTATCATGTATATTGATCACTTACAAGGTACTAATTCTGACTAAAAAGTTATCATATACATTGATCACTAACATGGTATGAATTCTGACTAAACACGTTATCATATATATTGATCACTAACATGGTATGAATTCAGACTAAACACGTTATCATATACATGGATCACTAACATGGTATGAATTCTGACTAAACACGTTATCATATATATTGATCACTAACATTGTATGAATTCTGACTTAAAAACGCCATCCTATATATTGATCACTAACATGGTATGAATTCAGACTAAACACGTTATCATATACATTGATCACTAACATGGTATGAATTCTGACTAAACACGTTATCATATATATTGATCACTAACATGGTATGAATTCAGACTAAACACGTTATCATATACATTGATCACTAACATGGTATGAATTCAGACTAAACACGTTATCATATATGTTGATCACTAACATTGTATGAATTCTGACTTAAAACGCCATCCTATATATTGATCACTAACATGGTATGAATTCAGACTAAACACGTTATCATTTACATGGATTACTAACATGGTATGAATTCTGACTAAACACGTTATCATATACATGGATCACTAACATGGTATGAATTCAGACTAAACACGTTATCATATACATGGATCACTAACATGGTATGAATTCAGACTAAACATGTCATCATATAAATTGATCACTAACATGGTATGAATTCAGACTAAACACGTTATTCTATATATTGATCACTAACATGGTATGAATTCTGACTAAACACGTTATCCTATATATTGATCACTAACATGGTATGAATTCTGACTAAACACGTTATCATATACATTGATCACTAACATGGTATGAATTCAGACTAAACACGTTATCATATACATTGATCACTAACATGGTATGAATTCTGACTAAACACGTTATCATATATGTTGATCACTAACATTGTATGAATTCTGACTTAAAACGCCATCCTATATATTGATCACTAACATGGTATGAATTCAGACTAAACACGTTATCATATACATGGATCACTAACATGGTATGAATTCTGACTAAACACGTTATCATATACATGGATCACTAACATGATATGAATTCAGACTAAACATGTCATCATATAAATTGATCACTAACATGGTATGAATTCAGACTAAACACGTTATTCTATATATTGATCACTAACATGGTATTAATTCTGACTAAACACGTTATCCTATATATTGATCACTAACATGGTATGAATTCTGACTAAACACGTTATCATATACATTGATCACTAACATGGTATGAATTCAGACTAAACACGTTATCATATACATTGATCACTAACATGGTATGAATTCTGACTAAACACGTTATCATATAGATCACTAACATGGTATGAATTCAGACTAAAAAAGTTATCATATACATTGATCACTAACATGGTATGAATTCAGACTAAACACGTTATCATAGATTGATCACTAACATGGTATGAATTCTGACTAAAAAAGTTATCATATACATTGATCACTAACATGGTATGAATTCAGACTAAACACGTTATCATATATATTGATCACTAACATGGTATGAATTCTGACTAAACACGTTATCATATACATTGATCACTAACATGGTATGAATTCTGACTAAACACGTTATCATATAGATTGATCACTAACATGGTATGAATTCTGACTAAACACGTTATCATATAGATCACTAACATGGTATGAATTCAGACTAAAAAAGTTATCATATAGATCACTAACATGGTATGAATTCAGACTAAAAAAGTTATCATATACATTGATCACTAACATGGTATGAATTCAGACTAAACACGTTATCATAGATTGATCACTAACATGGTATGAATTCTGACTAAAAAAGTTATCATATACATTGATCACTAACATGATATGAATTCAGACTAAACACGTTATCCTATATATTGATCACTAACATGGTATGAATTCTGACTAAACACGTTATCATATAGATCACTAACATGGCATGAATTCAGACTAAAAACGTTATCATATACATTGATCACTAACATGGTATGAATTCAGACTAAACACGTTATCATATACATGGATCACTAACATGGTATGAATTCTGACTAAAAAAGTTATCATATACATTGATCACTAACATGGTATGAATTCAGACTAAACATGTTATCATATATATTGATCACTAACATTGTATGAATTCTGACTTAAAACGCCATCCTATATATTGATCACTAACATGGTATGAATTCAGACTAAACACGTTATCATATACATGGATCACTAACATGGTATGAATTCTGACTAAACACGTTATCATATATATTGATCAATAACATGGTATTAATTCTGACTAAACACGTTATCCTATATATTGATCACTAACATAGTATTAATTCTGACTAAACACGTTATCATATAGATCACTAACATGATATGAATTCAGACTAAACACGTTATCATATATATTGATCACTAACATGGTATGAATTCTGACTAAACACGTTATCATATATTTGATCACTAACATGGTATGAATTCTGACTAAAAAAGTTATCATATATATTGATCACTAACATTGTATGAATTCTGACTAAACACGTTATCATATAGATCACTAACATGGTATGAATTCTGACTAAACACGTTATCATATATATTGATCACTAACATGGTATGAATTCTGACTAAACACGTTATCATATATATTGATCACTAACATGGTATGAATTCAGACTAAACACGTTATCATATATATTGATCACTAACATGGTATGAATTCTGACTAAACACGTTATCATATATATTGATCACTAACATGATATGAATTCAGACTAAACACGTTATCAAATATATTGATCACTAACAAGGTATGAATTCTGACTAAACATACGGTCATCGCTTTACATAGTTTGAATTTTGACTAAACACGTTATCAAATGTATGACACAATATTATCACTAACATGATAAGATTTCTGACATAATATAAATGCGCATTTATGTGAAATCATCGCATAACGTGGTATTAATTCTGACTAAACATGTTGTAATACAGTTTTAACACTAATATGGTATGAAATCTTACTGAATAAATATCTTAAAAAACGCGGTATATGTTTATCATGATGGACGTCCCATTGTATGTATTGTAAGTTTCAACCTCAAATACATGTACTTATCAACTATTAAAAAACCACTTATAAATATAAGTAATATATAATATAACATATAATAATTATACAATATTAATATATAGAAAGGAAATTCTTGAAATCGAATATAGATTTTTAATTTATATTTACTTATAATTTACTTAATAATATTGCACTTAAAAATAATGCGTTTTAGATCTTTTATAGATAACTTTGATATGCTTTGAAAATTGTGTATTTTTTTAAAAGTGATGCAAAAGAACGATTTTCGATGAAAATTTAAAACTTCTTTATTTTCATGTAATGGCCTAAATAACTTAATTGGAAAAACTAGTTATTTCACCATCAGAATTTAACTTCATATCCATGCAAAATGTTCAAGCTAAGAATGTCTCTATCGGCAATAATGTTTCTGTTCGTATCTAATGAGGGTTGGTAATGTATTCAGCTTTTTTTTGCTTTTAAACTTTTATTTCATATAAGAACTTTAAATGCGTGTTCTCTTTTTCATATAAGCCAAACAATTGATAAATTACAGTTCATTTTAATTCAAATTATTTTAATGCTATATTACTGCAACGCAGATAAAGTTTCTCAAATATACGTCCTTGGTCAACGAGAGTTGTTCAAGACCTGACTAAGTTATGCAGTTAACAATATCTTTTATCATGATTATTTGTCATTAACTATAATGTATATCATTACAAACATTTTCATTATTAGTCTTTTCATTGAAGAAAAAAACCCACAACATTTTTTTTAAAAATATTGAAACCTTGCATCAGGATTTGAACAACTCAAATAACAAAATACTGTTACTCTCATTATTGTTAATTGAGTTCTGGTAATTTGTCCTAATTAATTAAGTCCCTACCTTATGTCAGGTGCCTGTGTCCCCGGGTACGGAGCGTGCGGGATCATGGGATGACCAATCACCGACTTCGCGCTGCTCAATAGTGTAGAGGTGGCCATCTGGAAAATAAAGATAAAATATTATAATGATGATCTTATATTATTTTATTCATTGGATTCAAGTTTAGTCATATTTAAACATTCAACCCTATCACATGACGCTTTGTACTTATGAAATATGATTTTATTATTCAATTCAATCAATTTGATAATGTTCTCTGTTAATATCAACAATGCAGATTTTTTCACACAACATGTTATTTGTCATTACTATAATTCAGCATAAGACGATTTATTTTTCCCTTGGTAAAATTAAAATCAGATTTTCAAAAAAAAAAAAAGAATTCATAAATATGTAGCTATAATACAACTAATTGTAGTAATGAATTAAAACATACCTTTTCAATAATGGACACTTTTCTTTCGTGTAGAAAGATGCTATGGTTGCCGTATGGAGATCGATAGAGTTTATGACTTCACATGGAGATAAATTCAACATTTAAAACAATTCTTCACAAAGTTTTAGAATGGTATCTTCTGGTTGGTTGAGAAGTTGGCACAGACCCCGCCCACATCCAAACCAAACTATTCGGACACCGTTTCTGCGATCCACAGGAGAGACCCGAGTGTGTTTTGAAGCCATGTGATTGGTCGGGGTAGGCGGAGTTTGGTCGACTCCACGCGTAACGTGACGCGTTGAGTAGATTTATGGCTTATTGAGATGTGATCGATTGTTTTCTCTGCAGATCGATGATCCTTCTATTGTTTTTCATGACTTTGATCTCCGATCGTGAGTAGATCTCAGACTAGAATCATACGGTGGTGAAAGAATTTGCCGAGCATGGCTTTTGATTTGTTTACATAAATAAGACCGAGTGTCCACAAAGTCGTAATGATGTTTTTATAATAGAATATTTTACGGTTCAAAGAAATAGGACTTCTAAACTATTCCGCTAACGCATAATCATAATTTACTTTTGTCGCCGTAATAGCTCACTAAAGCTAACAAATGTTATTTGTATGAAATATGCAATTTTAAATAAAAAAAAATATTTCATAACGTTTAATTTGTGAAGTTAATCCATTGGTAAAATAAATTTCTGTGAAAGATTTGAAAAAAAAAACACCCATCAACTTGTGTAGTCTATACATTTATACGGGTATTGGCTGATAGTCAGTCAGATGATGATATCTGTTCAGCCACAGCAGTAACTATTTATTTGAGTTTAAACTATTTTATTACAGCAGGATTGGATACAACATACCTATTTATTTGGCAGTGGCACACATAATTTGTCAAATTTGTGTCCTATTTTGAAGGACTTCGCTAACACCAGTGAAGAATTAAAATTATAATTGATACATATTGGATTTAACATGGTTGATCCTCGGTTACTCCTTTAATCAGCAAATCTATTTGCATAAGTAAAAACTCTTGTACTAAAGTTATATGTGACGTAAATGACCGAAAGTTTTGACATGCGGTTTTTCTTTTCTAATTGAAAACCATATGTTTTGCTCAATTAAGCTGTGAAAATCATTCAAATGGTTTCCATTTTCAATTCGAAATATTTTATTAAAAACTAAATGACTGAATAACAGGCAGGTAGTGTCTATATTGATCCTTTCCTGAATCCGGTACAATGGTATACATCATAATATTATTTTTAAATATTGTACTATTAACTTAGATTTAGATAAATTGTTTCTATAAGTATATTATAAACTTATTTACAGTAAATTTCTAAATATACCTGTTGATAGTTGAATATCAAATTAAGGTTTCGTACTAGGAAATTGATTACAATAAACAAGCACACATACACCTTTCATACTTTTTCCACCTCTAGCAACAATACATATGTGAGTTAATTAGCATAATATTTCATCATATATGATTATTTATACATTACTATAAATACATGCTTAATACTATACATTCACCTATTGCGACCCACACACATACAAATGTAAATAATATATATACAATGTTAAGAAATAGATTGAATTAAGCCCTTTCCATTATTGAAGTATGAAAATAGATTATGTATAGCCCTTTTACCTTTCTATAGGGTATGAACTTAAATACATTGTAAATCATGAATATAATATATATACATAATTTAAGAGGTAAAGAAAGTTTACATGAGTCGATTTGTTTTAATGATATTAAACTACATTTTGTTAAGATATTGGCAGATATGTAGCCAATCTTATTGAAGATCAAAAATAAGTAATGCACGGACAGTTATTGTCGCCTTCTTGTTTTGCACGGACAGTACAGTTATTGACACCCTTTTGTTTTGCACGGGCAGTTATTGACGGCCTCTTGTTTTGCACGGACATTTATTGACGCCCTCTTGTTTTCCACGAGCAGTTATTGACGCCCTCTTGTTTTGCACGGACAGTTATTGACGCCCTGTTTTGCACGGACAGTTAATGACGCCTTCTCGTTTTACACGGGCAGTTATTGACACCCTATTTTGCACGGACAGTTATTGACGCCCTATTTTGCACGGACAGTTATTGACGCCTTATCGTTTTGCACGGACAGTTATTGACGCCTTATCGTTTTGCACGGACAGTTATTGACGCCTTCTTGTTTTGCACGGACAGTGATTGATGCCATTTTTTTGCACGGACATTTATTGACGCCCTCTTGTTTTCCACGGGCAGTTATTGACGCCCTCTTGTTTTTCACGGATAGTTATTGACGCCCTGTTTTGCACCGACATTTTTGACGTCTTCTCGTTTTGCACGGGCAGTTATTGACACCCTCTTGTTTTGCACGGACAGTTATTGACGCCTTCTCGTTTTGCACGGGCAGTTATTGACAACGGCAGTTATTGACGCCCTCTCATTTTACACGGACAGTTATTGACGCCCTTTTGTTTTGCACGGACAGTTATTGACGCCCTCTTGTTTTGCACGGGCAGTTATTGACAACGGCAACTATTGACGCCCTCTCATTTTACACGGACAGTTATTGACGCCCTTTTGTTTTGCACGGACAGTTATTGACGCCCTCTTGTTTTGCACGGACAGTACAGTTATTGACACCCTTTGTTTGGCACGGGCCGTTATTGACGGCCTTTTGTTTTGCACAAACAGTTATTGACGGCCTTTTGTTTTGCACAGACAGTTATTGACGGCCTCTTTGTGCTCGGACAGTGATTGACGCCCTCTTGTTTTGCACCGGACAGTTATTGACGCCCTGTTTTGCACGGGCAGTTATTGAAGCCCTCTTGTTTTGCACGGACAGTTACTGACGGCCTCTTGTTTTGCACGGGCAGTTATTGAAGCCCTCTTGTTTTGCACGGAGTGTTAATGACGGCCTCTTGTTTTGCACGGGCAGTTATTGACGCCCTCTTGTTTTGCACGGACAGTTATTGACACCCTTTTTTTTTGCACGGACAGACGCCCTCTTGGTTTGTACGGGCAGTTATTGACGCCCTCTTGTTTTGCACGGATAGTTATTGACGCCCTCTTGTTTTGCACGGACAGTTATTGACACACTCTTGTTTTGCACAGGCAGTTATTGACAACCTTTTGTTTTGCAGTGGCAGTGATTGACGCCCTCTTGTTTTGCGCGGGCAGTTATTGACGCCCTCTTGTTTTTCACGGACAGCTTTTGACGTCATCTTGTTTTGCACGGACAGTTATTGACGCATTATCGTTTTGCACGGACAGTTATTGACGCCCTCTTGTTTTGCACGGACAGTTATTGACGCTTGCTTGTTGTGCACGGGTATTGATGCCTCTTGTTTTGCACGAGTGTTGACGCCATTGGAAAATAAACAACGTGAGCATTACCTTCATCTTGTGTTTGTTGTTGTATTTAATAAATTGTAACATCATTATTTTGAGAAACAGAGATCTAGTCATATATATATCTATCATATATCCTATTAATATCAGTACCATCATATTCATATATCGTTTTCTTATGATATACAAAAGTCAATAAAACAATGATCACTGCAAATTGTGCCAAGGACATTTGTATCTCGTATGACTGTAGTTGATTGTAGTTAGAGGAGGTAGGAGTAATGCGAGTGAGTTCATGAATAAAACTACTTTCAATATATTTTGTAAGGAATTGGCCTTGATAAAAGTGTGGCTGAAGGTTTAACATTTCAACATTTATATCTTCAGTTATTACTTCATCAGTAATATTACCATCAAAAACAGTATCAAAAACATGTCATCTATTTTCTGAGTGTCCATTCAGTTTCATTCATTTGCCCGTCTGTGTCTGTCTGTCTGTCTGACCTTATGAAATCATACCTAAAAGTATATTCATTTCATATGCAGTCTGTTATGTCTGTCCATAAGGACATATACATAGACAGACGATACCCGTGTGCAGCATATATGATCATCATTTTATTCGTCCGATCATTCTTTATTTCGTTCGGTCATTACTCTTTTTCCTTTATCCGTTCGCTAGCTTTTTTATGTGATTTTTTCGTTCGTTCGTTTTTTCGTTCGTTCATTCAATCGAATTAAAGCGAAAGGAAAATGTATTGAAGTTATCATTTATTCGTTGATATATCATTGATATCATTTCCCGTGCTTTGGTCGCGACCAAAATCTAGTTTTTCTTTGTTTTCATATTAAATCTGGCTCTCTGTTTGAGATTCTGTCGCTTTCTGACTGGCCGATTCCCTTTTTTCATACCACTATCATTAATTTTTACTAAAGCCGACTTTCTGATTGGCTGATATTTTAAAGAAAAAAATCTGAGAATGGCGCGAAAACCCGATGTTATGACGTCACAATAGAGACATCGAGGTTGCGTATGATTTAGAAAAAAATAATCCATTGAAAAAACATATTTTATGTCATCAAGTAGTCTGCAAAACTAATTATGAGCATTGATATCACTATTTTTTTTTTATTATTTCATCGGGTTATGAAATAAGTATTTAGAAATTTAGTTTGCACACTGTGAATCTGCTTTGTGGATTTTCACAAAAGTTTGCAAAGAGACTGAAGTGACACTAATGCTTATAATTACTGTTCATACTATTTGATGATAAGATAAAATACGTTTAAACGTATGATTCCGTTGGGTCATTCTCGAATCTTTCTTGAAAGAGCTATGAAGAAAAAGAATCGGCCAAGTCGGATTTCGTATGAAAAAAAAATATTACCAATGAATGGTTCGTCTTTATCAACCAAAGCCGACAATTCTGACAACGTCAGTGTTGGTTGAAGGATAAATGCAAAATATATTATCTAAATATTGTATTCAAATTAAGAAGAAAAAAAAAGGATCAAATGTATATTTCAACTTCAACACATCATTTTAATACTGATATTTCCAATTACATAATGCATGTAGTATATGAATTGTATTTAATATCACGTTCGTAGCATCCTATACATTGTATATGGTAGTTGTTATAATTCTATCTAAAGTGGGGGTGTCATATTTTTGACATGCATTGGTGTGTTACATGCACTGGGTTTTCAGGCATATCCAGTGGTGGAATTTACCTCTGTCCAGTTGGCATTCATATTGGCTATGAATGCCAACTGAAAGGTGTTCAATGCTTATATTTACATTTGGCTACAATTTTATGTTGAAATACCAAAGGATTTTGCATATATAATGAATTAATTATTTCAGGATTAACTTGAATAGATTTTTTATGTTATGGAGATATAACACAAAAAACTGAGTGTACTCTAAATAAACCGCGAAGCGGTTTATGATGAGAGTACACTCAGATTTTTGTGTTATATCTCCATAACATAAAAAATCTATTCAAATTAATCCTTATAATTCATTTTACTAAAGATAATCTCTTCAACATTTAAAATTCATTTTGGGATTCTTTTGTCTATGAAATTATTACGCCGTCATCTCAGCCAATCAGAAGCGACGTTACAAACGGCGACGCCATTTTTTCCTTTATGGGCTGATAAAGTAAATTTTTAAGCCAATGAAAATGCTCGTAACAAGCAAAATTGAATTATTCAAGAAGGGAACAACCATTTGAACGGCCGTTTTCCGTGATCGCTGACACGACAATTGTGACGTCACAATTATAATGACATCATAATAAGCGCTTGAAGTTCATATTCTATATCACTACCAACTGCGCTTGGTAAGGTTACATATTAAGACTGTAGTGAAAACGTAAATATACACCAATGCATGTCAAAAACATGACAGCCAATGCTTATATTTACATCGTTAAAAATAGATAAAAAATAAAGCATGAGAATAAATCTTCGTCTGCATTAGAGATAAATATCAGTCGATGGGTAATACTGGCTTCTGGTGTGTTGTCATGGAAAACCGATTAATCAATAGCAATAGATGATACAAAGATAAATACAAAACTTCAATCCATTAAATATTCCAATAAGAATATGTTTTCATATTGATTAAGAATATGTTTTCATATTGATCAATTTTAAGAATGATTTAATATTCTTTCAATGCATTCTGACACTGAGATAAACTTAGTCCGCTAAACCTGCCTATATTATTAGGCTCCCCCCTAACATAAAGTCAGCTCGCGGTACCTCTTAAAATGTGAAATCGTAGGACAGCTTTGGCCTACGCTACGTCAGCTGCATATTTCTAATGTATATATTAGGCAAAACATTTTTTAAAAAGCCTAATAAGATAGGCAGGTTTAGCGGATTAAGATAAACCCAGTGTTTGTATTAGTACGTCAGAACCTAAATGACAATGTCAATATTGGAAAATAACATGCATTGGGCCTAGTAGCATCATATAAGTACTGTGTTGTGGTAATGTAAATATAACAAAATACCAATTTCAGGTTAGTACGACAAGAACTTGATGCGTCCATCTTGGAATCCGACCCACATATATTGATCGTGCACCGCCAGTGTCCATGGGTTTCCTTGCTCCTTAACTAGGATTCTAAGTGGCCTGCACGTGACAGGGTCAAGGACTTGAACGGTTCCCGTGTAACCTTCGATGATCACTAGATTGTCAGTGACGTCAAACTTCACGTCCATGACGTTGAACCTTTCCGTCATTGTGACGTCAAACTTATCGCCAAGGACAACGTTTTCATGACCAACACAGCGTAGCAACAAAGTTAAGTTGATATCAAATAACATGAGGTGTGACGTCATGTCACTTGTTTGGTTGATAACGGCCACAAGTTTCCCTGTACTACTTACAGCTACCTTGTACGGCAAGACAAACAGATTCCCTCCATGCTTGGAGTATTTTGCCTCAGCCGTCATTTTCCAGTTTGAGTTACATTTCATTAAGACGCGATGGCTGTCTCGCGATTTGTCATAACTCCATTTGTCGATCAAAGTCATCAGAATGTCGCCTGTGGCAGAGACACACATTCCAACAGGGATAAGAGGAGCTGTATGGAAGTTCTCAAACACATGACAGCTAGGATAATGCACCTGCTTAATACACTTCGTCTGTGGACTGCAAATTAGTAAAGATCCATCAGCAAGTCCCGTCATTCCAAGCAAATGCTTTGATCCAGAGACAGAGACAGTCTTCTTGACCACACCCGAATTGCTGATTAATTTGATTTCATTGGCATTGTTGTATATTATCCAACAATGACCATTATCAGCAGGGGAAATTGCCGTCGGAGTTAATGTAGTATGCTGGAATGTTGATAGAATCACACCAGCTTCATCTTGCGAATTGACCTTTGAACTTGTCCTCCTCACTGGTGAGCTGCTTTGTGATGCTAGAACACCATTTGAACCTCGTGACATACTTTTTGAGGTGTCGCCTCTTAATTCTATTGGATTTGTGTTCAGAAACAACGAGGAAGAGTGTCGAGGCTGAAACAAAATATCATCTTCGATACTAAGTAATCCCGAAGCTGTATTTTCTTGCAAAAACGTTTCTGACAGCGAGCCTGGCCTTTTCGGAGATTTTTTAAAACACGAACTTAACTTTTCCGAAGAAGGTTGTTCTAAACGTAAAACTGTCTTTTCTAGAGAAGGAGTTTCCAATCGAGGATTAGTTTTCTGCATGGATGATTTCTCGTCTTGATAGAAACCATCATGAACTTTGTCTTGTGTTTCGTCATGTCTCCATCCATCTGATATGATCTTAGCTTCCCCTATAGAATATCCCTTGGCCCTCCGTTTGGATGATCCATACCTTTTCCTGATATTGGAGGGATCCGTTACCTTTAAGGATTGAGGTGTTTCCATGTCGATCACTTCCTCGTCGTTCCTTAACATATTTTTCCTATCTTTGTTGGCTGTTACAACTTTTATCTTTGGCTCAGATGATTCAGACAGATGATTTCTAGACTGGGAAGCTAATGTTTCCAAATTGGTTGAAACCTCAAGTCGTGGTTTCGGGTCTACCGATACGATGGTGCTATCGAATTCAACATTAGGAACTCCTTGGTCACATTTTGAATGGTCTTTTGGATTCGTTTCATTAACTGTTTTGTCGCTTTCTTGACTTTCTCTGTGCTCCAGGGATTCACTCAAGAATGATTGTCTGATGTCCTCGCGCATTTCCTCTCCAAACATCTGCTTTATGTAGAGGCGATCAATGTCGACTTGCTTCAGTGAAATCCTGTCGATCGACGGAACTTCAAAACAGGGCAAAGACGGTGCTGATAATCTGCTACCAGTTTCAATGATAAGTTTGTAGTCTGAAGAATTCTCCAAATGTGCCAAGTCATTTTGAAACCTTAGAATATTTTTCACCTTTTCTTCCACTTGCCTTTCAAATTCATCGAAAACTTTCGAGATTTCGTTTGTACGCGTCTGATGCCGATGGAGCAAATCATCTGCAATCTCGTCGACCGCCTGTTTGAGGTGATCGCGTCTCCTTTCGATATTCCTCCTGGTAACACTAGATTTGACCCTTTCCTTTTCTCTTAAACTGGTACATGTTTTCAAGTCTAATTTTACCTTATTGAAATGTGGAGCATTGTCTGCCTTTTCTTTCCTCAGTCGATCCAGCACCTGTCTTGCTTTTGATTCGAACCTTTCCATATTAGATGTTTCAACAGAAGTCACCACTTGTTTATGTCAGCCATTTTGTGTTTATCATCTTCCGTGTTCTGTTTTTAAAGGTCTTGAGACGTAGCGACAGGATTTGCTTGCTGTTTGGGCTATATTTAGAAAGGGGCTTATCCGTATGTGGAGCATTAATGCGTCTGTATCGGTGATAAAGGAATGTTTTGGTTTGTCACGGTGTGGTAAGCACACACATACATACATACCTGGGTCAAATTGTCTGTGTGCCGGGACATATATATAAGTTGATTATTTAAATTGTGTTCACCATTTATCAGTAGTCATATATTCAATAAACCACCTGTTTGGCCAATCACCTGTGTATTGTACTTTAACCTTCGTTGTGGCACCTGTTTGTTAGGACATTCCGGTGGCCGAGCTTTGTCAGCTTTACTGCAATTTAACCTGTGATTACCAGGTCATCCATACAGTATATCAGCTCTGGACCCGGCACCATACAACTTTCTCAGACAAATTTTTTAATCTAGTCAATGTAAAATCATTATTTGAGTAAAAAAATCTGTCTGAGAACAGTTTTATTGTGCCGTGCCGGGGTACTTTGGTATCACTACACCCGTCAGTCTTTGTAAAAATATATTGCATGTCAATTATAGACAAATGTAACATAGATACCTTACAATTATAGTAATACAGTATAATAAATACCTGGTCCTTCTAATATGAGGACGTTTTGATTTGAATTTAAAACTCTTTTGTGTTAATTGATCAGTATGGTTGGGATAGAACTATATATATATATATATATATATATAACTTGATACAGGGAAACTGACAATATGTGTGTGCCAGGTTACTGATTAACCAATGGCACAACAAATATTATCATGATACATTCAAATATTTATTTATACCTATAAAGTTATATGCGCTGTATTTTTTTTTACTTTACTCAAGAACAAAGAAAATCTTTAATATTTTATTCACCACCAAACCTTATACCAACATTTTGAGAATTACAATACTTTCAATTCTTTATAACAGTATATTGCATGTCAATTATAGAGAAACTAATGACTCTGCAAATTCATATAAACATTGCTTGTCATCTTTTGACGCGGTGGCCGAGTGGTTAAGATGTCCCGACATATTACCACAAGCCCTCCACCTCTGGGATGCGGGTTCGAATCCCATGTGGGGCAGTTGCCAGGTACTGACCGCTGACCGGTGGTTTTTCTCCGGGTACTCCGGCTTTCCTCCACCAACAAACCTGGCACGTCCTTACATGACCCTGGCTGTTAATAGGACGTAAAACTAAACAAACCAAACCAAAATCATCTTTTGACATGCATTGGTGTGTAACATACATTGGGTGTTCTACCATATCCAGTGGTACGCGTTAGCTCACTATGACAGATATGCTAGAGCACCAAATGTGTGTTACACAACAATGAATGTCAAAAGATGACAAACAATGCTTCTATTTACATTTAAAGTAGTCATCATCGTTTAAAAGAAATAGATAAAAATAAAGCATTAGAATAAATCTTATACGTCTGTATAGGGAAAAAATATCAGCTGATGGAACAGCCTATGTTTTGGTGGGAAATACTAGGTGGCACTGACTTCCGGTTTAAATCAACTACTAAACAATAGCAGAAGATGAAATTGTCCGATCGATAAACCAGATACACAAAGATAAATAGAATCTACAACACTTCAATCCATTTCACAAATTTAAATTAGATAATATTTTCAAATTGATCGATTTCTATTTCAAATTCAGAAATCTATGTTGAGTTAACTGATCGGTTGACACTTGTGATAGAACCATATACAGCTACTGTAGTTTAAGCTAATGTAAGAAAACGTCGCCAAAATATGCGTGTCAGATTAGCCTGTTAACACAAATAAAACCCAGATCTCAATATTGCATTGAAATAATAATTTATTTCTGATGAATATCAAATCATGGATCCAGGGTCAGTACTACAACTGTTTTGTTGGTTTCGAACTTCTATCACAGAGTTTTAGAGATTGTGATAGGGCACACTGACTTATCGAAATTAAGCCCTTCTAATTGATTATTTTTTTTACTGAATATCTTGTAAATAAAATTTGTTGAAGGAGTGATTGCTGCAATGCATCCTAATAATGTAGGTCTGATGACCTCAGTCCGAAATGGAATAGATCAAGTAATGTGCAAATATATGACAAGGCAAATCCTTTTCTTTTTTATCATCGAAACAGCGTTAATTGAGCATACATACATCCGAACTGTATGCATCTTACTTTGATATCACGTATATTTAGTATATTTATACCATTTCTTCTATGTTACATAAGATATCTACTGTGCTTTTTAAATGATTAATGTTGGGATCATTATTTCTCGTTTAATACAATGTATATATGTATGCTGGACTTAAACATGTCACCGCAAAACAAAACAGCCGTGTAAACATTTAAATCACTGGTTTATTTATCGATCATTTTCATTTGTATTAACATCAAGCTTAACAAATTTTAGGGCCCAGATGGAATACATCCCAAGATTTTAAATTAAACATCTCAAATCTTATCACAACCACTAACCACCATCTTCCAAAGATCACTGGATGAAGAATGTGTCCCTGAGATCTGGAAAACAGCAAATATCACAGCCATCCATAAAAACAGCAAATATCACAGTCATCCATAAAAAAATATCACAGAAATCTAGCGAGCATATATAGACCAATCAGCCTTACTTCAGTTACATCTAAAGTAATGGAAAAAATTATACGTGATGAATTATGAAACATATGGAAGCAAATAAAGTATTCACCAAACATCAACATGGCTTTAGGAAAGGATACTCCTGTGTAACTCAACTCATTGATGTGTTAAATATTTGGACTAAGGAGCTGGATAATAAAAATAACATCGATATTATCTATTTGGACTTCAGAAAGCATTTGATTCTGTGTCTCACAAAAGGTTATTGGTGAAACTGCAGGGATATGGGATCCACGGTCATACTCTAGGATGGATTAGATCCTTCCTCACTAATAGAAAGCAAAGAGTCATAGTCAACGGTGCGACGTCCGAATGGACCAATGTCATCAGCGGTATCCCCAAGGAAAGTGTGTTAGGACCAACCCTATTTTTGATATATATGTACATCAACGATTTACCGGATGTTGTGAAAAATGCTGTGAAGCTGTTTGCTGACGATACCAAGATCTTCTCGGTTGTAAATAATGAAGCTGACAAACATGGGCTACAAAATGACCTGGACAATCTTTATAAGTGGTCTGAAATATGACAACTAAAATTTAATGCCAGTAAATATACACCTCCATCTGGGGAACAAACCACCCCCTGTATTCAAGACGAGCAATTGTAACATTGACACGGTTAATGAGGAGAAAGATCTCGGTGTGACAATCGATTCAAAATAGTGCCAAAAAAGCTAACAATATCCTTGGAGTCATTAGAAGGTCCTTCAAATATTTGGACCAAAAACATTTTAGTTCAGCTATATAAATCACTCATCAGACCACACCTTCAATATGCTTCTCCAGTCTGGGACATCTCAACTCTTGAAAGGGTTCAACGCCGTGCCACTAAGCTAGTAAAACATATAGCTCAAAAAACATATCCTGAACGGCTATTAGAGTTAGGAATTCCTTCATTACAATACAGGCGACTCCGTGGTGACATGATTGATGTGCTTAGAATAGTCAATGAAATATACCATATTGACCGCGACAACTTGTTTTTAAAGTTCAACCAAAGATCTGTGACTCGTGGAAACAAATATAAGTTACTAAAGAGTAACTGTAGACTGGATATCAGAAAATACAACTTTTCACAATGCGTATTCAACAGTTGGAACACATTACCAGATAATATAGTCGATGCAGAAAACATTAACTCTTTTAAGAGCAGACTGAACAACTTCTGGAAATACCATGAACTAAAATTCAATCAAAGCTGCTTTCAAAATGTGATGGGTCAGAGAGGCCTCCGGCCTATAATATGAAGACCTCTACAACAGGTAACAGGTAAGGTATTGACAGCTTACCAACACCTTCCCGAGAAATTTGTACCATATTTAAATGGCAACCATTGACAAAATTCTCACGTCACGCTCTCAATTCGTCTGTCGTATGCACAATGTGATTCCACGTCTATATCATCCTCGATACTCCAGGGGTTCCGATCACTTACGATCTCTACACCCCTGGACTATCTCATCGTAAAACTGGAGGCAACATAACAGAACAGGTAATTTAGTCCTTTGATGTACATCAAAAGAGCCGTATAACGGTACACTGTGGTTGACTATGTGGCTTTGAAGTTGGGAGTCGCTCTCTCTGTAGTCTTCAAAGGAAATCTTTGCTGGTCTGTGATTGGTCAAATATTTTCAGCTGAGTTACCTTCAATTTCACTATGAGATAGTCCAGGGGTGTAGAGATCGTAAGTGATCGGAACCCCTGGAGTATAGAGGATGCGTCTATATGTAAGCCTCGCCTTTGTAGGTCAGTCAGGTGAACGTCGGTAAGGTTAACATACCATTGCAAATGGCGTCTGTAGCGTGCACGTGTGTAGCAGCTTATATCGCGGACTTTTATACAGTGGATATACTTCTTCTTATAGGTGATACAAATTCATCGATGTCGATGATTGTTATTGTGTGGATTGGCAGGGGGTGATTGTGAAAAAAGTGAGTTATTTACAGTGATTGTGAAAGTGCAAGTTATTTTTTTACAATGTAATAGAAACTGACGATGGCAAGTAAACGGTCTACACACGATTTTAGAAATATCGAAGAATCGTTTCACAGAAAAAGTTCATGCAAGATGAATTGGACGAGTTGAGGTCAAAGGTTGATCAATCTGACACTAAACTGACACAGCGTAAACACGACGCCAAGCCCTTCGAGGAGAGTGTCAATAACGCTATTGAGGAAGTAGAATCCAAGAGGTCAGAGTTGAAGGCCCAGGTCGATTCTATGGCCGACTCAGCAATTACAGAGTTATCGTCCCTTCTTAAAGAAGTAAAAGAATCACACGATAAAGATTGTTGGTGTCACGAGAAAAATATCCAAGAGATGAAGGAGCTGATTCGGGATATGGAGGAGGAATCGAAACAAACGTCAGCGATGTCAACCTTCTTTGAATTGAAAAAGAGACTTAAAACCACTAAATCGCTTTACGATGTCTCTACTGAAATCACCGTACACCGACCGCCGCGTTTTGTACCCGGTACAATTAACTCATCCCACCGGAGATCGATACTGGGGAATGTTCAGGTAGATCACGAGGTCAAGGACGTCATCCGCTACGAGAAGAAAGAGATTGATAGTATGCATGTCAAACAAATATCTACATTCAGAGTCCCACAACAGAATGCAATCATCTCGATATGTCCTACCGACGACCAACACGCGTGGATATTAGAAGGGTTCAATAAAGATTTGATTCTAGTTAACAAGGGCGGGGAGGTCATAGAGAGTGTAGAGCTGGACTTCCTTCCGTTCTGTGTGGCATTGACCATCACAGGAGGGCTACTGATGACACGTTAAGATAAATCAATACTGATAATCAATCTGTCCGGAGACAGACGAGTCACTAATAAGTTTGCTGACATCAGTCCGTTCCAAGCTGGGTGTATCAGCGTGAGTGACGATGACGAGGTGGTCGTTAGTACTAACTCCCCAAATATACTCGTACAAATCTGGGGACAAGGTCAGGCAACTCTCGTGTGGATGTGGTCCTATCTGACCACAGGACATGTCGCTGTGGTAGTATACAGGCCCGATGATGGTTATCGGCATGAACTGGTAATAAAGGACCAATCCGACAGGACCATTCAGACATGGCGCGGGGAACTGGACAAAGGTCAAGTGGTCAGTGAGATGGGACTTCGTCGAATAGGCCGTGATATGCAAGGCAGAGTGTTTGTTCCTGATTTCAACAATAACCAGGTATATGTTTATCAGGAGACGGTAGGGAAGCCACCTGTCTCCTGGACAAGAGACATGGAATCCGAGGTCCTACAGCTGTAGCTGTAGATGGCTGTGGACATGTTTGGATCGGGTGTAATACAGGTACTGTACACGTAATGGAACTATATGAAACCATTATAGGAAAGAAAAAGGAACTACGCAGATCAATTTAGAATGAAAGTGAACTGATACACAACGTCATGTTATGGTCAATGCATTCAAACTTTGTTTTCGATATGTAATTCAGTATCCTAGTGACTTCCTAAATCTTATCTCATAATGTGACGCCTTAGGTCTAAGTTATCACAACTATTTTTAGAATGAGAACAATGCAATGAAGCCAATTTGAGGTCAAGTTGTATTTCATCGAGAAAGCATAAGTACATAAAATCCTGTAAAATCAGAGAAGTTAGTACAAAGCTGACAATGCTACTTAAAAGGTATGGACATTAAGGATGAAAGAAAATTACAATATTTTAATAATTTCCAGACAACGACAACATTCAGTGTTTCTAAGAAAGTGGAAGCCATTTTTATTTAACTCTGTTTTACTGTGGGAATCAATGAACACTTTTCAACTGGCATCATCAGCTTTAAATCTGAAAAATATCCAAATTGTCATTTGTTTTACCTTGTCAGTTACATGTACATCATTTTCGAAAAATCTGGCATACGGACGGACATTTTGATTTTTTGCAGAGTTATCTTTTAAGTGTAGTTTTACCTCGTTTTAAAATGTTTTATTTGAAAAGCAAAGAAGAGAAAGATATTGAGAAGATCCATCTTCCCCTTAACCGACAGATAATTCTACGTGGTCCCAATGGCAGTCTGGATGATCTTGTGGTAATTGTAGTTGCATCATCATATTTTTAGATACATTAATTTTCAAGTTACCTGTTTAGCCCATGGTATTCGGATATTGAATGTATAAAAGTCGTAATTGTGATTGGTTTTGTATATGTGTGATATATCATTCTCTATTTATAAACTTAAGCCTTTGAATATGTGGACAACTTAATCTTTATCAATAAATTCGACTCATATGATTTGTTTGTGTGTTTTTGCTTTATAAAAACAGATAAACAAAAATATTTTTCTGACTGAATTTCACGTAATATGCCAATAAACCCTAAACTCATTGGTATATTCAATTTGGTGTGTACGTGTATATGTTAATCTGGTTAATTAGTTCATCAACAAAGATTAAAACAAACAAAAGATGTAATAATAATACTTAGGGAGAATTCAGAATGAAGCATTCACATATTAACGACAATCACAGTAAGGAAACAACAAAAATCATGTTAGAAATTATTTTAATGTAATGGAAACTTATCACATGTTATACACTGATTCGCTCTCGATTCACTCATTCGTAAATAAGAACTAATAACCTAGCTATTAAGGTCATTACGTGATAATCAATGATATATAGAAGGTTTGTAACATATATAAGTAATGCTTAACAAGAACAATATACAAACATTTAAAGCGGTACTGCAAGTAATTGATCCTTCATTTTAATTTCATTTTTAGATAAATAGTACCGATACCATACAATATCAACAAATAGAGACACTAAAAACAATCTGCCAAAAAGTATTTTATTTGAAAATAGCAAGTACAATAGAACCCAAATGGCTTTCCTTAGCTTGCCCTTCTTAAAGACAAAACGTGCTTTACACTTTACAACCTTCGGGTAAAATGCAGGACAAATAAAAGCCCTGTGTCTTAGTCTTTTGGGGAAACCTATAAACAAACGTATTTTCGCGCGCTTCCGTTTTTTGTGTAATTCGTGTACAAAGATTAATTGCAGAAATGGAAAGCATAAAGAAGTACTAAAAATCATGAAATTAAATCGTCGTTAAAAAGCACATATCGTTATGCACATTAGAAGCGAAATTTAAGACTCTGTGAAAATACGTTGGTTAGCAGTAATAGGGAGGTAACCAGCATGAACCAATCACAGATGGTGTTACAAACAAATACGTTGATTTACAGTAATACAGGGGTAACAAGCATGAACCAATCACAGATGGTGTTACATACAAATACGTTGGTTTACAGTAATACAGGGGTAACAAGCATGAACCAATCACAGATGGTGTTACATACAAATACGTTGGTTTACAGTAATACAGGGGTAACAAGCATGAACCAATCACAGATGGTGTTACATACAAATACGTTGGTTCACAGTAATACAGGAGTAACAAGCATGAACCAATCACAGATGGTGTTACATACAAATACGTTGGTTTACAGTAATACAGGGGTAACAAGCATGAACCAATCACAGATGGTGTTACATACAAATGCGTTGGTTTACAGTAATACAGGGGTAACAAGCATGAACCAATCACAGATGGTGTTACATACAAATACGTTGGTTTACAGTAATACAGGGGTAACAAGCATGAACCAATCACAGATGGTGTTACATACAAATGCGTTGGTTTACAGTAATACAGGGGTAACAAGCATGAACCAATCACAGATGGTGTTACAAACAAATACGTTGGTTTACAGTAATACAGGGGTAACAAGCATGAACCAATCACAGATGGTGTTACATACAAATACCTTGATTTACAGTAATACAGGGGTAACAAGCACGAACCAATCACAGATGGTGTTACATACAAATACGTTGGTTTACAGTAATACAGGGGTAACAAGAATGAACCAATCACAGATGGTGTTACATACAAATACGTTGGTTAACAGTAATACAGGGGTAACAAGAATGAACCAATCACAGATGGTGTTACATACAAATACGTTGGTTTACAGTAATACAGAGGTAACAAGCATGAACCAATCACAGATGGTGTTACAAATATGTTGGTTAACAGTAATACAGGGGTAACAAGCATGAACCAATAACAGATGGTGTTACATACAAATACGTTGGTTTACAGTAATACAGAGGTAACAAGCATGAACCAATCACAGATGGTGTTACATACAAATACGTTGGTTCACAGTAATACAGGGGTAACAAGTATGAACCAATCACAGATAGTGTTACAAACAAATTCATCATTTTATTGGTGAAGCAAATTAGTGATTCTAGAGCCTGATTAAAAACCCAACACTTAACCAATCACAACTCACACTGGAATATTTGGCTGAGGACTGTAAACAGGGGAGGATCCCTGAACTACATCGCCAGAATTAGACTTGAATCCACAAGGCAAAGAAAAGACGACCATCTATAACTTGGTAAT
Organism: Argopecten irradians; assembly: GCF_041381155.1. Classification (NCBI taxonomy): domain Eukaryota; kingdom Metazoa; phylum Mollusca; class Bivalvia; order Pectinida; family Pectinidae; genus Argopecten; species Argopecten irradians. The sequence goes on along the minus strand of NC_091147.1, from coordinate 8,978,194 downwards.
GAACAATCAGACGTCAGAAATAGAGAAAAACCCAGCTAGAAAGTCTGTACAGTGTGATTGGGGTAGGGGCCGCGGTGGCCAAGTGGTTAAGATGTATCGACATATTACCACATGCCCTCCACCTCTGGGTCGCGAGTTTGAATCCCATGTGGGGCAGTTGCCAGGTACTGACCGCTGGTCAGTGGTTTTTCTCCAGGTACTCCGCCTTTCCTCCACCAACAAACCTGGCACATCCTTAAATGACCCTGGCTGTTAATAGGACGTTAAACTAATCAATCAATCAGTAATTGGGGTATCAGGGATTATACACTAACTAATAGGTCGACATGGCATGTACTGGACAAATAAGAACAGGATGTCAATTACTGAATTAGTTTTAGAAGAATCGTGCCATATCATGAAGTGAAGCTATACAAACAGCTATAACCACGGAACAATTACGTAAGTGAAGTAAGTTAATACAGCGAAACAGGACACAAAGCGTTATTTGGTTTTTAAAAATGTGTTTAATAAAGATATAAAATTTGAAAATTATTTAGAAATTCATTAACTGGTACAAAGACGTCCATCAATTATATATTATTTGGCATTATACATGATTTTAGGGAAAAGTTGACATTACATATCAACAAATTAAGGCATATGACAAACATAAACTACATGAACAGCGTTTTGAAATATTTCAACAATGATTTAACGAAATATTTCAATGCAAATTTCTATCTCTACAATCAATACACCTCCTGCAATACGACATTGGAATAAAAAAGATGTAATTGTTACTTATCAATTTATCAAAATATTGAACAGATCTGTTAAAATCATTTTGACTTAACAAGTATATTGCTATCGTAAGACATTTTAATAGCATAGGCAAACAGATACATATAAAAACCTTGCAGGAAAAGTATTGCAGACATAGTACTAAAATAAATCAGTATATACATATCACATAGACTGAACTATATATCAGCTGAATAAATATATAATTTGGATAAAATTACCTTACATAAAATAAGAAAACTGCCAGTAAATCTGTAGTGATGATATTATATAGAGAACTAAACACTGAAGCCGAAGGGAATCACATAATGTCACACTCTTTTTCTTCAGAAACACATAATTTGATCTTTAATCTAGCATTTTAAGTGAATTTCATTTTATTTGGCCACACTATGTTGCTTCTTTTTAAGAAAGAGTAAGTAATACTTATAGCTCAATTATCAAAAAATGTTGTGTGAAATCAATTCTTAAGTTTATTGATACAATAAACCTGGCTGATAACCTCAGCTCCAGGGAAACAGTTAAACAGTCACAAGGGAAAAATAATGAGGATTGTAACATAGTTTCTTCTAGAAGTATTTATGAATGTCAACAGGTAAAACAAATTAAAGTTGTCCAGAAAGTGAGTAGCACATTGACGCAAAAGCTTTTAAAAATCATATTCTACTGATTCTTTTGGAAAAAACCCCAAACTCCTAAAGACTTTCTCTCCAGAAAATGCTTTCTTATGAATAAACCCACTTTGATGAAAGACACTTAGTATTTCCTGAAGATTTCCATGATTGCCTTCATATGATAATGCTGAAGAATTTCTAATTCTCTGGTAACCTTTTTGATGCAAGTCAAGTGAAGGCTAAAACAGAAACGGAGTTAACGCCCAGTCGACGGTATTGTTACTATGGTAACATAATTCTGACTAGAGGTGAGGTATTTATAGATGGAAAGTCACATTGTTACCATGGTAAGTCGTGTTGCCATGGAGAGTCCTTCCATGGTTAGTGATGACATTATTACGTCAGCAGTAGTAATCTCAGATAATAGACTGCTGTCCCTGTCCATTTAGCTCCATGTAACTGATCACTTCTTCTTTTTCTGAAAATGAAATATGATTAAAATTTATTAACATAAATGCAATTTTAATAAAAATCAATTTATCTTTACATTAGACATTTGAACACTGTCTCTTATTGTAATTCTAAGAAGATAATGCAGAATAAAGTATCCCACTTCATAAACATATACAATGTATATTTCCTAGACCTTCTATTCTGTATTTGCCTATTACAGAGTTATCTGCCCTTGCATTGTAGGTATTGATTGTGACGTCATGTGTTTGCGAGTGTAACGTCATACTTTTCTGAGAAAACGACGTAAATTGTGCTCACAAAATAATGAGGTAACAATCGAAACCTATCCGCAAGGGAACTAACTCTGTAATATGCAAAGACGAATAAAAACTAACATGGTCCCTTTCTCATGACATATTGTGCAATCTTCAAAATTGTGTTTTAGATAAATAGATAGAAAATTTTATTTCAGAACATATCTTCAGACGTAGATCTAGGGAGATTACTTCTATATCCTTGTTCCATTTTGAACTCTCCTTGCAAAACATAGGCATTGGAATAATGTGCTTTTGCCACTGGTACATGTAAGTTACTTATTTGAAATGTTAAATTAGCATCGTCCTTTCCCTGGTCTAATTTAGTTCCTCTGGCGTCATGTAAAGAGTGGAATGCACACAAGGTAGATTTTTTTAACTAAGGATGTTGAAATAAATTCTGTGTGTTGTGTTATGTTGATGTTTACATTATTTGATATTCAGAGCTACTGAAATTTACTTCATACATATTTATATTGTACGAACAGCCGGTTATTTACACAGAGTGACGTTTCCTGAATTTGCAGAAAATTGTAATGGTCGCGAAAGTATTATCCAGAAAAAAAAAAAAATAAAAAAAATTATGAACTATATATTAAAACCGCTAAAATTGAATTTTCTCGTTTGTAGTCTGAACGGCTATATATATAGTAATACACATCCCTTTATATACGTGTAGTTATATTAGACATAAATTATGTAGACCTGGCAGCACGGCAAACACTGGTTATGATGATAAAAGCATGATGTATTTACAAAATGAGAGAATACAATGCTTTAACTTTTGTTGCACACTGCTATCTTATGCAATATTGCAATTCGAGAAATAATTGTAATAAAATTAAAACTGTGAATTATTTTGTGTGAATTGACATCAAAGATTATAAACACATTAGTATTATGACAGATACTATCTTATCATCAATGACATATAATTAACAATATATCACTGACCATACTGTAAGAGGGTAAGTAAACTGACAATAACATGTACACATTTCAGCATCACAAAGCACAAAATATCTAATGGCTAAAATAGATTATTCATAAAAGCAAATTAACTCATAAAAATATATAGGATATCAAAACACTTAACACCAAATGTCTTATATCATATGCGTTTAGCTACACAATAAAGCTTACACCACGAACCCATGATTTGTTAGATATAATGAATTGTTGTAAAATGCCTATAAAATTTGCATAATGAAATGTCACACCATTCCAACACACCTTACTGTAAACACCTTGTCCTCATTTCTACATAAAGTATGAAAAGATATACGTCAATAAACGAAAAGCAAGTAACCATTTTTACGTAACGTTAACATGTAACAGAAAAAAAGAATACCATTAACATAACATTTAATGAAAATCCAACAGTCCAAAATCTTACCATTAAAAACTTCTTCCTAAAAGTAGCAGCATAATCTAATACTTATTCCAATTCATATGATTAAAAACTACTTGACCAATGGTCATTAAGAACTGATAGTCTTTTGGCTCAAACAATTAGCAGTGTTTAGGTATCATTTTGTATCGAAGCAGATTGCTGACTGTGGAAAGTTTTCGATCAATTTTCATGATCGAGTCTTATATTAATATAAGGTCATTCATTATCATGGTCAACAACTGATATATGCCAGTGAGCAGTCAAAGCCATTTGTCCACCAAAATCATTAATCTATATACTAATTATCAAGTACCCACGGGTACAAATTTCTTAGCTATTCAATTAGTTATTTTTAGGAAAAGACATATTTAGATCATCGTTGGTGGTAAAAATATTTAAACAAGAGCTCTTGATTTAACTTTTTTTTTTTTCTATTTTCAATATTCACTTCTTCAGTTATGTGACTACTTATCTATTCACAAAATTACAAGATAGGACACTCAGTTATATTTAAAGATGCTCCATCGCCAACAGAGCATAAATGATATTCATCATTTGAACAATAATTGGTGTTTAATCGTGTATATAATAGTCTAATTAACACAAAAAATAATATAAAATAGTTTATTTTGCCTTTGGTGCATGCGCAATCATTACTTCATTCCATATAGGGAATAGTGCTATGGATTTTTTTCGGGATGCAATTAATTATTTTTCATATTTTGAACTTGAAGTAAAATTAGAAGCTCAAACTTTTTAATGGTGATAATGGTGTAAAGTAAGTAACTTTTGTAACTGAAGAAAAATACTAAATCGTCTGCTCTTGTTTTAAATTGTAAAAAAATACCATTTGTCAGCGATGGAGCATCTTTAATACAACGATTCAACATTAATAAACGAACAGTTGTATTATGTTGTAAAAAAATTAATAAAAATACTTACCTTCTTTCCCTTTTTCTTCTTTTTCTTGAGGCCAGCCCCAAGCTTACATATATTTTTAAATGTTTCTGCTTGAAGTCGGTGTGTTGTCTTTAATTTAACGCCTTCCATTTTTTCTGTAACAGGGAATTTTTTCTTTTGAATAATCTTAACATATGACACAATAGTGATTAGCGTTCTAAATATGTGTATATTTATCAGTCATGCCTCTGATTTACTGACTGATAACAGATAATGTTACATATCTCAAGCCTCTTCTTTGAGACACAACAGAACTACAATATACACCTAGAATAAAAACTGTGACTTGCTATAATGTTTGCATACCTTCCTTCCTGTGCTCCAATGCTTCCACGATTTCCCTGGCAGACAAATCTCCAATGAGATTGTCGTCCAAGTCAAGCTCCTCCAATGTTTCCGAGCCCATGATTAATCTGAAATTATTCATGACATTTAAAGCATGTTAGCACTGACAAGCAATGATACTCATTTTACATACCTATTTCTAAGCCAAAAATGATTATCTTTGCGCATAAACAATACTACAATTGCTGGTTTTGATATAAAATATATGTATAGATTTCTCAAAGTTCTCTTAGTTATCCATAATGCAATATTTCAAAATGCTTTCTTATAATTCAGTTACTTAAATTATATATGTATATAAGATTATGGTGGCAGAAATTAACATGACACAAAAACTGGTACAGGAACATCCTGTAAATCAGTATTCTTTCACTGCTACTTTATTGCACAAATTCCTTTTGCAAAAACAAAATTTGCAAAAATTAACATCTGCAGATCTTAAAAATAAATGGAAATTTCTCTAAATAACAATAATGTAGATATCAACTTGCTGAAATAACTTTCGCAATTTTACTTGGATTGGGAAATTTGTGGAAGTAAATCACACACGAAAGAAAATTGGTTTACAGTAAATGTCAAAACTTACTTTTTCAAAACGCGTACAAATATTATAGGTGCGAATTCCTTGCCAAAGGCAACATTATCGATGCCATTGTCAGCCAAGTGGAGCTTCCGGATCCAGGGGCCCACAGGTGGTGGCCCTTCCTCCTTCTTCTTTTTCTTTTTTTTACCTTCAGACACAAAAGAGCTTCAAACTTCAGTACGACATGCATAATTATATTTCAAAAACCAAATTTTGATATTGAAAAATTTGTAGTTATAACAATTTCTTTTCAATTTCCTCATTATGATTTAACAAAATTATAATTCTGAAATATATCGTAGAGAGGAACTCACTTAATTTACAATCAGTTATATTGAAATACTGCATAATTTGAGTTCATTTATAATCCCTATTCACACGAATCCATAGTCTTTCACCTTGGTTATAACAGATTTTTCATTCCTCAAGGATTTCAATAGAACCAGCTTCCATAGTATTAAAAAAATGAATACTTTTTGTCCTACACTATTTTTTTTTTTTTTTATTAATTTAGAAGTATAGCAATAAAACTCAGTAACACGGACTAGAAACGAAAGCTTAACTCATTTACCCCTGGAGACACAAATGAACTGTTCTAATTCAAAGGCTGGAACAGCTCATTATGGATTTCCAGGGACGAATGTGTTAACTGACTACAATTACACCTTTAATGCAATCCATCCCATCAATTCTATAGATACTTGTCAATTAACCTATAAATTACTACCAATCCATCCCATCAATTCTATAGATACTTGTCAATTAACCTATTAATTACTACCAATTCAACCTAATTCTACCAAACATTAAATCTACACACCATAATGCTTCTCAAATGTGTAGTCTCTGTGACCAAAGTAGAATTTATTTTTTCCAACCTTTTTTCTTCTTTTTCTTTTTTTCGTCTCCTCCAGCATCTTCCTTTTCAGATCCCGAGGCCATGCCACCAGATACTGCAGAATGGACCCTGAGGCGACCTTCTTTCTCTGTAGGAATACAATATCCTTTAAATACACTATACTATCATGTGAAAGATCAACTTTCATGTTGCTTTTTCTATAGTACTTGTATTACAAACTCTTTTATATGTCTACATTATGTTCTAATAAACAAAAAATATATATTCTGATATATAATTCATCAATAAACATGAGAAATCTGTTACATTTGAACACTTGTTCTAGCAATCATCACACTGGTAAACTATCATGATTGTCCGTGATTATCAAGCAATAAGTTATTTTCTGAAAGCCCATCTTTTAAGATAGGAAAGTTAAAAAGAGGCCCATGGGCCTTAACGGTCACCTGAGTTAGAATATATAATGAAACAAATAATGAAACAAATTAAAGACATATAAACACCATATGCTGGGCCTTGAAGTTGGTCAGTGATTTATAAATTTGACTTTTTAGACTATGAAGAGTATTTGCTTCCATCAGACCTGTGAACTTAGAGGCATTTTTTGAAATTTTAATCATTTTTACCCTTTTTTAGCCCCGCCCCTCTGCCCCCAGGGGGTCAGCCAGGACCAATGTGGATATGATATTAAAATGCTATCTCAGGCTAATAATTCTAACCAAGTTTGACTCATTTCCTATGAAAATTGAGCAAAAAATGTTCATTAATGTGTTTTTCCTATATAAACTATAGTAAACTTGACCCCCTCCCCAAGGGGGAAACAGGAGACCCCAGGGTCATATAATTTACAATTTTTATAAACAAACTTTAAGACCTTTTCATCTATAAAGTGTATTTGATTATACCATTTCCAGAATTTTAAAAGAATATTTTTGAAGTTTTAGCCTATTTGACCTTTTTTGGCCCCACCTCTCTGCCCCCAGGGGGTCGGCCTGGACCAATATGGATATGATATTAAAATGCTATCTCAGGCTAATAATTCTAACCAAGTTTGACTCGTTTCCAATGAAAATTGAGCAAAAATTGCTCATAAATGTGTTTTCCCAATATAAACTATAGTAAACTTGACACCCTCCCCAGGGAGGAACCTAGAGACCCCAGGGTCATATAATTCACAATTTTTGTAAAGGACCTTAAGACCTTTCTATTTATGAAAAGTATTTGATTCTACCATTTCCAGAATTTCAGAAGAAGATTTTTGAAGTTTTAGCCTATTTGACCCTTTTTTTAGCCCCGCCCCTCTGCCCCCAGGGGGTCGGCCTGGACCAATGTGGATATGATATTAAAATGCTATCTCAGGCTAATAATTCTAACCAAGTTTGACTCGTTTCCAATGAAAATTGAGCAAAACATGCTCATAAATGTGTTTTCCTTATATAAACTATAGTAAACTTGACCCCCTCCCCAGGGGGAAACTAGAGACCCCAGGGTCATATAATTCACAATTTTTGTAAAGGACCTTAAGACCTTTTTATTTATGAAAAGTATTTGATTCTACCATTTCCAGAATTTCAGAAGAAGATTTTTGAAATTTTAGCCTATTTGACCCATTTTGACCCCGCCCCTAAGGCCCCTGGGGGTCAGTCATTGAAAATTTGTTAATAGGATTAAATGGCCTTCTCGTACTGATAATTCTGACAACATTTCACTCATTTCCTATTACAAATGACCAAATAATGCGCAAAAATGTGTTTTCCCTATATAAACTATAGTATACTTAAACCCCTCCCCAGGGGGAAACTAGAGACCCCAGGGTCATATAATTCACAATTTTTGTAAAGGACCTTAAGACCTTTCTATTTATGAAAAGTATTTGATTCTACCACATCTATGAGTAGAGAAGAAGATTTTTGAAATTTTACTCAATTTTACCCCTTTTGGCCCCTCTTACAGCCCCCTGAGGGGTGGGGACCATATAATTCACAATTTTGATTGGCCTTATACCTATGAAGGTTTGTGCAAAATTTCATTGAAATTGCTTCAGCAGTTTTGGAGAAGAAGTCGAAAATGTAAATTGTTTACGGACATACGACGGACGACGGACGACGCACGACGCACGACGCACGACGCACGACGACGGACAAAAGGCGATTAGAATAGGTCACTTGAGACTTCGTCTCAGGTGACCTAAAAATGGTCAAGAGCCATATTGGTTAGCAAAAATAACACAATGAGGTAATTTCATATTTCTTGATTGTACTCTCGATAGCCACATGATTGCACCTGAATTTGAGTTTAGCATTTAAAACAGAATTGTTTGCATTGTGGAATTTTCTGTTCTAATTATTACAGAAGGAACTACATGTACATAACTGCATGGAACATTTTTATGACTTTTTAAAAATAAACATGTTCACAATAAAAGTCATCAACCAGAATAAATCATACAGCCCCTTTTAAACTCATACAGCCCCTTTTAAACTCATACAGCCCCTTTTAATCTCATACAGCCCCTTTTAAACTCATACAGCCCCTTTTAAACTCATACAGCCCCTTTTAAACTCATACAGCCCTTTTAAACTCTTCTACCACTTTCTAGGTAGTATTGATCATGCTGCACTTTGTGCAATAGTGTCAAATGCTTTGTTATATAATGAGGCCATATTCCATATATCGCCATTATCGGGGTAATCAAAGGCTGGAGCAGTCCATTATGAAATTTTAGGGGTGAATGATTTCATCAACTTTCAGATGCACCTTGTTCAGCTTTCAAGGCTTCCTCTTCTGCTTTCAGACGAGCTTTCTCTGCCTTCTGAAATGCCTCAAAGTCAGCCTGTTCAGCACACAGTTTAATGATATCTATAGCACCTTCACATTCCAAATTATTTCCATCGAGAAACAGGTCTCTGTGGATAAAAAGTAATCAAGGAGACATTCAACTTGTGTGAAAAACACATACGAAAGAAAGTGGTTTACAGTATTTCAAAATTATCCATGTTGGAGAAGCGGGAGACCCTTGTATTAAAAATGTGTTGAGGTTAAATCACCAATTTCTAGTACATGTATTCCTTATACCTAAAATGTCTTGAAGAAAGAGCCTCCTGCCCCTCCCATGTGGATAATTTTGGAACAGTCTAAAGCTTTTATGTATGTCACAGATCAAAATTTTTATCATTATGACCAACTTTTAGTTCATGACAAATAACTCCAGCAGTCCACAATAAAATTATTAGAATTTACTAGATTTTAACCACTCTCGGGTCCCACAGATAAACACTTACCTCACAGCGGTCCGTGATACAATATTGCCCAGGTATTTGCCACTCTCGGGTCCAAGGTCACAGAAACACATGCTGATAGAGAGGATAGTGACATTGCCCTCTAAACCTTTACTCAGGTTTTTACATCCCTCGTCTCCAAATCTGAAATTAATAGGGAGAATCCATTGTGGAAAAGTTCACAAAAAGAAATCTACTTTTGATGCAATTATTGGTTTTACAAATTCAGTGTAACATCATTTCATTTCTTTCAACTTTGGTATAGTAAATAAATATGATAAACTAGAACCGTCATCAAGGAGGCCGTTTTATACCTCCCCTCCCCTCAACCCCATCTACTCATTTGCAACAAAGGACATTACTCTGAAAAAAAAGTGGAGGTGTCTTGTTCAGATAAAATGTAAACCTGTACATATCTATGCTGTATAAGGATTATTCCCATGTTACATTGAAATCCATCTTGTAGTTTAGAAGGAGTAATTATACAGATAGACAGACAGATGGACAGACAGACAATCTGAAACTAGCATACTCCTATTCCCCTAACTTTGTTTGAGGGAGAGGGTATAATTAGAGAAGTGGTTGGATGGACAAGAGTTACCCGGTAAATGAAAAGGTGAGGAATATTAGAAGTGGAGGATAGAGAAGGATTTAATGAAAGGAGAATAGGAGTGAGTGGAAACACAGAGAGATAGGAAGAGAAGTACCATATCAGACCCAATAAGTGCCCCCATCCCTATAAACACATAAATACCCCTATCTCAATAAGGGTCCCTTCCCCTTTTTGAGGCCACAATTTCCCTTACCTAAAATTAAATGCATACTGACTCTATGACAACTGTGTAGGCTTCTTTATTTAATTTATTTTGTAAATTGATTAATAGCTCTCTTTGTGCAATAATTACATGAAAAGTATAGTCCAGATTTGGCGCTTAAAAAGCACCCCTCATTTTATTTAAATTTTAGCGTCTTGACTGAACGCTTATTGGGTTGAGTACAGTAGATCTAATAGAGACCAAGTTGAAAGGGATACTTACTCGTTGTAGTCCAGAGATATAGTTGTCAATGTGCTACAGGCCCTAAACGATCGTGCAAACCTCATGACAGAGTAAGGCTCCATGAGGCAGTCCATACACTCTACCAAGCGCAGAGGGTAGCACTGCTTCTCCAGGAGTAAGCCCTACAAATTCATTACAAGTATTTAGCTATACAAAGCATCACTAATTCATGTTCAGTGCTAAATTTTGTAAAAGAGTATTTCGGTACCGTCGAATCGCTCTTACTCATATCCACGCTTATGTATACCGGCAATAGTTTACAGTTTATCGCAAGATGCGCAAAAATTTGACTATAGCTAAAACAAGTCTGTTTTACAGTAATGAAGAGGGATGCAGTAATGGACAAGAAATATGTAAACCATTCAGTTACCTACCAATGTAGCAGTGTTTTCATGAGACATGGGGTAATTCCATATACGAAGGTCCTTGATGTGTATATATCGTTCCTGTCGTATGGCTGCCAGCAACGGCTCCAATAAAACTGGCATGTCTCCCTCTTTTTCCACAACTGATGATTCGACAATAAACTGAAAATAATTTAAACTTCAACAGCTTAGTTTTTGCTATCAAGACATGATCAAAGTATTCCAAAGTAAAGTTTACATACTGTATAGATACTAATTTATCATTAGACAAACTCAAAAAATAGCATATATACAAAATTTTCTAAAGATCTCTCTTTAGACATAAGAGATACCACCAGTATCAACATCAGAACTTTTCAAATTACACATACCGGTATAGCGTTAATAAAATGTCTGATATCTGTAGTCATTCAAATTACCACCCTACTACCTGTAATTGATTAACTAATTGATATACATGTATGTAAATTTAAGTGTTTGTTAAGTAATGAAAGGAAAAGGGGGTAAAAATAATAAAGAATTTTACATAAGATTTATCAAAGAATAAATTGGAAAAAAATATCTTTTTGATAAACATATCTTTTGATGTGTTAGGTTGACTTGAGGCTGAACGAATTAACTATTACTCATTATATACCTTATCAAGAACGGTTCCATTCTCTAGACACCCTTTTAAGGCATTTCTAATCCATGGACTTGGAACAGACTCTGTTAAGGCACAATTCCGCTCATAACTTTTCAGCAGCCTCTGAATAATAGCATCTGCTCCCGCAACTGTTTTTGTTTTCTTTTTTCCTTTCTTCCCACCTTTCTTTTTTCCTCCTTTCTTTGGCATCTACAATGTAAGTTATTCATGCATACATGTAAGTAATACAGTTATTAATTATCATAAGTCTTGCATGCTACAAAATTATTTCTTTTTATTGGTTACTCCAACAATGTTAGAGGTATAGCACGACGAGACACTTTTGATCATTACGTCGTGTCTAACTCGGTATTGCACATCAGAAGTTTCTCAATATCGAGATCTAATATTATTGGATTGTAGAAGAACAGGGAAAATACACATTCCTGTCGAGTGCCCCGACCAGGAATCGAACCCGAGTCTCCAGCGTGGAAATCTACGGCTCTACCGACTGAGCCAAAGAAGCATGCTCCGTCAGCTGAGTGACAGAGACCGTATTTAACACTATGTACAAGTCAAACCGAACCGCTCCTTTTACACTACTCCCCCTGTTTTTCTTGAGATTTCCTAAATCTCAACCCAAGACTCTTTAACCACCTTCCATGGGTTATTTAGTTGGGCGCCAATGTAGAAGAACAGGGGAAATACATATTCCTGTCGAGTGCCCCGACCAGGAATCGAACCCGGGTGTCCGGCGTGGAAATCTACGGCTCTATCGACTGAGCCAAAGAAGCATGCTCCGTCAGCTGAGTGACATAGACCGTATTTAACACTATGTACAAGTCACACCGACCCGCTCCTTTTAAAGGATTACTTATTGGTGTGTGTACACAAATCCATTGATGCCGATGATTATATTGTGCGGATTGGCAGGGGCGTGATTGTGAAATGTATTTGTTTATAATTACCAGACTAGAAGTAGTTCTTGTTTCCAATACATGAGCATCCCTTGTCGAGAGTGTCGAAATAAGTTTAAAGAGGAAGTAAATTTCTCCTGAACAGTGAAAAGATTAAGTACCGAGACGACATGATTTTGAAGTACTGAAAAAACTGTACCCTTTTCTCATAAAGCGGAGACATCGACCACAATTCATGTATTACATTATATCAATTAAGATCACAAATACTAAAATAATAGCCATGCGAAGTGGAATAATATTGTTAAAAGGAGTCGCCCCGATAACGGCGATATCGAACACGACATATGACGAAGCATTTGACACCATTCCACAACGTGTAGCGCGATCAATATAGCCAAGAAAGCTTAATGGCATAAAGGTAACTGATATATAAAGAAGAACAACATCACCTAGCAATAATGATGCATTTAATAGCTAGAAATTAAGGAAAAACTTACCTTATGTTCGGTTTGTTTGGCTGTTGTTACCCACACGATTTCTTGTTTTCCAAAGCAAAAGAGTTATCCAAGGGAAGTAACTTCTTTTCGCCATCCTCTACGTGGTGTCATACCAGTAAATATTGAAGTTTTATGTTACACAGCAGAAAAGACCTAGCATGAAAATAAGCATTAGTTTTCAAAATGCTATGTTCATTGTTCAACCCTAAGCATGAATCGTTTATATTCACAAAAGTAAATAACCCACATACTAATTAATATCTCAATTCATTCGAATTTGAACTGCTATGAGAGGGTAGCTGCAAGTTTATAATTAATATCTCAATTCAAACAATGTAATTCATAATTGCTATGTACAAATTGTGAATTATTAACTGATTATCAAAGTGATTAATTTAAAAAAAATGCATACAACAAGATTAAATAAGCTATTTATTAAGCTCCATGTATAAATATATTAATTAATCAAATTTTTAAGATAATTGATATATTTTCATACCCCATACCCATTGTAAATTTTTTTCTACCCTTTTATTTGTTTTACAAACTTATCAATTCTATTAACAATAATCAATAGCCAATGTACCGAGAATTTAGATGTAAGTATTAATGCCTAGTTTTTTTTGTGTTTTTTTTTAAGATAGCTAATTTAATCTTTTGACCCACTTTAGCAAATATATATTCCCTCCTAGTTTTGATAAGCTTATATTATCTCAAAAGTATATAAGTATGCACATTTTGATTTCCAAAATCGTAAATATTTCAATTGTTAATTCATATTGGTGTGATATATTTGTGCCAGATACTTCTTTTGATTTTTAATAGCTATAGAATGTATCATGTACTGTATTAGACCCAATATGCGCCCAGGGCGTTTAAAAAACTGAGGGAAAAAAAAATGAAAACAAGCTTAATAAGACAAAATTATTGCAAACCTATACAGGTTTTGTCTTAATTTATGCCCAAGCCTCAAAAGGGGGAGGGGCGCTTAAAGCAACATGGGCACTTATTGGTTCGAATATGGTATCATCAGTTATTGATCACAGAATTCCTAATTGGTCCTTTTATGTAATAAGAAGTATGCTGTGCCCCACCCTCGATACCCCAGGGGTTCCAATCACTTATAATCTCTACACCCCTGGACTATCTCATAGTAAAACTAGAGGCAACAAAACAGAACAGGTAATTTAGTCCTTTGATGTACATCAAAAGAGCCTTATAACCATAGTGACTTTGCCCATGTTATATTTATTCATTTATCACTGTGTAATACCAACTGTAGCACTTTTCATTGCTGGAAATCCATTGTGACATCATCAATCGATATCAATTAAATCGATGACGTAACATCAGGATTTGAGAATGTCATGAAAAAATGGAGACCTCTGCTACATTTTTGTAACACATTTCAAGTTTGAATTTTTAGCTCACCTGGTCCGAAGGACCGAGGTGAGCTTATGAGATACCGCAGCGTCCGGCGTCCGTCGTCCATCAACAATCGACTTCTTCTCCATAACAGCTGGTCGGATTTCAACAAAATTTGACTGGTAGCATCCTTATGGGCTACTAGCTGAAAATTGTACAAATGATGGGGCTGATCCCCTGGGGGCCTGAGGGGCGGGGCCAAAAGGGGTCAATTTGGCTATTTCCATATAAACGACTTCTTCTCTGAAACCAAGCATGGGATAGCACCCATAATGCAATGGTAGCATCCTTATAGGGAGGGGATTCAAAATTGTACAAATGATGGGGCTGATCCCCCGGGGGCCTGAGGGGCGGGGTCAAATGGGGTCAATTTGGCTATTTCCATAAAATCGACTTCTTCTCTGAAACTAAGCAAGAGATAGCACTCATAATGCAATGGTAGAATCGTTATAGGGTGGGGATTCAAAATTGTACAAATGATGGGGCTGACCCCCGTGGGGCCTGAGGGGCGGGGTCAAAAGGGGTCAATTTGGCTATTTCCATATAAACGACTTCTTCTCTGAAACCAAGCATGGGATAGCACCCATAATGCAATGGTAGCATCCTTATAGGGAGGGGATTCAAAATTGTACAATTAAATGGGGCTGACCTCCCGGGGGCCTGAGGGGCGGGGTCAAAAGGGGCCAATTTTGCTATTTCCATATAAACGACTTCTTCTCTGAAACTAAGCGTGGTATAGCACCCATAATGCAATGGTAGCATCCTTATAGGGAGGGGATTCCAAATTGTGCAAATGATGGGGCAGACCCCCCGGGGGCCTGAGGGGCGGGGTCAAAAGATCCAATTAGGCTATTTCCATATAAACAACTTCTTCTCTGAAACTAAGCATGGTATAGCACCCATAATACAATGGTAGCATCCTTATAGTGTGGGGATTCAAAATTGTGCAAATGATAGGGCTGACCCCCCCGGGGGCCTGAGGGGCGGGGTCAAAAGGGGTCAATTTAGCTATTTCCATATAAATGACTTCTTCTCTGCAACTAAGCATGGCATAGCACCCATAATGCAATGGTAGCATCCTTATAGGGTGGGCATTCCAAATTGTGCAAATGATAGGGCTGACCCCCCGGGGCCTGAGGGGCGGGGTCAAAAGTGGTCAATTTCCATATAAATGACTTTTTCTCTGCAACTTAACATGGGATTACGCTCATAATGCAATGGTTACATCCTTATAGGCTTTGGATTCAAAATTTTGCAAATGATGGGGCTGACCCCCGGGGGGCCTGAAGGGTGGGGTCAAAAGGGGTTAATTTAGCTATTTCCATATAAACGACTTCTTCTCTGCAACTAAGAATGGAAGAGCACTTATAATGCAATGGTAGCATCCTTATAGGGTTGGGATTTAAAATTGTACAAATGATAGGGCTGACCCCCGGGGCCTTAGACGCCAATAGATGCAAGGTCAAAAAGGTCAATTAGGCTACTATTTTCATATAAATTACTTTGCCTCTGAACCTATGTATTTGATAGCATATTTGTATGGTATCAAGAGCATCATTGTATGGTTGTGATTCAAAATTAAACTCTGGGAGTCAATTTTGCTTATTTTTCTAATTGTCAAAGTCTTGTGATAATTACTAACAACAAGAGATCCCAGAGGGATCTTGGTGCCCACCAAAGAATGATCTATGTCTGACAATGGAAAGAGGGATCTTTTTCAAACACACAACATATAAAATTTGAGACAGATCGCTATTGTACTTTCTAAGAAATAGTGGTAACAAACTTTAACTATCAAAATCCAAGATGGCGGCCGGTTGGCCATCTTGTTTACCGATCAGTCCCGAAAGGCATTATGCATCAGTCCTAAAAGGTACTATGCACAACTAGGATACAAGGGGAACCTACATATAAAATTTGAGAAAGATCCCTTCAGTACTTTCTGAGAAATAGCGGTAACAAACTTTAACAATCAAAATCTAATATGGCCGTCGGTCGGCCATCTTGTTTACCGATCGGTCCCAAATAACAATATGCACAACAAGGGTCCTTGGGGAACCTTCATATGAAATTTGTGAACGATACCTTCAAAACTTTTTGAGAAATAGCGGTAACAAACTTTAACTATCAAAATCCAAGATGGCCGCCTGTCGGCCATCTTGTTGACCGATCAGTCCCAAAATGCAATATAAACAACTAGGGCCCTATATATGAAATTTGAGAAAGATCCCATCAGTACTTTTTGAGTAATAGCAGTAACAAACTTTAACTATCAAAATCCAAGATGGCAACCTGTCGGCCATCTTGTTCACCGATCGGTCCCAAAATGCAATATGCACAACTAGGGTCCTAGGGGAACCTGTATATGAAATTTGAGAAAGATCCCTTCAGCACTTTCTGAGAAATAGCGGTAACAAACTTTAACTATCAAAATCCAAGATGGCCACCTGTCGGCCATTTTGTTTACCGATCGGTCCCAAAATGCAATATGCACAACTAGGGCCCTAGGGGAACCTATATATGAAATTTGAGAAAGATCCCTTCAGTACTTTTTGAGAAAGAGCGGTAACAAACTTTAACTATCAAAATCCAAGATGGCCGCCTGTCGGCCATCTTGTTTACCGATCGGTCCCAAAATGCAATATGCACAATTAGAGTCCTAGGGGAACCTGTATTCCCTGTATACGAAATTTGAGAAAGATCCCTTCGGTACTTTTTGAGAAATAGCGGTAACAAACTTTAACTATCAAAATCCAAGATGGCCACCTGTCGGCCATCTTGTTGACCGATCGGTCCCAAAATGCAATATGCACAACTAAGGTCCTAGGGGAACCTACATATGAAATTTGAGAAAGATCCCTTCCGTGCTTTCTGAGAAATAGCGGTAACAAGAATTGTTAACGGACGGACGGACGACGGACCACGGACGAAAGGCGATTTGAATAGCCCACCATCTGATGATGGTGGGCTAAAAAACCAGGTGAGCGATACAGGCCCTCTGGGCCTCTTGTTTCGAATATAGGTTATGTAATTGTGTGATAAAAAGTATCTAAAATTTGTGTTTATTAAGCAAGATATTTATGAAACTCATCTCAAAGGTTTTAATTTTTGCTTGCTAAGGCTTGTAAAAATAAGAACTTCTTAAGACTCATTCCTTAAAATCTCATGAAATGAACACTCATTTAAGATTCTACACAATTGTATTTAAGACATTTGTAGCAAAAACAGGTACTCAACATAAACAAATATGCCAAGGAAACATTTACAAAGAAACAAAACTTTAGTATGTACATTATTAAGAAGTTTTATTTTGCATTACTGGTATACACAAAATATTTCAATACAGCATCATCATTAAACTTCCATGTTTACAAAATTCAGACTTATAAAGTCTTTTCAAAGGGAAATTTAACACACCACCTGACACCCCATAACCATTTCATTAACCCTCTTCGTTGCCTTGCTTTGTGAAATCTTATACTAAGTATCTTAAATTTTTTTGAAACTACATTATGTTCATCTAACCAAAGTATCACCAAATTCAAAATCACTTGTCTCCAATTAAATGCAGAGTGAAACTGAAAATATATAGGTTTCTCGATATGATTTCTTTTTCAAATTGATTAATCGCTTACTCAGTGCACAATAATTTTGTGAAATGTTAGCTCAAATTTGGCTCTATTACGTACCTCTTTATTTTTTTTCAATGTTTTTCAGCAACCTGGGTGCTTGTTGGGTCGACAACAAAAAGCAAGTTCCTTGTTAAGATTTTCACACTTTTCCATACAAAGGAATGTCCCTTTAACTGACTTTTATTTAAAGGAATAACTATAGCATTCATATTAAATGTAATATCAATTAAATAATGTGACACAAAGGGAAGTAACTCTAAAAGACAAGATCATGCTACTTCAAACACTCTTAGAGTATTTGATAAAAAAAAAAGGAAAATCACAAAGTATTTATTGGAACCAATTAGGATCTAAGTACTGTAACCATTATTTTGAAATTTAACTTTAATAAGAAATATAAAAAAATAATACATCTGAGAAGTAAGGACTGATTCTTTTTTGTGAGAAAAATGTTCAAAACAAATTCAATTCTGTTTAACTCATTAAATTCACCTCTGGAAACACATTTAACTCTTCTGATTAAAGACTGGAACAGCTCATAATGAAATTTTAGGGGTGAATGATTTCATAGTTTCAGAGATCCCACTAAAATCCAAATCAATTCACCTTGTCTCTCTATAACACAATGCAACTATATCTAGTCTACCATAGTAAGAACTCTCTTTGAAGAAGATATCAAACTGGGATTATCTTCTGGAAACAGACAGAACTCTAAATCCTAGAAGTATAAATTCACCTTGAATGCATTGAACTAGTTCACTACTTAGTCACCATCTGCGTGTATTCCGTCTTTGCATACAACAGAGTTAGCTGCGGGTAGGTATCGATTGTTACGTCATTATTTTGTGAGCGCAATTGACAGGGTTTTCTCTACAAAGTCTGACGTTACGTTTACAAACACATGACGTCACAATCAATACCTACCCACAAGGTTAGATAACTCTGTAATGTGCCAATATGGAATAATACATAGAGCTGAAAAATCAGAGAAGGAATTTGATTTCCATATAAGAGTTTACGTATGCTGCCACTTTAGGTTGATCTGTGACTTAGGAAAAAGTGATACATACCGCTCCACACTGATAAAATTAATTTGACACCATGCAATATGGATTTCTAAATGAAGT
Organism: Argopecten irradians; assembly: GCF_041381155.1. Classification (NCBI taxonomy): domain Eukaryota; kingdom Metazoa; phylum Mollusca; class Bivalvia; order Pectinida; family Pectinidae; genus Argopecten; species Argopecten irradians. The sequence goes on along the minus strand of NC_091147.1, from coordinate 8,958,963 downwards.
TCAATAATATGTTATGCTAACAAATGTTTATAACATACACTCCGATGCAACATTCCATTTCTTACAAAAGTTGAAGAAATTGACAATACTGTTCATGTACTTATACTGGGTGTGAAAGATTCCATTTATCAAATAGGCTCAAGAATTTGACATGCATGACGACCATTTTTAAACCAAATATCCTAAGATGTAGGAATATATTTATAACAAACAATATTAACATATAAAGTTAATAACATTTCATTATTGGATGCCATTACTGAATGCTAATTTTTGCTTGCTAAGACAATCTGGAAACATTTTACTTATATCATACTGCAATATTTCTTCAGAAATCACTACAAAAGTTTATTAAATGTCATTAAAGTTTTTAACAGAATTTTATTAGATATGTCTTACATACAATAACTCTGCAACAAAAAATGGGCCAATTATGTAACAAATAGATTTTAATTACAGGATTTAACTACTTTTAGCTTACCAACCCTCTAATTTCAATACAGTTATATTGTAGAAACCAACTGAGGTATAATTTTACTTCAAACTCTTTTCACTTCAATCTATGAAATAATTTAGATATTTTAAGTGAAAATGACACAGGAAAATTTAGGCATCAAAACATATAATTCAGTATGGGCAAATATCTGCTGCTTCTGCATTGAGCAAGCCCTAGGCCTGGCTGTACTCAATTTGCCCTCTTCTACTTCTAGAATATAACTTCCGATCACTTGATTTGTAGCTCTTCTACTTCTGGTGGCTCTTCCGTCTATAATTAGAAGATCTTTTGAGAAGACTTCTCAGAAGAGTGCAAATCGAGCTGGCCTCAGCATATCTACTAATGAAATATATTGGACAAATTGGAAATGGTAACATACCAAACGTTAGCTATCTAAAATACCTCAAATGCCAACATTATCAATAGTCATTCCATGAAAAAATCACACACAAGTATATATGAGAACTTCCATTAAACTGTAACAGCACTTCATATAAATATAATGTTACAATTAAATGCTTTAGAAAAATTGTAGGTCTACAACAAAGAATGATTTCTGATGAATATACAATGGTGAATCTTAATATGAAATTGAATGAGAATTTTTCTTCGTAGATTAGAGACTGCATGGTATATTTACTATGACAAGGTATATCTGACTAAACCACTGATTGAATTCTCATGTAACAATGAATCTGATAAAATTTCCACAAGTATGTACCGGTACACTAAATATACATACATGTAACTTAGCGATAATCTTACTCAACATTTATCAAGTAACGGAATCGTTAATATTACAATTACACTATGAAAAGATGCCTGCTACCATAAAGACCAGTTTCATGGTGTCACATATAGCCTATTACGACACAATATGACATACACACAAATAATGTACATGTATGTATAAAGATCATTTAGCTATATAAGACCATTTTTTTCTTCAAAAATAAGGTAGCAGCCCCTACCCCCCCTTCCAACACCTCATATTAAATGCTCTGAAATTAAAGTGCCCTTAAAGGTACATTTACAGTAAGTTACAGTATGTTTCTATATGGTATTTATCTAAGTTTAGACAAATATGTGCTTATATCTAATCCAAGAAACCTGAAAACACCAGTGACAAGTGATGTACTGATAATCATGGGATGTATTCATGTACGTGATACCCGATAACATTTGTGTGGGACTAGTATCTCCATTGGTGATGGAACGTTATTTTTTGTGATCTTCCCGCTGAAATGATTTTAGTGCGGGATATAATCTTTTGACGTCATTCCATCACCAATAGAAACAATAGTCCCACACAAACGTTATCAGGTACCAGGTGGTACATGAATGAGTCCCATTAAATGATTCAATTTGAAAAGTTTAATTCGATGATCAATTTTGCATATAAAAAATTTATTTTGAAAATTTCCATTGAAATACATGTAGATTGTTCATTTGTTTTCAGTGTTTTTGTGTACAGGTAGACTAAAATCAAGTGTGGTACCCTTGGAGTATTAAGGATGTTCTGTTAGTGGTGTAACAACACATTACATAACCCATACTTTGGAAAAAGAAGTTTTACCGTAGAAATAACCTCAGACACCAATCATTCCCTGATTGTCCTTGATCATTAATTGAGATATTAATTGAGCAGCAATTCCTTAATTTATTTCATTAGCTGTTAATAGAAGTGATCAAGGCTCACAGGTAGAATTTATTTGTGTTCTCGCGATTACCAGCAGAGTGAAGTTTAGTTTAAAAGATCATTGAAACCAGCAATACAGACATAAAGACGTTGTCACTGTCTCCAACTCTTCAAACATTAAAAAAAAAAAAGAGGGGGAGTTACAAATAGTTAGAATACATGCATCTCGATTAACAAACAGCAACAATAACAAAATCCCCCGTTTCGTAATACACAAAATAAAAAAGTGCTTCCCCCTCACGAATAAACTTTGACAACAGTTAAACAGTTGAATGGCCTAACATCCTCTTACACATTATTCTGTTCAACATGTTCATACAGAATGTAAAATTTAAATAGTTCACATGTTTAAAATGTCTTATCACTATCATACAGTTGTACTGCGATGTCCCTGAATCAAAGGTTTTGCATATTCTACAAACTCGTCAATCAGCACCGGCCATGCTCCTGAAATAAACAAAACAAAACAATACAACACACAAAAATCCAATCTTTTGTTCTTTCAAAATTTAATTTTCATAATCTTTTATCACAGGAACAGATCTAGATGATACCAACACTGGACAGATCAAGCTTTCAGATGATAATAAATCAGAAATATATAAGAAACAGATGTGTAGTCAAATGTAAAACAGAACGGTAAACCAATGGCTAACTAAAACCCCACTACCCCACAATCGAGACCATGGCAACAATTTTTTGAAAATTGGACCAAGCATGCTCACCAATGAACATGTCAGGTGAGAAATAATGGACATCCACGTGTGACAACACTTAACAAGTTTGAAAAACACTTATCTAAAATGTTTTTGGCCATTTTACAAACCCCTGTGTATAGTGATCTGGATACCATGACAGCCAAAGTTTTGGGGAAATAAAGACTTCTTACAGATCTACATGTACATACGATTCCCACAACAACTGTGAAGTTTCAGTAAAATTAGTCCAGCGGTTTAGGAGCAGCTGTCCATGCAAGATTTGTGTATGACAGACAGGGTGATTTCAGTAAACCTCACAAAATTGTTAGAGTATAATGAACTGATAGCAATTATCAAAGATGTATTATTTAATTCCATTGTATAAGATCTTATGCTGTACTGGTGGTCAATATAAGTATGACATAGAACTGTCTAAAAACATTAGTTTTACATAAAATCTAAACAATCTCCACAACAGACCAAATTCAGGACCTCTGGCTTATGGATCTGATACTCAACTGAATGAGCTTACGAGAAAAATCTCCAAGAGGTACATTGTGGCTTGTATTCACCAGGCTACATAACTCTCAATAAAAGTAAAGAGCCAATACCTTCTTCATCATAGTTTGTCAAATCCTCATTTATCATTGTACAGAAATCGAGCAGGAGGTTCCACGTGTCCTTTGGGATGGATCTCTTGTGGTGTTCCTGTGTAAAAATACAGACAAAATGTAATACTGAATAGAAAGAGCAGTTCTCTTAAGTTTCTGTGTAAAATACATAATATATAGAAAGAGTGCATCTGTTGTGGTGTTCCTGTGTAAAATACATACTGTATAGAAAGAGTGCATCTGTTGTGGTGTTCCTGTGTAAAATACATACTGTATAGAAAGAGTGGATCTCTCGAGGTGTTCCTGAGTAAAATACATACTGTATAGAAAGAGTGGATCTGTTGTGGTGTTTCTGTGTAAAATACATACTGTATAGAAAGAGTGGATCTGTTGTGGTGTTCCTGTGTAAAATACATACTGTATAGAAAGAGTGGATCTGTTGTGGTGTTCCTGTGTAAAATACAAACTGTAAAGAAAGAGTGGATCTGTTGTGGTGTTCCTGTGTAAAATACAAACTGTAAAGAAAGAGTGGATCTGTTGTGGTGTCCTGTGTAAAATACAAACTGTATAGAAAGAGTGGATCTGTTGTGGTGTTCCTGTGTAAAATACAAACTGTATAGAAAGAGTGGATCTGTTGTGGTGTTCCTGTGTAAAATACAAACTGTAAAGAAAGAGTGGATCTGTTGTGGTGTTCCTGTGTAAAATACATACTGTATAGAAAGAGTGGATCTGTTGTGGTGTTCCTGTGTAAAATACATACTGTATAGAAAGCGTGGAACTCTTGGGTGGCGTTCTTATGTAAAATCTAGACTGAATAGCCGGAGTTAAAATACAGACAAAACTTGAGGAAATTAATTGGATCAATTGACTCTGTAAGCAGGTAAGAGACATAACTCTTGCCCTCTCTTGGCCTAGTCTTACAATTTTTTCATGAGTTTCAAACATTGATCAGATATGAAGTATATAACAAGTTGTTTTTTTATTCAAAAGTAGGAATGTTTTTTATTTAAAAGTAGGAAAATAACAACTTACTGTCAAAAAGTCACTCCATAGTTTTAAGAATTTAAATCTTCCTGATAAAACTATATTCCAATATGCTATAGCCATTTCCAGATCTGAAACAAGAATCAATGAATGTTACTTTAATACATTTACAACGACAGCAGTTAAAATCTGCATACACATTATTTGATTTCCCAGCATTCTCAACATGATGTTTTTTTATGCAAATTTATGAAAGAATAATGCTTATATGCCCCCAATTAGTATAATGCATTAAAGGTATTTTACTAAGGCTTTGGATCACGGTAAACAAAGATTAGTTACAGTGTATGCCACCTTTCTATGCAGATCAAAGGCTAAAGATCAATATTTATATTCTTTATTTGCATATTACAGAGTTATTTGCCCTTGCGGGTAGGTATTAATTGTGATGTGAGCATATCTTTTCACAGAATTTTGCTCATGCTTCAACGATTTTAAAGTCCCCTAACTCCTGCAAATATTGACGGATTTTGAGAACTATCGAACCCATGTTAGATCTCATTAATATAAAGCAACATACCAAATTTGGTCGAAATCAGACAATAAATACTAAAGCTATGGAGCGGAAGCCATGATTTTTCTGTTTTGAGGATTTTAAAGTCCTTAACTCTTGCAAATATTGACGGATTTTTACCATTTTTTAACGCATCCGAGATCTCGCCCTTCTATGCAGATCAAAGGCTAAAGATCAAAGGGGATATTGATATTCTTTATTTGCATACTACAGAGTTATTTGCCCTTGCAGGTATGAATTAATTGTGATGTGAGCATAGCTTTTCACAGAATTTTGCTCACAAAATAACCTCATCATTGACTTTATCAAAACCTACCCGCAAGGGAGGTAACTCTGTAATGTGCAAAGATAGGGTCAGCATGTCTATAAGATAATAACACAGTACAAACCTAATCCCTTTTGTCCTGGATTTTTGGCATAATTAAATGTAAATTGGTAGAAGTCTTTAAACTTGTTTTGATCACGTATTTCCTGCTCCAGACCGGGACATTTGTTTTTTAGTTTTTCAACACTATCACATCTGAAAGACAAAACAATGATCAAATCTTCAATACTTCCGATGAACATCATAAACCTGAATGACATTTTGTCCTTAATTTTCTACAGATACGTACATTATCCTTAGGTTTGCTGATTAAAATGTCTGACATATTGCCACAAGCCCTCCACCTCTGGGTTGCAGGCTTGAATCCCATGTGGGGCAGTTGCAAGGTACGAACAGCTGGTCAGTGATTTTTCTTAGAGCACTCCGCTCTCCTTTGCCTATCAACCCAAACTGATTAAAATCATATCTTGATTTCACATCGGTGCGGTTAACCTCCTCTCTGTTGCATCTGCTGATATAACAGAGAGGAGGTTTACCCGAACGGCATGAGAATCAAGAAATGATTTGAATCAGATTGCCTAACAACCTGGCATGACCTTAAGTAACCCTGGCTCGTAAAAGGAAATTATTATAGTTTAACTTATCCAACAACAAAACATTTATAAATCTTTGTAAATATAGCACACTACAGCTAATATAGTGTTTCTTTGACTCACTGGGATTACCATAAAAACATCCCTGTATTTACATTTATAATCCTTATCAAAACTATCCTGTTTCTATCTCCGACTAGATGAGTACATATTGGTAAACCTATCACTCACCACATGATTTTAAATTTTCTTAAAATCATGAAAAGATCCCACAAAATCAACAGACTATACAGGATGTCAAATCACTTCATTTTTAGCCAACATTCGAGTTGGAAAATATCATGGTAATGATAACAGTGAAGATTTTATACCTTTGACAAATGACCAGGGTCCAGTTTCACTATCATTCATGAAATTTAACTTAAAATTCTCCATATATAGGAAAGAATTAAAGAAGTAGAAGGAAAATCTTGTAATTCAGTTAAGGAGCACTTCCTTATAATCCATAATGCTTTTCTATGAAGAATTCTAAGTTAAGGGATTCCTTAAAGTTAAAGAATGTTCATGAAAGTAACTGAGCTCAGGTAGCAAAGTACCTGTACACAACTCTTCAGGTGTAAAAGTGAAATTTGAAGATTGATGTTCGTCGATAGGGCATGTACATATAGCCTCATATATGACAAGAGTAGTGAGATCCAGTCATTTCGGCCCATTACAATGCCATAACATAGAGTTGTATATTCAGCAGTGATAATAACAACATTAAGAACTCACACATTTCAATGACAAATATGTAAATATTCACTGGTTGCGTAACAATATCACTACGTAAGACATTTAATGAATTTTACCCGAGATCAGCCATTCCTGTAATAAACTCTTCTCTGGTGAATTCACACTGAGTTGCTGCCTTGAACTTCCACGCAATAAGGAGGACCGTTCTGGATTCTGGGCTCAGAGTGAGATCCTCGAGGAATTTCATCACACCATCCACAGTCATTTTATCATCTTCATTTGGATCTAAAAAGAATATCATAAAAGACACCATAAAGAATATATCTTAGCTTTTATGATTAAAATTAACATAAAAATCAACATAATTAATGTTTACATATTAATAAAATATGTATTTATATATCTGTGTATTTGATATTTAAAACTTTCGAGAAATTCCTGTTAACACTACAATTGACACACATACTGCCGGTCAAGATAAACTCACCATTACCAAAATGTTTTATGTATCATGACTTAGTTCCACATCTGACACTACTATCATAAGATGACTTAAGTGATTGTAATGTTTATATATTCATTCCAACCATATTCACAGAAACATCATTTTTACAATTTCAAAATCCCTGTATTATCTTTTCTTTATTTGCTTAAGTGACAAATGTATGTATATTGTAATAAATTGTTTTTTGGGAATTGATTGCTTTGTAATATCTTTTTCAGTGGCTATTTATGTCTTCAGTGATATTACTCTGAATTTTAAAATATTATCATTGCACTGTTTTGTAATGGTGCTCTTACATTTCCAACAACAGTAAAAAACATACACTCTTATTTGGACTAAAGTTTATTTTGGTGCTTGACATGGAAAACCAAGATTACTCGACCATCATCACCTCATGCATCAGCTTTCCAAAGTTTTGAACCAAAATAAACCTTGTATTGTAAAATAATAGGCCCTAGGGCCTTAACGGTCATCTGACTATCTTGGCAATAGTCATATTGGAAATAAATTAATTAGACAAATTATCATAGTAACCATCTTTGATTTGAGATCAACCAGAGATGTAACAAGTTGTTACTAAACAACACTTTGTCAAGATCACATCAGGCAGTTTTAAACCAAATCGCAGCAGTAGATCTGTAGTAGAAGTTCAAAATATGTTTTTTTTAAGATGGCTGCTGTGGCCCCCATCTTGGATTTTGGATTAACCCGAAAAATAATAACATTTAGTATAAACGACCATGTCAGAATCATTTTAAGTAAGTTTCAGCTAAATCGGACTAATAGAACTTGAGAAGAATTTCAAATGTGTTTTCAAGATGGCGGCTGTGTTGGCCATCTTGGATTTCGGATCAACCTGAAAAATAACAACACTTAGTCAGGACCATATCATGATCAGAATCATTTCAGGAATCACACTTGTAGAACTTGAGAAGAAGTTCAAAATGTGAAAAATTAACGCATGGCGGACGATGACAGACTAAACATGATGACTAAAAAATACTAAACAAGGCATCAATTCTGGACAACTTATACAATGGTGGTTAGTGGTGAACATGTCCCAACATAATACCACGAGCCCATGGCCACCACCTCAGGGTTGCGTGTTTGATTTCCATATGGGTCAGTTGTCGGTTGTTTTTTCTCTGGGTACTGTGGCTTTCCTCCTCTAACAAACCAGATATTCATTAAATGACCCCGACTGTTAACACCTGTAGGATGTTAAACTAGTCTAATCAAACCAATAGGCCTATCTTGTGATCACAGTCGAGGATTTGTTATCAAAATGTCTTGAAATTTTTTATCAAACTCATACGACCAACCTTAAATGTATGATAATCCGCTACACAAATTACAAATTAGAGGAAAGTCGACGAATGCGGTGCAATACACAAATAACCAGAAGACAATAAACAAATGAAGGACGTCTCGACCAGCATTTACAGGGAATGGTGGTTAAACATCCGGCTTCTATTCGGACCAATTTACCCTTGTATCGTGTCCATAGTTGCTCCAGTCTTTTCCTATCCACTGTTGCCCTAGAATCACAACTGTAGCGGTCTGGGCTTTGGAAAAAGTTGTCAACTGCTACATCCAATTTCCAGTCGAAAGCGGACAGACAAGTGATCGCTGACTTCTCCCCGGTCTGTGTAAAGGCTATAAACTGCCTTACTTTGTCCTTCTGTGAACTCTTTAACTTATGCTTAAAAAGAAAGAGAAATATGATTTCACAACACAATAAATATCATTCTTAAACAGTACTTTCTCTTTTGCGTATCTGACAGATGCCTTACCATTTCTGTTTTTCGCCATATTAGGGTCAATGGGGTCACGCATGCGCAAGCGGAAAAGAATTTTGTGGTCAGAGTTAGGCCCAGTACCTTATAAAGAAAATAAATTAAGTAACCTAAGAATTCATTGCGATATAAATATACGGAGTTTAGTGGTGCTTTGGTTAAAAATTTTACAAGTTTTTAAGTTATTTGTTTTTCCTTAGGGAATGTCTAAACGAAGAACCGATAGAGAAAATCCGGAATATAATAATTTGTTATGCATTTATTTTGATTGAAACAAAATCAAATTGAGTATAAAAAGTACTTAATTTTCTGATTAATCATGGTGTAAAGACATATAAAACTAATATTATGAAAAAAATGCATACAGGCGAAAAACAATATTCTGAAGGAAAATATTGGTTCCAATTTTATCATTACTTCCTGTTATTTGTTCACGTGGTCAGAAATTTCGCGCGGTTTTTGGTGGGCATTGTAAACACAAGGAGGATCACAACGCACGAAGCAAAAAGATGCCACCTCGAGATTACGAAGCCGATAAAGGTAAATATAAGAATCTATAACAACAACGTAATATCTTTGATAAGTAAACATGTTGCGATCAGTCAACATTTCATTTTTAAGAGTCTAATTTTATTTGTACTGCCAAAACGCCACACGGGACGCGAATGTGAATGGATTCCTGGAGCTGTTTGAATAGGGTGGAATAGTAATATATTAACTTTTTCTGGGGACCCTTTGGTAGTTATCGAAAATTCAGTTCTTTCTGAAAATTAGATCAACAACTAATGGAATGAAATTAATTTAGTGTCATACATATTGATTATAAACAAAATAGTGGAGGAGGCACCGCCACAGATAATCACACGTTATTTTAGTTTTATAGTTTTTCCTACTCTTAATAAATATATGATCAGCAGGGTGACTAAAACTATGTACAAACCATAATGACAGCGTTTACTCAATGCTGTGATGACCAGGAATCAACCCATGTCAACTAAAACTAAATCCATTGCGTCACCATGTGGCTTTTATTAATTAAACGTCCAATTAACAAATTAACAGCCAGAGTTATGTAAGGATGTGGTAGGTTTGTTTGTAGAGGAGAGCCAGAGTACCCCTCATTGGATTTGAACTCGCAATGCAGAGGTGGAGGGCTTGTGGTAAAATGTGGAGACATTTTAACCATTCAGACTCTGCCACCGCCCTAGCTACTGTTGTAGCAGAAAATATATCAAAGCCCCAGAATCCATTGCAAACACAAATATACCAACTTGTTTTATCATTCCTTATGTAAGTTACACTTACAGGCCTAGGGCGAGAGTAGTGGGGCTCGAACACGTGACCCCAAACTTATTGGTCCGCCACTATGTGCAGAAAACCTGCTATTTATAATGAAATTTTAAACAAAATGAATCACTTGATCTGCAAGAGTTAAAAAGGTTAAGAAAGATTTGAGGTGAAAAAGAAGCCAGTAAACAAGGGAAATATCATTTGTAATTTACTCGAAAGAAATCTTTAAATTTGAGTTTAAAAAGTATATTTGGAGTACGCGACTTCAAATGAGAAGTATCATGATGCTGACCATTGAAATGAGCATATAAAAATTAATAGTGTTCCGATTAATTGAGTTCGTCGAGTATGATAGGTTTGAGGTGTTTGATCAAATAATCAAGTAAGAAATCTGTAATCAAGTTTGTCGAAATTTTCCGACACCATGATAAACAAAAGTATAAAGTTAGCTGATCACTAAAACATGCAAAAAAAAATCATAGTCGACTTGTTAAAATCATTCCCTTGTGTGTGGTTGTCACTCATCATTTCAAATTTTAAGCATCTAGACGAATTGAAGAGTGCATAAGCACTACGTAGTAATATAAACGTTAAGACGAGTATGATTTAAAAAATAAGCGACATGAAAACGGCAGCACAGAGAGGCCTAGCGATCGTAAGCCATTGAATGAAAATTAAATATGATACTTGTTTATACATTAAGGAAAAAAATCATCGATTTTAATCGATCATTGATATGTTAAATAAAACTGATGATTGACCATGAATTTTCAACCGATTCCAAACACTAATTATAAACATACACATGATAATGGGTAAATGAATAACTATTTGTTAATGCTAGAAATGTTGCTGAATTAAATAGCAAATTTACCTGACTCTAGTTTATCATTTTGACTGCAGGATGTTTCAATTTGCAACACAGGTAAATATAAGGATGGACAATATATCAGAAATCCTGTGTCTGCAGTTGTCTAGAGCTAAGTCATCACAGCTACTGCACTTGAATTTACTGCAGGGCATAATGATCGACTGTTGAATATATATTGGTTTATATTTTATTACAGAGAAAATCAAGACATTCCTACGAGAATTTTATGTTGATGGTGAAGATGGGGGAAAAGATTTTGTATATGGACAACAACTGGTAAGATTTAGCTTCAATCTGTCAATCATCACTATTTTTTATCATGCCCTGCTCAGCTAGCAATTTAATGGTCAAAGTACATGTACATGCCCAATATCTAGCTATATAGATAAGTCACTGACATTGGGCAAGCATGGCTTTCTTTTCTTTTTAAATGTATATATATATATATATATATATATAAATACCTATACTTGCGCTCAAATTTGCCGTCCATTTGTAGGTATTTGTCTCAATCCTACATTCTCTATAAGCTTGATATCATTGATATTTTTTTTTTTACCTTCAAGCACTAACGTGTTTGCTATGGAAGAAACTCAGCTGTGGACAAAAAAATTTTGTGCACAGTGCGTGGTGAGAAATTCGACAATATAAAATAAATTTCAGTAATTACCTATGTCATTAATAATGCATGTTTTATACTTGATTTTTAGCTCACCTGGCCCGAAGGGCCGGTGAGCTTATGTCATGGCGCGGCGTCCGTCGTCCGTCGTCCCGTCTGTCCGTCAACATTTCCTTTAAATCGCTACTAGTCATAGAGTTCTGCATGGATTGTAACCAAATTTGGCCACAAGCATCCTTGGGGGAGGGGGAACAGAACTTGTATAAATTTTGGCTCTGACCCCCCGGGGGCAGGAGGGGCGGGGCCCAATAGGGGAAATAGAGGTAAATCCTATAAATCGCTACTTGTCCTAGAGTTCTGCATGGATTGTAACCAAATTTGGCCACAAACATCCTTGGGGGAGGGGGAACAGAACTTGTATAAATTTTGGCTCTGACCCCCCGGGGGCAGGAGGGGCGGGCCCCAATAGGGGAAATAGAGGTAAATCCTTTAAAACGCTACTTGTCCTAGAGTTCTGCATGGATTGTAACCAAAATTAGCCACAAACATCCTTGGGGGAAGGGGAACAGAACTTGTATAAATTTTGGCTCTGATCCCCCAGGGGCAAGAGGGGCGGGGCCCAATAGGGGAAATAGAGATAAATCCTTTAAATCGCTACTAGTCATAGAGTTCTGAATGGAATGTAACCAAATTTGGCCACAAACATCCTTGGGGGAAGGGGAACAGAAATTGTATAAATTTTGGCTCTGGTCCCCCGTTTGGGCAGGAGGGGCGGGCCCAATAGGGGAAATAGAGGTAAATCCTTTAAATCGCTACTAGTCATAGAGTTCTGAATGCAATGTAACCAAATTTGGCCACAAACATCCTTGGGGGAAGGGGAACAGAACTTGTATGAATTTTGGCTCTGACCCCCCGGGGGCAGGAGGGGCGGGGCCCAATAGGGGAAATAGAGGTAAATCCTTTAAAACGCTACTTGTCCTAGAGTTCTGCATGGATTGTAACCAAAATTAGCCACAAACATCCTTGGGGGAATGGGAACAGAACTTGTATAAATTTTGGCTCTAATCCCCCAGGGGCAAGAGGGGCGGGGCCCAATAGGGGAAATAGAGATAAATCCTTTAAATCGCTACTAGTCATAGAGTTCTGAATGGAATGTAACCAAATTTGGCCACAAACATCCTTTGGGGAAGGGGAACAGAAATTGTATAAATTTTGGCTCTGGTCCCCCGGGGGCAGGAGGGGCGGGGCCCAATAGGGGAAATAGAGGTAAATCCTTTAAATCGCTACTAGTCATAGAGTTCTGAATGGAATGTAACCAAATTTGGCCACAAACATCCTTGGGGGAAGGGGAACAGAACTTGTATAAATTTTGGCTCTGACCCCCCAGGGGCAAGAGGGGCGGGGCCCAATAGGGGAAATAGAGATAAATCCTTTAAATCGCTACTAGTCATAGAGTTCTGAATGGAATGTAACCAAATTTGGCCACAAACATCCTTTGGGGAAGGGGAACAGAAATTGTATAAATTTTGGCTCTGGTCCCCCGGGGGCAGGAGGGGCGGGGCCCAATAGGGGAAATAGAGATAAATCCTTTAAATCGCTACTAGTCATAGAGTTCTGAATGGAATGTAACCAAATTTGGCCACAAACATCCTTGGGGGAAGGGGAACAGAACTTGTATAAATTTTGGCTCTGACCCCCCAGGGGCAAGAGGGGCGGGGCCCAATAGGGGAAATAGAGATAAATCCTTTAAATCGCTACTAGTCATAGAGTTCTGAATGGAATGTAACCAAATTTGGCCACAAACATCCTTTGGGGAAGGGGAACAGAACTTGTATAAATTTTGGCTCTGGTCCCCCGGGGGCAGGAGGGGCGGGGCCCAATAGGGGAAATAGAGATAAATCCTTTAAATCGCTACTAGTCATAGAGTTCTGAATGGAATGTAACCAAATTTGGCCACAAACATCCTTGGGGGAAGGGGAACAGAAATTGTATAAATTTTGGCTCTGGTCCCCCGGGGGCAGGAGGGGTGGGCCCAATAGGGGAAATAGAGGTAAATCCTTTAAATCGCTACTAGTCATAGAGTTCTGCATGGAATGTAACCAAATTTGGCCACAAACATCCTTTTTGGAAGGGGAACAGAACTTGTATAAATTTTGGCTCTGGCCCCCGGGGGCAGAACAGGTGGGGTCCAATAGGGGAAATAGAGGTAAATCCTATAAATCGCTACTTGTCCTAGAGTTTTGCTTGGTTTGTGACCAAACTTGGCCATAAACATCCTTGGGGGAAGGGGAACAGAACTTGTATAAATTTTGGCTCTGACCCCCTGGGGGCAGGAGGGGTGGGGCCCAATAGGGGATTTAGAGGATAATATTATAATTCCTTCAGAAAAGAAACAATGAACCTGTATTCAGAACATTACTTGGCATTACAAACCAGGTGAGCGATACAGGCCCTCTGGGCCTCTTGTTATGCTTGTTTTTGAATATCTCATGCTAAAGGTTTTTCATTTTGAACAGGTTAAAATTGCTCACAGAGAGCAGGTTGGTTTGACCATCGATATTGATGACATCACAGAATATGATCCTGATCTAGGGGAGGCAATTGTGGACAACACTCGACGATACATTAATATATTTAGTGACGCAGTGCAAGAACTTCTACCGGACTACAAGGAGAGAGAGGTGAGAAAAGACAAGCTTGTGGAAACACATATATATGTATGGAATGGTGATTTATACCAAGGTTAGGATGGACACGTAACAGGGCTGACCAATAGATCTAAAAAATATGAGAGGCTAATAAATAATTAGAATAAAGAGATTAACATAAGACATAAGACATGATTGTTGCTTTCCTACCCTGTACCCATACCAGGAAAGTTACATTTAATGCTTTCCTACCCTGTACCCATACCAGGAAAGTTACATTTAATGCTTTCCTACCCCGTACCCATACCAGGAAAGTTACATTTAATGCTTTCCTACCCCGTACCCATACCAGGAAAGTTACATTTAATGCTTTCCTACCCTGTACACATACCAGGAAAGTTACATTTAATGAAATCCCACTGTAATCATTGCAAAACTTTATACCATCAAAGTTTTCTTACTTTTTACACAATCTCTAATAAACCATCAAAGTTTTCTTACTTTTTACACAATCTCTAATAAACCATCAAAGTTTTCTTACTTTTTACACAATCTCTAATTAACCATCAAAGTTTTCTTACTTTTTACACAATCTCTAATAAACCATCAAAGTTTTCTTACTTTTTACACAATCTCTAATAAACCATCAAAGTTTTCTTACTTTTTACACAATCTCTAATTACAGTATTTGATATTAATGTGATACCTTTGCCAGGTGGTGAACAAAGATGCCTTGGATGTGTATATTGAACATAGACTTCTGATGGAACAGAGGAATCACCCGGACGGAGCAGAGATTACGCGTGACCCAAAGAACAAATACCCAAAAGAGCTGATGAGAAGATTGTAAGTAAAGGTCGGAGATGTCTGATCTGTACATTTTTCCCACATAAAAATATCTGTGAAAAAGAACCAATGCACCGTTATTCAGAACATTAGTTGGCATTGCTGCAAATGCCTGCAATATAGTAGCTCAAAATGGCATTACAAAATGCTACATCATATTTTATTGGCTAAGGTTATACTGAAGTCCTGATCCTGGGGGCTGAACATGAATTTTCAACTTTTGATGAGTCCCACCCAGTACAAAGAGATATTGCGAGTTCTCAAAATTTTGGAGAGTCCAACAGGAAAATTGTGACACATAACACACATTTCTGTGGTGATGAAGTGATAAAATTCTTTAAAACAAAGTAAATTTCATTGTTGGTGGTTGAAAAATGATTAAAAGATACATTTAGTGGACTAATAGAATCTTTCATCCCTTTGGGGTAAGACATGAGAATCTCAACTCGAGGGTCAGATTCATATCCCGAGGGTTGAGATCTCCCGTCTCGCCCCAAAGAGGGCGAATGATTATTTTTCTCTTACCAGGTATATAAGCTCATGCGAAGATCTTGTGTAGCTTTTCTTTACCCTAGGGTGAGAATGAAAAATCTCACATTGGTAAAATTGCGGAAATCCCTGTCAGGGGTAAGAAAAAGCAGAGTTCAATCTACGATTATTTTTCGTGGGGCCTTTTCAATGGTTTTTGTGAAAACAATGGGTCCCACAGTGTTATAGATACCCATTCCCAGAAATTTCATGGGTCCTTTTAAAATTCTGTGAGTCCAGGACTCGGGATACGCACGTAGATTTATCACCGAAAAAGATATCTCAACCCTCAAGCAAAACTTGAGCCTGGCATATATACAATCCACAAGCAAATGTATAGATCAGCCAAAATCTTGCATTCAAATTGAGATATCTTTTTCCGCTTGAAAGAACCATTTACGATTCATTTCATCTTTGTTGGATATTTCACTTGCACTAGGAATGACCTAGCCACATAACATTTTGTGCAGCAGATTCCTAAATGGTTTATGATGATCAAGTAAGTTTCTCTGTTTTATACAGTTTATTTTGTTTCTTTTTTTGACCAGTGAACTTTACTTCAAGTCTCAGTCTGGACAAAAGCACTCAGCCATCCGTGATGTCAAGGCTGACAGTATAGGGAAACTGGTATGTGTCAAGGGCATTGTTACCAGGGCAACAGAGGTCAAACCGATGCTGTCTGTGGCCACCTACACCTGTGATACCTGTGGTAACGAGACCTATCAGCCTATCAACTCGCCATCGTTCATGCCTTTGATCATGTGTCCCAGTCAGGACTGTACAACCAACCGGTCAGGAGGTCGCCTTTATCTCCAGACCAGAGGCTCAAAGTTCGTCAAATTCCAAGAAGTTAAAATTCAAGAACATGTAAGTCGTAAGGATTCATCTCCTGTAGTTATAGGCCAATTCGAGTTCTATTTCAATA
This sequence comes from Argopecten irradians, assembly GCF_041381155.1. NCBI lineage: Eukaryota > Metazoa > Mollusca > Bivalvia > Pectinida > Pectinidae > Argopecten > Argopecten irradians. The sequence continues at coordinate 8,942,220 of NC_091147.1, read as the reverse complement.
ATGGTTAAATGTTAGCTTCATATTATTTCCTGCAAAGAATTTGTAAACAATGAACAGGGTTTGGTTTCAAAAGGTATTTGACTTTATGAGGTCAGCTGATGCTGTGGAAGTTTATAGTACAATTGAATGAATTAATACAATATTTCAAAATATTTCAATAAGATGTTGATGCTTTAGAGTCTCAAGGGTTTGCGTTGTGTATTCCATAAATGAAGTCCTTCTCTGATAAAATGGGTCTCCTTATGTAACTGGAATATGAGTTTAAAAAAAATATGAAGTCCTTTTCATTTTCTGTGATGAAAAAAGCTATGAGGATGGTATCAATGCAAACCCTGTATGTTTGAATGTATGTCAAAATAGAAGATTTCATCAAATGTTGTGTATATTGTTTTTATCTATGAAAATCATGATTTCAGAGTGACCAAGTGCCCGTCGGGAACATCCCTCGAGGTATGACCGTTCTATGTCGTGGAGAAATGACCCGCCTCGCCCAGCCAGGGGACCACGTCAGTATATCGGGTGTATCCTTTTACTGATCATTATAACCCTTCATTAGGGGGGCCAAGAAGTGTTACCCACGTTACTTCATCTCGTCTTTAAAACCAATTATTACAAATCAGATAAACTGTAACTCTTCCAGATTGCACGCATACTGTAACAGTGGAATTATTTGCAAAAAAAAATATTCATGTACAAAGATATTAACGAAACTACAGTTTCAATAGGGTGACCCTTTAGTGTTCCCTGAAATAGGGGGACCCTATAGTGTTCCCTGAAATAGAGGGACCCTGTAGTGATCCCTGCAATAGGGGGGGCATGTAATGTTACCCTAATTACTTATCTCATCTTAAAAACCAATTACAAATAAGATAAACTCTAATTCTTCCAGATTGCACACATACTGTGACAGTGGAATTATTTGGGACATACAAATATTCATGTACAAACATATTGATGAAACTAAAGTTGCCCGAGTAGCATTATTGCATGGGAGGCATATATAAATAAAGTTTGTTGTATGAACATCTTGTTTAGATATACCATATAGTATGTTGAGGTTTCCTTAGCCATACATCAGGTTTTCTTGCCGATGATGAAACAAGGCTTCAGGGACATGCAGCAGGGACTGCTGTCGGAGACGTTTTTAGAAGCACATGTAAGTACGAGAATAAAGATAGAAACTAGTTGAATAGCTACATTAATTAATTTGATTAGTTAATTTGTCTGTTTTCATGTCGTTACAATACATGTATACTGCGTGCTTACGGTTTATTGCATTGTTATTCAGTAATATTTGTTTCCTTTGCGTGCTGACGGTTTATTGCATTGTTATTCAGTGATATTTGTTTCCTTTGCGTGCTGACGGTTTATTGCATTGTTATTCAGTAATATTTGTTTCCTTCGTTGTCTTGTATTTTCTGTTAATTCTATATCTTTCGACAGTATTTGTTTTACATGTCTTGATAAATTGCCAGACTTGCTATTGAAATATTAGAAATTTTAATGTCTACACTGTTAGAATTATTTTCTTGCAACACTTGTACATGTCGTAACAGTGTTATAATATGTATACAATAAAAGTTTGTCCTCATAAGAAAACTTAAAAAAACAACATAAAAATGTTTAGATGTCATTAAATTGCAGAGAATTGTTAAGATGAACAAGACTGAAGACGATGAATTAGGAGCAGAAGAATTATCAGAAGACGAGATCAAAAAAGTTGCTGAGGATGACTTTTACGATAAATTAGCCAGCAGTATTGCTCCCGAAATCTTCGGCCATGAGGATGTGAAGAAAGCTCTTTTACTTCTTCTTGTTGGGGGTGTCGACAAATCACCAAGGGGCATGAAAATCAGAGGTTAGTGGATACAGGATCAGTGTAATACAGATTGATAATCCAAATAAATTGTTCACAGGCAAAATTGTGACGGTATCTACAAAATAAATGCTTAATATTTGTACAGTGGAACCTCCCGAAACCGATCATGGTCGGTGCATATAATTTCGGCCGGTTTAGAGAGGGTTCGGTTTGGAGAAGTGAACCGAATACCGATCATCACGATCCGGATTTAATCGATCGGAAGTCGTTTTTTACATTAGTGCACCGCATGTATGCCTAGTGTTCGTTAAAACCAACCAATATTGATTGTTAATGTGAATGTTATCATAAAAGAGAGAATCATACGTTTAAAAGGAATGGATTACAGCAAACTTGACTTTGTTACCGCTTATAAACGTAGTTTAGTTAGTTAGTTGCGTGAATGTTCTTTGGGATGTTCTCGTCTGCAACCTACATACGACCGATCGCTTCCGGTTACGTCAAGAATCAAATTATATGGTCTAATTACACGATCATTATATGACATAGTCATTTTCTAAAACAATACATGGCTTCGGCTTCTTCATACAGATAATTTACGTTATCCGACAACTACATATGTAATTTTAAAAAAAGTGTGATTTGAATACGAAACTTTCTCTTTATTACTAGCTCTGCTTGTTTTCCTACAGTAAACAAACCGCGTGCACATGGTAGACCTTCGTTAGATATCTAAACAATAGGCATGATTAAATAATTACACCACCATCTCGGGTATAATTACTGTGTACCTATAGCCTTCCCATCGGTATACATGCCCAAGGACATGGCATTCATTAACTATGGTACAGGTATGTGTGTATTTCACAGTCGGTTGATCAGACCTCAATACAATCTATCGTTGTCGCTCAGGTAAGGCCGGTTTTCAGAAGTGTATTTTATTTACATTTGACTATTCCGATCTCAAAATCGGTCCGGTATTTGGAATTGGGAGGGATCGGTTTTGGGAAGTTTTATATACTATTAATAAAGAGGAATTCATTCCGTACATAACATCCATGTTCGGTTTCTAGAGGTGATCGGTTTTGAGAAGGTTCGGTTTTGGGAGGTTCCACTGTAGTAAGTTTGATATTGTATCATGCAAATAGTTGTAAAAATTGGTAATTTTAAAACATTTACTTCATTTGTTCTTTGATCAGCTGATGTTAAATTCACTGAAGTTTGTTAAAATATGGGAGTATAAGTGTGATATTTGCTTGATGTAATTTATTTTGATTTTTGTAGGAAATATAAACATCTGTCTGATGGGTGACCCTGGAGTGGCCAAGTCACAGCTTCTCTCTTACATCGACAGACTCGCTCCTCGCAGTAAGTTACCCCATAAAGTAAAATTACACTTCACTGTGGTCATGGATGACTCATAAGACTTCTCATTTAATAGTAACTATAGGTATTTGAAAGTCAGTCACAATTTATGAAGCAATTTGAAATTTTTTAATGCTCAGTATGCAAGCCAATTTAATGTAAGAAACTTGTCTGAGATATGTAGCATTTTTATCCCCCGCGAAACGCGTTTGCGGGGGATATTGATTTGGGCTCTGTCCGTCCGTCCGTCCGTCCGTCCGTCCGTCCGTCCGTCCGTCCGTCCGTCCGAGTATCGTTTCCGGGCTATAACTCCTAAACCGTTCAACTTGGCTACACGAAACTTTCTGTACATGTTAGGCTAGTGCTCTAGTTGTGCCTTTTGCTAATGGGAACCTTTCATTTAAGATACTTTTTCTGTTACCATGGAAACTTATTCAAAAATACCATATTATTAAAGTTTCCTTTCTATTCCGGGCTATAACTCGAAAACCGTTCAACTTGGCTACACGAAACTTTCTGTACATGTTAGGCTAGTGCTCTAGTTGTGCCTTTTTCTAATGGGAACCTTCCATTTTCAATACTTTTTCTGTTACCATGGAAATTTATTAAAAAATACCATATTATTAAAGTTTCCTTTCTATTCCGGGCTATAATCGAAAACCATTCAACTTGGCTACACGAAACTTTCTGTACATGTTAGGCTAGTGCTCTAGTTGTGCCTTTTGCTAATGGGAACCTTTCATTTTCGATACTTTTTCTGTTACTATGGAAACTTATTTAAAAATACCATATTATTAAAGTTTCCTTTCTATTTCAGGCTATAATTCAAAAACCGTTCAACTTGGCTACACGAAACTTTCTGTACATGTTAGGCTAGTGCTCTAGTTGTGCCTTTTGCTAATGGAAATCTTTCATTTTCAATACTTTTTCTGTTACCATGGAAACTTATTTAAAAATACCATATTATTAAAGTTTCCTTTCTATTTCAGGCTATAACTCAAAAACCGTTCTACTTGGCTACACGAAACTTTCTGTACATGATCTTTTGAATTATTCTTTTAAATGTCATGTTACTGGAGAGCGGATATATTGTTGTATGAATTTATTCAAGGACAATACTAAGCTCTGTTCAAATAGTTAAACCTACATGGATGACAATATCAAGATTTAAACTCTTAGTTACAATGAGCTTCATTTATTTTATGTTTGAGCTTTCATACACAACTGGGCGCGGGGGATAATGCCAAGCTTTGCGGCTCCTTGTTTAATTTTGATTCAAGGAACAAACCTTTTGAATATAAGGGTAATATACAGGCCATTTCAATATTAGGACCTTATTCAAAACATATATTGTTAATGAAATTTTGATTGATAAGGAATACAAATTCTATATTTCAATATCACTGAGCACATGTTCCAAAATTAAAATGTCTTTGTTTTATGAATGTCTTTTAGAGTATTTAGTTTATTTTCGTGACCAACAACAAAATTTGAATTGAATGGATTTTCTGAGTAAATGTACCTACCATTTCTACAAACAAAAATTAGGCAATATTCAACATTTGCATAGTTAGCGTCACTTTTCCTTTCATTCATGAATTTTCTTTTTAAAATTATTTTATACCTTTCCCCTTATTTTAGGTCAGTATACGACTGGTCGTGGTTCGTCGGGCGTGGGTTTGACGGCGGCTGTAATTAAGGACCCTATCACTAATGAGATGACATTAGAGGGAGGGGCGTTGGTATTGGCTGACCAGGGGGTGTGTTGTATTGACGAGTTTGATAAGATGATGGACACGGACAGGACGGCCATCCACGAGGTTATGGAACAGCAGACTATCTCTATTGCCAAGGTAACCTACTGGTTAATTGTCTTATGTCGTTATATGATAAAGTAAATACTCGCTGTATAACTGGTTTGTATTAATACAAGACATGCTTGCAAAGATTAATTTTAGCGGAGTGAAAGCTGAATACCTTTCAATATAATCAAAATAAATACTCATCGTATAACTGGTTTGTGTAAAAATTTTAATTAAAGTTTTTTTAATGAAATTGAATTATTGAATTTAAGCTATTTTGATACAACTATATTAATAGAGACTCTTTCAATGTAAATCTAGGAAATTGCTTGTTAGGGTAAAAAGACCTCAAATTTAACCCCTACCTATTAATAATATAACATGTTGATGTTTACAGGCAGGCATCATGACAAGTTTAAATGCGCGTGTGTCTATTCTGGCTGCTGCTAACCCTGCCTACGGACGTTACAACCCTAAAAAGACAATAGAACAGAACATCCAGTTGCCCGCAGCCCTGCTGTCCAGGTTCGACCTTCTGTGGTTGATGCAGGATAAACCCGATCGGGACAATGATCTGAGACTCGCCCAGCATATCACCTATGTACACCAGCATAACATCCAACCTCCAACAACGTTTACACCACTTGACATGAAACTCATGAGGTACGTTAACCACACCAATATTTTCACCACTCTACCTAAAACAATCTATCAACATTGTTTACACCACTTGACATGAAACTCGTACTGCAAAGCTCCCAATCACTGTTGCTCACATGAATTAACTTGTCAGCAAGCTATTGCAATTGATTTAGTCAGCATCTGACAAATAATATGTAAAAAGATTTAACCTTGTGAAAATTAGTTAAGTGTTATAAATAACAATTTTGAAAATATGTGATCAGTTGGAATGTGATTTCCAATCTGAGCTTCAAGGATGCCATCAATGCATGAAAATAAAACAAAATGACTTTAAAATGACTTTACTTTAAAAATATAGATCAGATAGTGGAATTTGTGTAATAGATCCAGTCTTTATGTAAATTGATAAATTTATTAAAACATGTATACATATATTGCAGGAGATACATAGCCCTCTGTAAGAAGAAACAGCCCGTGATTCCCGAGGGTCTGGCAGAATACATCACAGGAGCTTATGTAGAGATGAGAAAGGAGTCGAGAAACAGCAAAGACACGACCTTCACCTCCGCTCGTACTCTTCTCGCCATCCTTCGTCTTTCTACAGCACTTGTTAGTATTTATATAGAATTTGAGTTTTCTAATGAATATACTGTATAACATAAGTACTTTTTAACATGAAACTTAGGAAGCAACTTCTATCGTTTTCTTGGTTGCTTTGAATATAAAAACAACCAATTTTGTTTTTATGTAATTGTCACTATTGTTTTATCGGCTAACCACAAATAGTTATATCCTCAAAATTATATCAAAGCTCAAAACCACGAAAGAAAGTACACACAAATACAAGATGCTCTACCGCTGACAGAGCAAAAATGGCATTCATCATTAGAACAATAATTGGTGTTTAATCTTGTATAAATATGTCTATTTAACACAAAAAGTAATATAAGATAATTTGTTTTGTCTTTAGTGCATGCGTAATCAGTACTTCATTCCATATAGGATATAGTGCCACAGCTTTTTTTCGGGATGCAATTAATTATTTTTTGCACTTTCAATTTGAAGTAAAAGTGGAAGCTCAAACTTTTCAATGGTGGTAATGGTGTAAAGAGTACTAAATCGTCTGCTGCTGTTTTTGATAGTGAAAAAATACCAATTGTCAGCGGTGGAGCATCTTTAATGTTATACAGTACTACATTTCTTTAGAGTAATTCTCATATCTCTAGATTATAGGAAGCTGAGGATTACCGTGTAGAGTAACTTAGAACTACAAATGTATTGTATTCGACCCAATAAGCGCTCAGGGCATTTGAAAAAAATGAAAAGGTAAAAAATGAAAAGGTAATTAATGAGACCAAAATATTACAAACCTATACAGGGAAATTAAAATGAGGCCTCAAAAAGGGGAGGGGGCCCTTGTTGAGACATGTGGGCTTATTGGGTAAAATACAGTACATTATATGAATCCTTTTTACAGCTCGCATGTTTCTATAATATTCAGATAATGATATTACGCATTATTGGAAATCATAACAAGTAAATCATGAAATTAATAAGAAGGTAAAGACTGTTGCATAAGCAATTAATAGTGTTATTACTATTTCGTCTTTAAACATTACAGAGTTACCTCCCTTGCGGGTAGGTATCCATGGTGACGTCATTATTTTGTGAGTGAAATTCATGTCCTTTTCTCTGAAACGTATGAAGTAAGGCTAGCAAACAAGACGTCGCAATCAAGACCTACCCTCAAGTGCGGATAACTCTATAATATTCAAATACAGAATACTTCATGTTTATAACAGTGTCAGAAGAAATTACATGATTTGGTTATCATATTTCTTGTGTGAATATTAATTTCACATCGTAATTACATTATTAAATGTTTTAACATACATTCTACAGGCCCGGTTAAGACTGGCTGATGCTGTGGAGAAAGAGGATGTTAATGAGGCCATGAGACTCACAGAAATGTCCAAGGATACACTGAACCCAGCACACGAAGTTCATTCACGGTCAGTAGATCTCATATATATTAATGTGAAGAGTACAATAGACAAATGTTTATCAATATACTCAAAGAAGAAAATCAAAACAAAGCAAATGATGCACCATTTGAACTCAATAGTGTATAGCAGGGGTTACATTATCTTTCAGAAGAGGCGAAACTATTGCAATTTCAGGGGGTACTTTTCTATACTTTCTCTATGCTATGGAATGTAATTTAGCCCAAATCAGACGGCAGGTTTAATAGCAAAAAGTACCGAGTACCGCCTGATAATGAAAACCCTGGTATAGTGTATCTTTGTTCTTGAAATTATTTTATTATTATTTCTTGAAAGATTTATAATACCTCATGTTTACTTGAATGGAGCAGACAGAAGGTGGGGATATACGATTTAACATTGCCCAATAACTGCGTTTTGATGTAGATTGATTTCAACTTTTTTTCACACTTATATTTTCAGGGCACAAAATGTAACGGACCGCATCTTCAACCTTATCCGAGAAATGGTGCCAGGTAAAGGTGCTCGTACGGTGAAGGTGACCGATGTTATGGAACAGTGCACATCCAAAGGATTTAAACCTGACCAAGTCGACGCTTGTATTGAGGAATATGAGGAGCTGAATGTGTGGCAGGTCAACCAGGCTCACACCAAAATTACCTTCATCTAGGTTTTTCTAGACAGCAAATACACCAACAAAATCACCTTCATCTAGGCTTCTGTAGACAGCTATTACGCCAACAAAATCACCTTCATCTAGGCTTCTCTGGACAGCAAATACGCCAACGATGTAAAACAGAGCAACAAAAGGACAAGAGTAGAGACAGTACATAAACATTCTCTACCACATTAAAGATATCTCCAGACATTCTCTACCAGACTTCATACTAAGGATGAGAGTGTGATGTGTATAGAATATTTAGTTCATTGGTTCATAAATGTAACTGAAGTTATACAGACATGTCAGTTGTATATTAAAAAGTCTCAAGTATGTCTTCATGTTGTCAGCTGTAGCCTTGTAACCCTAACCTCTGGAATTCAAGTTTGAGTGGTATGGACCACAGATTTAACAGAAGTCTCTTAGATGGTAAATGAACAATGCTGTTGACTGAATTCATTGGACAATGTCTAATGTGTCTTATTAAGGACAATTGCCATGGAAATTATATGAACAGCATATGGGAAACTGGGAGGGAAATCTGATGGAGAAAAAGATAATAATTACACCAGAGAAAAATCCATTGTGAGCGATATTATGATAGAAAAATGCTGTGCAAACTCATCTCGTGTCTTATGATATAAGCTGAAGCATGAAGGGAAAGTTAGAAAAGTTTGAAATGTATATACATCATGTAACCAAGGAGACCAACACTTGCTATAGAAAGCCAGTGTATATAGATTTATCTCAATCTGTTGTATGGGGAGGATGTTTGAGCAACAATTAAATTATTACATGCATACAAGTGCCTCCAATATACTGTGACAGTGGGGAAATATTTTTGATTTGTATACTTACATACAATGATGATAATAAATATTAAAGACAATGTAAATTGAATGAAATTTTTAAACGTATTTCACTTCGTAAATAAAATAAATATTAATTGGAAAAAAAAAGCTATTTTCTTGTATATGTTTACTTGATACTGACGTGATGCTTGGTTACGATCATCCCCGGTCCCAGGTATAAAAAACGGACCTTTATTTACCATTGGGATCATCGGTTGCATTCACCTGGTATAACTGGTTCATCACTCAAATCCTCCAAATTTGATCTTGAAGAAGAATCTTTGTTTCGAGTCAACAATACTGTTGTAACAGACATCACATGTTGTTACGGATGCAGCCATCTTTTCTGTTTATATCATTTACTGTATTCGCCGTAATTAGTGCCCCTCCCGACTTCTGGAGGATTTGGAAGTTAAATGCTCCCCTCCCATCCTATGGATTTAAAATGTTTTAAAACTGTGATACTAATTTATAACATCAACATTGTATCCCATATTACATGAACTAGCCCCTTTCCCTTCGCTATAATCTTTTAATCGCTCCAGGCGCTAATTATGGCGAGTATGGTACTATAGTTGGTTTCTTTTTAACAATAGTTCTGATGGATTACAGGTTTGTTTATTGGTGTGCAAATTTATCAATATTTATGAAATAGAACAGCAGCAAAGGTGGTCTGTGTACCCAGGTAAATAAAACTGTTAATTTGATACACTCTGCCAGGTAGATAAAACTGTTAATTTGATACACTCTGCCATTCTGAATTACTATATACATGTAGCTATTAATTATTGTGGAAGAAAAGTTTCCAATCTCGTATTTGACATTAATCGTGGTTTGAATTGTTTGTACATCTGTCAATTTCTAACAGTAATATACATGTTTTCTTACTGGTTATCGTTTCCATAATCACGGAATACAGGTTATAAAAGCAACTATATCAGTAATACAATGCTTACTTCACGATATACTTGATTAATTTCCAGATAATGAAGCATATGTGACTGTATATATGTTGTTTTAGCTGTATTCAGTTGAATGCCAATATCTATCTAGCGATAAATGAGTTCAGGTCATAATCAGCATCCACCAGGCAAATGTGCTGTCAGTCCGACGGCCCAATCCACTTGTCTGGACAAGCAAAGGAGTACATTTCCCCAACCCTGCTCATAAAGTCACATGATGCTGGGTCTTCATCAGAAAGATGTTTACATGGGATAACTAGTTGCGTGAATCTGGGTTTGTATGACTAGTCAGTCTTAATTGATGTCTTAATTACCGTATTTCTGGATTTCTGAATAATAATTCGCATCTGATTATAAGTCGTAAAGGCCTTTCTTCACGATTTATTTTCAGTTTATAAGTCGCTCCTTAAAGGTAAGCCCATGTACCCACATATGCATCCCCTGTGTATTGATCAATTTCTACTGTAGTGATTACAGATCAATTATAATAACTAAAACTGTTTGTACTAGTACTGTAAATAACCTATATATTATATAAACCTCCTGATATCCAGTGACTTTGCTCATGTAATATCTTGCATATGTCGCTAGTGTAATACATAGACCTGTAAAATTTTCATTAACTGGAAATTCCTTGTGGCCTGACCATGCATGACTGGACGTCGATAAACAACGACATGTGCTCAGACAGGAAACATCGGGTAAGATTGTATAATTACCACATATAGTATCACATACTTAAAAGAGTTGGAGATTCTTGGAAATGTACATGTGATTCATTGTAGTTATATGTATTTTAAATATGGGTTCATTTCACGATATTTTATGAAATTCACCTTAAAAAAAGTTTTCTTTTTTACTCCAATGGCTCTCTCAAAAAAAAAAAATCAAACTTTTTTTCATAGAATCTCGTGAAATGAAAACTCATTTACTAGTAAGATCCTTTATGTACTATGTACCTGTAGTGTACAGTAAACCATGTCTATAACGAACACACAACAAATACAGTTATAACGTAATTTTCACTACCAATCAAGGCTTCTCTATGATGTCATATATGTATAACTATGTTATAACAATGTGATTTTATTGGTCCACTGAAATTCGTTAAAACCGTATTTTACTATACATACATTGTGTATTATTGTTATTATAAAGAACAAAACAAACAGAAGTATAAAAAGTACTGAAATTTATTGTCAGAATGATTTGCAACAGACACAGATAGCAGTACATAAGATATGTATACAATGTTGGGAAAGCAAGCCAGCTAGAACAGAGACCACAGAAAGCAATGAGTTTGATACAGCAGGTCGTGACGTACAGCGAAAAAACATCCAATTTCTACATAACAGGAATAACAATTTATTGAATTCTGTTTCAACCTTCTAAATAAAAATTCAACAACATGGGAAAGACTACAGTGAAATACTGGCAATTTTAAAAATATCCTCTTAACTTTCTCTGAAAAAGCCCCAAAAAGCCCCAGTTTATGTTATCTATTTTACTTACTTATTATCAAAACCTTGTGAAGTATTTTCAGTCCTACATACTTAATTTGATGTTTTAAAACTAAGCTGTAGATAAGATTTTGTTTTGCTTTGCTAAATGAATACCTCATATGCCAAAATAAAGTGATAAATATTGAAATGATCATTATTATCTGTAAGAAGGCGTGGCTTGGACAGGAAACCTAATGAATATTCATTAGTTGCGTGACTCAATTTATTAGAGCATGAGAGTATGATATGGTTGAAATCTAAAAGCATGTCTTTGGTTGCAGCAAATCATACTTCAATGTAAAATTACCACGAGAAGCTGTCATATCTGAAATCATACCCAAACAACTGAAATTGGAACTTTTTTATTGATAATCTTTCAGAGAAAAAAAAAATGAATCCACAACGAGAAAAGATGGAAAATTGTACACAATCAAATCAGAAATTACACAAGAGTACAGTAAAGGATGGACTTTTACAAATGCACCATCAACTGATTATGCTAAAATTTAGAACTTTGTTAACAGGTACAAGATTTATTTGTATACATTTGTATCACATTATAAACAAACACACACTCTCTCTCATTTTCTAGGTCAATTTTTACTGCATCTTTAAAATATACAACTAAAATGCTATTAGTAAAGCGTCTTCAAAAGTTCATAAATGCATAATTATATTGTAAAATATGGTCTTTTGATGTTTTCCCCTGATAATTTTTTTCTGAATCATGGACAGAGTTTGTTACATGATGTATGGTTACCATGGTTACACAATCATTAAAATGATGTAGTAGAAATTGACCTATTTTTGCACATAAGCTTTCATATGTATTTATATTCAATGATGAATATGTACAAAAAGTATATATACATTCGTGTATAATACATGACACGGACCCCGCCCCTTTATTCTTTACCCTGCCCCTTTCCGCTCCCTCCCCCCCATTTAACTGATATTCAAATTGTTCATAAATATCCCACAACCACGCAAACCCATCCCATCACAATTAAGACCCGCCCCATCACCTTTAATTCCCGCCCCCGTAACAACACCCGCCTCTATGCATTGACCCTAAAGTTTGAGTAAAAGTGTGCTGGATTACAACAATCACCTTTGAACCTTATGTGACCCCTAACCCCTTCGTAGTTTTGAGGTCAACCCTAATATCATACAATTTATCTACCAAAATGTGTATCAAGACAAAATAACAATAACAATGAAAAACAGAAACATTTACAAAGTTCTGGACACTAAGGTATAGAACCAATCTCATGCCAATTTATAAAATCTGACTAAATTAAAGTGGAAAAAATGCTGAAAAAATCCATATCTTTTTATTTTGATGATATTAACATTTAAACTTAATCTCTGTCAAATCAAATCAAACCATTAATTTATATAACATATACCTCAGGTTTGTAACATTTTTGGAATACTCACTTGAATTTACAGTCAATTATCTATTATATTCAAACTGATTTTGGATGACTAAAGCATTCATTGAAGCTTGAGAAGGTTCAGAAAAAAAGTTTTGGGGTCCAAAACTTTGTAAGTGAACATGCACAACACATAAATCGCCAGAATCTGTGTGCACAACAGATTTAACGTATTTTCCTCTGTCATCTACCTCCATGTGACACCTAACACTCCATCCATGCCACACAATAGCGAGCCTCAGACTCAATAAACGACAGATGGAACATCAAACTACAATAAATTGTTAATTACATCATTCTAATTAATCACTAATTATAATAGGATCACAGATCATCTTAGTGTTGCTTTCAACATCATCAACCATACTCAAAACAACGTCCATATAAGGATATAACGTCCTTATAAAGATACATTATCCATATAAGGATATAACAACCATATAAGGATACAATATCCATATTAGGAGATCAAGTGCAGGCATCTATATAATTATACGGAAACAGCAGTCAAAATAATAAATATTTGGTATGGAGAAAATATCAATTTTAATAAATTTTTGAAAGTTTAAATTTGAAATGAGATCAATGGAAAAGGGAATTTCCCTATTTCTTATATCATTAATTACCATGGCACTTTGTGTACTATGTTTCTCCTTATATGGAGTTGTTTTTTTTGCTAAAACAAAATAATCCTGAGCTTAGAGCTCTCAAATAAAACAAAATCTCACCATTCAATGGTTAATCACTGCAACAATACATAGACACCAAGACAGCAACTTTCCTCGCTACTCGTCCGAACACCAAGACAAAAACTAACGTACTCTCAGATTCTCCGAAAGTAACATCAGAACAACAATAACTTTAATCGTATCTCATTTTGGTTCGGTAAAGCCAAGACAACCTAGTTTTTGTAACGACCAACTTACTGCTAACTGGGAATTCCAACGCCTGAAGTTGAACCAGACTGATTCTATACATGCATATAGATCTTAAAAAAACAAATACATCATCTAGCTGTGTTCAAACAAATAAAAATCAATTTCAATTTAACAGAAATTGTGAAAACCCTGAAACCACTTTTAATTCTGTTTCACGATTTTTCAATTAAAGCAAAACTTCATAGATCTAAAACTTGTTTTAATTTCCCAGTGTTCAGTTTGTCCTTGATGATTTAAATGTACGTTATGCATATTTATAATACACATTTTTTGGTATATAACAATTCAATATTAAAGTCATATTACATATGTTTCATAACTAAAAACACTGCTCAATATTATGTACCGATTAAAAAATATATAAATCGTAATTCAGATCAACGTATGATAATGGAAATGTACAAAGGACACAATACATCTTGTACACATACATTTATCTCCTCGTCTCTTATACACAGTAAAACAGGAGGGTTTTACACAGCAGTAAATGTGTGTCCACAACTTCTGTAACTTTAGTAATATCTAAATTCTTTACATATCAACAGAACACACATGCAGTGCATGATATATACAAAATTTATATATAAAAACAAATGATAAAAAAATTGAAATACGATAGGATTTATTTGACCTATAAAATTATTGCCAAAACTGGAATAAATCTGGATTTTTCCCTTAAAAAATCTGTAAAACACAATTTAAAAAAAATTTGGTGAAGATTGATTAAAGATTCTCCACCGCCGGCAGAGCATAAATGATGTTAATCATTTGAACAATAATTGGTGTTAATCATTTGAACAATAATTGGTGTTTAATCTTGTATATATATGCCTAATTAACACAAAAAATAATATAAAATAATTTATTTCGCCTTTGGTGCATGCGCAATCAGTACTTCATTCAATATAGGATATAGTGTCACAGAATTTTTTCGGGATGCAATTAATTATTTTTCATATTTTAACTTGAAGTAAAATTAGAAGCTCAAACTTTTCAATGGTGGTAATGGTGTAAAGTAAGTAACTTTTGTAACTGAAGAAAAATACTCAATCGTCTGCTCCTGTTTTTTATAATGAAAAAATACCATTTGTCAGCGGTGGAGCATCTTTAATAAATCATGTGTCAATTATTTAAAAAAAATTTTTTCTTAAAATTGAAATTATATGACAAAGAGAAACTAATTTTATCATTTATCTTAAAGGACATAACTGATCTAAATAACACATTACATTTCAACACATATCAATCGCTCATCCTGGGGACAACATGACGTAAATAAAACATTTATCTATTTCTATCATATATCTTCTTTTTTGGTAATGTTCAACACACTATGGACATTTAAATGCGTTTCAAAACAATAAATAGCACTTTATTCATGATTTGATTTTTGTCTGCGTAGCCTATATCGTACCACAAACCTGTAAAATATCACATATTATCTTCAACTACTTCTTGATGCTTCAGATACCTAATTCCAACACAAGGATTTGTTAATTTCTATTTAATGTATTTTTTATCCTTGAGTAATGTCCTGAATATCTTTACAAAAAGTGAATAAACAAAAAGTTTTGAAATATTTTCCTTGTTTTTACAAATTACTGAGAACATATCCTCTTACTCCATGGAAACCTGTAACTGTCCTTTGAAGAAACGTACAATCTTTATTTTAAGGAGGAAAACCTTTAATGATAGAGTTATTCCCCTTTGAATACCAGAGCTCAATTTCTTTTCAAGGGTGAACATTGTAGCAAAAGTTATCTTTCTTAGACTTCCATTACAGTTGTTTGTTTCTACATCAACTGATGGTGACAAGTACAATTTATTTATCACATAGATTTTCTCTTCATACGAAAATGGTCGCCACCACAACACTGATGAGCATGGCTGCCATGGAGACTGTGATTTGTGAGGCGGCTCCTGTATTCCCATCACCTCCTGAGGGCTTCGTTTCTGTAAATTCATCGTCGGGGTTTGGTGGGTGTCGAGCTGGAAACAAAAAATGACAAAATTGTAGAACAATATTTACATCATATTTTATAAAGAACTTGTGCGATATATGTGCACTTCATCAAATAGCAAATACAGAAATTATCATATATAATGTTTTAAAACTTATCAAAAAAGGAAAATAGGAAAGGGGTTTTCATTTCTTATTATTCCTCACTCTATATCACGAAATAAAATATATAAACCTGTACTTGAAAAATAAAAACGGTATTGATTCCAAAGTTCTTGTTTTGTGGTAATATTTTTATTCATTGACCTGTTAAAAAATAAACTACAATAGATAATGCACATCCTGCTGACGTTAAAACATTTATAATTAACACATTCATCCCTGAAAACATATTTGGACTCTTCTAAATAAATGACTAGATCAGTCCATGATTAAATTTCAGGGATAACTGTCTTAATCATCAATATAACCATGACTGATTGGACCACATTATCAATTAGAGTCCCAAGTTAACAATAGCCAGAGAGGACATGTATAATGGTTAAAATAGTCCCCCATACAATTTATTTCCATTTTTCACCACAACCAAAAAGGTTCTGTAGGCCTGTATGTATTGCATTATACCACTAAGAGGTCCACAAGGCCTCAGTATATCTCATTTCAATGAAGTGTATAGTATTGTACAAGAAGAGATATCTAACCCATCAATAACATCGGGTACATATACCATACCATAGCATTAGATAGTCTTGGTAGTGGAGAAAACAGTCACTCAGATTTTTAAGCATAAAACTGACAAAAGTTTCCCGTTTTCAATCTTCTTTTCTGCATTCCAGATATGCAATACATTTTCCATACAAGAACATTTCTGCAGACAACAGTTCTATGATCAAACTTACTTATGACAGGTTCGTGAGGTTTATCAGGGCGACCGTCACCACTGCCGTCATTTCCTCCAATGGAGTAGAAGCCACTTCCTGATCCGTCTAAGTCCTCATCGTCTGTGGTGAAGGCGTGATGTCCTTTGTGTATCGAGTCCCCACTGCCATACTGGACCATGGAGTTCTCCGAGTCAGAAAACATCAACTCCTCCTGTTCACTGTACCGTGCCAGCAGGTTCTGTAAGGAAAGTGTATAGGGTCAAGGTCAATGGTTATCAGGGTCACAAGGTCAATCAAATTAACCTTTCAAGGTCACAGGTGTGCTTTCTATAGTTATAAGGGTCAAGGTCAATCAAAATAACTTTTAAGGTAAAAGGTGATTTCTATAGTTATCAGGGCCACAAGATCAATAAAAATAACTTTTAAGTTATGTTTCTAATTAATGTTCATTAGGGAACATGAAGGACCAATGATCTTCATTTTATTCATATGGGCCAAAATCTGTGAGGTTTCTTTTCTATGGAGATAGTCAGGGTCTATATGTATAAATGATTCTTTTATGTTGTAATTTTTATATATTTTTTCAGATAGTAATACCAGTATCTTTTATCAAATTGTTTTCCCATAGTAATAGTACTAATACTTGAACACATGTTGCACACTTACAATTTTCATCTGTGAGAGTTTTTCCTTGAGGGTGGTTATTTTGGGGTCCATGTCAACATTTACAGCTCTAACATAGGATGAAAGTCCTTCTACCATTGGGGTGTACCTAAAACACAGAATGAAGTCAAATTTTATTAGAGCTACAAACATTTTAAAGAATATTAAAAAGTTGAATTTCACAAGAAGTAACATGATCAATTAAAACTGAATTTGAGCATTATGACCTTTAGATTCAAATGTCAGCACGTATTTTCAATTTCCCACAAGGAAAATCACATGGCTTTAATGTAACCTAAGTTGTTACGTATTTGTGTCAATCAAAATCACAGGAACTATATGGGGCATTGTCAGTGATGTGAAATATGTGTCTGCACACATGTGAGTAATTGTACACGGGTGTGTAATTGCACACAAGTGTGTAATTGTATAAAGGTGTGTACATGTAAATGTACGGAGATTTGCACAGGTGTGTAATTGCACACAGGTGTATTATTTTACTTTCTCATACTGGTAATACATACTTGTATAATGATCGTCTGTTAAACAAATCTTATTATGTAGGTCAAAGGTCAAAATGTAGGTCAAATACTTCTCAAACTAAGTGATCATCATTTTTATAAATCTTCACAAAACACACCAAATCCTTCCACAAGAACAGTAAGACATAATAACAAAAAAAAGAGTCTTATTGACCTTGATAGAGAACAAGGGAGTGTACCAGATCGCACAGATGCATGTTGGGAGGTGGAATGATAACACAATAGACTATGTCTGACCTTGGCAGTGACCATGGTAACCATAAAGGTCAAACCGGTGTAGATGATAACTGCAGTCTATTCAGTACTACAAAGGTCATCTGTGGAGGTCATGAACCATGACCTCATGTTAGAGTCAGGCAGAGAGAACAAGACTGCAGTAGCTTTGATGCAAGATTTGGTTTGCTAGTCCTATCTACACTTTGGCAGAATAACTGAATTTTGTTGAATATATATGTGACATGTTCTACACCTCAAATGCTAATTCTAATACTGCTATATGGAAAATCACGACAAAATCTCATAGCTGTCATGGTTACACACAGTTTTATATGGCTGCAGCCATCAAATGCAGCCTACCAATTCAAGGGTGTGCGACCCCACGACCCAATGTCTTGAATTTCAAATACCTCCACCAGAAATAACAGTAGAACAATGATTGGATTGTGAGGCTCAGATTAAAACAAATAAATCGGACATTTCTACAACTGATGGATAAAACAACACAAAAGTTACCAGAACGTTGTTTAGACTGCAAATTATTTAGGGGTCACCTAAACATTGCTTCCACACAAAATTATTTAGGGGGTACCAATAAAAAGATTCAATTGAGGCTTGAAAAATAAAATCTTGTCTCAAAAAATCATATACGAAATCAACATTCATCTAAGATCCTAGTAATTTACATTTGGGTCCAGTTGTTAACTGACCTCAAATCAGAACAGATTTAATCAATTAAAGAACTCTCCTGAATAGCATAGGTAAACTGAAGAATCAGGTTAAGATAAGAATGATCATGGGAGGGTTACATACTGTCTCTACACAGGTGACACAACATAAGAATGATCATGGGAGGGTTACATACTGTCTCTACACAGGTGACACACAGGCGACACAACATAAGAATGATCATGGGAGGGTTACATACTGTCTCTACACAGGTGACACAACATAAGAATGATCATGGGAGGGTTACATACTGTCTCTACACAGGTGACACACAGGCGACACAACATAAGAATGATCATGGGAGGGTTACATACTGTCTCTACACAGGTGACACACAGGCGACACAACATAAGAATGATCATGGGAGGGTTACATACTGTCTCTACACAGGTGACACACAGGCGACACAACATAAGAATGATCATGGGAGGGTTACATACTGTCTCTACACAGGTGACACACAGGCGACACAACGGTCAGAACATGAGGACACAACGGTCAGAACATGGTGACACAACGGTCAGAACATGGAGACATAACGGTCAGAACATGGAGACACAATGGTCAGAACATATAGACATAACGGTCAGAACATGGCGACACAACGGTCAGAACATGGCGACACAACGGTCAGAACATGGCGACACAACGGTCAGAACATGGAGACACAATGGTCAGAACATATAGACATAACGGTCAGAACATGGCGACACAACGGTCAGAACATGGAGACATAACGGTCAGAACATGGCGACACAACGGTCAGAACATGGAGACATAACGGTCAGAGCATAGCGACACAACGGTCAGAACATGGCCTGTTTTGTGTCTTTATAATACTTCTCTGGAATTACTGCAACCATTTTCAAAATTGCTATTAGGTGTTCTCACATAATAAAGTATCGCAGGAATATAGAATGGTGTGATTTATGAAATGCTAGCAATCCTTTTATCCTTGTAACTATAGTGATATTAGGAAGTTGGTGAGTTTTATATACACTGGTAATAGCTCTAGTGGGTATCACTCACTGATTTACATTGAATTTCCCATTTCTTGGTAGTTAACATGTGTATATAATTGCTCAATTAACTAATAACTTTTTTAACAAATAAAGTTTGGATATTAAATCAATATCAAATGTCTATTGTGTAATAAATTCTTTCATTTTTTCGGTTAATGAGTGAGAAAAAAGTTCTATGTGTAACAGAGCATATGATTTCACATTAAACAAAATACCTGTCTCTGCTAGGGTTTGAACTCTGACCTCTTGGTTACTAGTGTGACACTTAACCGATTGAACTAAAGAGAAGTTCTCTCTAGCCGAGGGGTATATTGCGGCTAGTACATTGTATTCAACAGGGTTACATATGAAAGAAACATAAATGATGGTAAAGGTTAATTCGTTCAGAGAATAAATACATTAAAAGATAGTTAAAATGGACATAAATTGGAAAAGTAATCCAGCCTAGTGCAGCAAAGTAAACCTCCAATGATTTGGTTTGTTACATTCAAAACGTTTTGCTGTCTTCGTTAATGAAAATATATTGCCTAAAGCCTAAGGTGGAAGTCTTGGCCTGAGATCTGGTACCATGTGTATGGTTTCTGGGAGACGGAGTGTAATGGTGGGTACCACTTTGGTACATAAATATCATAGACATGACTTACAAGAATCACTCAAAACATTTTCCATCTATCTGATACATAGTAACTGGACGTTTTCCTCTTATTTCAAGAGTTACAAAGCCTTAAACTGCATTAAGTACTTTATTTGGAGTACCGGTAACTACAGTTTTTATGCTGTCAGATTTTATCCAACAAATATTTTTTACCAAGTTCTCCTCTCAATATAATACAAAATGGGTTTTGCAATGTTGATCATACAAGTACCAAACATACCAAATATAGTATACCCGGCACTCACTAGGACACTTTCTACTTGTTATCATTAAAATAAAATACAGCTGTGAGATCATAATGAGATTACTTTCACTCAGCAACATTATCTATCATCATTTGACTTTTCCACACTATCAGAAATACTCCTTAATATTCATGAACATCAGCAGTCTCTTTAATCTAAAATTATTCAAATTTCTGTTCATAATTATTCATTTTTCCACAATTCATTCATACTTCTAAAGACTGGCATCAGTTTAAATGGGAGACCAACTATCTATAGGTATCGTATATCAAACATCAAATCAAGGTCGGATGAGAGTTTGAGTATAAAGGGTCTGAAAAAAAGCTTAAATTTTATGTACATATAGGTATCCCTGGAGATTAGTAATATGTGGAAATTTAACACCTATATATATTATGATACAGTATAGGGAAATCAATGTCGACTTCAATGGACCAAAAAGGCTTGATGCTTTTCATGGTCATGAAGAATTGGAAAACAGAGATTCAATTGATATTACATCACAAAATCTCCGATAACATCGATACCAATGCTACAACTTTACACATATTCCTCTTCTGTTGGTCCATGAATAGATACACTTACCATATCAATTTATATCAAACAAAATGAAAACATTAATTTATACGAAGTCAAAGTCCCTTAATATTGATTTCTTTTGATCACAAGTTGGTTTTTTTGCACTACGATTTTTGAAATTGAAGGAAGCATTACAGCAAAAAGATATTTTTATTATGTTTTTGTCCAAGAAATAGGATGTCATTACTTGCATAAGAAAAGCTCAATACAAAAATTGTAAATGTACTTTCCTTTCAGCAAAACAACAACTGCAATGCAACACATTGTTGAAATTATATCAAGGAAGTATTGTCAAAACTTAGATGGTATCATTGTATATAAATCACCATTAAGATTACAGTCTTTTATCAAAGTAGTACAGGTTTTACTGTACTAATACTACAACAAGTATGATCAATTTTTATCATGATTAAGATAAGGAAAATTACTCGGTGAACAAAAGTGACATTCCGCCATAACTTCCTTATTTGTGTCCTGATGTGAACTTCTCACTACTATGACAGAATTCCAATAACATATATAGTGTCATTCTAATACCAGACATATCAGAACAGTTCAAAATTCAAACCCTGGCCATTTTAGAAATACTTTAGTCGCAAAAACTACACTATAGAACCAACAGATATTTTTAAAGACAATGTTGAATTCAAAAGATGGCATTGTTAAACGAAAAAAATATGATTGGCAGGTATCTCAAGGTCGGCTTTGTTTCTGAGTAACCTACCAAAGGAAATGTTATCGTTATTTGGCAGGGCGTTCAGACATTAAGGAGACAGGCATGAAGGTGATAAGTTGGCTATTTTGTCCTTATTGTATTTCCTGATAGGTACATATCAGACATTGAGAAAGCCTGCTTGTCCTTGGCCCCTCATGTGAAAATATGCAATTTCTGTATGCCTCAGTTTGCAATCAAGACAAGCACATACAAACTGGGGATTTTTTGGCCTTTGAACCTGAAATTCCTATCCCTGGCTCCCATCAAATATAAATGTTAAAATTGAAAGCATTCATTCTAAAATGTTTTTTTATTTTTTTATTTTGGAGTCCATTTCCTTTCTAATCTATTAAAATGAACATTTTAATTTAAAAATTAAATCTTTTATACTCTATGATTGTTCATATGTTTCATGATAATTTCTTTTAGAAGTTGTTCGCATGTTAGTGAATATTTTCCACCATCCTTTATGTAAATCATTGGAAACCAATGGAAGCTTACCAGGCATGAATCACTGTTAAAGTTCTACACATGCTTTATTATTCCAAAATACTTTCTTTTCTTTCAAATGATTTTTTGAAAGGTCAGCCTTAATTATTCACATAGGAAGTAGTATTATGTGTTTAAAGTGATATATGGCTTTTTAATATACAGATAGAATTCATTCATAACCTTAAACTCTCCCTGTTATATCAGAATAGACTTACCCATTCAATGTTATAGGATCATTCCATTATTAACCATAGGGTGGAGGAACCTTTAAATAATATTGTAACTATATAAACAGGTTACGTGGATCTTTGGAATGATAAATCAGCTCGACAGAAGCTGTCAGAATATTTGTCACTCAAACGTTGAACTGTGTAATGTTATAGTAACGATATACTTCCGGTAATCTCTAATGCTTCACGGTAAGGATATTGATAAGACTTGATATAAAGAACATCTTACCTGTAGACAAAGTGTAAGCCACCAGGTAAAAGTAGTTAGCTACTAGTGTATTGATAGCCAATCAAAAGTTAACTACTTCCGTAACTAAATGACTGTCTTTGGTTGCCAAGCCGATTTCTATAACCAACTGAAAGCTTCTTTTCATATCTGATACCTGTTTTAAACACTTTGGTATCGTTTCCAGGACAATTTCTGCAGAATTGAAAGCTACTGACTATTGATAATGGTTTTAAGCATTTTCTTGGTATTTTACATATATTTCTGACCAAATCACTCATATGAGAGAGTCAAACATGAAAGTGTATATCTGACCGACGTTTTGTCTGTGAAGTGGTTTCTTTACATGTTGTCTTAGCTAAGATATCAACTGTTTGTAACGGTATGTAAGACCCTTCCCTTCTCACAGATGGAACCCTCATCAAGGAAATGCTGAATTTCCCATAATGCTCTGTGGGATATCTAAAAAGTCTGTCTGTTCATCTGCCTGATGTCAATCAAGTTGCAGATTTTTTCACATTGGAAACAAATTTCATACACAGTCTCTCCACAAATGTAACGATATATTATGCAATACATCAAAGATGCTGTTAATTTAGAAACATTTTCCCATAAAAATCTCTGCTTTTTCAATTAATTGCAGTTTCAATTTCTGAATATTTACTTTGAAGGCGAATAGCTTTAAAAATAAACATTTTTGTTTACAAAGAAGGGAAAAATAGATGTTATAGTAATTTCCATTTTTCAAAATAGATTAAAATCATCAATATTGGAATATATCAAGTCAAAAAGCTGGAGAATGATTTTCCCACAAAACTCTCTCATATGTATTCAGATTTCTGCACTTTAATTTGCTACATTTTTTCTTAGTTTCCTTTTTCTGTCCAAATGAATATCCAAAAATGCTGGGTTCATAGTCAAGAACACACTTAAGAGACCTTGTAATGTAATTGACTATTCCCGATTGGCGTTAGATTTGCATCAGATATCATTAAGCACCAGCCAATGTTGGTGGTAATTTTATTAGGGGTTTTCATCTCAAAGAACCAAGAACTCGTGTGAGCTGCTCAATATGCTTACTTTCACTTACACTTAAAACATGTCAGAAGAGTTATGTGTACAGATGTGAAGCTGAAATATACTTTCTAAAGAGCACCAGCCTGACAAGACCTCTGTGAGTTTTATGTGAAAACACTACTTCTTTTAGGTGTAGTTGTCTTTGGTGGAGCATGTGAAACTAAATGGGAATTGAACTTTGTCAGTTTAAAAAAGAAACCCGTTCCTACATTGGTGTCTACACATGACTGACTAGTCTGTTTTGTAACATTCCTCACATACAATTTGAAGAACTATTTCTATGTGACATTAAATACTCTGCCCAAATGGTGAAGGTGTCTGACATTCTATCACTTTTAAGTTGGGAATGAGAGTCTACTCAGAAACGTTGCCAGGTAGTAAACATCCGTTTGTGGTTATTCTCTGAGAACTCAAGCTTTCTTAGACAATCAAAATTTGAAAATGTTCTTACAGAGCTGT
This sequence comes from Argopecten irradians, assembly GCF_041381155.1. Lineage (NCBI taxonomy): Eukaryota > Metazoa > Mollusca > Bivalvia > Pectinida > Pectinidae > Argopecten > Argopecten irradians. The sequence goes on along the minus strand of NC_091147.1, from coordinate 8,917,551 downwards.
TTATCAGACCTATACACTATGAAACCTTTCATTGAAAGGAACTACTGCCAATCAGTATGAACAGGTACTGCATCATACATAGATAGTTATCTCCCTTTCATGTATACAAAATACATACACTATGCTAATGACTTGAATTATTATTTTAAAAAATAAACCAATTTGACATTAGGTAATATCTCTAATTACCATTGTAAAATCAAGATGAGTTATCTCCCTTCCATGTCTCCATGCCATAAGGAATTATTTTCTTCCCACCTTTACCAGTATGATATTGAAATTTTATTTTTATCCAATTGAACATCGAAGTAACTTTAAGATCTATTAGCTTTTGCATGTTTAAGACTATCTTATTCATATTGGAGAATTCTAATTGTTCTCATGATTTTGAACTGCTACTTTTGAAGCAGGTGTTACAATGTGCCTCTAGAGAGAAGTATTTTGTTTTGGGAGAAATGTCAGTTAATTTACCCATCAACCTCTCTGTTTACCTATCATTCTACCTGTACGACTCTCTCATTAAAGGTAACACGACCTACTGCAGGTACGACTGACATGCCCTCCGACCTTGTTTCATGTTGTGAGGTCATCCGTGTACTGCATGGCATGTTAAAATATTGTATATATACAGTAGAAATGTTCATATTCTACATAATGATAACCTTTGGAATTTGTGTAACACGATAGTAGATATTCTCTATCGTTTTAACGTTTCTGATATCATGTTTGACTGCCAAATCAGAACAAAGAAACAACATGACTGCACCTAGGAACCCTGCGACGTCTCCTGCAGAGAGGGACAAACTTATCTAACACAGCCCTATCACACACAGGTAAATAGATAATTACTTACCTGTGTAACAATGGGACGTACAGGTAGGAGGCATGACGTAACAAAACTATACCACACAAAATTCTCACAAATAAAACTCATTCATAGTCAAGATTCTCTTTCTCAATGACAGCTCTCTTGATAACATGAATTGGATTCTGTATTGATAAGGCTTACTATTTCTTACAGACTGAGCTTGTGTAGAGTTGAAGATTCTATTTCTCAATGACAGCTCTCTTGATAACAAGAATTGGATTCTGTATTGATAAGGCTTACTATTTCTTACAGACTGAGCTTGTGTAGAGTTGAAGATTCTATTTCTCAATGACAGCTCTCTTGATAACAAGAATTGGATTCTGTATTGATAAGGCTTACTATTTCTTACAGACTGAGCTTGTGTAGAGTTGAAGATTCTATTTCTCAATGACAGCTCTCTTGATAACAAGAATTGGATTCTGTATTGATAAGGCTTACTATTTCTTACAGACTGAGCTTGTGTAGAGTTGAAGATTCTATTTCTCAATGACAGCTCTCTTGATAACAAGAATTGGATTCTGTATTTGTTAAGGCTTACTATTTCTTACAGACTGAGCTTGTGTAGAGTTGAAGATTCTATTTCTCAATGACAGCTCTCTTGATAACAAGAATTGGATTTTGTATTTGTTAAGGCTTACTATTTCTTACAGACTGAGCTTGTGTAGTAGTTGAAGATTCTATTTCTCAATGACAGCTCTCTTGATAACAGAATTGGATTTGTATTGTAAGGCTTACTATTTCTTACAGACTGAGCTTGTGTAGAGTTGAAGATTCTATTTCTCAATGACAGCTCTCTTGATAACAGAATTGGATTCTTATTGATAAGCTTACTATTTCTTACAGACTGAGCTTGTGTAGAGTTGAAGATTCTATTTCTCAATGACAGCTCTCTTGATAACAAGAATTGGATTCTATATTGATAAGGCTTACTATTTCTTACAGACTGAGCTTGTGTAGAGTTGAAGATTCTATTTCTCAATGACAGCTCTCTTGATAACATGAATTGGATTCTGTAATGATAATTCAAGGCTTATTATTTCTTACAAACTGAGCTTGTGTAGAGTTGAAGATTCTATTTCTCAATGACAGCTCTCTTGATAACAAGAATTGGATTCTATATTGATAAGGCTTACTATTTCTTACAGACTGAGCTTGTGTAGAGTTGAAGATTCTATTTCTCAATGACAGCTCTCTTGATAACATGAATTGGATTCTGTATTGATAAGGCTTACTATTTCTTACAGACTGAGCTTGTGTAGAGTTGAAGATTCTATTTCTCAATGACAGCTCTCTTGATAACAAGAATTGGATTCTATATTGATAAGGCTTACTATTTCTTACAGACTGAGCTTGTGTAGAGTTGAAGATTCTATTTCTCAATGACAGCTCTCTTGATAACAAGAATTGGATTCTGTATTGTTAAGGCTTACTATTTCTTACAGACTGAGCTTGTGTAGAGTTGAAGATTCTATTTCTCAATGACAGCTCTCTTGATAACACGAATTGGATTCTGTAATGATAATTCAAGGCTTATTATTTCTTACAAACTGAGCTTGTGTAGAGTTGAAGATTCTATTTCTCAATGACAGCTCTCTTGATAACACGAATTGGATTCTGTAATGATAAGGCTTACTATTTCTTACAGACTGAGGCTGTGTAGAGTTGAAGAATCTATTTCTCATTGAAATAAATTATTTAGATAATCATTTAGAGTCATTGTCTAACTGAAATCTTGTTTGGAATTGAAGACTATGTTCTAAATTCATTTAGAATTGAAAAAGTCATTTACAGTAAAACACAGTTATACCAAACCTCTGTGGACCAACAAAATCACTTCGCTATACACATAGTTCATTATACCTATATTAGACATCTTACAGAAACATTGATGAGGATTGTAAACTACTATGTTATAACCATGAATTCATTGTAAACATGTTTTACTGTATCACATATTGAACTCATTAAAACTTGAATAAACTATTTCTCATAAATACAACTTACATACATATTGTACTATGATTTACAAACACTGACAATGATAAAAATATGCCCGGAATGATTCAAAAAGTCTCATTATAAAAACTTACAAACCCGGTAAAATGATCAATCTGTATTTTTAATTAGAACATGATTTGAAAGTTTGATTTTAATTATGTCATATTTCTCAATCCATGCCCAGCTCCATCAGACAAACATCTGACGTCCTTTACAGAATACATTCTTATGTTACTTTAATGTGTTGTGTATTCATGTCACACGCTTCAAGGTACACACAGATTATTATGCATTATAGAGTTAATTAACACTGAAAATTAGCATGCCTCCGTACCGCTCCATCGGAAGGCTGCCTTTGTCACTTCTCTTGTACCAGGAAATATTTTCTGATGTTGGAAGATGATGAGTTCCTTCCTTTTAGGACTATCGACCAATTTCTCCTCATATATAGACATTTTAATCACAGATCTATTCGCTGAATAATTTCAATGTTTTCCCTTTGTAAGACCTTAGCCTACATTCCCCAAAGTTTGTAATGTTATATTAAACACATAAAAAGATCTCTCTGTGTCTACCTAAAGTTATACTGATCTTGCAGGTTTTCGGTAGTTCACTAATACAGCTGTTGAGTGCCTAATGACTGCCCAACTATCAAAAGTTCAGTTATCCTTTTGCCTCTAAAGATTTTTTTTTTTTTCCCAATCATAACAAATTTTTCAAAAATATTTTTTCACATAAGATTTTTAATCATGGAGCTTTCACATAAGATTTTTGGAGTTTTCACATAATATTTTTTAATCATAGAGTTTTCACATAAAATTTTTTAATCATGGAGTTATTCAGAAAGTGGTGATCATTGATCATTTTTGAAGCGTTCAGTACAGCTCTACATTTTCAAGGGTTACTCTAAAAGTAAGCTGGGACGGTTTTGAGACATGTTGTCGTCTACAGGACGATGTGCAGCCTTACAGCCATATAATTAACATATCATTAACCTCCGGTACTGACGGCCGGCCCCATAATCCAGCTAACATTAAAATGTGTACTTTAAAACTTATATCTACTACCTATACCTGTGACACACAGGTAGTTTTTAGGGCACATGTTACTTAAAAATACCTGAGCAACACTTGTATTTGAAGTCTAGCCACGGTATCAAAGGAGTTTTAAACTTGCTTCATCCTATCTCCTAGTCTAGCCACAGTATCAAAGGAGTTTTAAACTTGCTTCATCCTATCTCCTAGTCTAGCCACAGTATCAAAGGAGTTTTAAACTTGCTTCATCCTATCTCCTAGTCTAGCCACAGTATCAAAGGAGTTTTAAACTTGCTTCATCCTATCTCCTAGTCTAGCCACAGTATCAAAGGAGTTTTAAACTTGCTTCATCCTATCTCCTAGTCTAGCCACAGTATCAAAGGAGTTTTAAACTTGCTTCATCCTATCTCCATCAAACTTATGTTTAGATTTTAGGTAAAAAAAACACTTTTGAAATTTTCAAAGAATGACATTGAAAAGGTCCTGAAATATTTTTCTTGAAATGTAGGATATATCAAATCTCTTGAGAAACAGTCTGGTCTGCACTGTCATGGGTACCCTACTGACAAGATACCCTAATTTTTCTATAGACATGCAACACTAGACCACTTGTATATTACCTCCAGTCATAAAAATTAATCAAAGTTGATCCTGAATCCTGTATTTTAATTTTTAATTTCTTCCCTTTTGTAACATTATATTATCATAATAATTGTGTGTTTGCCCATTTGTAACTATTTCTACATCATGCTAATGTATATGAACATATTTTCAGACTGATAGAAAACTGTAAATATTTGTTTTATCTCCACTATACTATTGTCTACATTTTTTGTTGAAAACTTTTACCTATGATTGCTTATCTCCCTTTTCACGAGTTCTTCACACTTTGAAATATATTAAATGTCTAATAAAGTCGGCAAGGTACGTTACTTTCCTTGACCTGATATATCGGAACATTTGTTCACAATCCAAGTTTTCACCTAAATGCCAAAATAGCTTTTTATATGAAGATTGATTTTCTCAAAAAAATATAAAAACAAGCTTGAAACGTGACAATTAGTTTTGGGTTAACCATTGTAATGTGCAAACTTGAACTACAACAATACCCCTAAACTTTCATAAGAATCAGACTGAAGTACTAGGGTAAGAATGTTCCAGATAGCATACATTGCAGTTGTATCACATTCTTTGTTTTAAAAGCCATCATTTGTTTACTATACATCCAAGTATGTGTCAGATCAAGGTGCAACCAAATATTTCAGCAGCAAATGATGCTTTTACACTTAGCCATTTCTGCTTTACAGAATACACAGTTCTTCCCCTTTGCTGGTATTGCATTGTAACTTCATTGTTTTGTTAGCGAATTTAAAAACCTTTCTCAGAAAAATGCATGCTTTTACATTGCAAAACCTTGATGTTGCAATCAAGAATCTGCAATCAATCCACACCCACAAGAGCAGATAACTCTGTGATATGTTAATACTTTTAATAAATCATATCTAACCCACTAAAAGTTGGTCAATGACCAAGCATTCATCAAACGAGATTTGAATAGCTGAGAAATGGAAGTAAATAATGATGAAATAAATGATGGGGACCGTGTTTCTCTTATCTCACAGGAGTTTGAACCGACCATCTATATAGAATAGCTAGGGTCAGCTACCTATCAGGGGTCCTGTGAATCAACCTACACCAAGGAACTCTTTTCTTACACTGTAACTTAAATCTAATGTTAGAAACAATTCCAACATCTTCCTTGGTATTTGGGGCATATTTGATGGTATTTCAAAGATTGATTTTAGGAAAAGCTTACAAGTCACAATTTCGCTATATTCACGATGAGATTGATTAACACAGAGTTTCGTTGAGAAGGATTTTCTTGTGATGCAAAGTGAGTTAATCATTCCTTTTGGATTTATTCTATGGTTCAATTAAGATTTTTGACGCTTGTCTGAAGAATTTAGACCTTACACACACTTAAGATTTGATCCTTGATAGTTAGGTAGGAAGTCACTGACTATTTTTACCATCAATAATTAATTCTGTATAAATACAAAAAAACCTTTATGTGCATGAACCAAATGAAAAGATATTTCACTAACTAAATGAGAAAATTTCATTGCATTCAACATCGAATATCCTACATATGTATGTGGTAACCTTCATAGTTTTACCTCAGTTCCACCAGGATTTACCCCAATCGCACCATCACTGACATTTTTTGTAGGTTTTATCGACAAAAATAATAACTAGTGTGATGACAAACATTTAGAAGAAAAAAATAAATAAATGAGGTAATTTGGAAACTTTTAAGTTTTTACATCACTGTTAATGAAACTTACATTAGAGATTTTTTAGGCATTTGAAAATCTGCGTTTAACAGTGTTTATTACACAAACCTAGTCTCGGAGTCTACGCTCGCTGCAGCTTAGGCGATGGCAGATTCCGCGCAGTGTATACAATCATTTCTCTTTGTATTAATGATTAAAATACATTTAAGCCTTCAAGGTGCTTAGTGAAATGGTCGCAGCAGTCAGGTATAGTTTGGTGCAACATGGCTCATCCATGAACGTTTTGAAGGAAACATGGATTTGCATGCAGCGTTCATCAACCTTCAAACAGGAATGTCATGTAGTGTGTCTATCTATAGTTAGGGAGAGGATACTAAACGACGGTTCAAATAGCCATCACAGAATATAGATATCAATAAGAAAATACATAAATACTGAACCTTTTGAATTTCTATGATCCTGATTTTATAAGTCACTTACACATCAGCATTATAAATATTCAAATATGGTTTCACAAATCCCACATAATAATTTGTATAGCTTCTGACCACCCCTATAGATAGGATGATCACCAACACAAATGAAGGAATTTATGAAGTCCCCTCCTGTTTCTGGGGTCAATACATATCTCATTTCAATGACATGTCGCTTTTTTCTTCATGACCTCTCGACCTCTTTAATGTCCCAATGGACGAACACTTTCACTTTCAGCTTAGAGCGCCACCTGTTGGGAATTGTTTACTGAAAGAACTTGGTGAGAATCAATCATATGAGGAATGCGAGCCTTCTGTCCATTTCCCTGTCATTATTGGGGTACCCCCTACCCAATCTTTACATTTATAATAGATATGGAAGTCAATATTGGGATCATATGAAAAGTTTTTAATCGAAAGGTCAAATATCTGGACTCTAATTTGTTATTTATGAGATCATTTGCTCAAAAAAGTCTCTGTAATTTTTTCCTTACTAGATAATTAGAATTTTTATAAAAAATTGAAGAGCATCCGTTTAGGAAATACATTCATTTGATTCTAGAAGAACCAGGCTCTTGTTTGAGAACTCTAGAGGTGAATTCCGCAATTCAAATGCATCATGCTATAACCCAAGAAATATTCAAGCACTCAAAATTAACAAACAAATATGCAAAGTTCTAACCTGATAAAGGTTTTCATTGGAATACCATTAAAATTATAAGCCATGAAATAAGAAAACAAGACATTTTTCATCTCATAACCGATTTTCAATGTTAATTCCATTTAGATATTTCTAAATTTCATGCAAATAAGGAGCATGGTCTGATGACTTTGAACTTTAAGTGGTCGTGGGTCAGGGTGCAGTCCCAGGTACCAGTATTCCTATCAACTCATTTATCTGACCACCTGTCTCTACCTTCTATTATTACAATTTTATAATCAAACCATTGATCTAATTTACGGCCCATACTTGTGACATAGCTACGGTACATGAAAAGAAACCGAATAAATTATACAAAAGTTGTTTTTCCATCAACAAAACTACTCCATCATTTTTGTTCCACTAATCTTTCCTAAACAGATCATGAGGTCTGATGTTTAGTAAATTGCCGCCTTTAGCATTCAAAAAATATTTGTGATTTTTCTTTAATCATTTTTTGATTGAAAATATTCATTTTTTACTCATCCTCGTTGTATTTTTTCTAGCACTCACAGAACGCACATTTAGCTGATAGCCACATATAGAGAAAATCATTTGTGATAATTTTCCCCATCCTAACATTACAGAACCACTTTCCTTTAACATTAAGCGAACAATTGTTTATCATATACTCCAACTTTTTATAACTCATATTTCATAAACGCTATCTTGTAAAACTCTTTACAGTCCTCCTATCAGAATCAGACGGCCTAGAAACTCAACTACCTGGGTGATTCCAACTTGGCTAATCGCCATGACAACTTTAAAATATATTATCTCTCCAGAATCAGTGAGGTCATCTTCATTCTGTGAATGATTATTAGCATATGCTGGTAAAACATCTCGGTAGGTTTCAAGTCAATTTTATGAATAATCTCCGAGGTCTATAGGGTCATGAAATAAACTTTTTAACGTTGCTGTCATGACTGAGGTAAGAGTCTAAAAGTCATCACAAAAATCAGCGATCCGTCTGCTACAACTTTCATTTCCATTTTACAGAAGGCTCGCCAGGTTAATTGCTGTAAACAACTTCTTTTTGGCAAGATCAAATTTTGAGAGAGCTTGAACACAATTTCAAAGGTCTCTCAAATACTGTGCACATGGATATTTTCGCGGGTGCTTATTTCTGTGATTTGTAAGAATAAACATTTCACATCGGTATTATTTACGTGACAAATAAAACTTCTGGCTTTTGGTAATATTCACAAAATTGAATGCTTGGTGGAAATTTTCATGGTAGGTATAAATGCCTTCGAGTAAATAGCGAAAAATCACCCCTGGCGTAAAGTTCCACATTTACATTAATTGGAATCAACGTAAAATATATCAACACCAGCATAAAAAACAGCATGAACAAAACAAAGATACAGAAATACGAAGCAGAGTAACAAACTTTTACACTACACCAACAAATTATGTAACATTTGATATTTAATAACTACACTATATATCTTATACGTACAAAGGGACTACAATATGGCCAACTATTGTAACACAAATTGTAGGCACAAGGCACCGTTTTATTACAGTATCACTTATTCATTCATGGAGTACACTAATTAACTGTTGATCAAATTTTCCCTCTAATTAGTCGATTACAGCTGGTTCTCGCCATTTTATGATGTTTAGTTTCTCCTTGTCTTATAATTGTTTGTTTCTGTGTTGTCAGTAACAACCACAACATTAGCGTGTATTGTGATCTTAACGATGAAACACCCACAACAATACGACTCCTTTTCTGTGTACTTAGCTTTTGTTTTTAGTTTTACTATACCCCTAAAACAAGCTAATTGATTGTGGACATAATGAAGAACTTTTCCTCAGCATTGTCAGTTTATCCTACATGTTCTTGTCATACAGCGCATATTAATGGCAATTTCAAACTAACAAAGCATTTACAAGGTTCTGGTTTTCTTTCAAAAGCCACAATAATTAATCATGATCTAGGTTACAGAAAAGCTTCTACTTGTAGATTACAAATATTCAGAGAAATAATGAAAGTCAAGACCATTTGAAAAATATGTACTATGAAGAAATCAGGGTTTTGTCCTGAAAGTAACACCGAAGTGTGCTTTGCCATTTTCCTAAATTTGAAATTGGATTATATTGGTTTTTTTTTTTTTTTATCTTTATCAGTCTATCAGGTAGCCACCAGCTACGACTATACAGAATATTTTATAACTAATTCTATACATATCACCATTAAGTATTCTACACCAGGATATAACAAGCTTATGTGCCTTTTATTTGAAACCTCTAACTGCCTACAGATGGTGCTACATCCTCCTACCATACTGTGTTCATATAAGTAATACTTCTATGTCCAGACACTTTCCATATTTGACCAGACTACTTTCACACCTGTTATACAGTCCATTTTGACCAGGTGTTCGGCCATGTGTGACTGCTTTAATCAGCCAATAGTGCTGAGGGTGGGTGTCTGTCGCCCGCCCCCATGACTGGCTGTCTCTGTGGACACTCACAAATCCCGAGGTGACAAGACTCTGACCTTATGAGGACAAGTACACTAACTTATGCTAATATCCCTTCGTCTATTTATGGTCCATTTACCTCCAGCGTCTGTTGGTTTCCACATGAGCGAGCAGAATTGTTCCATCGCTCATGATTCAAGTATGTCTGAGTTTCAGGCACAAAGACTGGGCTGTTGATAAAAGCCCCTGTGTGGGTCTACCAACAATTTATGGCCATTTAAAATTGAATTCATCACGGGGCACCACCACACTTTTTTTTACATATATACATTTGACAACTCACCAACAAAAAATGTGTGTTACTCTACAGTACAGACTTAGAGAGGGGCTCAACATTTTACATTTATAGTCTATGGACGTCAATAGATTATAAGTTGATATGCTTTTACAAATAAAACAGAAAAAATAGTGACAAAACATAATCACCTCTCCTGTATAAGTGCAAGCTGTACCTGGCAACATGGGACATCCAACCCTTCCTCCCTCTCCCCAGAGCTTTACCCAGCAACATGGGACCGCCCCCCTCTCCCCCCTCCCCAGAGCTTTACCTGGCAACGTGGGACGTCAGACCTCTCCCCAGAGCTTTACCTAGCAACATGTGACAGCCCAACCCCTCCCAGCCCAATCCTTCCCCTAACCCCAACTCTGTTCCCCCGTCTCAAGGAAGAGGAAAATGAGACAGGACAGGGCAAGATAGGATGAATAACAGTTACACTAAAATAAGGCCCCTTTGTTCAAAGCACTAATTTGGGGTTTTTGTTTTTGTTTTTTTAATTTAGATTTTCCTTGTCTTCCATTTATTTGTAGGTAGCAAAGATAGAAAAGTGTGAATACAAAATGATAAAGTCAGAATAGACTGCATCACTTAAAATGCATAAAACAACCAATCAAACTGGTTTAAATCTTGGCAGTCATGCATCTAGAGCTAATGCAGCTTTTCAAAAAGATTTTTATATAAAAGTAAAAAGACTAAAAACTGATTTATACGAACATTTACATGAAAACAAGATTTTGTTGAAACCTACTTATCTCTGATTTATTAATTTTACTTTAAAATTTCGAATGAAATCCTTCTGAGATTAGAAATGGAGAATGTAATCCTGCAAGACTTTTATTTCTGAACAGCTGTCAAAACGCCAGGTATACATGGATAAGACAGATCCGCACTCTCTGCCTATGAAAACATCATTTTTAATAAATGAAATTTGAAAACTTTTCTTCTTATCTTTATTCTTCATTTTTTATTAGTTTGGTCTCGTTACTGTCAATGTTGGACAATCCAATAAAATTATCTCCCTTATTGCTTTCTATCTGAATATTCTAAAACATTTCATATGTTCAGCTTTTCTGCAAAGTCGTTTTTATTGTAATATGAAAGAACACTACCTTTAGACTTGCAAACTTAAAATTTGTTTCATTTTTGACAAAGTAATCAGAAGAGAGAAAAACATATAAATTATAAAATGTTTTATATTATAGTATTCAAATATCCACAGGATTTTTTTTCGAAATGCAAAAAAAAAAAAAAAAAAAAAGCGAGATATTTAAAAAGAAGGAAATTGAGTGATTAATTGATGATTAAGATCATGATTATTATGTATATACAATAGGACACCTGCTTATCTTAATCTCACCAATAGTATGATCTGAAGTTACGTTTGAAGAACAATTTTAAAAAGACACTGGTATGAGACCAATAATTGTAAAAAGAAAAGTACTTGAGCCCATTAAATTTCACTGGACTGTAAAGGCCCGCTGCACACATCCTGAATACCTAACCTTGTGAAAAACACAATGAATGGACGTGTAATTAAACCAGAGAAAATGCACCCCAAGAAAATGTATGGTATGTGATATGTCAGGGCGATTAACGGTGTGGGAATGGTGTAACAGAGCACCGCAGATCTGTCCGAGATCTGTCGATAGCTGTGCAGGATCAGGGGGAGGCGACACATACCCAGAACGTGCACCCATCCGGAATGCAGTCCACTTAGCTCAATAAAACTGCAGCCTAAAAAAATACCTCTCGTTTTCAAAATGTAGGGTATTGCAGCCATTGTTTGCTAAAAAACAGCTGTTTTCAAATTACAATATATTCTTTGTCAACATGTTTTACAAAAAACAGCAACATATTTAAATAGTATAAAGTACCACCCTATATATTTCTTTACAAGAAAATAATATTTCTTAAAGAAAAAGAACTAACTCAGGTGATTTATATTCATTTGCACACAAAAAAATCATTTATTCTTCTCAAAGGTATATTACTATTATATGAGCATGTATAGTTTAAGGGATGCAGTGGCTGAGTGGTAAAGGTGTCTGATAGTTCACTTCAAGCTTCCATCAGTAATCGAGTGGTAAAGATGTCAGAAAATTCTAACCCAATAATCTGGGCTACAGGTGCAGGTATTTATGGGACTATAGCCAGCACCTGACCATAAGGTGATGGTTTTCCTCCTGGTACTCCGCATTACTCTTACCAACAATATTAAATCCTAGCATACTCTAAAATGAGTCTCACATAATTGGAAAGATGTAAAAAAAGAATTAAAACAAAAAGAAAATTATGCTTCGAAATTCTGTTTTAATCATGTCTACATATTAAGGTTATATAATACGTCTATGGACAGTCGCAAAAATCAATGTCTTCTTCTATCCTACACAGCCATAGTCTAAGGCTAAGTAATATCTAAGGCTATATCAGGAACTTGCCACTTCCCACATTCCCAATATGGGGACATTTGCTAGATTGAAAAATCTCCATAATACAAAAAAAAGCTGATTTTATTTAATATCTATCTTGAGAATGGGAGAGAGGATTCACTTAATGGACACAATTACCTGTAATATCCTTAATGTGGCCTGAACAATCGTGTAATCAATCAGGTCACTTAGAAGGTTATCATTTTTGGCTTATCTATTTCTTCAAGACAATTTCGTTGAATTACATTATTACCTTGGAAGACCAAACATAAATCCAGATAATCGGAGAGGTGACCAAATCTCCTTAAAACAGCTGAAATTTCATCAGCATGGCTGAGAGCCTGCGGTGTCCGTCCCAAAGGGAAAGACAACCTCGACTAATTCAGGCTTCCGACATAAGCCCACATTTCCCTGGAGGATCACCACAATTTGATCAAACACTTCATTTTATACAGGAGTCTGAAATTGGTTCCTGGTAATAACCATATCCACCAGCCAATGTTAAGGAGAATTATCATTATCTATAGGACTTCTTATATTGTCTGGGAATCTGGTTTAATTTCCCTAAGCCTACTATAGTAAATAAACACTACTGAAGCAATGCCTCCCCATGGAATCTTTTAAGCGCAGGCTTACCATGTGCTTACAAGTAAAGCATAAAAAGAACTTTCATAAATTAACCATTTACATAAAAGCACACCTTAAATGTTTTTAATGACAATTGAAATAGAATTTTGATTTTTTTTTTTTTTTGTTGATACACCAGAGACAGAATATCAAAGGTAAGACCGCTAATTAAAACAGGTGTTATTAATGATAACGAGTCAACTTTGATGTGTCCTGACTGGCTGGTTTAAGTCAAATACAGAAATTCATTTAGTTTTTACTGCTTCATCATCACATGGTGCACAAATGAACAGAGTCTTCAACAATCATAAGTCATTCCTAAAAATAACAGTTTTGAAATCAAATTAATCAGATGATGTTAATTAATTCATCAAACTAAGACATCAATAAAATATGAGAATAAAATAGTTTACTGTCAGTAAAAATTTCTTCATGAAATAATATATCTTTGGAATCATGATATTAAGTCCCTTCACACCGTTGGAAGAACTTGCCAGTTTCACTGACCTAAATTTCAGTAACATGAAACGTTTGGCATTTTACTGAATATCCTGGCAGTAATTGTGAAATACCAATTGTTATACAAATACAACAAACCTTTTTTCCACTATGCGTAGTTACATCTAAACCTGCATTTTACAAGTTATGTAATTTGCCAACTGCTTTCTTAATCAACTTCATCAATTTGTGGCTCTGATATGCAGTTGGAAAGCTGCCTTCAAACTGAATACAAGGTTGGAGAATGAAATGTTCCAAGGATGATATGTTTTAGACAAACTGAGATCCAACATAGTACTGTTTAAAATATTATCTGGAATTCATATTTTTGAAAATAATAAAATACCAGAAATTTGTTTCCTTGTATTAAATTATCTACAAGAGGCCCATGGGCCTTAACGGTCATCTGACTCATTGCACAAAACAACAAAGTCACAGTATAAAGTATTGGTTAAAGATTAATATAAACAATACGTGGAACTCCTTAGTTGAATATGTAAGTTTCTGAAATAGGTAAATGTCATTTGTTGAACAAACTTGGTAGCCCTTCATCCATATATGGTTGTAACCCATTCATGGATTAATATAAGGAGGAGTCAGATTTTAAAGCCAAATTTCAGCAAAGCTTCCATTTTGGACATCCGCCGTACTATCCCCAAGGGTCTTAGCTCGGTCCTTTATAAAATATGATTGTCCTCATCTGAAGTTCCCCCTTCTGAATCAATTAAAACCCCTATAGACCAATTTTCCTTGAGATCGGAGACTGAAACCTGAAAACAGGAAGTGGGTCAGCGGCCATCTTGGAATACCAAAATCTTTACGAAAATGTTTGCATGTTGTTCGGCATCAATTTAAACCCATATAGACTAATTTTCATTGAGAAAAGAGACCGAAACCTGAAAACAGGAAGTGGGCCAGCTAAAATTAAGAAAATTTGCCCTTTTGGTGCCCCACCCCTCAGCCCCTAGGGGTCGGACCAGACTCATTTATATAAAATATGATTGTCCTTCCCCAATGATGTTTCACACCAAATATGGATGAAATTCATCCAAGGATGAAGGAGGAGTAGGATTTAAAAGCTTAAATTAAGAAAATTCCCCTTTTGGGTCCCGGCCCCTCTGCCTCTTGGGATCGGACCTATCTCATTGATATGAAATATGATTGTCCTTCCCCAATGATTTTTTACACCAAATATAGATGAAATCCATTCAAGGATGAAGGAGGAGGGTTTTTTTTTGCCTTTTGGGGCCCCACCCCTCACCCCCTAGGGGTCGGACCAGGCTCATTGATATATAATATGATTGTCCTTCCCCAATGATGTTTCAAACCAAATATGGATGAAATTCATTCAAGGATGAAGGAGGAGTAGGATTTTAAAGCTACAATTAAGAAAATTTCCCAATTTGGGACCCCACCCCTCAGCCCCTGGGGTCGGACCAGGCTCATTTATATAAAATATGATTGTTCATCCCCAATGATGTTTCACACCAAATATGGATGAAATTCATTCAATGGTGAAGGAGGAGTAGGATTTTAAAGCTAAAATTAAAAAAAATTCCCCATTTGGGGCCCCACCCCTCAGCCCCTAGGGGTCGGACCAGGCTCATGTATATAAAATATGATTGTCCTTCCCCAATGATATTTTACCCCAAATATAGATGAAATCCATCCAAGGATGAAAGAGAAGTAGGATTTTAAAGCTTAAATTAAGAAAATTTGCCCTTTTGGGGCCCCACCCCTCAGCCCCTAGGGGTCGGACCAGGCTCATTTATATAAAATATGATTGTCCTTCCCCAATGATATTTCACACCAAATATAGATGAAATCCGTTAAAGGATGAAGGAGGAGTAGGATTTTAAAGCTAAAATTAAGAAAATTTGCCCTTTTTGGGCCCCATCCCTCAGCCCCTAGGGGTCGGACCAGGCTCATTTATATAAAATATGATTGTCCTTCCCCAATGATGTTTCACACCAAATATGGATGTAATCCGCTCAAGGGTTAAGGAGGAGTAGGCTTTTGTATAAATAGTCTTACGCACGACGCACGGCGGACGGCGGACAGCGCACGGCGCACGACGACGGACAAAACACGATGACAATAGGTCATCCTGACCTTCGGTCAGATGACCTAATAAAATATAAGATTCAGTTATGGACTACTGGTAGTCATTTAAACTTAAAAGATGTCTAAGAAATTCAGTCACTCCTGTTTGTAAAGACAGAGATGTTTTATGGTTTTATAAAAAGGTCAAGATGTGTTGAAATTGACAATCTGGGATCCCAATCACTAAGGTAGTTTATATTCTATGCTTGTTTCAGGATTTTCTTGGTTTATTTTTTCATCTAATTTTTTTTGTCAAGTTGATCATCCTGGCATCCCATGGTGGAAAATATCTACTGTATGATGTCCTGTTAATAAACCGTAGAGTTAAATTAATGATTTAAAATTTTTTTTAAAAATAAACCATAATGAACAAATCAATAAATAATTAAACATTTGTTTGTAATCTGAAACTAAATTTAATTGATTTCTGTTAATGACAATGAAATTCATTCCAACATTGCAAAAATCAGAATGTCACAATTGAATTTTGGACGAAACTTGTGGGCGACTGTTTTCCCAGCGAGACAGTGTATTGTGTAACGGTAATTAGACACGTCAATTAACGAGGGGAAATGACATAACTAACAGTATTGTGTATTCAGATTGATTTGTTAATGGCTATATTTACTGACATGTGTTTTACACACAGGGAAACCTAGAGCAGCATATGGTCACATTTTATTTGTAATTTCAAAATTTCCATGAAAAAATAAAAATCTATCATTTTTCTGGTGCTTTTCCTTCATAAGAATGCAAAAAAAATTCAACGACTATTATTTGTTATAGCTTTATAAGGCAATGGCATGTTAACAGCCAGGGTCAGAAATAAAACCTATATACTTGGTCAACCTATGGTCAATACATGTGGCAAATATCTTATGTACCATGTGGGCGATGAAACTTGCAACCCAGGGATGGACGGCTAGTGTTACCATACCTGGACACCCTAACCACTAAGCCAATAGTGACATGCTAGTTGTAGAACTTTGTAATCCCTAACCCACTTGATAAGCACAGCTCACATGCTAAATCTATTCGAAATACAAATCATCAATGTGTTACAATTTAACTCTATAAAATTAATTTCCATAGGGTCTGTATTGTTTTGTTTTTTCCTCATTTTGTATTTTCTCATGGTTTCATTCTTAAAAAGAATCAAATTTGAACATTGTTACTCAATAAAACGGAAACACAAACACAGTCAGTCCTAGTAAAACAGGCCATTCAGACCAATACTATCTCTCACATCAAACGGTCAGGGTGGAAACTCAAGATAAGTTTTCAAATAAAACTCCAATGAATATCAGTGATGATAGTTGAAGACTGATATCAGAATTTTATCTGAAGCCCCCAGTGGAGATTGGTAGTGACAGTTACGTGGAAACGGCACCCTGCGAAAACTGTATCACTGAGATGCAGGAACAAAAATCACATCAACTTCACAAACGTGCTCTACACAAATCAACTCTATTTCGTAACCTGCACATTTTTCAGATTTTTCTACCGTTTTCTCAATATCCCATACGAAAGTTTTTGTTATCTAACTTCATGTCATGGCTTCCAGACCAGTAAGGATCAGTTAGTTATACATAACACTGGTTGTTATTCCGACCCACATTTTAACTCAGAACCAGAAATTTCTGTTGACATACAATGGATCTGCTGTAGAACGACATTGTGGCATATTTTTTATCCCCCAAGAACCAAATGATGTCTTGTGGTGTCATTTGGTTTTGATATTGGCTTGAAAATTCATATTTTTAAGACCTTTGTTTATATATAATACATGGCCAATTTCAACCATAACAAGTGTCTGCTTTGTTTTTGAATGTATTTGGTTCAACAAGCTCGCCCTCACCGAAGAAAACCTAATTATGTACTTTAAATTTTCAAATAAACTAATGAAACAATGACCTTTGACCTAAACATTTTTATTTGTCTTTCATATAGATATATTTATTGAATTCATAAAGAGAGGGTAACTTTGTGTACCTTGACATACATAAATCTTGGGACAATGAAATATGTTTTTTTTTTACAGAAAAGATGAACCTTTTGGGTGACATTTTACTCCTTATCGTTCATCCATCTTATCATGAACAGGTAAATCAGAATCTATTACCTCCACATACCTATTATAGTCAGTATCATAAAATACTTTCTTCAGCATCATATCCCATACATCATAAGTTATAGTCAGTATCATAAAATACTTTCTACATCACCATATCACATATATCATGGCTAAGTTTTAAATTAATAGTTTTTGAACATTAAAATAGCATAAACCCATATACCAACAATGCCTTCTATAAAAAATGTTTGAATAAAATTGTTTAAAATCTAAGTCATATCAAAATTCAGAGGATTTTTAGAAGATACGAATCTATTGTGACCTTTAATTGACCTTCAGTGACCTCTTGAAATGTAATGCCATGGTTACAGGTCTTGTCAGTGCACTAATGTCATGTAAAGTTTATATATATACAGAGGAGAGAAAAAAGTAAGTACATTATTTTTAGGTTTATTTGCATGTTTACTGTATTCATTGTATTTACACACAATTAACAGTCAATGGTAATTTATTGATGCTACAGGCTTTTATGATATAATACATCCAAAGTCAAAGTACCCAGAGAAAATCCTCCAAAATCAGTCCAAAATAGGCCTCAAACCAGGAAGAGGTGCTCAATCTAAGCTGAACATTGTAACCTCAAAGATGGCCATTGCAACCCAGAGGTCAAGGGCGGATAGTCTTAACCATCACGACTTAGAGGTTAAGAGGTCAAGGACCTTCTTTGGCCATTGTGGTTTAGGGATGAAGAACTACAGAAAGACAAACACCTTAACTATTTGACCAACATAGATAAGTAGATGTTGAAAAAGAACATGTTTCTGTTGAAGTGGAAGGCTGCAAGGAGACTAAATTCTACACAAGCCCAAGATTTCCAAGGTTTTAGTTTATAAAAACAATGGAAGACCAATTCCCAGGTGTAATTTCAACCTAAGAATACAATACAAATACAAAATGTATAATGGATAAATTGCTTTAAAAAAAGTTTGCTTAATGAATCACATTGTGAATTTTATACTGGATGATTCATAATAGCATGACGTTACCTTTGGAAATTGCTTCAATTAATTACCAATGACGATATTCACATACTAGTATAGAAAGGTAGTGTGCATAACAGTCCACAGTGAAATGTGCCCACCCTTCTACTTTTTACAATGGATTCTACCGACATTGAAATTGGATATTCCATTGTTATCTATAGGGGTTTTGATACAGTTGGAAACATCAAACAGCTGTTTTGTTGCATACAAAAACAATACATCATCCTTTTACAAACATCCTGTGCGTGATAGATGGTTTCATCCGACAGACTCTGTCAGCATAAACATTGACGCTGCAAGATTTAAGCTATCTGGAACAGCAAAAGCAGCGTAATGGTAATCACATATTTTAAACTTCTGAAATATTCAATCTTTTTAAAGCAATACTTCTACATTGTGTTATTGTCTATTTAAGTATGTTTATCACTAAAAACAATCAAATACAGAGCACTTGTTTTGATCACTGCATCATACAGTGCCAATCAATGAAACGAGACTTAATTGACCTCTTAGTTTGTCAACCAATTTAACAACACTTGTTTGACCGTTTAGTTTGTCAATCAATTAAACAACACTTGTTTGACCTCTTAGTTTACCTAGAAAGTAAAATTATTCATTCTAACAACTTGATTTGAAATACCTTGTGATTTTATTGTCAATTGGTTGTTATGTAATAATAATAGCCGATGTTTGGAGGGTATATTGAAGCCAATGTCCAATGAAATCAAAGAAAAAAAATAGATCTTTTTTTCTGGGAGGCTGTGACAGGGTTACAAATCAAGGGGACAGCACTCTGTGATACAGCATCCTCTAAAGTCAATAAAATGCTATAAATACCAAATACATAATGTAAATTGTGTTCTAGGAATGTTTTCTTTGGTAGACAATTGTCCACATTATTCCTATTGTAATAGTCTTATTGTTCTGATTACCTATACAATATATACCGATGTACCACATGACCTGCTGTCTTAGTGACCATTGGTCCGGTTCTGTACCCTAGAAGACAGCATTCCATTGTACTTGATCCACACTTAAGGTATAAGTATATTTTGATACCCTACATAACTCCTGATCTGAGAGATACCTCAGGAGCTGAGAGATACCTCAGGAGCATTATACAGGGCTTATATTCCTGCTAATTAATTTCTATAAAGCCATAACAAGGCTTTGGATCACTTTCAGTGCTTGTGACCCAGCAATATCCGACACCAATATCGTTAATTGATTCACATAATTGCACATTTGAGAGATCTTCCAACAAATAAAATTTTGAATTATTATCTCTTCGTTCTATAATAATTCTCACAGGTAAAACTAGATACAAAAACGAAAGCTGATTAAGGGAAAAATACATTTCTAGAATTCAATAATTGCTTTGTGTATTGTCTACAGTATTAGCTAACATACAGCTGTTATTTATTTATCTAAGATAAAAAGAAACTTCCCTAATTTGATTATAAGGAGGATTCTGTACTTATATAAGAACAGAATCAAATTCTGAATTCAACATTTCAATATGTACAGAAAATGTTCAAAATTTCAATATACACAAGAAATGTTCAACATTTCAATATGTAAGAAATGTTCAACATTTCAATATGTAAGAAATGTTCAACATTTCAATCGGTACAAGAAATAAACCTACTTGCCACTTCAAACAAAATCCCCTCCACCAATTTTTATTTCCAGCTTTTTTCTACGCTAGGCCAGTTGTTAAAAAGGTGATTAGGCCGGTGCATGAGCACAGTTTAACAACAATTTTGAAATCAAGATGGAATATTGTTGGTACTAACTTTACAAAATATTAAAGACCTTTTACCTACTTGTTGTATTAGAGATATAATCATGGGTTTAGCAGGAAATGAAAAACGGTCTTTGAAGTTAAGCCAGATGGGCTCTGTGACCAAATATGGCAAATACATAAAAATCTCGACTTGAAACTGATGAAGCATGACCTTATATGCTGTCACTACTACTGTGGGTGAGATGAGGCGCAACCTTAGTACAAGGACATTAATTTACATTAGTCACTAACCTGGGAGATCAATGTTAAAATCAAACTGATTGGTTAGCATACCCTGAATTCTTATATCCAGGTATCTATCGTCTTTAATGACTGATTGGTTAGCATATACCCTGTATTCTTATATCCAGGTATCTATCGTCTTTAATGACCGATTGGTTAGCATACCCTGAATTCTTATATCCAGGTATCTATCGTCTTTAATGACCGATTGGCTAGCATACCCTGAATTCTTATATCCAGGTATCTATCGTCTTTAATGACCGATTGGCTAGCATACCCTGAATTCTTATATCCAGGTATCTATCGTCTTTAATGACCGATTGGTTAGCATACCCTGAATTCTTATATCCAGGTATCTATCGTCTTTAATGACCGATTGGCTAGCATACCCTGAATTCTTATATCCAGGTATCTATCGTCTTTAATGACCGATTGGCTAGCATACCCTGAATTCTTATATCCAGGTATCTATTGTCTTTAATGACCGACTGGTTAGCATACCCAGAATTCTTATATCCAGGTATCTATTGTCTTTAATGACCGACTGGTTAGCATACCCAGAATTCTTATATCCAGGTATCTATTGTCTTTACTGACCGATTGGTTAGCATACCCTGTATTCTTATATCCAGGTTTCGACTCTCTTTAAGAACTTATTGGTTGGCATACCCTGTATTCTTATATCAAAGACATCTATTTATATGTAATATTGCATATGAGCTATTTCATTGGAGCCTGATGTCCCAACTGTTTCTGGTATATAAATAAATTAACAGCTGGAAAACAACAACCAATTGATCATATTTACTGTAAATTCACTAGATTGTATCCAATCTGTTAAAAGTTGGCTAACCAATGTCACCAACATATTGGAGTATGACACATGTTTCTGTACAACTGTAAATGTATTATAAAACCTGAGTCAACTTTTCAATGCTGTACTTCAGTAAGATAGATAGATTTCATCTTCACAAAGAGGTGGTGGTTTAAATCAAAATTACAACTGTCATTGTTTTTTTTTTCTTCCTTTTCTATTTGATAAAAAATCGAAGCTCTGCTAGCTCAACAGTGATAAAACGTGCCGTACCAAAGAGATGCTGATTGCTTTGGACTCCAAGGTAGCTGCACCTCGTACTGATTTTCCATGTGATCAAGTTTGTGCACTGAGAGGAGATAAAAGTGCTCCAGTAATGATAAGTTGTGTACAGAGTGAGTACTCTGTGGATCACATACATAATACCAGGAGACTGGTGTATCTCACCGTGGCACCAACCTGTGTCGTCAGCGCTGCTCAAACACCAGACCGAGGTGGCCTGTGACAGGCAGGAATCAGGGCCACAGTCTGATTTCGTGTGGTAGAAAATGCTTCCCGATGGCATTAGATGATACATAAATGTCGTCGGAGGCGTTACATGCATTTTTTGTGCCGTTTCCCTAGTGTTACGTGTCTACTGTGATATATGTTCTCAATCCCTACCTGTCTTATTCCATTACATCACTTCCTGTAGCAACCTGTTACCATAGTTATTTATAGTTACAAAACGACCTACAACTTCTATTCATCATCTATCAATAGAACCAGAATGACCTTCAATGATATCTATTGCTATTTATAGAAATAGAATGACCTTCAACGATATTTAATTCTATTTATAGCTTTAAAATGACCTTAGATAATATTTTATTGCTATTTAAAGCAACAGAATGACCTTCAACAATATCTAATGGTATTTTTAACAACAGAGTGACCTTCAATGTCAATAGCAAGAGATATTTTTTTTTTCACTTTAATTTCATATGACCTTGACTTTTGACATTGATTTTGAATCTGAGTGATGTTATCAAAGTTTGTTGTCTGTCTAACTTATGTCTGTCTGACTAATGTCCGTCTGACTTACAGATGTGACACACTATACCAGGCACAGCATTGTATACTCCAAACGTTACTGTATACAACGTTACAGAATCCAACATGCATTCTGTGTCCACTTTGACCTCGTACAACAATTTATATATGACCTTGACCTACCTTCCAATTGTGGTTCCATTCCAGCACTGGTCACTCTCCATGTTCTGGTTGTAGTATAATTCCTGGTCACAGATCACATCGGACATCGTGTCAAACATCCTCAGCGATGTCAGTAATTCCTTCATCACCTCTAACACCTGGTCATAGAGGTCGCCACCGATGGAACGCCGGTTGAGCGGGGCCTGGTGGTGGTGCCCGTGGGCCTGGTGTGATGTCGTAGTGTTAGCTGCTTTAGTTGTCACGGTAACAGGGAAATTACAAAGGGCCTTCATCTAAAACATAGCAACAGTAAACAGGAATTAAATATGGTTGTATTTTTACAGAGTTCTCTGCCCTCGACATCCAAAAATAATTACTTCATCATTAGTGTTTTCTTTCGTTTTAATAAAATAGATTGATGGTAGTGTAGGATTAATTACTGTTTCATAAACAAATGTAAGCTACAATTGATCCTTCAACTAATATCAAGCTAATTTTATAATCTCTAGCATTCTTCTTTAATTTGATCAGCATTTCATTTTGTTCTAATGTTTATCAGCACGATAGGTACAGGTAAATCAAACTGAAAACAATGAAAAAGTATGGTATAGGAATGGAAAGGTACAGGTAAAACAAACTGAAAACAATGAAAAAGTATGGTATAGGAATGGAAAGATACAGGTAAATCAAACTGAAAACAATGAAAAAGTATGGTATAGGAATGGAAAGGAAAAAGTATGGTATAGGAATGGAAAGGTACAGGTAAAACAAACTGAAAACAATGAAAAAGTATGGTATAGGAATGGAAAGGTACAGGTAAAACAAACTGAAAACAATGAAAAAGTATGGTATAGGAATGGAAAGATACAGGTAAATCAAACTGAAAACAATGAAAAAGTATGGTATAGGAATGGAAAGGTGAGTATTTTTCCAACCTGCCTTTTTGTCAAGGTTAAGAAGCATGCAGTGAGTCAGTTATAACATGATTTCTCGTCACTCAGAAAAGCCATTCAATAACCTCTACTCATTCTCCCCTGAATATTGATAATGAACTGTTCCTGTCATTGATTTAGAAGAGTTCAAATATGTCTTTAGGGGAGAAGGAGTAAAACTACAGAAGAAGAGCTCTTAAGACAGTGTAATCGTGAGTCTTGAACTCCATTGGGCTCCTTTATATAATTACACCGTTTACACTAGTCGGGTGTAAGATGACCAGGGAAATCAATCTTTATAGACTACAATGACTGTCACCACAGAACCAGTACCTGGCCTCTATAAGTCTCTATGTCTCCCTGTGACGACTATTGTTGACATATGTTCCAATTGATCACAACAATAAACGACTGAATCTAAATATTCAACAAACACGCCCACTCGCTTAGTACTGACTCACCAGGCGGTCGTGATACTTCAAATTATCCCCAAAACATCTTATAAAATTCAAATTCCTTTCAACATGTATCTGGATACAAACACTTAGCTTTATATATTTAAATTTGGACAAGACTTTTGTTAGGGTCATTATACATTTCATGTATTAGGATCTTCACACATATCGTAAAAACTCTTTTGAAATATTCTTCTGATTTCAATATCTTTTTATGTAAAGGGAATTCAAGACTAACATAGGTTTTCTCTTTGATTACAATATATGTTATAGATATCAATAGATATTTTGATATTTCTGTATCAGCATATGTTGATCCCTTTAAAACAAGATTGAAAACAGTTCATCTAGATAAATGTCAAAAATGATTTGATACCAATTTGTCCAAACAGCTAGGAGATAGGGATAAAAAATATCTTTTGTATGATATCAGTAAATAAAAGTGTATTTTGATTAAATGGGAGGACATTTATTACTGTATTTACGTGATTTCTACATAGACAGATAAAGTGTATGGTATAAAGACGTCTACAGACCGTGAAATCTATAAGTACATATACCAGCTGTAAAGCTTTATATATATAAACGTCCCCAATGAACTACTTATAAACCATAACCGAATCACACACTTACAGTTCCTTAAATCAATACCTAATCCCCAGCTCTGATTTTTTTTTTTATGAAAATAATATCTTGCATTTTCAATAATAAAATTGTAGTAACCGATAAATTGGATGGGCCTCTGTCATGCGATGTACTGAAGATGATGATATGGCACAGCACATCTTATTGTCTCAGGCAGCCGGAGATTAGCAACACAAAAAACAATAACTGTAATTACCTGACAATACAACTTTTATTATTATCAATAATACTGAACTATATCTTCCTTTAGATAATGCCAATTGTGCATAAACAGAGTCTCGTATATTGAGTCGACGGAGAGTGGGCTAGATCGCAGA
Organism: Argopecten irradians; assembly: GCF_041381155.1. NCBI lineage: Eukaryota > Metazoa > Mollusca > Bivalvia > Pectinida > Pectinidae > Argopecten > Argopecten irradians. The sequence goes on along the minus strand of NC_091147.1, from coordinate 8,892,255 downwards.
GAATCAACGTCTGCTCTATATCGACTAAAATGTAAAACCAAATTCACAATTTTGCTATGTTAATAAGAATTCAAAATTAAAGAAAACTATTTAAATCATGAGGTTCTAGACTGTTAAATTCAGAGCACAGCTTCAAATCTTCAAAACTCATTTTAGGCTTAGGGACTAATAATGATTAAAACAAGATAATTTGTGCACCTATACCTCATACCAAAGGGTTCTGATGCAGATTTTAGCTGCGCTTCTTTGACTAAAGAGTCAGAATAGAACTTAAAACTGAACTTAAGATAAAAAAAAAATCTTAACAAAGTGCAATTCCACCAAAATGACAACAGCTCAAAAAACAGCACAAGCTACAGAAGCATAAACAGAAGTTTTCCAAGCCGTCTTAAACGTCCCGAGAGACGGGACAAGTCTGTCACCAGTACAGACAGAAGCAGACCAACAGATAATCCGAGGAGCCAAATAATTACAAAAGAAGAGATTGGTACGGGTGGTTTAGGTCGTCGATTGTGACCCTTGGAGAAGATGACCATTCCTCGGAGAATTCTAGTCTTTAGATTTCCATTCCAATACTTCCTGTGTATCTTGTTGCTGTTACAGATTCATCGACATACAGAATGTCCAAATGAATCATTCCCCCAAATCAACGCCTATGAATTCACCCCTGATATTCAGCTTTCAGAATGAGTGGTAGAATATTTAATGAATATCATTTGTCTGATAAGCAATTCAATCTCATAAAGAACTATCAGGGTTCTTTTTTACCATGACAATGTGGCCAAATTTTTTGTAATGATCTAGCAATAGTGTATGCCAAGGAACAGTGAGACTCGATTGCATATGACCCCATAATCAAGCACAGGTTTTTCAGTTCCTGTTTTCTTTATGTGGCCTCTACCATTGACACCTTTTTTCGTTTGATACTTTCAACTTTATCAAGCCCCTACCCTGGACATTGGTTTTCTTTAGGTGCATATTAACTTGATGTGGCCCCTACCATGGACACATTTTTTCATTAGATACCTTCAATTTTATGCGGCCCGTACCTTGGACATTGTTTTTGATTTTAACCAATTTTATGCGATTTCTACTGTGGACATCATTTGCTACTTCAATCTCAATTGATATCCTGAAAACTTAAGAATCTTATTGAAATAATGGAACATGTAATACATTACCACTATAACTAATGACATATTGTTATGTGGCCGGCGTTATTTAGATACATCGTACCTCTATATAAATGGTCCAATTTCACACCAATAAACATACACGACTCTATTGGTTTTATAAACACCACGACTCTATTGGTTCCATTCAATACTTTGTTGGCCTGTTCCAAGTAAAAGTTCTCCCAAAAAGTCCTCACCTTACTTCATGAAATCAGCTGAGGATTAAGACAGCCGACCTTATCGTTAATTTACTCATGTGTAGGGACTCGGCTTCAGATGCTGACACACCAAATTTGGTGTTGTTCACGTGATAAATCATTGATACTATGGGATTCATTATCTTTCCCAAGCTTCAAATGAAGGCATCAATATCACTGATACTGTGCTGTAAGTACCAGAAAGATTCAGCTACCTGTATTACTGGCGATAGCACCATCCAGATTCGATAGCCAAAATCACTGCGAAGCGTTCAACTATTTTCTACAGATACAGGTTTTTCTCACCTGTGAATAACTATAAATGGTTTGTAGTGTACAGATATACCTAATGACAAGGTGACATTTTTTGACGCTCGAATTAGAGGAATCATACAGCTGTATTGATTTTGTTTGACAGGTCCTAATGCAATATCTATTCTTTTGTAGATTTCTATATCAGGTCTTAGATTTATCCTCTGTATGGTCCTCATAGCTATCTTCTAACAGGGCGGGGGCATTATGGGTGTTAACATTAAACCTCACTAAGCACGATCGCCTTTCGGGATCGCCACTCGTCCCATCGTCTCTGAGCAGGAATTACCTCAGCACTGAGATACTGGAGGACATCTCAGGAACATCCCAAGATATACTCAAGTTAAATCTGATCATGAGAATGACGGCGTTGATAACATTATCCAGCAGAAACACAATATGGTACCAAATCTTGTTAACCTAGAAATTGGTCGTCGGGGGATAGAACGACTCTACAACGATCACTGGCTGGTTGATATATTGAACACCTCTTGATAAAGTCTCATTGTAAATTCTCTGAACAATTAATTTGAACTGAAAATCAAATTTGGTGTTACTGTTGAAAAGTTCAAACATTTGAATCCATCCTTTAAAACCATTCTGAAATGTCACCAAAATCCCAAAATCAAATAAAACGTCCATGAATAACCAAAATCAGTGTCAAAATCTTCCGATTCTAAATTTTATTTCTAAAGCTATAATGTATCACTAGCCATGGTAATCGATGGTTTCTTTCAATTTGAAAGTGGACAAAAGCCAGAGTTCCTGAAGAAAAACCTGACCTGTTGTTAGTAATATGTCAATGGTTCAATGTGGGTTTTGAACCTGCAACCCAGAGGTGGAGGGCTAATAACAAAATGTCACGGCATCATAATCATTCAGCCACCTCGGCTTAGATCAAAGTTACAACCTTCATGTGTTACAATGAAAAATTATTTTTCACTGTATAAAAATTGGATGCAATTTATCATTTAGACCGTGATAGATACATTTAGAATTATTCACTTCTTCAAACTTTTTCTTGATTCTTGAAGATCAAATGATAGAAAAGGAGAGAAAATCTTCCATCGTGATATTTCCTCTTCGGAATCAATTAATTTCTACTAAATGGATTTCCGGGGATTCATAAAACAAAGCATCCTGATTTAACTGGATGCAAAAACCAAATTCAACCATTTTTCTGACATGCAATCCTGACAAACAATTTCTTCAGCTATTTTGTACCAAAAAACTCAATTTCATCGCTACACTTTCTTAAAACACCTTTTGTTCTCTACATCCATGAAACCGAGATTTTGACAAATAAAAGAATTATTGAAGCCTGTAATCACTGCTGACGAGAAAATTCGTTTTCACGTTTGTTAAAAGAGTTATTCCCAGAGTTAAGAGGATCTGTGTAACATGCGTGCTTGACAACCATTAGATCTGATTCTCACGCTGTCGTAAAAACACGAAAAATGTTATTGATACAGATTAAGAAAAATATCACTCAATAATATGATTTATCACTTTTAAAATAGAATACAGATTTGTCCAGATGTGAACAAAAAACCAATTTCAAATCAGTGTACTTTCATTTCACTATAGCATATTTTATTGTCAGATGTAAAAGACAATGAGAATTGGGTAACAGGTAACATGCCTATACATGCCCTCTCCCTAAATATTAACAGTACGTACAAATCATTATACTAGTATATATAAATATGAATAAACTTTGATTACATTTTTATCTAATCGTGATGAGACCATAATTACATTAAGCTATGTTGTTCTTGAAGTCAGTGATATATTAGATTATGTGCTGTGTCTTTGAGATAGTGTGCTGAAATCGGATGCTGATTGGACAAGTACTGACAAATCACCTTGTCCAGTTGATTGTCTTCTATATAGTGTACATAGGACTATAGTGAAGTTACACTGAACTGTCCCTAATCCTTCAAGGCCGAATAGCGCTAATGTAACTGTGAAGTTGTGGTATGAATGCTTACTTTAATGCTGACAGAACATCGGCTTCAGTCGGTGAGACAAAGTCCAGTAATAGGTTGAGTCATGTAGTTGATAAATCAGTAACTTCAAGGCTTACTTAAGCTCTGACAGAACATTAATAGTAACCTCTGTATTCTGACACTCTCTTTTAATTGTGTAACATATGCACTGTGCCATGTACAATATAAGACAGATTTCTTGGTACTCTGTACAAAACTTGACACCTCCGTAATTCCTCTTCAATATGATAGCCATGTAAACATTCCAGATAAGTAGCGAGAAAAAGCAATTTAACAATCGCTTATCATTATAGGTTCACATATCCTAATTGTAGCCATTCATACCAGATTGTGTGGGCTATACACATATTTCCACCGTGCCATTATGCAGGAAAGAAATGTATATCTTAAGAGATTTCAAATACCATTACATATTTGCATGGCTGGATACAATTGACACCCATGGTTACCACTTACATTACCCCTCATCTCCCCCCCCCCCACCCCGCGCCATTTTTCCTCCTACCCATACTTCTTCCTTCATTTCATTTTGCCTCATTATGCTCCAAAATCTTAATAACCCTTTGCAATTATTCAGCATTCACCTATTAAACAACTTTTCAAATCTTACAACAGGACCACTTTTTTTTTCATGCATGCTATATATCTCCTTCCATTCCCTTATTTCACTGAACCCCTAGCTTCCTTCTCGTGTTTTCCTTTCCCAGTCCAATTTTGTCCTCATGCTGTTTCTATAGATAGTCCTTCTCATGTTTTTTTTTCTCAGCCCAATTATTTCAATTCTCTGCCCCATAACATCCTTCCTGTTCATTTTTTTCAAATTGCAGTCCAACCACCTACTTTTCATCCCTCTTCTTTTTCCTATTTCTACTTCTACATGCTTCCCCTTTTCATGTCCCCCCTCTCCCTCATCCTCCGCCTTCTCCCCACAAACCTTGTATGTAATATGACAGCCATTTGATAATTTCTGGTCAATAAATATTGTGTAGCTGGCATGCTCCCTGTCTGCAGTGGTATATACAGTTTGTGTTTACTACTCAGCAACATGTCTTACAGCATTGTTAACTTTACCTAACATGTGGATACCTACAAACATCTTAATATCTAAACAATGTAAATTATTTTTGTGATTCACTGCCTATCAAATAAATATCTGTATTTTATCAATTTTTTTTTATTCAAGTTGAACATTCTGAGATGGAATCTAAAAGAGAGCATATACATCTGAAACGGCAGACAAGGTCGACTGGCTACATATGTATCAGCTTTCAAATTTAAAACTGTTGCTGTGTTAAAAAATGAAAATATTACAGCTGCTAGTTGATAAAAAGTCTGGGTTTTCCCCAGTTCAAAACTGTTTAGAGATCTTTCCACTTGGAACAAAAAGTGCAGAAAGATGTTATCGTGGTATTTTTTTTCCTCTTCATCAAGTTTCTATCACCCGCAACTATTGCCAGGGAGCAGACGACAGCCACAGTAGTGACTGCAGCTGCTGTAGCACACCCATGGAAATGGCTACTTTACATCCTCAGGAATAGACCCCTGTTTAAATTACCAAGCTATAATACTTATTTGATTACCTCCCTCTCGTTCTTCTTACTTCTTCTTAAAGAGATTATTTTCCTTTAATTTTTCTGTTTTACTTACCAAACTGTCTCACTCATTTGATTACCTCCCTTGTAAGATTCTCTCCCTTTAATGCTTCTGTAGTAAGTACTAAGCCATACTAGTGTATAATTAGTGCATCTTACTTTTAAGATATATCTCCCTTTAATGTATCTCACATAAATAAAGTGTCAAGTAATAGGTTATTCTAACTTTACCTCCCTTTCGTGTTTCTATATTAGGTTACAAATTGTTATCTCCCTTTGGTACTTCATTGCATACAGTAAATATATAAGCAAAGATCATAAAGTCCAAAGTCACCAAATATCTCTTTAGATTTTAATTCATCTGAACTTTGAAAGTAACTTGGACTTTGTGAGTACATTTTTTCTCTTCATCACGTTTCTATCACCCGCAACTATTGCCAGGGAGCAGACGACAGCCACAGTAGTAGTAGATTTTTTCTTGTGATTATAACATGTTTCTTTCTTTTCTTAAGTTACAGAAAACAGTTTTAGCTTGTATCAAAATAAAATGTCATATTGACTGTGTACAGCCAGCCAATAATACAGGAAATTTTCAGCTGAAGTTCGAATCTACCTGCTTACAATTGTCTGATGCCTTTTATATTTTTACTTTAGACAACCTTTGACCTCAACCGACCTTTCACCCAAAATTGACATTGAAAAGCTGTTGAACATTATGCATTTGAAAAATAAACAAGAACAAAAATTCCAATGCCTTATAGCATATGAAAAACATTGAATTACCTGGCATAGACACAATTTAGGAATGAAAGTTCCTGGCGACTAGCCAACGTAACTTGTTTATCCTATAGTGAAATGTGTATTTTGTACTGGCTGAATATTGAAACTGTTCTTACAGATAAAAGGGCTGTATCTAATGGTACAGCCTACAGAGTTGTATGTGTGGTCAATTACCAATTAAGGATTTACAATATGGGGATAGATATTTGTGATAATCACATCGCTGTGATATGGCTGCTTCAGCCAATGGTTCGTTCTTATCATAAATCCAAACATGCATTCTATTGCCAGTGACTACACATGTAGTCTAGATTTCCGAGTTACACCAAATTCTATTGATATTTTTTTCCGTAATTTCTCCATAAAACGTCTAACATTTGCATTGTTGTAGTCAAATTAAGTTGATATAAACACTGGAACTTATTTATCAAAAATGTCCACATTGACTGGACGGATAAATTGTTAAGTCTGTGAAATGGATTTCATATTTAATCACAATGTGAATCAAACTGTCCAAGCTAGGAAATGTTTATCTATATATACTGTACGCTATGCACCCATAAAGTAATGTGTTGTGGAATATTTAGTTGGCATTGTGATGTAATCTTCAAGAAAATTAACAGTAAATCAGAATATCTACGCTGTGATACTACAGAAACAACTTGAGTGAACAACAACAAAAAAGAATAATTACAACTGGAATTTCCAAAAGCATTTTCTGCAAAAACTCAATAATGCAATTATAAGCTGTAAAATTGTTCAGAAATCAATTACATAGATTTATTTATAGGAAATGCGATTCCTGATGAATTCAACCTAAAAATTCAGGCAGCTGAATTACTCAATTACTGAAAATGTATGGCTACCATAAACACAGTTCACAATATAGAACAATGTACAACTGATTAGCATACAAATAACATGATTAAACTGGATGACTACAAGCCTAATTTAGTTAAGTGATTTTCACTCCTAAGAACTTCAATAGTTGGTCTCTAGGGAGTTTCGACTGTAATCAGATAGTAATTGGGAGTAAATAATAAATTACGATGTTTTTGGTGATAACAGACAGTTATAATCTGTCCTAAAAACGGACCAAACGTTCACTGAAACAACCTGCCAATTCTTCATGAAACGTTGACCAATTTGCTGGAGTAGGCAAAACACTTGCTGGTTGCCAAATAAGAGTTTAAACTTTTAGTGATAACTGTGTCAACTTAAATAGTGTTTATCAGGGACCTTTTACCACCAAATACCAATGTGTAAATCATTCAGGGTGGGGCTTTTCACAGACATCAATACACAACCATTCAATCACAGAATTCACGTCGTAATTCAAAAAGTCCGGTCTACATCAATAAAAATGACATTGGAGCCAATAATCATTACCTAAAAATGTGTGTTCCTTTCAAAGAACAGGTATTTTAAGCCTAAAAGTACATGGGGCATCTTAATGTTCATTTTATAATTGAGTTATCTCCCATCAGAGATTTTTTTTTATTTGAAGACTCATTCATCTACCTCTAGATTGTTTCAAAATAAATTCATCTTATGGTATTTGTATCGGAATACATTTTTTGAAGAATTCTTTAGTTTGATAAAATATCCAATATTAATCAAAATTCTTCAATGTTCTACAACAGTTCTGTTCAGTCTAGTTAATTCCTCCATATATTTCCAATGAAAATTCATTTCTGAACCACCGCAAAATGGCCCAAAATGTTCCATGCATGCATACCACTGCTTTTGAGGTCTATCAATTTTTTATCATGGAGGTTAAATGTCTGTATACACACAAGAAAATATGATAAAAATGAAAAACCCAACATCAAGATATTAGAAAGTATCGAGCCTCACAAAAACATCTATAAACCCTGGGGGGTTTATATGAAAATATTGAAAATATTTCAATGATAATATTTCATGCCTTTTTTCCCTAATTTTTTTTTGAGGTCGTTACAGCCCAAATTTTTGACAAGTGTGTGATTAAACTTTGGCAAATATAAATGGTTGCCTCACATGTCGGCTACCATCGCCTGCCTAGTTTATGGAGCCCTAGTGGAACTCTGCTCACAACTCCACTGACCTCTGATCATCAATAAACTGATGGTGTTGAAATGTCGTAAACATTTCCTCAGTCAACAGCTCAAACATTAAAGTCAAACATTCCTCACCAGTGTTTAGCCATTAAACAAGTTACTTATCTATGTTTATTCTTTCTATGTCTTTTTAATCTTATTCACAAATTAGTGTACACACTTTTTATAAATCTAAACACATTCTGAGTTGAGATTTTGATTTCCCTCTCAAAGTTTACACAATAAAATCGTATTTTTATTATATGTAGTCCAGGAGATAAATATATTATTTTTCAACTTGAAAATGAAGAGTAGAGGAGCCTTATTCACAAACATGGGCTTGTAAACAAAACTTAGGGAGATAAATCATGTCCAAAGCAAAATAATTCATGGTAAAGGGAAACAACTCAGTATTCTGTGTGACCTTATTGATTTCATTTTTTCATAATGTTTTGAATAGTTAAGTTCATAATTTATGTCAGAAACCTTAATCAAAAGAAAAATGCAGTTAACAAATATGTTATGTGGAGTAACTGCAATGTAAGGCAAATGATGTGAAGCTGATTTGTTTATGATTGTATACATTAAACGCTGGCAGTTACTGTAAATGTCAGTGTCATGGTGGGAAGACCTTTTTTGACATGAGTGCAGGGTTATTTTCGTAGCATGTATTAATTATGTAATCTACACCCCCACCCCAGGGTGAAAAGTGGAACGTTCTTTGTCTAGAATAATGTGCCAGATGACATCATTGTCATGGAGAGGGGGAGGGTTGGGGGATAGAGTCTGAAAGCTTGGAAAAGTGTTAGAAAAATCCTGATATTACTCTGCAGGAGAAAGGAGGACACATGGTCTTCAACACTTTTCCCTCCCCCTCCCCAATGCTGTCTGTCACCATGTGGCATTCAGTTCATCATTACATGGTAGGTCACAGCTCAGATTTTCTCCCAACAGCTTAGCAAAAATGGCTGGAAAAAGAAGTAAAAATAGAAAATCTGTCTAAAATTTGATAAAAATTTAATGACATCATGTCAATCAAAATTCTTGATGTCACCTTTTTGACAGTAGAATCCTTTGTCATCCATGCTAGACTGATTTCTTCACAAATGTGACTTACAAGGCCACAGATGAATCACTCATATTTCCAGTGATATTCTAAGGGATGTCTCTCACACATGATAAACCCTATCCAGCAATAAATTTGAATCTTTTGTTTTAGACTGTCGAGTCAGGCTGTCACAGAGATCAACAACACTACACTTAAGGCAAGAAGAAAAAGATCCTTTCTAGTCGTATTTTACTACCACCGAGTCAGAAAAACGTCCTATTTGGGATTTAAGCTTTCTTCATCTTCTTAGGGACAAAAAGACATTGCCTTCTTCTCAGCATTTCTAAAGGTCAATCATGCAAAGATTTATTTACCAACATCGTAAACCAAGTGAAATTTTTGTTTGGTAAAAAGAATGTTGTATTTTGACTCAGGTAAAATGCCAGTGTGTTTCCACATTACAAGACCACCCAGTATAACACTGAACTATAACATAACTCCTCTCTCTCAATATTTTTATTATCTTTCTTACAAGACTACTGTTTTTTAATTTCTCAGCTTTCTGCGTTTTTAAGGTAGTTGTGGTTTTCACCTGAACACTTAAAAGCTGCCATTCCGGTGATAAGACTGATGGATACAGCATTCAACAGGTAAACCCTATATATATACTGAAAGGTTAATTATCAGACTACCAACTCCCAAAGCTTTCACTTTGGAATAAAATTCACAGACGAAGGATATTTTACTTGTTATCTATTAACGTTCATAGCATTTAAATATAAATTGCTATAATTTCATTTGGCAAGTCTAATTTAACATCTCCGGAGTTTGAATCTCACGTGAAACAGTTTCCAGATACTGAGACAGTATAGATCAAATGCTTTTCCTCTGGGTACTGTGGATTTCCTCCTGGCTCTTAATAGGATAATTAACCAAATTAAACGTTAACAATGAAAGCCGCTGTAATATATGCTTCAGTATCTATGTCCACTCATCCAATATACAGATATAACTAAAGGTTTTAAAAATTCAATTTTGAAAATCTTTGCATAAGAACAGCCATCATCCCATTGAATTCTGATGTGGTTTATCAGTTCTGAATCTTAAAAGTTTACTACCGGAGCCATACATGTATTAATAGAATGAACAAAGATGTAGCCTAGACTAGCATCGTCATCTATTTGATATGTATATAGATATATTTGATCTTAGCTTTATGTACAGGTATAAAATTGTTTTTCCTGTCGTAAGTTTTACCTGTATGAAGGTTCCTCGTGTACAGGGTATAAAATATTTAACATCCTGTAAGTATATTAGTGGTACAGGACTACAAAGGGAAAAGTGGTCTTAATAAGTAGGTGGTCTTTATACAGAGGTGGTCCCTAAGGCAGGTGGCCTTTATACAGAGGTGGTCCCTAAGGCAGGATTCAGATTAGCTAATTAATGCTAGATATTGGATGCTGGAAACAATGATATTGGCACATAATCTCCCTTTGTCTCCTGTGTTAATGTAATGTAATTTGAGGTGAGGGTGGGGTTTTTTTTTCTTTGGATACTGGCTTTACTCCACCATCTAAATACTAGCATGTCCTTAAATTAAGACACCAGTTTTTATAGGGCATTAAAACAATCAAACCAAACAGTGTAGCTTATTAAAATAAATATTGATATTTCCTGCTTAGTGCATACAGTTATTAGATTTCATTCGTAAATCAGGTTTCTTTCTTCAAATTTTGAACACAAATGAAGTACTAGCTCATACATTATGTAACTCATAAGTTAAATAGGATTTATTAAACAAAGCTAATTTAAATGAAATATTTTCTATTGCTATAAAATAATTCTCTATGACAATACTGCTGGCAATATAAGCACTCATGTTTTACGACACAAATCTTCTGGCATACACTTCACTCCTCTTGACTCAGGTCACAAGAACAACCCCACCCTTGCTACTACAGTCAACAATGTACACACTCTGTGTGACGTTTATAGAGAAATTATTATAGCAGTCATACTACATAGGTAAACATTGAGTTTATGATTTAAACGAAGCTATACCAGTAACACAGGTGTAAAGTCTATGCTGTGTGTCTATTGGATTAAACCACAGCTAAATAGAAATTTCACAAATTTATGTATTTCATACAAAAACTATTTTACAACATTGGCCCGAACCTTGAACTTAACAGATTTATATTCTTTTCATCGGAAAATACACCTCTACCTGCATAAATAGCATGGCTATGTTTCATTTTCAAAAGACAAACATTAGGCTATAACGAACTGGAAAATTTGTTACCCCGACAACTGACAAACTAAAGCAGAAGTGATAAGAGCAAAAGTAAGCATGCAATATGCTTTAAATCTAATCAATTATTGATTAATGATTTTTAACCAATCAGAACTCTTCATTTTGTCTTTTGAAACAATCAGGAACTTTTAATTCGCATTTTTAGCCAATAGGAAATCTTCCTTTTGTCTCCTGAACCTGCAATCAGCAACTTCTTCCTTCCTCAACCAATGCCAAACCTTGAATCAATCACATCATATAACCAATCATTTTCATACTTTTTTTACACCAATCAGAACTCTTGTCTCTTCCTGACTTTAACCATTCAGAAACCTTAGTTCTGCAATCTTTAGGTCTGAATCAAAGTTCTCTGCTAGTAACCAATCAAATTTCTTTGTAATGATTCTCTATCCAATCAGGGCCCTGTGTTTTCCTAGCAATCTACACAACCTGTTTCTGGTGTCTGAGTAAGCAGACACAACTTGACCTATCTAGATAGATATATGGCAGTCACCAGCCACAATTCACCCCATCTATAATAAGATATTTAGACAATGACTTATGATAATCGAGGAGTCAGCAATTTCAGTATAAATTGACGGTACTATTTATGACCTCTCTTGTCCATGATTGTTATATAACTAGCCTTTGGAATACAGATTAACCATAAAACACTTGTACTTCATTTAGGTTTCCTTAACAATATATCTGCTTCCTTCAAAGCCACAAATATAATGGCTTAAATACAGTTGTTGATTGACAAAATTAAAATAACATAACACTACAGCCAAAACAGAAAAAAATAGGGATATAACATATACTACAAAAGGAAACATGTTAATAGTTTCATGGAGATATGACATTATATTTGCTGAAGTCTCAAGTTGAGCTAGTCAAATGACAGGTAGATATTTTCACTTGAATCAATATATTCTGTTGATGACGTCATTAACTTTAGGATTTTCAGACTCAATGTACTCTACTGTGATAATAGAACAACAACAAAAAAAGTGTCAAGAAGACTTTCATATCATCTTCTATCTTATCTTCCCTTCCTAAACACATGTTTGATTTTAATCTTGGCGCTTTTCAGCCTTTCACAATGGTGATACATGCAATGCAATCATTCATAAGACCTAGCCTAATCTGTGTCATTTCCAATCTTAACACTTGGGGTGTTACTCTAAAATTACTGTAATGGTACATTAGGCTAGAGAAATGTTTAGCAGAGATGGGGCTTAGATTACATAGCATATATAATGTACCAAGGAAATGTAATACATTCAGTGATTTTATGGTTAAATAACCTTAGTTTTGGGGACATTTGCAGAAAAAAAAAACTTATTACTGTCCGGATCGTTCAATGAAAGCATGATGAGTTACAGAAAGCATGTTGAGTTATTTTAAGGTCGTCAATATAATGAAAGCATAGCTAAGACATCTGAAGAAAATGATATAAAGGACAAAATCAAATTTCAAATTCTTTCAAGATTTCAGGTTTACAGCTTTGTACTTTTCTCAAGAAAAGTCTCTCAACATTGACTGAAAGATTGTTTTCCAATATTTCTTTAATTGCTGCTTTTAGGAAATTCACAAACCTTTTGATATGACTAAGTTTTATTTCTCAGTAAAAAATCATTTCAATTGCATTCAAAGCCACAAATCCCACATCATATAACCCATATGTATATAAGATCATACATGATTCTATCATACACATGACATATCCTCAGCTTATAACTTCCTATTTTTTAACAAAACATGAAAAGTCATTCCTGAGAAATTTTTCATAATTGGTTTTGATAGGCTAGAAGTTAATAAAAATTTCATATAATTTCAATTTAACACAAAAAATTAATTCATGTACTCTTCAGGAACCTGGATGTTTTAACTTGCCTTTTTAGTATTGAATTAATTTATATTTTATTGCTATTTGAATATTCGCATACCTATAAAATATAAATTTTGTTGCTCAAATGAACAGGTCACCCTCGATAAATAAAACCTTGAATAATTCTTAACTGTAATTTTGTCTCCTGCAGCAACAATACTTTTTCACGGGGTATGAATCCAAGGCACTAAAGTGACTGATGATTGTCATACACATTATAGACATTTTATAACCATGACGATGTTTTACACAAATAAGATAATTTACAACCGTACCCATAATTCATATGGTTTGTAAGGTACATAACTACATTGTCACCTGTGTTAATGTGGGGAGGTGATACTCGTTAGTCGGTGGGGGTGAGGGGGGGGGGGGGGAGGTGATAAAAGGTGATTGGCATATCTGATCTTTTATATCCATGCATGTATTCCGTCTCTACATATAACAGTAATCTGTTCTTGTGAGGAAGTAATAATTGTGATGTCATGTGTTTATGAGTAAAGAGAAAATGACGCGAGTTTCGCTCACAAAATAATGACGTCACAATATTAATCGATAACTTCATGCAAGGGTGATAAATCTGTAATTACAAAGGCAGAATACTCAATGGTAGACTTCGCTTCTGGTCGATAAGCAATACAGACATTCATTTATAATTATATATATCATCAGCTAAGTCATGGTTTTTTTTGTACTATTTTGAGAAAATATTGTCAACTGTAAGATAATCAATAAATATTCTAATTCTCCTTCTATGTTCAGGCATGCTTTTTCATTTACACTGTGAGTCAACTCCAAGTATCATTCCTCATCCTTACCAAACCCATCTATTACCCAAACTCCTTTATTTTAACATTTTCTCCTACATTAAGGTAATATCTATCCAATCCCCATTTCCTATATACATGAGAATGTTTTTATGGTGATACACTATTCTCTGTATGTTCAGGATTTCAGTTAAACAGCATTAAAGTACGTTTTTTCCCTTTTTTTTTTGCTCTTCTATGAGAGTTTGTTTTAGAGCATTCTGATTAATTAAAACCGAACATGTATAAAACTAACAGAAACAATTAAACAGAAACGTCCCAATCTGTTAATTAGATATGCATGATGATGAGTCGGGTAATCAGGTGTGACAACTTGACATTCAATATTATCCTTTGTACAGGTAGATAACGATGTGTCACTGCTAGCTATATCAATATTTCTCCTCTCAGCTGGCGAATAACATCACGAAAGGAGAGCAACAGTTTCATCGATACTCCTAAATCATCAAACACGACCAACTCATCTACAACGACACATCATTGTGGTTTTAATCATTATCGTGGTGCGGTTAGTTGAGCACATTACGAATAATCAAACATGGGAATTACTCATTTCTAAAGTAATTCCAAACATCTCTTTTCTGTAATTCTACAATTAATATTTTTTCCAATGTTTGAAACATTTTCTAAGAATGCTTAAATGACCAAATGTGATGGCTTTACATGATTACAGCCATCGTTTAAACACAAATTTGAATCATACTTGTTCTGATAATGGGTAGTAAATAACCAAAACATTTGCAATATAAAACCTTCTCTCTTCTTTTTCGCGAATTTCCAACATTTCATATTTTGCATTTGCTCTTTTGTTTTTACAAATAAAACATGACCTTCTACTTCCATTTAAATATGAAGATGAACAGCGGTATTCTCTTTCTTTTTTCCATCATTTGAATAATAAATCTTCATCAAAATTGTGGTACATTTACCACACCTATATAGCCATATTGATTCTGCATTCATTCCACAGTAAACTAATTTACTGTATGGCAAATTACAAAAATATATATTAATTATGTAAATAAAACTGTTTATACACCAATACACACATACATACATATACCTAATAATTTATACATGGTCTGCTCCTCACTGCCTATTAACTTGGACTAAATCTTTAATATCTATGTACTAAATCAACCCTCCATACCTATAATGTACCTTAACAGACCTGTTTCTTTCTAAACCAAAAGACATTTTTTTCACAAATCAACAGTATCGGCTTTCATTTATTCGAGAGAAATGTTCAGGATTAATTCTAAATTATAAACATAATTACTTCCCTTTATTGGAGAGAAATGTCTCATAATGATTAAGTATATGAAGACAGTTCTGCAACAATTTAGGAAAATATTGCTGATTTAATCGTGTATATAGTTAACTGGAAATAATTTACAAGACCAAGCAATTACTAATTTCTGTCAATGAAAACTTTTTTTATTAGATATGTATAGAATTATCTGTAGGAAAAACAGGTATTTTTTTTTAACGATTCAAGGTTGAATTTAAGGCCCACAAGAAAAATAACTTTTTTTCATTTTATTTTGTTAAATAAGTATACAGTAAATAACAAGAACTGTTGTTCATGAGGACAATATTAATCCAGTATGCATACCACCTACTTTCGTGGCAGGTGAGGACAATCAAGTATACGTAATGACAGATAGGCATTCTTTCCTTTGTACCATAAAAAGCAAGTATTTTGTTCTTTGGCCTTAAAAAAATCTACCTTTGGCCTTAGAGCCCATTCCTGATTAGTTTCAATGTCTGACCAGATCAGCTGACCAATCCTCTGGACACTCCATCAATATTTCCCTCCAGTTAAAGACTGATTTTTCACTCCCTTGGACATTGAACTAACAAGTCTTCATTAGGCAAGCTAAAATAGATTGTATACATTAGGGGTGGACCTGGGGTCAACCTAAGGTTTAAACCTTCAGTTATGTGTTTCTTGTTCCTGAAAATCATTTAAAGCCGTTTCTTTTCTTTCTTTTTTTTTAGATTTGAATCCAAGGAAAATTTACAAAGAGTGTTTCCATAAAGATCAAATGCTGAAGGATTTTGTCCTGCTTACTATACTTTTAAGTCAAGGTTGAAACATGTTTTTAAAGGCAAAAAGATACTAAATAAAAGTAACAAGTTCTAATCTTGGAAGATTTCCTAATAAATCTAGCTCTTTGTGTTCAAAACAAGTTGTTTTAAATATTTTTATTATTGTTACAAAGAAAGCTGAGAGAGAGAAATCATTCACATTCAAAATGGTTTTAATTGAATTTTAGTAGCAATAATATAGAACTAACCATTGTTTCTTTCAAAATACCTTATTCATTACCATTTCTTTCATTAAATTCCTTCACAAAAGATTTTAAAAGATTGAACTGAACACAATATTACAAAGACATTTTTTCCGATCCACACATCCAATTTATGGCCAATTTCCTAACGGTGAAATAAGCCAGATAATATCCGCCAACAATGTAACAGTCTGATCCTTGACAACCTTCCTATCTCCTATATCTTCAAAACGCTTGGGTGACTAGGGTCCAACATATATTGAACTGGATGGAAAAGTATGTTCGGTATTTCAAAATAAACATGGCTATTTGCACAATGGCACTGAGAAATCTTGAGCAAATATTTACCATCGTACCTAGCTTTAACATCCCTTTAAACTGCTATCGCCCGGGAGAGGCTTCGCTATTCAATAGTAATCAATATCGCATCAAGCTTGGCCAAGGATTTAAACTTTTTATAAAAATTGTCTTGTAAGAAAATCATTTAAAAGGAAAAGAAATCTAATATTACCTTAGTACTTATGTAAACATTGAACAATAGTGAACAGTAATGTCCGGCTTGTGATTAACTCTATATAACATTCCATATACACAGTAGAGTTTTGCAAGTTTTGATGTCGCGACAATTGACAGATCGGCAGGTGGTATGTAGCCACATCTCATGCTTATACCACAAATAGGACCTTCTCCAACTACCACCTATCATATCCTAGAATTTGTTGGGGGGGGGGAATGTCTGAAATTAAGATCCCCACCTATTTTAACAAATTTCCTGAATTTGGGGTGATGTCTGAAAATAAGACCCTCACCTATTTTTGCTGTTAATTGGAGGATAGATTTAGGTAATCAAAAGGCAGCGCCTATCTACAATTATCGACCATGATCTCTCCCCAATTGCTAATATTACCATGTATATAAGAATAGAAACAAAAAATTCATCTCCACTTTCATGTGCCATAAACGAAGGAGTATTTTAAAAATAGTACCCTAGTTCTGTGTTCATTATTCGTTAGATATGAATAAATGGCAATCGACATTCACTGACATTTACCACCAAGAATCTTGTTGTCATTGGCCTTATGAATAGGCAGGAGTCTCCCACCTCTGTCCTCTGAGACTGTGTACATACTAACTTATTACAGACTATCGTCTCGGGTATTCAAATAACTGTATGAATATAGCTATTTAATTTCAATCCCTCTGTTCACACTGTTCAATATGGAACACGGAGAATCAGATGATTTATCAAAATACAATTACATTTTAACATCTATTCTGTCCCATTCTGCTCTGTTACTTTATAAGTGGCCTCACTGTGTTGGGGAACAACCCTTTTAAACATTCTGTACATAACTGAGTTATGTGTGGAGTTATGTGTGGACAAATTTGGGCTTAATTGATATTTGTAAAATAAACAGACATTCAGGATATGGGTTAATAATATCTACAGATACTTCACCAAAAGAAAAGAAAAAAAACAACTAAAGAAGTATGTTTGAACTCTGTGTTGTAGTCAAATATAAATGAACACAATCTGATTCTGGACAAGAGTCAGTATTAGGACCGATTCCTTTTATTCCAATGTGAGATTTTGTTTATGTCACCCTTACCTCTGACCTCTGATTTCTGACCTCTAACCAAAGTTTTAAAGGTTTTATGAAGTTCTGCCCTAGATGACCTTCTTGGGCTTCCATATTTTCAGACTGTATATCTAAGTAGGTAATACTGGAGACTTGGGCCTTATTGATTTACCTGGCCAGGTAGCCAGGTATTTGAGACTTACATACCTACATCCTCAAGGTCTATGTCTCCACAGAATTAGAGGTCAAGGTCACAATCACGTACAGGAAACATCAAAATTGTTCATTTCAGAGCTCTTCTCATACATACATTTGACAACCAAGATACAAAAAAAAATCTCAAAAGTTCAAATTGGAATATGTAAGGTCATCATAAAGAGTGCTGGTCAGCAATATCTAATGTTTCCTTTGATTTTTAGATTAAACTATTGCAAATTTATAATGTAAAGTTAATGTCTTATCCCTGTGCCACATATATCTGATCTTTGAAAATCAGTATTTATAATTAGATCCCTGAAGATTTTAAAGTCAAATAAATGAATAACAACCAAAAAAAAAGAGATACTAAACTGTCATTATATGGTTACGTGTGAAGCCATTTTTGGTAATCAATGTCCAATAAATAGACAGAAGTTCCATCAAAGCCACACTTGACCATGAGCTACAAGGAAGAGGTCAAACTGGTGGAAACCTGTCAAATGTCAATTACATGACATCAAGGTCAAATACAGGCTTCTTAATGGCATCACATCAACAAGGTTGGGACAATCAGGTCAATAAGGGGTCATTTAAGGTCAATTAGGAGTCTTCAAGTTAATTATAGATTTTTTGGCAAAGATGAAGTACAACAAAAGATATATCTGTCACCATGATGATTTCGTTGACTTCTATTTCAAGATAAATCCACGTAACAAGAAAATAAGATATGTAAAGATTATTGCATGACTTTTGAATAACAAGGAATTTATTACACCTGAACAGAAGAAAGTAAGGTATGTATGAGTGGAATTTATCCTCCTAATCCATGACTAAACATTTCTTTAAAGTAATTTATGCTATGTCAAGGCGACAGTCTGAATATAGGTGTAAAAAAGTCAGTTGTCTCACTAGTACAGTGGAATAAATTGTGAGTCAGGCATACTGCAGCAGCCCTACACAATACCTGATATATCTTAGGTGCAAAGGTATAGATTATTTAATCAACGATAATGTCTGTCTATCTGGTGGGTCTTTAATTAGATCCCTGACTGATGGCTGGGTAAGGGGTATAAACTGTCTGGGTAGCCTACAACTTACCCAAATTAGGGTAGTCCGACCCAAGACTATAGACTAACTCTGGTCTCCATATATGTCGAATCACCCTCGTACCATTATGCAAGTTGGCGTTTATATTTGTATAATGTATGTTTAAATGAAATGTCTGGATGTTGGGGAGACTCCATTCATTACCCAAACATAACAGTATTTGGTATACACTTGATTTAGATTGTTACTTTGTATCAATTACTACACCAACCATCCCATAATTTTATTGCTCTAAATCAGTCACACAACAAACAATCAAATCACTTGATGTAGTAAGCCTCCATAGCGACCTTTGTTGTTGCTTAGGAATAAACTGCGAACAAATTTATAAAAAATCATTTTAATCTTAATAGGCAATCTATTTTAGAATTTATAGAAAGTTTGGGGCAAAAATATTTTAAAAAGTGTACTCACGTTATTGTCATAAAGGTCCTCGCTTTCCAAAGCATGCATGACGGCAGCGTCGATGCTACGATCGACACCATTCAAAATTTTTTCGATGTCGTTTGTCTGGCTCATTCCACCCTCCAAACGAACGCCTCGCCTGATGAGCCCCTCCCACTCTGGGGTAAGGGTAGACAACTGCGCTAAACATCCCCTCATGACATTGAGACAAAACCCGCGACATGGTTTCGCCTCCACGTAACTTTCACAGTGAGAACAAAACTGAAGCTGTGTCATCTGATCTTTACATTTCCCGTTGACGGTCAAGTGATCAGTTGTGTTGACTGCCTCCACAATCAGAGAAAGCACTTCCACGTAAGACTTGGCTACGTTTAGCGCCTTACTTAACTTGTACGATATGGTGGACGGCTGAATGCCAAAGGGCGACGGTGAGATTTCCTGTCGTTTGTGTCTAAGGCAATCGCTATGTTCCTGTGACAGCACCGTCACTGTTCCATCGTTTAGTGTGTTTTTGTACACTGCTGGGAATATTTTGTCGAAAAATGTGGCGACCGCACTGTACAAGGTCATGTGTTTCTTGTGCTTTAGGTACTGTCGGATTTCGTTATAGAACTCCTGTACTATTCCCTGGTGTTCCTCTCGCGGGATATTATAGATGTCTGTCAGTATACGCACTGTACTGTTCTCCGACATCTGGACTAAATTTGCTATTCGCTCTGAAAAAGACAATTGAAATTTCATATGAATAACACAATAATAATTCATATTAACACGACAATAAAACACAATATTTAAAAGGGATATATCTGAGGAATAATTTTTCACTTAATTCTTACATATATACAGTTCGTTCTCATTAATTTGAACTGATCTGAAGAAACTGTTGAATTTCAGGCATTCTATTGATCAAACTTTCAGCATTTAGAACTAAAACAATACGATCCCCCCTCCCCTCACCCAATCTTCCTAATCTGTAATTACAGTTGTAAAATGGTTATATTAGTCATTCAGATCTTCCTGTCAGGTACAAGTTTATTATTTATCACCTTAGCTGGATAAAAACAACAATAGGCTGGTCACTATAGACAGATAACATTGATTTATATTCTTATTTCTCACTTACTGACGTCGACATAAAAGAAAGTCACTTTTTTGTAATCAATGACTTTATTACCTGAAATATTGACCTCAAACTCCACATGAATACAATCGATAAAATGACATAATAGACATAACATCAAACAATTATCTATTTACATTGGTATACTCCTGTATGGGTCGATATTGTACTCAGTACCTGTCCATGTATGTTTTTAGGTCATTGTTACAACAGATGGATCACTTACAAGGTCATTAATTGTAGTCATGTGATATTTAGTCAATAAAGGCAGCCAACAGATGTTTTCTTTGTTTAAAATTTGGATAAATGATTTCACAAAAAAAAAAAAAAAAAACGGCCTGTAGCTCTCTCTGATCTCCGGAGTATGATGAATTACTGTTCAGTAATCAAACGTCAATGTAAATTGTAAAACAGGCAGATTTTAACATCAGCTGAATGTAGAAATGAGAAATTTGAACTTCATGCAGACGATTGTTTTTGTCATTTTATTATGTCTCAAAAGCTTAATTCAAATTCAGACAAATTTGTATGTCATGATGACGAAAGCAAAGCTAATTTCTGACATAATTAAAGTAAAATATATTGTGTATGTTTGAAATACACCTTGATTTAAAATGTATGCCTGGAATTTTGAAATTGAACTCTTGTTTTTGCTCCATTCCGTCTGAGGTTTTAGATCACCCAATCCCTTAACCTGTGTCACAATGGTGTACTTGAGTACAATTGAAACAGATTTTTTTCCATCTGGTAAATCTACTCACCAAATACAAATTCAGGTAAATTAAAACCCAAGTTACTACTTTTAGGTTGAACTTACAAACTTTTAGTATTACACAGGTCAGTTTAAGATTTGAGTATTTTTTTTCAATTATTTAAGTGCCGTTGGCGTTTATTGGGTAAAATACAGTGTTTAGTGTACTAGGAGAAACGACCTTCTATGGTTACACTGCTGCTTCTACTATAAATTACCTACTTAACAAAACATCGTAATTAGCATTCCTCCACCCTGTTTCGTCTCAGTGGAAGTAATTTCCTTGAGTGTCGTTTGGATATAATTTTGGGTTTTTCTTTTGCTAGGGTACTTTTTAAAATTACATGGCTGATAAGCATCTACCTGATAAAAAGTTGTGTTTTTCCCGTTGGACCTTTACAACTAACACATGCCGCTATACACACATTTTCTGTACTCCATTCTTACGTAGATGTCCTACTTCAAAAACCTATTCAATTTTATTAAACGCATCTTTGACTTCAAACAACAAGGTGTAACCCGTTTGGAAGTGGTCCATTTTTTGGTGGCAGTGGTGGGATAGATATACACACAAGCCATTCCAATCTGACAATTATCATTTAACAGAACTCATCCAAGCAGTATCTTACTAGCATGCTGAATATAACAAAAATGACGCAGCACAAAGAACGAACGGAGCTGACCCTTGTTGGCTAAAGCAATGCATGAATTCTTCTAGGTATAGATCTACCATCCAATACACTCCAATACAAGAATTATGCAACAACGCGTTTAAATTGGGGGAGATAATTATCAACCAATTATTAAGCAATGAAATACGTTTATAAACGGATATAAACACTATATTATGTACAATTAAGTTGAAATACATGCAATATATATTCTATAGCCAGCCGTAGTGTTGCTTTGAGAACATATATAAAGCTACATGACACAGCAGTTCTTTTCTTGAAGAAAGGATTGTCAAACAATGTATATCTGGTCAAGGAATATTGGCATTGTTAACAGGTTATTTCATATTCATTTAGTATACAGAAAGTTTATCAGCTTGCAAAAAAAAAATGTAACATTTTTTCTTCGAGCATTTTCACACAACAAATTTTATCCTGTTTTAAATGTTCAAATGAAACAATTTTTGTAACGATGAAACATTCCTACTCTAGGATCAAAACCACCAAACAATAAAAAAAGGTTACATTTTGTCTCAATTTTCTGTATCCTACAGACACTTGTTTTTCATGGACTACATACATTCATCACAAGCTTTAATGTCACCCAGACTCCACTTGATGTAACACCATCAAATCTCGCTTGACAGAAATATATAGATAGGAAATGGGAAAAAAATACGCTGATGCATTTTTTGTGGGACTCCTTGCACATTTCAAGTGAAATTAAATGGAAAGACAGTCACTGTATATTCTCTTCGCCATGGTCAGCGAGAAAGCAATAAAAAATGTCTGGCGTGGTGTGAAAAAATCTGCTGATCAGATCAACATGTTTAGATTCATGGCCGTTAGAATTCCTGCAGAATAACTGATGTTTTAAATCATTAATATCTACAGCTAATAATCAATGTTATATATACCTTTCATTCTGTGATAATCATTTCTTTATAAAACTGTAGAACTATCTTGTAAATCTTTGCTGGATGTGGTTTTATGATGTATTATTGAATTCAAGGTGAGTTTTTCAGTAAAAGTTAAATCTGTCATTGTCCTCAACTTATCTGCTCCAAAACCATGAGTTGGGAGAAAATATGACAGCAACTACAAGAACTGAAAATGAAAGTGTATCTGCACGAGTATTTCAGAAGGGGAGATGGGGTGGAGAGCACAGTTACGGTAGCAAGGAAGGGGTTTAAGTGGAAACCAAACAACAATTTTGAGAAAATTTAAAACATCATCAAGGAGAAGTGAATACGGCCAAGATGTGAGTATATCGATGGAAATCTAAATAACAGAAGAGGGGTGGGGTTAGGAGGAAGTGTAAGAACATCTTTAGGTACTTAGAATTATTTGGAATCCACAACCAAACCAAACATTCACCAAACACAATCTGTATGCAATAGTTTATTCGTTAGAGTAAGATACGGTAACAATATATATTTTTTGTATCTTCTTTAAGCTGTCTGTCAGCGTACTGATCCTTGTCAAATCACAAGGCGTATCAGAAGAGTTATAGAATCTCTTAATTCTGAAAGGAGCCGATAACTGTACCGCATCCAGAAACTAAATCCTTGGCTTCTATAATAAATACAAATGTATATCTTTACGTCTTTACATAACCCTCACTTCAACAAACACCGATTATTTTTACTTTACATCCACTTACGAGCCTTAAAGCACAACATGTACATAGTGTTTATAAATCATTCTGTCAACATCCAACAAAACACAGATACCGATAGCCTCTTCTCATCTGGAGTTGTCTCCACTTTGTTTATTTTCCTACCACCAGGATCTGACATGTTTTACACTGGGGGACAATATGTAAGATGTTATCAACAATTTACAGCTCTCCGAGCCTTTGATCATCGAAAGCTAACAGCTATAATTTAACATACCAGTCTGACCTTATTTGACCCAAACGTAGATAGGATCAGGATGATAGAAAAACAGAGTAAGAGTAATCAAGTGTGACCTCCCCTTCACACATGAATTAGTGTTGACTGCAAGGGACCCTCCTTCAACTGTCTGAGGGGGCACAGCCTCACACACTCCCTTGTACATAAAAAATAATTCCAAAAGTATTTTGAAGATATTTGGAGTGAAATCAACCATTCATCGTTTTCGAAAACAAGTTGTATTATAAAACGTGTTTGGTTTTCATTTTTTCACTGCATTTGAGGTATTGACTCTCATGTTTACAGTACATACACTTGTCCGTAAAGGGACATTACTGTGTTTGGACATAATGTGCTTCACGTCTAAATATACAATTATTATTGAATACTGTAAACCAATTTTCATTCCAAAAATTGGACATTTTCCATCTAGTTCTGTTTCGGCACCCTCTAAAATATGTCAAGCACATGTAACACAACCAACTACAACTTTACAATTAAAAATCTGTAATTATCTATGAAACATTGGCTCCTTAACCATCTCGTATCTTTCAAACCATGCTCATTTTGTCACCCAGATGTAACAGGGTGTAGAATTTACAATAAATTTAATACCTGCCTCTGCCAGGGATCGAACTCGGGACCTCTGGATTACTAGTCTGACGCTCAACCGATCGAGCTAAAGAGAAGTTCTATCTAGCCGAGCGATATATTGCGGCTAATATTGACCAGGGTTACATAGATTTAGCATTTGTTATATAAGCTGTTTTGATTTTAGTTTTTAAGCATATCTGTGAGACAGAAACGAGTGATTGTATATATCATGCCTAGATGCTGTGTATATATATGTGTACAGACTGAACAGATTAAACATTTAGTGCTAATCCTAAAGAGAACAAAAATGGTGATGTCATAGAGGAACTGGAATTTGATTGAACTTAAGCTACTTCCTGTTAACTATCATTGGTTCATTCTGTAACCATATCAAAACAATTTCTCCTTTCAAAAGGTTTTTGCTGTCTCGTATAAGAATGAAAATGGCATTTGAAATTTACACTTCCTATCAGATGACATTGAAATTGGTGGAAATCGAGTTTAAAATGACATTCTAAAAATGTCACAGATTACTTAGAATATCACTTTACACCTTTATAGTGAATGATACTCCTAAACAATTATTACAGGAAGTAATAACAGACAAAAAAAGTTCATTTGTTGATGTCTTGCAATATGTATTTCTAAAAACACTTTACGAGTCAAAATTATGCATCAAATACCTAAAGGTATAATTGTTGAACCTAATAATTAACTCATTGTTGTTCTAACACAGTTGTGTCCACCTTTCAGATGAACAATACACAACGTCTCATGGTCAATTGTTTCATTACCAACCGCAAGAGACGTTGAGTTTTTAACAATGCTTTCAGCAATAAGGTCAAATCTTCATTGAGTGCAAGTGCAGGGAAGACCCAGAGTTGTTTATCTGGTGTTTAAAACAGTAAATAATTCACGAGTTAATCTGTACATCTCGTAATGAATGACCTCCCGAGAAGAAGCTGACCTAAATAATGCCTTTGTTCATTCTAGGATCAATTACTCGCTGCATAACTTGTCCGTGATAGTAACATCCTGAACCTCTAAAACTAATAACGTGAGAGGAGTCTCTCTCTAATGCTAGAGAAGAAACCATAGCCTAACTCTGACACAAATGTCGCAAGTAGAGCCTCTTTCTCATACAGACTACACGAATCAAAGACTCTCTTTGACACTGATGCTTCAACCAGTGTCATTTTCCGATACTAACATTGTAATCAAAGCTTCTGGCTGATATTAATGGTGCAATCAAATTAAAGCCTGTTTGGAACTAACAGCATAATCAAAGCTATGAGATGCAAACATTAAGGCGACTGGATCAGCACCATAAGTTCGGTCACTCTCTCCGGAATTAATGTTTCATTGATCTTGTTTCAGAAATCGAGGATTTCATTCGTAATATTCTCTACCAAACAGAGATATAAATGTCAACTGATAACCAATTTCTGTGGATTGATACTATAAATACTACAATATTGTAATATTTATCCAAATTGAATTACCTTGGGTATATTAAAAACATGTACAGATGGCAAATATTTGGTTTTTGTCAAACTAATTGTCCTAACACTAAACAAAACACAAGTAAGGTATTAATTACTAATAATTAGCATTATTATTGTGATTTTGTTGGGAAAAAATGACAAAATATTTTTGACTTTCAAGTTTTGAGAACATTTACATCTGACTTTAGAACAAGCATTGATATATATGTTTGACAGCAGTAGTAGTGGGTCCACACGTCTGTAAGATCGGTAGGGGAGATAACATTGATATCTATGCCTGTATAATCAAAATTCTTTACAACATGTGTATCTGATAATCAATTCAATTACAATGTAATAACACAAATGTACACCAATACAAGTCTCATTAACAATGTCCACAAAACACATATCTATAGTTTTTCCAAAAGCTGTTTTCCCATTTGTATTGATATTACTGAATGTCACTGCAAGCTATTACTTCTACCAGAACGAGAAAAAAACGGTCAGAACCTACTAGTATATGATGTACAATGTTTATATATACACAACGTTAGGACCAGTCAAATCAATTCGTGGTTGTTGTGCAAAACATGCATCATGTATGGTCTATTTATTGCCACCGACATAATTAAAGCTACCATAAAATGTAAGTAACAAAAAGACATATCAATCTACGAACACCCAAGAAGTTATCATGGATTTACGTAAACTTTTTTTTTTTTTTTTCAAAAGACTTGTTATCTGTAGACTTTCATCAAATCTATTTCACTAAAGAATTTTTGGTAAAGAAATCACATAAATTTCACTCATGTACAAAAATTCCTGATCTTTGCTTGATGAATAAAAATTCTGTATCTGGAATGTCTAGATATCTAATTTGTACTGAATGCAACAAAATGCGTTTTCAATGCATTTGGTTGCTGAATCTATTTTTTTTTTTTCAATTTTGAGATACCCTAAATATTATATAAAATAAGCTGATGTTAAAACTGATTCACACTTCCAGCACAGAATTAAATAACTTCCAAAAACATTACTTTTTTTCATTATACTAGTTGTTAGATTGATCATTTGTTGCATATATACCCAAAATTGGAAAACTAGTTGATTCCAAGAAATCTTTTAACCAAAGATAAGAAAAAAGATATTACAATCAATCAAAAACCAATGAAGACAGTCTTATAAGGTTTTCTTGTCCCTCTAACTTTTCACATATCTTTTCAGTCATACAATTTGGAAGAAAGGATTCCTTTCAAAATCATAAAATCATTTAAAGTTAGGATCATGAAAAGCCATGAGCATATGCTCAATTTCTTCATGTTGCAAGTAGTCATTTTCCATTTTTTATCCAAATTTAATTTCAAAAATCTAACTTTCTCTTCAATTAAATGCTTTGCAATTTTCAGATTATGCTTACAGAAAACTGGATTTTCCAATTTGCTGCATTTGCAGTTTTGTTATGTGATCGATAAACATCCAACAACTTGGTAAACAATAACTCAAAAGTCTACAATAGGACTGCTACCTTCCTTGGAGATTAACTCAGTTCAATTGTATCTTTGAAACATTGAATTCAAATTCTGCAAACCATAGAGAAAAGTTGTACACCAGAATTTGCCATGAACAGCTATTTTAGAACTTCGAAAATTATTACTTGTCGTTCGTTTCTAGTGTAAAATATTTACATATTTATCAAGTGAAGGAAACGTGATGTCTATTTGCCTGTTGACATGCACGTAGGGGTCAAACATAGGTGCAAAATTCCATCCACGCTTATTCAAATACTAGTTATTTTCTTCTAGGAATAAGCAGAATCCTGTGTATTTGTGGTTATCAAAATCTGTGAATTTTTATCAACAATAGAACAATCAATCACAATGAGACAGATCTCCATTACTTATTTATCTGGAAACGAGGCAAATTCATTGCTATAGATATTGCCAACAGTCTTTCTTGGCAATCCACAAATCCAGTTGCTATATTACGCTCAAAAAAATGGCAGGTAGAAACGCAAGATATAACATTAATCGCAGCCAATAATTGTCCTATATTGATGGCAAACATTTGTGAGATAACCATGCATACAACCTTTAGGAAATTGGTTCTGAGCATGTGTAAGGCAGCCCAACAAAATACAAAGGTGAGATCACACAACAATCTATTTCTAAAATATTGTGGATGCCAAAACCTTTTCTTTGTGAAAATGTTCAATACCCCTTAAAGACAAATTTGAAAGATATTCATTTTTACTAATTTGGTTGGCTGATTTTCAAGAGGTAATGAGCAGGATCTGGTATACTATATATACAAATCACCTAGAAAACCATATATATTGTACTACAGATATTGGTATATCAGCCCTACCCACATAACTCTGATTATATAATCATATATACCTGGCATAACTATGGGAAAACTAATTTGTCCTACATTGGGTCACTGAGTGCAGATTTCCAGTTCTCTAATCTTATCAACAGCCAAATCTGGTCAATACAATTATACATACCAATGCAGTAAAAAAGTGGTTGTATATGTTATAGAATCACACAAACACTTGCCTTAACTTCTGTTTTTATTTCCTTGTCATCTTCTTAGGTAAACTTTAAAAACATTCTATCTGTTCCTTTAGATAATAGTTTTTTTTTGTCTGTTTTGAAATCCAGCCCATGACATATAATACAGACGTATAGTTTCCTGGAGTCTCTGATGCCTACTTTCGGTAAGGTATACCTAAACACGTGTCAAAATACAACAAACATATCAATTTTACACCAATGTTTACAAAAATCAATTTCCTTCACCTTGAAATGCTAAGCTTTGGGTTTTTTTCTGAGACAGACAGACTTACATACACACCACAGATTCAATTTTCTAAATCAATTCTGCTTATAGAAGAAAAACAAGAATCTGTTTATCATATAAGACATCTTGAGTAAACAACCAATCTGGATACGGCTATAGTGGTGGTGTCATAATTTACATATCTAGCCCTTTACACTCTTAATTACTTTAATTAATGTCTAATCAGTAGTATTTCAGATATTCAGGCAAGACAAAATCATGGTCTGATATCCAACAAGGGGTCACAATGGCCCAATGGTTTAGGTGTCAAAAATGTTGTCTACTAGTCTTGCACATCTTGGTTATGAGTTTGAATCCCATGTAGGGTAGTTATCATGTTCTGACTGCAGGTTGATGGGTACTGGGATTTTCTTCCACCTCAAACACCTTAAAATGACCCTGTGATAAATATAAAATATTTCAAAATCTGTATTTTGGTTATCATTCCAATATTGGTTTGGTGGGTTTGTTGATGTCACCAGTGTGGTGCTGAAGAATGAATAAGTCAATGTGTGGTAAATGGTGGCTACCTAACCAAATACAGGAAGTCTGTTTTATATATAATTTGAGCCAAGAATATACATCTCCACAGCTCTGGATTACCCATGACCTCAGCCTATTGAGCAATTCACTACATTGTCTGTATTGGACCCTGAAGGCTGCTGCTGGTGAACTGAATGATACATGGCCTTTAGAACTTAACCTTGGTTTGATTGGCTCAAAAATCCATCAACTGCCAAACTCAAAGTGAGGATTAAAAATGTCAGTGAGACATGAAACACATGAAAACCAGGATGGAATTGTGGATCATAATTATATACCCCACACATCCACCCACCCATTCCCCCTAGGGCCACCCCACCTTAGGGCCAACCCCACACCAAACTTTTCATGGCCGTGGAATAATAAAAACTCATTGCTTTATAAGAAATCAAAAGTAATACTGCTCATTTTCATAATTTGAAATTCTTTTATATCATTTTTTTTTTATTTTTATTCAATATAAACTTTATTCATTTGACATCAATTGAGAAACAATTTATACAAATCACTTTTGATAGCCCGGATGAAAGTGTGTGAGGGGGTCTTAGAGTTGGAGGAAACCGGAGTGCCCAGTGAAAACTCACGTTTTTATTTAACCGATTACCTTACCATAGATCAATAACCAGAACTTATCGCCATGGTTTGTACTCTACGATAACTATCACATACTGGCACCAACTGATAAATGGGACAAGTTGTTCTATACTAGGAAGTCTGGCAAATCATTTAGTCGAACACGTTTTGTGGATTTTATGTTTAAACTTGGGTTTATTACTCAGTATCACAGGAAGTCGTTAAACGTAGCCACAAGGAGCATCACTTCATGCCTTCCTTTCAATACAGGCTTCAAACAATGTGTACGACATCATTCCAACAGCTTACAACTTCTAATTTTACGCTTGATGCATTTATATGCACAATATTGCACTTGTATTTCTCTCCATCCCTGCCCAATAGGGAAGGTCTCAATCAAGCCTCCAGGAGACCATGATTCAAACATGTGTGGGATTAAGAATGTTTAATGACCCAGATTAATAACAGTCCAGACTTTAGGTTTCTGTTGGTGATTAATGACTCAGAAAAAAATACTTTTCCTCTGAGTTTGGCAAATGTGCCAAAGCAAAAACATATTTCATCCTTCTTTTGAAAGACCTAGAAGTTATGGAATATTTACACAGGGTTATCACATAAATGCTCTATATGAAATGTAGACATCACGAATTGGATGAAGACATATGATGGACATGTCCAGGTGAAGCTATATACATGTAACCCACGGTTACAATCAATTCCCTTCCATCTCATGGACAGGACAAAACGAAATTCATTCACCCCTGAAGACACATTTAGACTCTTCTAAATCAAAGAAAAGACTAGTCCATAAAGAAATCTCAGGGATGATAACAGCTAAAACAACATTTCAATGGTTGACTTTTGTTTTATTTGTTTGACGTCCTATTAACACCCAGGGTCATGTAAGGACGCACCAGGTTTGTTGGTGGAGGAAAACCAGTTCAATGGTTCAAGTAATGAAACTGAGACAGGCTGTAAGACTGCTTTAGTCTGAATTGCAGACTTTTTCATGATGGCTCCTGAACATAGATGCCACACACTAGTGTCCGGATCACCCTATTTGTGTAGATTACCTAGTACAGGGCGACTGTAGAAAGTGAGCGGTAATCAGTGAGTCCTCACATCCAATACTGTAAGCTTTCTCTCAGTCCCTCACATCCAATACTGTAAGCTTTCTCTCAGTCCCTCACATCCAATACTGTAAGCTTTCTCTCCTTTCTCTCAGTCCCTCACATCCAATACTGTAAGCTTTCTCTCAGTCCCTCACATCCAATACTGTAAGCTTTCTCTCAGTCCCTCACATCCAATACTGTAAGCTTTCTCTCAGTCCCTCACATCCAATACTGTAAGCTTTCTCTCAGTCCCTCACATCCAATACTGTAAGCTTAAATACTAATTAAGCTTTCTCTCAGTCCCTCACATCCAATACTGTAAGCTTTCTCTCAGTCCCTCACATCCAATACTGTAAGCTTTCTCTCAGTCCCTCACATCCAATACTGTAAGCTTTCTCTCAGTCCCTCACATCCAATACTGTAAGCTTTCTCTCAGTCCCTCACATCCAATACTGTAAGCTTTCTCTCAGTCCCTCACATCCAATACTGTAAGCTTTCTCTCAGTCCCTCACATCCAATACTGTAAGCTTTCTCTCAGTCCCTCACATCCAATACTGTAAGCTTTCTCTCAGTCCCTCACATCCAATACTGTAAGCTTTCTCTCAGTCCCTCACATCCAATACTGTAAGCTTTCTCTCAGTCCCTCACATCCAATACTGTAAGCTTTCTCTCAGTCCCTCACATCCAATACTGTAAGCTTTCTCTCAGTCCCTCACATCCAATACTGTATGCTTTCTCTCAGTCAATTAGTTTAAATGAATGCAACTTGTCTGCGGACCTTCAATGGTGTTGGCATTCTCTTCCTACTATTTTAAAGATTTATTTTACTGTCACTTTCTGCCTTAAATAACCGAATGGTGATGTTTGTACATTGCCATAGTTGAATGTTCCAAATATATCTTGACAACCCTCCTGAGAAGAAATCAATACTAACCTTTTTACTGTTGAAAGTGTAGATATCTATAAAACGGTGAAACAATTTAGTCCTCATTGACTCTCTACACCTTAAAACACTTCAGAAAAGTACTTGACAGACTATCTATGAATGTATTCTCATAACTTTTATGGTAATTTGCACTTTCAGCTTCAATGTGGTTGTTAGAAAGTGATTTTGTCATGGTAACTAGATGCTATGCTGGTTTTGTTAACACAATAAAGTTTCCCCAATAGTACTATTATGTAACCACTTTACCTAGCAAACCACCAAACACATTCACACTCACAGGTAAAGCGACTGTTTCTCTGTCTTATCCCTTTGAAATTTGATAACTTCCTCACAAATGCTATTCCTCACATAGCCCATCCACCTTTTCTAGTTTTCACCCCTCTCTTAACCCATGCTCCATCCATTTCCATTTACCCACCCCCTTCAGCAGTATATATAGCTGTACCCCCCACCCCCATCATTCACCCCCCTCAGCAGTATATATACCTGTACCCCCAGACATGCAGTACATCCTTGGCCATTACACCAGTAGGTTTAATTAAGCATTAGCTAAACAGTTAAGACCTGATGGTAGATCCAGCAGCTATGAAATCTGTTAAACCTACAGGATTCCTATACTCTATCTCTCCTCTAAATTACTCAACATTTTGCATGTGTGTTTGGCAAAATGCCTACCAAGACTTTCATCATTACAAAAACTCTAAACACCATTTTAACAAGAATTTCAATTCTTGAACAGTCGATAAATATAGCACTTTGTATACATACCTACTGAAGGGATATCCTAAACGGATTTACAAACGACTTGGAAATTTGTTTAAAAGATTTATAAACTGCATGCTTAGTTGTCCTCATTAATCAATTTGATGTTGTATGGTGCAGGTGGAAAAAAAGAGCAGAGTTTATCGCAAAGTATTTCAATCTAAACATCAACTATTGAACTAACCCAAGATAACTCTGACAAGTAACAAACATTCACTTGACGTTGCTACTTTTTACGCAGTATGAAGTATTTATCAGTGGCAGCGGAGCTTACGCTTAACCAACCACCAAATTAACTGACCACTACTTCACCATCACTCTTTGAACGGACCAATCACTTGATTGTCCAATCACAGAATTATTTTCATGAAAACATATAGAAAACTTTCCTTACACTATCTTTAAATCAACAGGCTTTATTAAAATTCATTAAATTAATGTAAATACCAGGCATGCTAATCCTATAATCAGTGGGAGGGTCAATGTAAATCTCATGTGATCCCAGCGTGCCCACCATTTTCCATCCTTCCATGATCCCACCGCGCCCACCATTTCCAATCCTTCCATGATCCCCCCGCGCCCACCATTTTCCATCCTTCCATGATCCCACCGCGCCCACCATTTTCCAGCCCTCCATGATATCACCATGCCCACCATTTTCCAGCCCTCCATGATCCCACCATGCCCACAATTTTCCATCCTTTCATGATCCCATCACGCCAACCATTTTCCATCCTTCCAAGATCCCATCGTGCCCACTATTTTCAATCCTTTAATGATCCCACCGCGCCCACCATTTCCAATCCTTCCATGATCCCACCATTTTCCATATCCTTCCATGATCCCATCGTGCCCACTATTTCCAATCCTTTAATGATCCCATCGTGCCAACCATTTATCCCACCGTGCCCACCATTTCCATACCTCCATGATCCCACCGCGCCCACCATTTTCAATCCTTCCATGATCCCACCGCTCCCACCATTTTCCATCCTTCCATGATCCCACCGCGCCCACCATTTTCCAGCCCTCTATGATCCCACCATGCCCACAATTTTCCATTCTTTCATGATCCCACTGCCCCCACCATTTTCCATCTTTCCATGATCCCACCGTGCCCACAATTTTCCAGCCCCCCCTACCCATCTGACCACTCTGTCCTTATTGGTACTGGCATCGAGCCAATAATATAAATTAAAGCCCTACATTTCATCACCAGTTAATAACCTGTAAAACACTTGGAGCAAATTTTCAAGAATCGGTTCTGCACATGTTTTTTATAATAAGTGTCCATATTGGAGATTTATACATGGGCCATCAGCTGTGCCCTACTACCTTCTACACTAACAATATGATGCAAAACAGATATGGATATGATAGAGTGTTCTGGTGTTACATTAAATTCAACCCATCCAGGCACGGTTTGATTTTCTCTCCAGGGTTCAGAATCTAATATTCATGTACAGGTTTACAGTTTTGTATCCGTACTGAGATCATGACTTAATATTAATTAGGCCTTGTTAATGAATACCCGTAGGGAACAATGATATCTGATTAAACATATGTAGCTGTATTGAACTGGCTTGATTTTTAATGTTACAAAGTCTATTTATAATGGCAGCATATGATATCCCCTAACATTTCTAACAGATCATAAAACAACCATAAAGCCATAACTAACCATATTTTAATAAGAAGCATGTCACATGCAGTAAGGTAGCATCACCCCTTAAGTCCTCAAGGCAAATACAGAAATGAAGCATGCCCTCTTAAGTCCTCAAGCAACATAAGAAAATGTGGCATGCCCCCTTAAGTCCTCAAGCCAAATAAGGAAATGCCCCTTAAGATTCTGCTTCTGTATCACAAGATTCAAGTGTTTGTAAATGCAGTGTCAATACTAGAATTTACTTTTCATTCTTTTTTTTTTTTTTTTGTATGGAATTTAGACCAACTCCTTGATCACACTTGCCCGTTCTACTTGGCCAGGAAATACGATAGGAGATATTAACTGAACATTAACATATGTCAATATTGCCAACAGAAATACCCAGCAGATGTGCATAATTAAACACTTCCATATACAAACACAGGCCTCCTGTGGCTCTGGTCATACACAAGGTTTGCTTAATATTAAAACACAACATCAAAGTCAACACTTGTTCAAAAATAGACAAGTTCCAAATTAATAAAAGAAACCATCTGCAGGTATGTTTCACATTATGTAAATGTTCAGCATACAAATTTATGTGTAATAACATAGAGTAAAATATACATATCTGTAATACTGCACAAAGGTTTAATGAAATGCTTTGAATAAATTGATTTTGTATTTCTATAATGTAAGCCTATAGGGATTACTTTGTGTTTTGGTGATAAGTAATTTTTAGTCTCATTGTGATAGGAGAACTGTTGTTTATGACAGTTTTTTGTCTCCTTGTGATAGGAGGAACTGTTGTCTGTGACAGTTTTTTGTCTCCTTGTGATAGGAGTTTGTTATCTCCTTGTGATAGGAGAACTGTTGTTTATGACTGTTTTTTGTCTCCTTGTGATAGGAGGAACTGTTGTTTGTGACAGTTTTTATCTCCTTGTGATAGGAGGACTGTTGTCTGTGACAGATTTTTGTCTCCTTGTGATAGGAGGAACTGTTGTTTGTGACAGTTTTTTGTCTCCTTTTGATAGGAGGAACTGTTGTATGTGACAGTTTTTATCTCCTTGTGATAGGAGGATCTGTTGTCTGTGTTATAGTGTTTTATCACTGAAACATACTGCTACAAACAGTGATACATCTACCTTACATTAGTAATTATTACAAAACTAGACTTTGACCTAAATTAAGACACAAGAAAACCTTCAAATCCAGGGCTATTTGTTTTGTTAATCCAGATATACATTTAGCTGTTTGAGATTTGGTGGGAGACATTAGAAATACGATTACAGCATATATGTCCAAAGCATACTACAAACAATGGTGTTCGTCCACAACTCTCTCTCATATAGGTAACAACAATTTATTACCAGGGAATTCTTCAGTGACATGCTTACATAACAAACATTTCCCTGACCTGAATCTAGTTTTGTCATTTTATCACAGAATGCAAGTTTGTCAACTTCATGACTTTTATTATTTTGCTAAATATGATGGCAGGTATGGCCGTTCTCCAGAGCACCTGTTCATCACATTAGATATGCAGATTCATTCAGTTTTAGCAATGCTCTTGTATTTACATCATTTTCATAGTTGTTCATATCTAAGCAATCATGCTATAAAAGCATAACTCTGTCATGAAAAAAACTAACAACAATGACAACATGAATATTCAAAACTAAGAACATCTCATGAATATTCAAAAGTTCTGATCATTAATATTCATAAATAACGAAAGCACAATTCTGATGTTTATTAGCCAGGGAAAAAGTTAGAAATTAATTCTAGAGGAAAAGCTTTTAAAAGCTGAATAATTTGTTTATGTTTTTACACCACATGACCCAAGACACTAAGAGACAAAGGAATGTTACAAGAACATTCCATCAATTCTCTTTCAAAGGAAACAAAAGCATTTCATGATATACAGACACAACAAACCCTTAGCAAATGTCCTTTCTGACGTACTTGTTGGGGATCTCAATTTTCAAGTCCTATTTTCAAAGAAATTTTCAGAAAAAAAATATCTCGGTCACAAAAACTCTTACTGTTCATTAAATTCTTTGGTAGCCTATGTAACTGTGTGTATGTTGTGATCAGGCCTGTTTATGAAACGGAAGATAAAAACTTATCCCAAAACTGTAGTTTTTAGACCCACCAAAGGCTTTTAGAGTACAAACATATAGAGGGGGTATGAAAACACAAGTTTAACATCAAAACTGGATTCTGCAACATCGGTAAAGGACTTAGAGAGAACTTCAGTTAATTGTCTCTCTCTGTTTTTACAGATCAGATTGTACACCGTCAACACCACCCCTTCCTCAGATTGTTTCTCTATATATTCTGAGATCTGAAACCCTAAAATCTGTACCAGGCAGGGTTAAATGATTCTGTTGACTACAAGAGCTTTGTACTGCTTTAATTTAAAACCTGCAAAATTAAACTACACAAGTTAAAAGCAATGAAAAGAAATTGTGGCGTTATTATTTTGTAAGTTGTCAAACATTTGTTATGTAAAGATGACAGTGATTGTGGTGAGAGCTTTGGTAACTGACAGAGCAGCAAGCATTATCACACAATTTGTCACTGACGACACCTCAACAGGTTCTCCAATATCCTAACTGTTCAACTCTTTCTGGAAAATTGAAAATAGAAACAAAAACAAGACAAAGTCAGACTGACATGAGAGAGAAACTGAGAAAACAGAAATGTTGCGCCTTGACAGACTACACAAGATAATCCCCGTCAGTAGAGTAGTTACATTCCAGGTTATAAGAGTGAGAGACCTGATATTTTTTTTTTACATTTCTTCAAAAGCTAACATCTGAAGAAACAGTGTGTCTCTTCTGTCAAAATTTGACATCTTTCCTGTTACCAACTGGAGTGTGAGAGGCTTATAAACGTGACCTTTGACCTACATCAGTTTAGTGGGTTTTTTTTTCTTTTTTTTTCTTATATCCGGCAGCAAATTCCGATAAAGAGCATTTGTGGACTAGAGAGACAAATAAACACACTGAAGCCACAGACGTATTATGAGGGGATTTTTAGGTGATCATCAATGATCCTGTAAGTTTTTATTACACTTATTTATCTGCCTTCTTTTCTTCTGTCATTTCAAATGTTCAAGGACAATCTGTTTTTAAGGACAAGACAGAAATTTAACAAATCAGTAGAATTTTATTGACCTCTTATTTCCTGTCTCAATAACGAATCCCCTTTCTTTCTCTTTTTTTCCCAAAAAGATAAATGATGTGGCATTATACATCCGTTAAAATGAATACTGCCGCTTTAAGCGGCCTTGGAAATCCATGGAATACAGGTTCAAGTTACTCTTGTTATCCAGCAGAAGTATCATACAGAATGCAAACATTCATGTGACCATATAAATGTCACATAAATAAACAAACATCATCATGACTTTGATTGTCGCTACACACACAACAAACAATTCATGGGTGATGGCTAACAGCCATTTGTCCATAATACAAGTCAAATCATATCAGCACAATCCGGAGAAAGGAAAAACTGCACTACATGGTAAGATGTCTAATCCAAAATGGGGCTCTGGTTTTGATAAGACTACAACTATAAATTAGTAAAAAGTGACACCAACCATTTCTTACCTACTGCGACCCTAAATGATAAACACGTGCGATATGCACTCAAGACTATATATACAACCAATTCTTTCCAAGTCCTGCACTCAATTTTTTTTTAAAGAAACCTATAAGATAATATCGTAATTTTGACTGCCAAAGATATTTCACTGAATATTTAAGTCACTGTATATCTCCATACCATATTTCTAATCAGACTTTCTGTCTTTTAAACTTCTTCATGGGTTTTGTAAATGTCATGTAGTAATCTTGATTTTGCTATGATAAAATGTTAAGCTTTTTTAGACATAAATATACAAGGTATAATCAGGACCTTTAATAGATATTGTCTAGATATTACTTCTCGTAAATTTTGGAAGGGCGTATTCGCCAACAAGATTATATAATATACTGACAAAGTTTTCAAAACATCTGGAAAATTTTCAAGTGAATTATTTCCCCTGAATTGCACTGTCATATACAAGTCATTTGAATTGCTTTTCTACATATTGTCAGCAAGAAAACCCTATTGAGAAACCTTAAACTGACATATAGTGCAATCTTAGTGAATCGTACCATCAAAGACAAACAGTCGGAAAAACTCTTTTGTACCTAAAGCAAGGGAACCAGCATTTAAAACTGATTTGATATGAACACCCACTAATTTTGACAAAACCAGAGTGGTACTTAAAATGTTGGGTACACATAAATCCCATGACCTATCATGTGAACATTACAGACTAGCGTTGACAATGTCTGCCCCCGCACAAACAACGATAATTACGTTTGTTGATGGGAAGGTACATGTGAGAAATTTCCTCAAATTAATGTCCGACTGGCATGACAGCTAAACATTATAGCATTAAAGCATTCTAAAATTATACAACTATTACATCAATAAGGACATTGCACACGACTTTTTTCACTTTTTTGTTCCTTTTATTTTGTCAGAAATCTAAACTTCCATTAACGCAGACATTTAAAACCTGACTGATGTACAATACAAAATTTATTTCATTCAAAACTGTGAGCGTGATTTTAATGGCAACCTTTCGTGTTTGAGTGCATGTTTGTGATGAATTATTTCTTATTTACGAATGAAAGAAAATATAACAACTCAACAGACTTATACCTGTATCTACCATACAGACCAATGCTCTGTTAACTCATTCCCCCCTGAAGACACATTTAGACTCTTCTAAATCAAAGATTAGACCAGTCCATTATGAAAGTTCAGGGGGAATGACTTAATGTTGAAAGAATTTTTTCAATATAAAAGTGTATTTATACAGCCTTATTTCTGTTAGCAATTCTGTTAGAAATTAGTATGTGATTAAGCATCTATGTGGTAATTAAGATAATCTAATACTATACTTAAGTGTATTAATCTTTTTTTAAGTATAATAATCTTTTTAATTTGAAAATAACCCCGACCACATCATTTTATCTAGGCTTATTACAGTGGCTGCTTACTAGACTCCACTGATTAGGAAACACAGCCTCATCATAACTTGCCAAAAATCCTATCTTGAAGGCTCTCATGAGGTCAAACTGGGTCACCACGTCTAGCTTCTGGATTACGACAACTACCTGAATATCTTAATCAGGTAATCAGAATCTGTACTTAGCAGACATGTTTTCCTCCATAGGACTATACATATCTACTGTATGCCCTCCACTCTTGATGGGGTCAAGCGGGGTCACATCTTCTACGTTCCAGACTTACTACAATTACCTGAATAACCTCACCCTAATCACCTTACTGGTTCACCTTCGCTGTAGCGCATTTGTGCAACTGTGCGACATGCAAGTTGCGTTTTCAGGCAAACAATCATAAAACAGCGTCAGTGTCAATAACCGTTCCTAGTAAACATGAGTCTTTTTTGATAGCTTTGTTTTTAAACACTCTGACATAGTGGTATATGTAGTTTGAATGTCTGAACTTTTTCTTTATAACTTTAAAAATCCTCGAGTGCCCTACTTGGTGCATGAATTGTGACTTGCCGATTTCACTAGAAGCCGTCCGCCCTGAACAGTCTGCCTAGCTATAACCAGCACTGAGCTCCCTCAACTTAATGTAATTGTATCTATACAACTCTGCTACATTTTCGACCCCATCCTTCATTACATGAACATATGTCTGCACTTTACAACTTTATACTTAAGAAATAACCACCAGAAGATATAGTTTAAAAACATTCATAAACACCGGTGAAATCGGTGAATTATAGCTCGTTCCAAATAACAGAATCAGAGCAGCCTCATTTCCTGATCGCTGAAAAACAAATTTTGAACGAAGGTTTCTGTTAATGATTTTATAAACAACCTAGCCAAAATCTGGAACATGTAAGTTACAATACAAACAAGGTGGATAGTTAAATTTCTTCCAGAAAAAAGCAAGGTTTCCATTTCTTCATCTTCAGCTATCCTCAGCAGCAAATTGGTTTTAAATCACTTTTCTCTGCAATGAATTTCCGACCAGGAATATTACACAGGTTTTTCTATTATATACGTTATTGAAAAACTACATCTCGGCAAAGACAGATAGCTTCAATAATTCAAAACACCAAACTCAAATATTGTTTTTTATGCTTTTAAATCTATTTCATCTTCTGTAAAAAATCTATAATGATTACCTCCATGTAACCTAAATACACCAAATAACATTGCTGACCTCGCTAATAAGAACCTTATTCCATCCACCTTTAGAAGATTTGTAGAACCCTCTCAGTGATGTCATCAAAACATTGAATTAATTACAGAACAATAAACTGAAATTCCAGTAATATTCATATCACACACATTATGCTGAGCCATACCTCACTATCTAAAGCCAAACCGAATACCCAAGTCATATCTGTCTAATACGACAAAAATGGTCTTTATGGTCAGGTGGTCATTATACACAGGTATGATTGTGTTGGCAAACTGGTAGCCTCCAGAAAGTGGTCCTATTAAGCAGGTGGTCATTATACAGAGGTGGTCGCTATCACTAGCTACTTTTAATGATACTGCATGGTATGTTTGCTAGTGACATAGGCATCATCATACCATTGACCACCAACTCAAGTGTGTAATACTAAAATACACTACAACAATGTCCTTTTTTTGCCAATGTACTATTTTTATGCAGCTATTTCAATGGTACTTGGTTCAAAGACTTCATGGATTTCATCAAACAAAATGAAAAGAGAATATTTACACGTTCAGTATTTTCAATTTCATTTGTCCATTTATCTACCAAAGCTGTCGTGTGAGCCCTTGAAGAGATCATTTGAATGGTCACACAAGCAGACGTTCCCAGAAACCATTACTTGCCTGGTTCGCGCCTCTGACAATTAAGCTGTCTCGTCTGCATTAGCGACAGCCAAAGTTTCAGGACGGATGGCAGCTACACCGAAATAAGACACAATAGGTTTAACCAGATAAAGGTATGAAAGTAAGGGTGTAATCTGTCCGATGGTATTCAGCAGACGTTTCTTCTTCTAACCCTCCTAGACAGTGCAACATCGCTTCTAGAGTAATAACATTCAAACACACTGCAGAGGCAGGCGACTCTTATTTCGTACAATTTGTGAAATAAAAATGTCATCTAGATTATGAAGGTATTCCACATTTGTGATTTGTATATCTAATACTTATACTTTGTTCTTGAGGTTATAACTTGGAAATTTTATCAAAATAACATCATAATAACTCTGATTTTAAATCAAAATAAAATTCTGAGTTGGCATAAAAAATCATTATGAAGATTTCCTAGAATTCTCAAAAAGAATGAATAACCCAATAATTCAGGAAATCAAATTTTACAGTTTTTAAAAAGGTTGTGTTTGAAATAAAACTGACAAACAAATAACTCATCCACGTGTTGTAGTTTTTATTTGTTTAATAATCTCCCTATTTATATCTGTACTAAAAACGAAAACATCAGGTCAAGTGCTTTGTTTGTAAAGCCATTGAAAATTATCCCTCGGAATCCATAATGGTAAAAGATAGCTAAGTATAAAAAGGCCTGTAGATTGGAGAGATCATGTATTTGATGATCGGCGTAAGGTTGTTGTTGAGTATAATAAGGGTTAATGTCAACAGTAGCCATAGCTCCAATTAACCAGTCATCTCGTTTATCCAGGTATGAAGAGGTCAATTACAGGTGATTTCCAGGTAAATTAGGCTACCTTTTGTTTAGACAGACATAAAGCAAACAAACTGAACTATTTCCATGACAACCTGTCGATTTGTCCCACCTGCTATCTCTGGCAATGCTCACAGATTCAACAAAATGTAACATATTCCATTGGCACTCCCGACCAGTGTCGAGTACAGCATCAATTACAGCAACATCGACGTCAAAACACCGAGGTTACCAAGATCATTACGGAGTGGAAAACAAACAAAAAATCTCATTTATAGGAATCGGTGCAAGACACTTCAGAAAAAATAACAGCAATTCCATCAATAGGAAGCTAAAAAAATTTCAACAATTTTTGCTTATCACTTTTAAAATTTTTCTTTCATAATAAAGTTGTTTTAAAATCAAAGATATCCGACAAAATGATAACTTGTGTTCGAAGTCTCCTGGGCAGATATATTTTTTTCGAGAAATTATGAGCTTCAGTTGTCCATAACATGCTGTGATCAGAGGAACCAATTGTTCTCACCTGTGCCTAACTCTATCAGGACTGCATGAGCCAGAAAATGTCTGGCCGGCCCCATTACTTTGGCTAGAGCTATAATAACAAACATGGGATTCCATGTATCGAGGGTTGGTGTGTATGTATACCATCAGTAACAACCAGGACCAATCTATTCCACAGAACATCTGATTCCACCTTCTATCGTGTGTGTCTGTATCACCTGTCGATAGTTCCCACTACTTTTTTTTTTTAATAATTCTAATGTCAATATCTTCCCCAAAAGTTTAACGCTTGATCTTTAAGTCAGCTGTGATGCAAAGTTAATTTTTTCTATGAGATCCAAAATTAATCTTATCTATAATCTTATTGTAATTTTTTTGGCAAACCATTTCAAAATTGCTTTCCCTAATGACTTGAATGCCATTTTTTAGTCAAATTTCAAAAATTATTTTCAAATACTTTCGAGTGTAACCTATTACTGTATAATGCTTGAAACTTCGTTAGTGTGTCACACTGACATTTTGTCTGATGGTCGTAACAACCTTTAATTAGTGAGCCCTTACAGCACTAATTGACGGAGCTTTACTCTAATTGATAAAGCTGTATTCCTGACCCTGTTGTGTGGGCAATGACACAATACACTATTATTATCATATATATCCTATTGTTTACATTAATTAAGTCCTGAATATGTTAGAGATTCCAAACAATGCTACTATTGTAGCTATGTATCAATATAGATTCCATACATACTGGTGAAAGCTGGAAAGTAAATGTCAGAAACTCATACATTCAAACAACTACTGTTATAATGAAAGCTGTTATATAAAGCTGGCCCAAGTTTCAATTAAAGGAAAGCCCCTTCATTAAGTATTGTTCCTTAACTTCAATAATGTTTTCCTATGGAGAATTTTAAGTTCAAGAATTTTCAGTTAAGGGTTCTTAATGAAACTGAGCTCTGTCTAAAAATAAATTTAAATTAAGGTTTATGATTTTTGTTTCATTGGTATTTCTGAATGATTTCAAAGTAAGTGGAGATAATCTGAGTAAAAGAAATCAAAAGAGATAAATAGGATTTAGGGATCAGCAGTCTATCTTTAGGAAAATATTCAACATAATTCTTCATCCAACTAGAAAATGTTTTAAGATCTAAAGCTAACTCCATATACAAAAGTGAGAAAGGATGGGACATAATGACATACCCGTAAATAACACTAAACCAATTCATGATAAGGGAATTATCCTAATTAATATCTGCTAACTTCATTTCCACACGATCTAAAACACTACACATATGTCAAAAGGACCCTCACAATCAATACAATTCAGAATAGCACCTGAAATTATCTTAACCATCAAAGTCATTTTTTTTTATCCTATCATTATATTTTATTTTCGTGATAGATATTTAAGTTCAAGAAAATATCAAAGAAAGTTGTAATTTGACTGAGGAACTTTTTAATTGATTTATTAGTGTTACAAATAAGATGAAAGGAAAGAGGGACGCTGGCACAGTTTATCAGACACACAATGAAATAGGATGGAGAAAAACACCTCAGTGGTAGTCGTAACAATGCAGTGATTGCCGCGGAAACTTGTCAATAATTGATAAAGCCGAAGTAGAAGGGGGTCTATATATTGTTCTAGAAAAGATTTATTTCCAAAGGTAGCCTATAAGATTCCCACTACATCAGAAACAATAAAATATTGCGTCACATAAATTTTACGTTTGCCT
Source organism: Argopecten irradians (assembly GCF_041381155.1). Taxonomy (NCBI): domain Eukaryota; kingdom Metazoa; phylum Mollusca; class Bivalvia; order Pectinida; family Pectinidae; genus Argopecten; species Argopecten irradians. The sequence continues at coordinate 8,847,567 of NC_091147.1, read as the reverse complement.
GCAAATCTCAATAGCTCGTATCACATCTACAAGTCCGCAGCACAGCCACGACTTTCCTTTATGCTGTGAATTCTGATGCACTTTTCTAAAAGGTGAAACAGTTTTAAAATAACAAGATATTCTTTTATTTCTGTAATCAATTTTTTCAGCAGATATGTGACAGATCAAGTTAAAAAGATCTGAACCCCGACAAGTTCTATACTACTAGATACAGTAAAACCTATCTTAGGGGAAACCTCTGTATAAAGACCAACTGCTTTATAAGATTTTTTCCAAGGTCCCAAATAACCAATTTCAACACAATTCAACCTGCGTATAATGACCACCTGGCTATAAACACCATTCATCCACTGTCCCTTGGGTAGTCTTTACAGACAGATTTAACTGTAATTCTTCACCATAGCTGCAATTTAAAACTTGAAGCTGAGGACTTTGTGTGCAGTCTGGGTTTGAATGAACCAATCTTATTAACTCTGTTCAGAACTTTCCATGAGTATAAAACTACAAGGAATTAAACAATGGCAATTTCCTGAAGCAAAACTACAGCCATAACTGAGACAGCTCTAACTCCGTTTATAAAACATGTAAAATGTGCAGATATTTACCCAGAGAATGTGAATTGCTAAAACAGCATATCTCCAAGGTCACATCGTAGATTAACATTGAGCCTTTGATTGAGTTGAGCCATTAGTGACAATTGGAAGAGCCATATAAAAGGCAAGTTTATACGTTTTATTCATGAAAATGAATAATTAATCGTACAAAACAGTAGTTAGCTATCTGGTAGTGTGTCAGGAGATAGCGTTATCATGTAATGTACAGAGGAGTACATATGTCTATAAACAACTGGCGAAAGTTTCATCTTTATGCATGGTAGCTGCATCACTGATACAGATCCACAGGATCATTAAGTTAGGGACAATAGATTATACTTTTGTAAATTGCACTTCTAGGTTATTCAACCCAATAGCATCCCGTGTTAATTTTACTACTAAGATCGGGCAATATGAAAACAGATCAAGACTGACTGGAAGAGAGAGTGAAAAATTTCAACAACCCCTTCCCCTTGCTCTTTAAGGATCTTCATGTAGTAGCTTGTGGCTACCTCACTGAAAATGAGGTCAAGTTCAAGCTATCAGGTTAAAATTAGCAAATTCCATGCTTCTACAATGCTTTAAAATATGGTCCAAAATGCATCCAGGGTTGGTCCACAAGCTTCAACCAATAAATTGGGTTTTACCATTTCTGGCTACTTTCTTAAAATTCTTTGCTGAATCATTAGAAATTTGAATGAAATACAAATTCTGAACTACATAAATCATCTAATGTTTTCAAAATAGCTATTTAAATGTAGAAAGGATTAAAAATGACAATCCAAATGCTAGAACATTTATCACAGTACAATATATTATGTCACTGGAAACAAAATAAATTAAGTAGATGAAATCAAATGTGATCCTGCCCCTAAATTGCCCTAATCTAACCCTTAATTTCCAAACCATGTGTACTTACATAACTATCGTGTAACCCTGTCCCTCATCAATTTATACACAGCCGGGCAGAATTCCAAAGAGGACCACCAAAACTTTCTAAGCACATACAGGCAGATTAGACAGTCAAGATAATACTTGTTTATATTCCAATTTTCATCACTGTCTCTAACAGCAAACAACAGATTATAGCTCTTTTGTTACTTCAACATTAGATCACAGACGACTACATGCATATTTGCTGAATTTATCTATAATGTCTCACAAAAGCTTTAGTTGTTAAAGCCAGAATGATCTCACATAAGAGGGCCAACACCTTCACATCAGTTCTTGGTTTTCAAAGATGAAGGCATTTTTTTTTATTTTTTTTTTTATTTTTTTTTTATTTTAGAAATAAATTTTGGGTCTAAAACACATGATGCTATGAAAGTGCTTGTTTGGATGCTTTTCCACATTGTTTAATGCCTGCTTTCTTCGAATCCTGTTCAGCGGAAGATAATAACTTTCTGATTCATGAGATCTAAAACTGAATATCTTAAATCAGCGGAATCCTAGCAGAGAATCTCCAATCTGGAATAAGCAGAATCCAAGCAGAGAATATCCACATGTGAGATGCTTATTGGAGACAACTTTTAGGCTGCATGCTACATTATTAGTATACAAGACTTAAGGCTGCATGCTACATTATTAGGACACAAGACTTAAGGCTGCATGCTACATTATTAGGATACAAGACTTAAGGCTGCATGCTACATTATTAGGATACAAGACTTAAGGCTGCATGCTACATTATTAGGATACAAGACTTAAGGCTGCATGCTACATTATTAGGACACAAGACTTAAGGCTGCATGTTAATACAAGATACAAGACTTAAGGCTGCATGCTACATTATTAGGACACAAGACTTAAGGCTGCATGCTACATTATTAGGATACAAGACTTAAGGCTGCATGCTACATTATTAGGATACAAGACTTAAGGCTGCATGCTACATTATTAGGATACAAGACTTAAGGCTGCATGCTACATTATTAGGATACAAGACTTAAGGCTGCATGCTACATTATTAGGACACAAGACTTAAGGCTGCATGCTACATTATTAGGATACTAGACTTAAGGCTGCATGCTACATTATTAGGACACAAGACTTAAAGCTTCATGATACATTATTAGGACACAAGACTTAAGGCTGCATGCTGCATTATTAAGATACAAGACTTAAGGCTGCATGCTACATTATTAGGATACAAGACTTAAGGCTGCATGCTACATTATTAGGATACAAGACTTAAGGCTGCATGCTACATTATTAGTATACAAGACTTAAGGCTGCATGCTACATTATTAGGACACAAGACTTAAGGCTGCATGCTACATTATTAGGAAACAAGATTGTGTTGATTGCCTGTTTTGTTTTATATAAAAAATTTTCATTAACAACCAGCTTCATGCATTTAGAAACATGACAGGTTTGAGTGGAGGAAAGCTGAAATACCCGAAAAAAGCACTGACCTACGACCAGTAGATCAGTACCTGGAAACTGCCTTATGCAGATATTGAATTTGCAACCCAGGAGTTGAAAAAGGCTAATGATAATATGTTGAAAACTTGCCTACCGCAGTCCCTATTTGGTTTCAAATTTGATCTTCAAAAACACATACAGAATTTCATTATTTATTAAATGAGCTTTCTTAAGTGTATCTTTATATATTTACATTTAGAACTTTTTCCCAAAATCATATCAGGCTCCAAAGATGATGATTTATTTCTTTTTATTTCAATGCATTCTGTGAGTTTTACCTGATAATTATAGAACTTTCTGTGGTATCTGATAATTAGAGAATTTTCTGTGATATCTGATATGAATATATAGTAGAAAGGATCATCTTTACTTGATTAAATCTTAATGAATTCTACATATCTATATCTATGTAATACGCAAAACTACATATCAAGTAGATAAGTATAAATCTGAAGTCAAAGAACAGAGACGAAAATGTGTCGATTCCAGATATACCGCCTATATCTCTACACAGGTATCTTTGCCTCTACAGGTTACAATACCCACAGATCAAGCTTAGATGAAATGAATTCATGAATGAAATACCATTTCATATGCTAATGACAGATGTAATCGACGTGCATTTTGAATGAACATTGTTAGGATGTTTCGATAAGCAGCCTTTAAAGCACAGACAGCTACAGACCAATTCAGTAGGCCCTAAACTTTGTCACATGAAAAACAACAGTACCATCGCAAATCAAAATCTGTCTCGCACGAGCAACTAACCAACATGTTTAAATTACGAAGAGGTCATCACACAGGGGATGATCAGGTAAACCCTCACACAGGTAGTAAATAAATCTAAATACATTTGATCTCGGCCACAAGATGAAACAGGTAAAACACAGGTGAACAGCTAATTAACGAGCTGTTAAAACCACAGGTATTTTTTTTATAATCAACAGGGAGAATCATTTTGATGACTTGAGCCGATATAGAGTAAGTCATGTCAGATAAGGCAAGTGTACACAAACATTTAAAAACAAAGCGACACGATTCCTAGGTTAAGCCTGTTTGATCTCCAAACCTGTATCTGTGTGTAAAATCAGCTAATTGAGTTTTGAAAGGACGGAACATGTAGAATCAACAGTTAAAACACTCAGCCTTAACGATCTGTTAACATATTAAACTGCCAATGTGTATCTACTGCACAAATGAAATGAATGTACAGTATCTGGTACAAACACAGCTTTGAGCTTTCATTTAATAGTGCAAAAATAACAAAATGAAAGTGGATAAACACTTAATATTCTTTGGATCAGTAGATAAATTATCAACTGTTCTAAAATTACAGACAAAAAGAGGGAAAGTAGTTTTAATTAAAAAAATAACAGGATGAAGAGGCAGGGGCTGGAGGGGCTGGAGGGGCTGGAGGGGCTGGAGGGGCTGAAGGTGAGGGTGGGGGAAGAATGAGAAATACAGGGGGCTAGGAAGGGACGAGAGACAAGGGCTGGAAGGCAGATGTCTTCCTGCAATGCAGATCTGCACATAGCAGCTTTCTGTGTGTCTCTATCCAGTTTAATTACATGTTTTCATGTGTTGCAGCTGATAAAATAAATAAGATGAAATTAATCATTTATAATTGGAAATTGATGTGAATGAGCTGAGCCAACAGTATCCCTGTCTGTACACAGAGTGGGACCTTATACATTGTGAGCTCAAAACATTTACAAAGGTCTAAGGCCACTGGATGGGACCTTATATTCATTGTGAGCTCCAAAACATGTACAAAGGTCTAAGGCCACTGGATGGGACCTTATATAAATTGTGAGCTCCAAATCATTTACAAAGGTCTAAGGCCACTGGATGGGACCTTATATTCATTGTGACCTCCAAAACATGTACAAAGGTCTAAGGCCACTGGATGGGACCTTATATTCATTGTGAGCTCCAAAACATTTACAAAGGTCTAAGGCCACTGGATGGGACTTTATATAAATTGTGAGCTCCAAAACATGTACAAAGGTCTAAAGCCACTGGCTGGGACCTTATATAAATTGTGAGCCTCCAAAACATGTACAAAGGTCTAAGGCCACTGGCTGGGACCTTATATAAATTGTGAGCTCCAAAACATGTACAAAGGTCTAAGGCCACTGGATGGGACCTTATATTCATTGTGAGCTCCAAAACATTTACAAAGGTCTAAGGCCACTGGATGGGACCTTATATAAATTGTGAGCTCCAAAACATGTACAAAGGTCTAAGGCCACTGGATGGGACCTTATATTCATTGTGAGCTCCAAAACATGTACAAAGGTCTAAGGCCACTGGATGGGACCTTATATTCATTGTGAGCTCCAAAACATTTACAAAGGTCTAAGGCCACTTGGTAAGACATTGTACTTCATGCAATCACATGACAATCAAGTCCGAAATGCACACGGAACCAGTATCAGATAAAATGTTCATTCTATACAGAAAGTGAAAAGGAAATTCTCATAGATCTACATTTAAATCTCAGCATGAGAAGGTGTCCTAAAGAGGTACTGCCACAACGCACAACGTCTAGACTTGATAATCTTAAAGATCATCAGACATTTTATCAGATGGTGCAGAAAGAGCTAGCACATGTTGGATCAATGTTCTGCAGTACATAACATTACACCAGATATATTGACCATAAACTGCACATTGCACAGCATCTCTCGATTAAAAAAAAATCATTAGCAGTGAAAAATTTAAAGATATTAATTCAGAAGAATTTTTGTGTTGTAATATTCTACAATTTTAGAAATTTTTAAGATTTGTAGCTAAACTTCAGATACAAAACTGAGATCACCATTAAACTTTCCCATTAATATGAACAAGGTTTTCAGAATAGAAAACTCTCAAACTTCAGGTGTACCGAAAGTTTTCATAAAACTTATCGCTTTCTGAAATAATTTTATCTAAGTTTCCAGCAATTTTATGCCAGTTGAGCTATCTAGATCTCCAAAACTTCTCTATTTAAATCACCCGCTGGTTTAAGACCCATTAAAACCCAGTACCACACTATGCAGAGAATCTCCAACCTACAATGTTTCCTACAAAGTGTCTTTAAACATACCCACATGCTAAATCTCTGCCATGGACACAGGTTTCTCCTGTTCTAATTACATAAACCTTTAATGGTAGGTACATAGCCTGAGAAACACAGGATAAAAACTTACCAAACACATGTGATTGAAGGTACCTTAATAGGATTACCTCAAATCTAATTGGGACCCTGAGAAAAGTAACTATGATTTATCAGCTGACGGAGCCTATGAATTTACCAGGTATAGACGTTACCCAGCATACATCAGTCCCCGAGGAGAGTCTGAACAGGGATGGGACATTTATACCACAAATCTAGGCTGAGGTGTCTGAAATTGCATTAGACTACAGAGTGATAAATGATTTCCTGAGTTTACTTAGCACTGCAAAGAAAATTCTCAAAATACTTAGTAATTAAGCATCATGGGGATGTTAGGTAAAGAATTGTGAAGCTGTTGTGTCGGAAGCATTATGTAGGCCTTTAGATTGGTAGGCTTATGGACATGCTCAAGTACCCGTTAGTGTGATACAACTGTTCAATAGGACAACCCCCCAAACCACAATTAAACTCTTCCAATTTAAAGGTGGAACAGTCCATTATGACATTTCAGGGGTGGATGAGCTAACATGTGAATGGCTTTTAACACAGCCTTCAAGTGGGACAGATTTATACTTCAAATTAAATCAATATTCCTAAACCATTTCAAATTCTCATGGTGGATTTTTTTCATTTCAAAAATGCCATAAATTCAAGTCCAAATCCAAGAGAATGAAAAATGGAACTCTTTTATGGGTTTGAGATTACCCAAGGGACAAAGGAAAATGGTCTTTATAGCTAAATGGTCTTGTTGGCCATGTTCTGACCATTAGAAAGGTATTTAGTAGGTGGTTGATCATAACAAAGAAGTGGTCACTTTGTATCCTGGTATTCCCCTAATTAATGCAAATATTTGTAGACCAATATAAGCATCAATATAAACCCTTTCCTTGACTTTTGGAAGTCTTCTTTTTTGAAGTCAACAAATACATGGGATTACGTTACACTTTCGATAATTTACATGAACACACAGAATACTTAGACGTAAACAAGTGCATTATCGATAGCAGACAGGAAATTACCTTTGATTGTGATTTTAGCAGGAAATGACTTTGTACTCTCTAACCCTAAGTTAAATCACATAAAACAATGCTCAAGATTTTTCAATTAAACTACAAAATATCTCAGGTAACAAATAAAATTAGCAAGAAATATTTTCATAAATTGAATCGGAATCAGTTTATGACTACCAGATAATATTGTTTGCCATTTTAAATAAAGAAACACATCCAACACATTTCTTTGCAATTGAAATGGCTGAACATTTGAAGTGGCATATGACATCTCTGTTCCGATTACATAATCGATGTAACACTGCAGTGAAGCAGACACAAATAACCAGTAAACTCAGAAATACACAACGACTAATTGTGAAAATTTAAATTCTTAAAATTGTAAATATGAAAATACCTGAAACATGGGCTTTAAGTGTGACTTAAATCAATATAATTTCATAGAGAACTGGTACAAAGACACTATAGTTATACACGATACTGCATCTGCTAAGAGACCCGCTTGTCTTAGTACCACTTTAATATATCTCAACTTTACGTATACGTAGGAGCTCGAGTCATGTGATTTCGATGCAGACTGCTGCAGACCTTTAAAATTTAACATTTATGTTTTTTTCGAAACAAGAATGAGCTATCAAAGAGCTATCGGGATTTAGACGGAGAGCATTGATGGTAGGATTGCTGAGTTAGCTACAAGCACAAAGTACAGGTGCTTCGCACATGCAGAAAGTGTTGTACGATCATAAGCAGACGTAAATCTTAATGTGATATCACTCAGTCCAAGTTTGGTAGAGAGTAAAGACATTATTTACAATAGCAAAGCATGATGTACAGAACTTAGAAATCCTAATTAAATCCTTCGGGGTATCAAGGAGGAGGAAGGGAACTAAAGAAATTAGTCATTTCTGATGAAGATGGATTTCAACCTTAGAGAAGATTCTGTCAGAACAAATTTTACACCCAAAATTTGGAATGATATAAGCTCAGGGACTGGAAGAGGCTATTAAGGGATTAAAAGAATATTTTTTTTTAAATAAAAATGACTACATCTTTGAAACCTATCAACAGAGTATTACAGAGTTAGTTAATTTTTTAACATTTTTTCGTGAATTCATGATCATTCCAGCACCTATTTGCATTTTTTTATTCTTCATTTGTTCAACATCTAGGTATTCATCTTGAAATAAGAATATTCAGTTTATAGATTTTAAAATTATTATAATTTCCTGTTGAATTCGCTCACTTGTGAAATATAAATCTTTAACGATGCCCTATAACAGACAGAAGTTGAATGTGAAGGAAAAATGTAAATTTTGGCCAATTATGTATAGTAAGTGGTTGTTCTGATAATTTATGGTTAAAATGAAAAGATTTTTAAATCACACATCTGCCTGGAATTGTGTTCATTTCATTTAACTGTTAGCTCGCACTGTTACACCTGCTCGAGGAATTCCGACCCTGTGAGGTCAAAGTTCATGGATCAGTAGTCTTTATTTCTGACTTTAAGTGACAGATGGACCCTACAGTTATAGACGCATTCCATTCCATTACAGATGTCTAATTCAAGTCCTCAAATGACCAAACACTTAGGACAGCGGTCAAAAAGGCCCAACAGCCAAAGAATACTACAATGGTCGACATTATAAATATAGGACCCGAGCGACAATCTTGATCAGAAAGAATTTGTCCACTTTCGGAAAACACAATCACAATTAAATAAAGACCACGAGTAAAGCTGCTGGCCATTAAATATAGAATTAACACTGACCTTGACCAATGGTCAAGCGTCCTTTATATCCCTTCTGTAGCGAACACGTCACATAGACTAATCAGATGATTGGGAACTGTCATTGGGGGATGGAAACAATTACGAAAATGGAAAAAATATTTACCGACTTTCAGGGAGAAAACACATCTGCCCCGTGGAATAAAGTTACACTATATAGCTGTAGTAATTGATGGTGGATGAGATGACTGTCAGGCTATACAGCAAAGAGTAGGGGACAATTCATATGGTCATCACCAATATGGACGCAAATGTCCACTCACAAACGTCCACTCGCGTCCACTCACGCTAAAACACATCTGCCAGGCACGCGTCAACTTCAAGTGATATTTGAGTATAAAATTAAGGTGGTTTGGAAGACACCTTTCAGTAAATGTCTTCACAGGAAATCAAATTCACCTCAATATAAAAAAGGATCACATTTAAATAATACACCTGAAAATACAGAGCAGCATTGTAAATAAAAGACTCTACATCCACTTAAATTCTCGCCAATGCTTTATTTTCTGAAGTCGATTCATTAATATTTATCAGTTCCGTTTTAAGATCCAGGGATCCGACGATAGCTGTGAGATAAATCTATTTTGATACAAGGATATACTACGTGTATACTGTCAATGTTAACGGGTTGAAAACTCTGAAAATGTCAGAATCGTTCAGATAGTCACTTGAGCTGTTAGCTACTGGGTGTAACTACCAGTCAAATACTCTGTTGGAGCGGGCAGCTTCCGAACAGCCTCTGTAACATATAATCTACAACTTCACCAATTTAAATGTCTGGGATCATAAAAACAGAGAGATTATATACCAGCACTAACAAGTACCACTCTATTAGAGAAAGACTTCTTCAGATGTTCTCCCAAATTTATAGGACAGTTTGAACATCTTATTTGTCATCGTTAGCTGATAACAGATTCAGAACTGATAAAGTGAACTTTTTCACCCCTGAAATTTCATAATGAACTGGTCTATAGTGTTGATTTAGAAGAGTCTAAACACGTTTTCAGGGGTGAATGAGTTAATTAGAGAGGGGAGGAGGTTATCTCAAAAAGATAATAGGTCGAAAGAGGACAGAAGTTTTGTAATACAGTCAAAATTGCCTTAGCGACCTTCTGAATTCAGCGACCTTCTGTCTTAAACGACCTAAATTATTCCTCCCAGCGAAAATTACTATATAATCTATCTGTATTAAACGACTGTCTGTCTTATGCGACAAGCGACCATACTTTTAGGATCCAACGACACTCGATGTTCTGTATTTAACGACCCAAATCACACATGCATTTGTCTTCTATTCATATATAAAGCCAAGCCAGTTAACTATCCTGTAGGGCTTCCAACCCAGCCCGATTAAGGCAAGACAAAAAAGCTATCCATATGGCTTGGTTATATACACGAGGTGTTCACTTTGACATAAATTTGCACTTATTCATGCATGAAGTCTCTCGGCTTTGGTACCGATGGCCGAAGCCGTCTGCATGTCCGAGCTGGATATTGCAAGGAAAATGTGCTATTTATTCACGATGTTTGTGATAAAAATCAAGAATAATCACTTCCAAAACCAACTAAAATAATGATGAACAATGATTTACTCACATAAGAACGACATGAATGTAGAAATATGGTACTGAAAATGTATCAGTCTAGCTAAGCATGATATGGCAGCCATTTTGGGAGATAGTAACAGAGGAGTCGGAAATAGCTGATTTCCGGATTTTTTTAAATTGTTATTTTTTTCACACTATTTTTTTTTTTCCATTTTTTGATCTATAAAATAAATGAATAAAATGATGAAAGAAAATTAAAAAAAAAACATTAAAAATTATTTTTATTTTTTTTTTCTGCTTTTAAATACATTGTAATTTTGTAGCTAATTATGATATATAAGTGGTAGGCCTAAACAAATATTTGTTTTAGAAATTTTTAATCTTATTCATGAATAAAAACAGAAAGATAAATAAAAAATAAATAGATAATTGAAAAATAAAAGTGCCTAAAATTAAATACATAATTAAAAATGTATTAGATTATGTGATATATTATATATTTAATAATTTCCTATTATTGTGACTGTTTTAGTACAACAAAACTGTCAAAACATGTCCCACAATATACATTGTTACATGTATTTAATTGTTTCGAAAGGGGTGATTCAATTAAGAGACCAACTGTCATATGTGACCTATTTTTTAATCTCCTTTGGAAGGTCTCTTAAAACAATTTTGACTGTACATAGATATACAAAAATGACATTTCTACTTCACTAGAGAAGGAACAACTCTACTCATTCATCGGGGATAAATAACACTCCATTGTGGACATTTGAAAAACAGATGATGATCATGTTTATTATCAGAGCATATTTAAAAACAATGGAACAAAAGAATAAAACTGCCAGCAAAATTATTAAATATAAAGTTCTTTAGAAATTGTGATACAACAAAGTAACCATGAACTGAGAACCATCATAGAAATCAATTATAAAATGGCTTTCAATCGAGTAAGACAATTACCAATAGAAGTTCCACAGACTAGATATACCTGACTTGATGATCAGATATTCTACAAAAGACGTTTCCTGCTTTGCTAAGTGCTCCTTGATGATTTGTAGAATGGGTGTTGAGAAATTGACTGCTATTATTTAAGGTGCTACTAGGCAAAGTCATGGGTGGTTTATACTGGTAGCCCACATAACACAGAACACATTCTGATACCATGTCTGACAACAATACCCTGGGGATACATCACATTCACTTTTACTCTCTCTCCACAATGCTTCTAAGAATTTAATTTTGCGACTCTAGTCAAATTTACACCAACACAATGTAGCACAGTCGATAAATTACCATAATGATTGTTTTAAAACGCTCAGAAACATAAACATGTAAAACTGGTATGTTTGACAAACACCATACATCAAATAGGTCATATGACTCAAAGTGGAGATTCATAAAACAAACGCTGTCAGTCTGACAAAGTACATCAACTGACAAAATCGAAATATCATTTTCCCATAGCAACATGAGATACAGCCATAACAGTTTCCTTACAACCAAAACAGTATGCCAAACTATATGCCACAGCAACCAAATTAGCCCTAATCAAGTTATCAAAGAAACAAACAAGTATGAAGAAGGAAGGAGCATCAACGCCGAAGATTCCTTATATAAGAAACCAATAGTTTACATAGAAACTATACTATATGTATACCATAATCATAGTAACCAAAATAGTCTCAGCAACCGTAACAAAAGATCAAAATAGTTGTAACACCAATGAGCCCCAACAATCTAAGGACTATAGTAAGAGTATAGTGCTATCTTACTGAAACGTACAGTCAAAGACACAGAACAACAATGTTTATAGACATGACAAGCCTATCAACAATTGATGTATAGACAAGTACTTATACAAAAGGTCGTACAGTACACGTTTTTTATTGTAGAACTTTAAAGCATTGTGTATACTACAGGGATTATAAGTGTATTAATAATTGAAGTGGCCACAAACATACTTTCTGGTTTACTGTTTAAATGAAACAATATATTATACATTGCATGTTAATGAGTACATACTAAATATATATCACCATCTTCTCACGACAGTCATGAATGGATAAGTCACAAAGGACTGTTGATGGTAGGCTGTAGCGACCTCTGTCTCATTATGTAATCAGGGACAGAAATTTAAATGAGTGCTAGCTTCCTCTCTAAACAATTTAATCGTGTACATAAAATGATTTCTCATTACACACGTCATAATAAAGCTTTTTTTCAATTATTGTATCTATTAACGTGATTCTGAAAGACGTCGCACGACAAGATCTATAAATAACATTTTGGGAATCCACACAGTCACTACTATATGTGTATATATATATCAAAAGTGACCAGTCAATCTCAATATATTTCAAATAGACATGCATGTTTCTTATCAGCTATCCCATCCAAGCACATACACACAAGAACACGTCCCCACAGTGCTGTGTATCTATAAACAATAGCATGACTTTGTCAGGACATCAATAATCGTCATAAACGTTGTCAGTGTCATTAGTACTACAGCAGTCTCATTACATAAGTACGAGGTTGATAAGTACACCGTCCCACACATATTCTCTTATCTACAGGAAATGAATCAATCTTATGAGGACAAGTACTAATCACATTCCAAGATTAAAGCATTTTCAAAATTAAATACATTTTTTTTTGAAGGGGGGGGAGGAAGTATGCTTAAAATACTAAACAAAATACTTAAAATGTTGTATTTGTCAAGTATATTTCCATTTTAGGATCTTGTATGGTCAGTATGTTTACTGACAATTACAATCTTGTATGGTCAGTTAGTTTACTGACAATTACAATCTTGTATGGTCAGTAAGTTTACTGACAATTACAATCTTGTATGGTCAGTAAGTTTACTGACAATTACAATCTTGTATGGTCAGTATGTTTACTGACAATTACAATCTTGTATGGTCAGTATGTTTACTGACAATTACAATCTTGTATGGTCAGTAAGTGTTACTGACAATTACAATCTTGTATGGTCAGTATGTTTACTGACAATTACAATCTTGTATGGTCAGTATGTTTACTGACAATTACAATCTTGTATGGTCAGTATGACAATTACATGACAATTACAAATTACTTCTTGTGTGATCAGTTAGTTTACTGACAATTACAATCTTGTGTGATCAGTTAGTTTACTGACAATTACAATCTTGTATGGTCAGTATGTTTACTGACAATTACAATCTTGTATGGTCAGTTAGTTTACTGACAATTACAATCTTGTATGGTCAGTATGTTTACTGACAATTACAATCTGAATGATCAGTATTTTTACTGACAATTACAATCAAGATTTATTTGTGTATTATCATTTATTATAGTTAAATTCAAAGCAATCTATTTTAAGTTCTTCTCTCTGTCTGTGACAAAGAAAGCTACGGTATTTTTACAGATACTGGATATGGAAATAATTACACTGGTCTTTTAAATGTAACTCAAACTGAAAAACTTATTGTATATTAGACTATATCATAACCAATCATAAGTTGTCGGTTATTTTTATGAATGACGTCATCAACGACCTCCACCAATACCCAATCTAACGTTCTCTAAAACCAGTCCGCAATGTTCTTGTGACATTTTGGTGTAATCTGTTCTTGTATTATGTTTCAAAAAAAATAAACCATTGCGCTGATTTCAAACGATATGAACTTCGATCACCCATACACTCAGTTTACGCACATAAATCACTTCAGAACAATTTTGAAGTGACAGCTTGGATTTTAAATTTCAAGTTTTCTAACAGTTACCTGAAGGTTTTTTCACAACAAGATCATTTAATCAAACACAATTTCACAAGTTAAAATGTTTGATTTTTTACTAGGTATAACTTTGAGCAGAAACTTCAAACAGTACACCGATTATGACACAAAGGGCTATTTCTATATACATGATCCACAGCACTTTTGTATGGAGGCCAGCAAGGGACTATGAAGTGTTGATCCTATACATATATATATATTCAAAAATATTTTTTTTTACAAGAGCACTTTATATATGTTGCATTTGTAAGGAATTTATATACAGTCAAACCTGTCTATAAAGATCAGACAAAAAAAGAAAATGGTCTTTTTGACTTTATGGCCAAGTGTTAACACAAAGGTCAAATTGTAAGTAAATAGATCACTTGAGACCCTAGAAAAGTGGTCTTATTAAGCAGGTGGTCTCTATACAGATGAGGTCGCTAAGGCAGGTTTTACTGTATACGGTATCTGTATGTATCTGCAGAGTTTAACAGTGACAAGGTTTTAGGCAAACACTGTCGAAAACACTAGGGACAAACATATGTATACCTAAAAAAATGAACAAAGAAATTGTATTCAAAATCTTTACAGGTACGTATAAACTGGCCAACAAAAACCACAAAGGAAATATAAAAACTTGTCTACACTGAACAAAGCTATTCACTACTCTTTATCTAACAAAAGGGTGTTCTTACCTACACTTATATATACATGGATGACACAAATAACTACAACAAGATGTTTTTACATATATCGCTAGAAGGTGTTTATGGCGCAGGACTGTGTTATCTGAAGAAATAGAGGTTTAAGTCTGATCAATGTTAACAACCTGCGAGGCGGTTATAGAAACCCATAAATACCTGTTATAAATATTTGTTTCTACCGTAACCTGACATTGTCTATATACACAGGTAGGTAAATAGCATAACCTCGCGCCCTCTGTTTATATCATACAATTGTAAATTCACTCATACACAGGTGTGTATCGTAATTTATAGAATAAATGGTAATTGTACCGTATTTATTCACATATAGGGTCCTTCTTGAAGATAAACCCACATTTCTTATATATAAACATCAGTAGAATTAATACAAAGTTTTTTTCACAAATATTTCAGTCAGCTGTAACAGCCACCTCTAAAAGGATACCTATCTATAATGGACACCTGTCTATAAAGGACAACTGTCTTAAAGGGCACCTGTCTTCCATTAAGGTCATATTTGCTATGTGCCTTCGGTATCTATCAAATAGACAGGTTTAACTGTATGCATGTGACCCCAAATTTTATGCTATGGGGTGGGACAAATAGTTCAAATCATTTCAAGCTGTAAAATGTATCATTGATTAAGATACCATTTTTACTCCAGAAACATGAAAGTGTATGAAACATCTGAACGTGAGGTGTGTCATAATATATATAACTATATCATACTTGTCTGGGTTACAAGTACTGTTTCTTACACTACCTTTCAGCTATATAGTGCGCAGTTGAAAACGACTTCATGAAAGAAAAAGAATAACCAATCTATCATCGCTATACAAGTATATAGTTAGCTCAGGGACATTGTACTAAAAGTTCTGGTCTACTTCACTAGCATATAGTTTATTATCACTTTTAAATATTTCTTCACGCTTGAGTTACCACAGGAAATAAGCACCTTTCTATTAAATATATACACCGGAATTCATTTTAATATCATTATGCATCAAGAATGAGCGGAAAGAATTTGGAGATGAAAATTAGCCCAATTTCTACATGGATCTGACTGGCAGGTCGAGTAGGAATTGGATTGGAATTTAAGTCGGCTGACTCCATGAATAAAATTTGAGAAACTTATTTATCATAAGATTAAATCTAGCTGATATGTCCTGTTTATTATCATACACTTGTCAAAATTAATACAACCTACACCTTTAAAAGCTTTTTATAGCAATACCAATTATAGTACTATACACAGTTTTCTTTTTCATCTAATTTTTGTTGTTTCAAAAGCACAACAACCACAAATTAATCAGTTCTCTGTGTTTCATAAAGTTCATATGTTATGGGCAATATAACGGATAAAAAATTGGCAGCATCTTACAGTCAATAGGTCTCCGAAAAATGTCTTTAAAAAACTGTCTATGGAGGTTGAAAAGCAGGACAATGAAAACATAAGCTGATGCGGTTTTGTTGTTCTGACAGCTGTTTATGTAATTACAGCTAATGGGGCCTTAAGAAAACAGACCAATTATAGCAGATAATTGGTCTGTGTGTTTGTACAGTGAAGAAATCTTTTGTCATAATACCGTAATTATGGCATAGCCTTGCTCAGACAGACAAGGCCCTTAATTCTCTAGCCCAGCAGACTGACAATTCCATTGCTGAGCCCCTTAATTCTATCACAAGTTGATAGACTGGCCCTTTCATTCCCATAGCTCCTTATACAATGTAGGCTTCAACATAGACCTGTTATTCCAAAATTCGATTCCCTGACAGGGGAGCTGCCAACACCATAATTTTGACTTGAAATACATCTCTATTGTAACTAAAAACCGCTTTTAAGAACTAACTTGTAGTGTTTGTATTTATGCTTGTAGCAATTGTACATGTATTGATCTCTTATGCTCTAATGCATGAAAATTTACTGCAAAGACAGCAAAATTAATGTATTTAAAATTTCAGCACATTTTACCAAAACAAAGATAAAAGCAAATGAACTCTAAAATCTACTGACCAACTTAGTATATCTTTATTTTATTTTCAAGAATTATTTAAAAGTGTTTTTTTTCTAAATATTAGTTTAAACAAAATGTACAAAATCCACTTTTCAGGGTAAAAGCCATATTGTCAGTAGCGGTATTGTCAGTTATATCTAGATTTCATGGTACTTGTGTAACTATTAAGAAAAACATTATTCCAATCAAATGTAGCATTATGAGATTATACGGGGACAGTACGAGGAAGCGGTTAGGGCTAAAAACCTATAGGATCCTTTAAGGCTATAAATACAGGGATAAATTTGAGGAAATCAATACAACTAACAGACAACTATACCGGTAAAGATGATAAAATACAGCGCGTATATAGCCTTATCCTATAATTCATTAACTAGTTACAGTACACAATATATATGGCTTTAATCAAATACAGAAGTGGTGGAGAATTTTTGTATCTAAATTGGATTATCTTCATCGTACATTAACTTGTATATGTACTTCTGTAACACACATAGGCTGATTTGAAAGACATCCAAAAATAATGACATTTGTTATCTATTTTTCATAAATAACCTCCAATATACAGCTACCATACACCCACTCAATTAGGAGGATGTCCATTCTCTATATAAAGATGTGGTGTTCAATGGAAACAGATAGAAAGTTAGTGACTGGTCTACAGAACTCCATTTGTTACTTTAACAAGTCTACAGGACAGCGGAATTCTTTCACCCCTGATATTCTATAACAAACTGTTCCAACTTTAGTTTCAGAAGAGTTTAAATATGTTTTCAGAGGTGAATGAGTTAATATTCTTGTAGTAGCTGGTGGCTGTCAAATTGAAAATATCTTGACATTTAACCCACTCATCACTGAAATTTCAAAATGGACTGTTCTGATCCTTGATTTGGAAGAGTCTAAATGTGTCCTCAGGGGTGAATGAGTTAAATGATAACCACATCAGCACAGACCAATCTGGTTCTCAGTTCCCAAAGAGAGATAAGATTTGTCCTACCAACTGTCAAGATTCTAAGTTACTATATTGATCAATAAAGAAATTTGAAATGAAATCATAATGGCCCTGGGACAACAAATCTAAAACTTAAGCAAAGGAGAAGGGCTGGAGAGGTCTTAGATCTGTTATGTTTATTACGAAAAATATTCAGAAAAAAAAAACGTTAGGTTTTAAATATATAATTAATACATAAGTGCAATTGAGTGCAAACATGGGTTACTATTATGACAAAGGATCTCACGACCAATCGCCTCTTACTGCTTCTCCCCTCACCCTGTTAATGTAGTTCCCCTACAGGATAAAGTCATTACCAGACCAGTCCCTACCTAATATAACCCCCCCACTATTAAGTTAGTTAAATCACCACAGGGTAGCCGACTGGAGAGTTTAAAACTCTCTCTCAATCTCAACCCTCCAGATCCAACCACCGTCACTGCTACCAACATTTCTCCATCATCAGATGTACCCCCTGACTCTGATCATGGTTTTGTACCGACACTTGTAGGTCCACACCCCCGGGACGTTTACAATACATAGCAGGTCTAATGGTTGTAAACATTACAAACAGCGTCCAGGTATCAGTCCTACACACACATATGGCCACTACTCAGTGGAAATTCACATCTGTATTTCTAGTAGAAATAATCTCATTAGACTATAAATTGCCAAGAAAAAGTGTTTTCATATGCCCTCGAATATGTTGGAAAACATGATATTATGTCAGTATAAATGCTTATATATTTGTAGATCTTTCCAAACCTTGTAACAAAACCTACAAATGTACACAGTCTTTCGACTCCGGGGAGCAATTGATAGATAGGACGGTGAATGTCCTACTGCGACAACAAATACATTATTACACTTCTAAGTATTTGACGCATACTACACCATAAAATTGTTCATTGGTAAAAAATGTCAATAAATATTTCTTTAAACGAGCTTTTAAAATCTACCCTATAGGTAAATAAAATGTAAAAAATGTTGAATTAAACAGCCGAGAATCTTCCTGGGTACAAACTGTCGTTAATCAATAACAACATAATAAAATGCATATGGATCCCACAATTACTGGTTTACATAACGGCTAGGTTGTGTACTGCCTCTATCAGAGTACGGAGATAACAGCCGCCTGGGCCCACTGCCAACTTCCATACCAAAACCAACGAAAATTTCACCTAACTTCAGTTTTAATCTAAGGATAAATTTGACACTTTTTATTATGCACCGGCATCTTAAAATTTCTAAATTTTATACAACATCAAATGGTTTTTTATTCCACGTCGTCAAAGCTGTCGGTCAAATGTGATATGATAATCCCTAGTATAGGATAACTGTCGTCACTAGGGTCGGAAATTTACATAAAAACCACCTGTTCAGGTACCATTTCCTGTTTTCACCTGTGTTACACAACTCGTTTATTTACCTGTATTTATATCTGTCTATAGTGACCACATGCATTGAGTTAAAAGAAAATCAGCTACATGACCTATATTTCCATATTATCAAGCAATTCTTGGTAATCAGTTTGTGCCTCCATCAGAAACATGTTTACGACGATCTGAACGATATCTAACGATTCTCATCAAACATGATAATAAAGAAATCCATCACTTACCTTCATACTGCGAAATATGGTCCAACAGTAACTTTTTCAAGTATGCATTTTTTGTCCGAATGCTTGTTTTTAAATATTTTTCTGAAGCAATCACATATTTTTGTTCACTTTGGCTGGTGCAGCACGACTTCCTGCCACTGTCTCTTGCACCATTAAAACATATTGAAACAGAGGGATCTGAAACGAGAACGCAAATATCAGGCTTTGAAACAAGGATATGTCCTAGTGTGCATTGTAAATTTTAACATATATAAATATATGGCAAATTTTCTTGCATAAACTAAGCCTAAAATTTGCTGAGAGAGAATAATGATCTGTATTAATTAGGTGTAAACAAAGCTATGGGCCCCCTCATCCCTGTTCAGAATGCCCATTAATTTAATTGAGTTACAATATTATGCTTCCCAAAAATAATATTATTTTCATAAAATAAGGGGGATAAATGGATTACCGGCCAGAACTTTGACAGCAGAATGAGATAATGTAAAAGTTACTTAAATTGTTCCTGAACTACGAAATTCCCTTCCCTTTCATTAACATCTGTAACTCTGAATACACACAAATAATATGCCATCTCTGTGGTTTTTATTAAGTTTGGTGAAAAATGTTACAACAGAAGGATCTTGGTATTAACAAGTGGCTCCATCCATTCAGGCACATCAAACTCTTTTAGTCTAAAAACTTTTAACAACCCCCCAACCCCCCTGCCAACCCTAAAAATATTTTCTACATTTTAAGTTATTTAGCGCCATGACCGGACATTTATCCCTGTCATTCTTCTATCTATGAATTGATTTTCACTTTATCTTAATAAATAAATATATGTCTGCCAAATTTTACATTTTTTCCTGTTTCAACCCGATATATGTTGTTGTGTTACTTTACATAACTTCATTCAGGGTTCCTTTTACGCTCAATTAAAATTATCATTGCTTTCAATATCAAACAAATACAATCAATACTATACAAATATGATTAATTTGTTAAACAAAAAGGTTGGAAGTCTTCAATTAACACCATATTGATTCCATATTTTGTCCCGACAACTTTTATTTACACGTACATTATCGGCTATTAGTCCGAGTCGTCTAAATGTTTATTCTCTAGACTGGAACCACCACTGAGCATAAGTACTGATCAAGCTTTATCGACACACAGAACATGTATACTAGCCTATAGCTACCAGATGTCGTGAAACAGCTGTACACAAACTAGCAGAACTTAGACTGGTTGGAAGTGCAACCATATGCATACAACGATGCATACAAGGTCCATGGATAAAAAAAACAATCTTTTCTGTAACAACTCTTGCTTTTAATTTGTGTCTTGTATGTTGCCGCGTTAGATTGGAGCGTCTAGACTGCACATGAATAAAAAGACTTTCCGACTACTGTAACAGATGTGCTATGTCGGTTATCATACGGCTAAATAATACAATTACCAAATTAATAATAAATACAAATGTTGTGGCAAAATAGCATTGATCTTTTCATGGGAATGTTTTGAACGTGACAAATTAATGAGATTATTAATTCCTCAAAACAAATAATATACATATAGATATACATTGAACTTGCCATCATTTTCCTTATCAAGTTGATCAATGTCTGACGTTGTTTAGACTCAAATAGCTTACCCGCTACTTTAGTTGATTTCTAGTTATCTTACATTCTTAATTTTCACTACATATAAATTATTCACTACCAGCATAGACCCACTCCGTAGAAGCAATTCATTTAAACCCCCAAACTCTATATTTTCAAACCCCATTACCCTGAACTCTTTCATACAATTAGCAGGGAGATGAATAAACATTCCATATGAAGTTTAAGCCCACAGCAGTTATCGTTAGTACAAAACAAAACTCATGACAGATTTCAGCCCTATATTAGACTATTGAATACATGTACATAATGTCAGTCTAGGTCGAACCTGGTAACACTGTATATAATTTTTCTCAGGTCAGCGTACACACAGACAATATGTCTGAAACCAGTGTAACTTCTGAGTCTGACTATTACAATGACTTGGAAGACGATATTTCTAACTTCTGAGTCTGACTATTACAATGACTTGGAAGACGATATTTCTTGACTGGAATACGATGATGATTCCTCAGTTTCTTACCTAACAGAAATGTATGACCCCTTATATATTACCTGTCGACACTATACCTGACCAAACAGGCCAGGCAGTCAAACAAAACACATAAACTGAAAATGACACCAGCAGGGTTTCATAGATGTCCTTTCATGTTTCCGCAAACAGGATTAAATTTGGACACAACATATCAAGTCATGCTGTTTCTGAGATAAGTGGTATTTAAATTTAAAATATCCCTGATGGAATCAACACTTTGTAAGTCTACAAGCTACATGATTGAATGTCATTAGTTACATCTTTCCTACCGTTTGTATATAATGTTAAATATGCATTTATAAAAATTCTAATTAAAAATACACAGGAAAAGTCCATAGCTCAGTAGGCTACGGGCAATATTAAGGATGTCCCAGATCATCAGGATTTAAATGTTCAAAGTATGTTCACAATCATAAATAAAATCTTAATTTGTAACTTTATACAACTGATTATTTTTCAGCTGTACTAAACATTTGGCCTGCAGTCAGTTTGTATTCGTCCCACCGTACCCCTCCCCACCCATCCCCAACCCCCATTGCGGCTTGCCCAACCCCCAATATAGTTACAAAAGTATCAATTCAAAGATTTACTTATACAATTTACTGTATCTGCACAACTTTTACATAAATACTTTGGGATTTTTTTTTTCTATAAAAATGTTTTTATTAAGTAAGATCCAATAAAATATAATGTAAATTAATTAACATAAAATTAATCTTCCCTTCAATATCTATATCATTCATCTGTGTCTCAAAATCTCCAAAATGGAAAAAAAATAATAATCTGTATTTAACAGAAATATGAAATGTAATTATACAACTTCTGTGTCGAATTCCATTACCATAAATATTTAACCAGTTCCAACTTTAAAAATAAATAAAGGAACCATCAATCAGATTGTTGAACTTTTATCTTTTACATTATGTATGACATTCAAACAACATATGACAATAAGAGGAATTGTCATATATATCATCTATATGCAACTAATAATATCAGTCACCTTTCTTAACAGATATGAATGGTATTATTTTCTATTTCTAGAAAATCCATCAATTCTGTTGTTACAATTTTAATTTATTTATAATTGATGACAATAATTGACATTATATATGTTATTTTGATAACTTTGTACTCAATTTCTGCTGATGACATATGGACTGATGCCTGGTAATACTTAACCAGTGTGTTGAGTACAGAGAGAGGCGATACACATACACACCTGTACAGACAGGTGAGAAACAGACAGGTAAAACTTCTGTCAGTAAGTTGAAAGTAAAGTTGGTTATCTTAAAGTAGTCACTATTATTTTAAACCATTTTAGCCAGAACTTACCATGAATGGGATTATTTGGTACTAAAGTTGAAGAGCCTATCCTTTTGTGTATAAATTCTCGCTGAACTTTGTGACAGCGGTGTTCCTCCGTAATGTCCCCCAAAACATTCAGCGACCACAATAATATGCACGCCAGACACTGAATCGGGTTAAATCTAGCCATTTTAGATACGAAGTAAACCTCCTTGTGTTAAATTCTCCGACTGAAATGAAATGACAGCACGTTTTCACATAGTTTTATCCCATGAATAACACAGCGAGTTTCCGTCTATACAACTTCTTCCGACCACTTCGGTATATTACCTGAGTGTGTGCCTACACAGTGAATGAGTAATAGACCCCACCAGCCGAACTCGTATGAGAAAACTGATTTGATTGGCTAACGGCAACCATCGAGTATGGAGACCCATCGGGAGCAGTTTGTCTATTAGACGTGTTGCAATTATTAAGAATTGGGTCAGACTTAAAAATAACTTTTTACGCTTGATGTAAATAAAACAGAACAGACACAAAAAAAGTCTTCGTGGTGAAATAGTGCCGACTTTTTGATTACAACTTCTATTACGACAGGTGAAATAAAAATAGTTAGCAACACAATTAACTGTAGTAGAACGAGCATGGAGTTGTTTGATTAATTAAAAACATCACAATTGAATATTTAATTCAAAATAATTTAACTGATTGCAATAAATACGATAATTGATTTGTCATGTAGGTAATTTACATGTCAATTGTTTCTATCCGATCGCATGTCAAAATTAGCATATGTACATTTAATTAATTTAATCAATGGGTCGAAATTTGTTTCAAACCTAATACATGTCAATGTCGGAACGATTACAATGTATTCCAGTAACGACACAGTAATCGTGATCACGTGTATATACGAGCTTGGATTTTAAACATGCGCTAATTAATTTTGCTTATTAATATGATAGAGAGATTAGTCAATATCAATGATCAATGTGCTCGTTATGCATGTAGCACATGTAAGCTGATACATACACAGTTACATTAATTAATCGCTATTACAAAATCTTTAAAGCTTCGATTCATTAAACCATCATTAGACGCTTTAAATAAACAGCTTGAACTCCGGCACACAATACGACTTTACTTGAAGAAGAAAAAAAACCCGTTTATAAAACTCTTTGATTAATACGTGTGTAATTATTGTTAGCGTCGTATGTTTTATTGATATTGTTCATTCTGTTAAAGAGTTATTTTTTTCTCGTGTCCAAGAATTAATTATCCCTTTTGTAGTTATATACTTTGCCGAGAATTTAAAAAACTAGCGGTTTAATGATTTTCTTATTGTATGAAGGATATCGATTGAAAATTGATATAATTACTCAGAGAAATAATAATTCCTGTTTAATATACTTGTATACATTTTAAATTGTTCTCGTCATATACCTGTGGATAAAGCGTCAGTGATAGTAACCCATGGAGTATGGAGGATGTGTATGTATGTCATAAAGAAGATAAATTTCAAAGTTAAAATTGAAAGCAAATCATTGTCAGCATTATCAAGGCCATTCTAATCTATCAGAATGTATTAGACTACCTGTCAGTCCCACTTACGACATTGTCAGACAAGTATATCTATGCCTGTTTCAGCTTATTGAGGCTTACAAATCTTCGCTGTTGTTGTTTTTGTTCTGTCTCTAAGAATGTTTTAAAAATTGTATAACACAGAAAAACATTAAACATGATAAGCGGATCAGTTAGGCTTTGACTGATGGCAAGGCATAGGTGTTTTAATCCCAATATATTTATCTAATTAATTATTATACCGGTTCCGACAGTAGCCTCCCAGCTCACTAATCTCGTGTCATAATGCTAAGTAGGTAGGTTTAGTATATAGGGGCGTATCTGTGTAATTGGATTAATGATGTAATTCTAATTTACCGGATCTGAATTCGAGCTAAATCTGTCACCGTAATGTTTATTATATTATGGAAATAAATGCTCGTATTGGCATCTACATCTGTGATTCGTGTAGCAAAATAAAATATACATGTGTCGAGTCGATGTACTTTTAGGGTTCCTTGCTGTAGCCTCTCTGAAATCTTCGTTTGGATGTTACGGACATTTCTAACCACGATATCTCTCGGGATTCGAAGTCTAGACGATTTTATTTCATGTTAGTTCAACACTATTCACAGAAATAACACAGAATAAGGTTTCTGTGGATAGATCGGAAGTTTTGTGGTCGAGAACGAAGAAGAACTTCAGAAGAATAAGAGAAGATGTCGTCCTTTATTCCAATAGTATTAATGTATGTTCCATACACCCATTATAATTAGAAACTACGGTATACACTCCAAGAATTTAGAGATAGTTGCTTAAATGATATCCATCCAGCTAAACCTATCCTTCCATTTCATGCAATTCCCGTTCTTCATTACTTCGCCAGCCAGATCTGACCCCGACTCATGACGGAACAATTTTTATCACAATTTTATTTTTTGTTTGTGTATATCGTTTTTGTCAAGGACACGGAACAAAAAAATATCAACATATATTACAGTAGCACTGGTGTCAATCCATTTAATTTAGACATGCCAAACATGGAAGGCTGCCAATACTGAAAATTCCCCGGCCATTTTAGTAGATGTGACTACATAATTAGCCAAACGATATAATTACCTGACGAGGAAACTTACGTATTTACTCAGATCTATTTTGAGGTAGAATTTAGAACGTTTACGTTTGACACTGGGGTTTTTTCACAACAAGATTACAGTGTTTCGGGCTTCAAATGACATCAGAATTGTCGGAACATCTCTCATCACACTGGGTTAACCTTGAGCAAATCTTTAAGACGAAAAATGATGTCGTTATATCATTAATTAGGGCCGGGGTATTTTTCTAGGACCAAGTTCAGAGCAACAAATCGCACTTTTGAAAAACTCGATCCAGCTCTCAAGAAACTTTCTTAAACGGATCAATTTTTTTTCTTGATTTGACAATTTCGCCGTTTTTTGTTTGTGCTTGTTTTTTAAAGTGAACAGTCGGCAAGGATGGCTAAGTAGTAAAAATGGTGTGAATGTATCCAGTATAATTTCTTATGAATGGAAAAATAAAATATCTCGTCAAAATCTGTCTGCGTACGAAGAAATTGATTTAAAGTTTGTGAATTCTAAACGTCCTCCCGTCACTATGTACGTGTTACATTTGACAATGCTTTCAACTTTTCTTTCTTTAATGGTCAGAACTTGGAAACTAAGCAGAACTTGACCGTCGTTTTAATATGTGAGAACTTTTGGATGGCCAATGAACGCATTTAGACTGGTTTTTACTATTCACTTTAATTGTTAGAGTAATAGGGTATTCTTTTTTTCGGTTTCCCCCATAAAACATGTACTGAATTACAAAAATAAATAACTAAATTAATAATGTTTGAAGTCATGTTTAGGAGATGTTCCTCAGTGAAACTTGTAAATCGAAGTACCAGTCATTTGTACTTTTTGTTATTGACATGTTCCTTATTGTCTTGATAAAACTCCTGAAATAATCATACTACACAATGACAGGATACGCGTAATAAAGTGGTATACATATATACCAAGTACATCAGATCTAAGTTTAACTGGCGGTCGGAAAGGCCAACACACAGGAATGTCTTTTGTGTCGAGTCGTGACACTTTCGTCAGAGCCTATTTAAAGTATCTAACCACTGCTGACCTCAATAACCTCTACTGATCAGACTTTTAAATCGTGCTTCTATGAATGAAATCCCACCAGCGGACAGACAGCCAATGAAAACCGATGTTACAAAATCTCCATATATAGACATACGTAAAATCTAAATATTAAGCCATTCTTGAAATACCGTGCACAAAGGGAGATAAATCCAACCAACCGCTGACAAGTAAAATCCGAGAGTTGCCGATGGCTTTAAACCATTTTAAGTTGTGATCCCGAAGGTAGACTATCTCTATATTGGATATTTTCTCGCCCACCATTTTGGAAACTCTACAATAAAAGCTAGATATAATTAGTTCAAAGAAAAATCGAGACTGTAAGTAAATTCTTTAACGCAAATCCCAAAAACGAAGGAAAATTCTCTTACTCTGTTTTGCAGGTAGCATATCATAAAAGGCGACATATTTATAACTTTTATTTTATTTTCTTCCTAAACTACCTTGGTTCTTATCAACGTCTCCCTTGACGCCATCCTATTTTTCGTCTTATGATGTGCTCGTCCCTGTGAGGAAGGTTCTGGGTCCGAATAATGGCTGGTGACATGTCTTTGACATCGAAACCAATCGGCCACCGCGACCTGATGTGACCGAGTGGTTAGTTTTAGTTTGATATATTATATTGCCGAAAGAAACTACAAAAGGGTAGGACACAAGTTATTTCAACTTATAAAGTGACTGGTCTAAGGAAAATCGTAGTTACTAACGGACAATTGTCCAATACGCATCGTTGCAATGGAAACATCATATTTCAGCGTAGAACAAGTCAAGGCCATGCACGTAATCTAGCTGGTTCTCCTTGTCGTGACAGGTAGATGAACTGACTTGACACTGCATTCGTTTAATTCATGTATCGAACGAAATTGAAGTGAACGCAGTCAAATGATTTTATTTTATCTTCCAATTACCGACTTTCTGTAACATGATAGTTGAGAATTGGGAACATTAAGTCAGTAATGACCACCCACACATATCGAACCTTCTGTTAATAGCCTTTCGCCGATATCTACGTATCCAATGACTCCCGTGATTGATTGACTGATGTCGCAGTACCGATACAGACACAGTGTGAATCACGTGTAGTAAAAGCTAATCCAAGGCCGCTCCTGCTAGACATATGGATTTATCAATTAGAACATTGAGTTATCTATAGTGTTAATCCTTACAAATCAAAGATTTCCTTCTTAAAAATATTATATGAACATATTGCAATGAATATGAATCAAAAGGGTATGGTTATCATATAATTTATATAACATAAAATTACTTCCAAACGACAGCACTTAGTGAATGCCTCCTCCATTTATGTACAATAAAACATGTTTATAACAGGCTTATATTCATGGTAAAGTGTAGCAATTATCATTCCCCGTCAATGTTCCTATTATCGTATAGTATACGATATTTGCAATATGTGTATAACGCACTATGTTTATTACGAAGTGATTTTTTTGGTCCCGAGATGTTCGTTTAACTGTGTTTTACTTAAATTACACAATGTTAGAAAGCATGTGGGATATGCTGCATTTGAAGATTTGGACAAGTTTTGCGATGATAGACTAGATGATAACAAAATGTTTTAGAAAAATATTTGGTAATTGTGATTACGTTTTTCATATAACAATGCACCATCATTTCATCCCCATATCAGTAGCTTGAAACTTACCCATCATATATTTCAAATTACCAAGGAAAATATTTGCATTCAACGACACGATTTTTTAGGGATAAAGGGAAATAACTCCTACAACAATATGGGAGGAAATTTAAAGTTCAATAATACGTATGCAATTTATAATTCAGGAAAATGGATGAAAAACTTAGATCCATGTACACCCGACATTGTTAGTTGTTCATAATCATGTGGGGGGGGGGGGTGGGGGGGAAACCAAGAAGACAAAGAAGGTCTTTCAGGTAGGGTCAGTGCTCACTCTGCGGTTAGCAGACCACAATACTCAGAGGAGCTCGGAAAAGAGAGATAACTCTAACAGACTTATATTTTTATCACCCCAGGTGGTTGTAAAGGACAGTTATATCTGTTTAAAATGTCTATCAACATTTGATTGTTGCATAGTTTTCTTGTCTTTTTAGAAAAGGGACACGCGGTGATCTAGTGCTTTAATGTCCCAATAATTACCATATGACCTCCATTTCTGGGTCGCGATTTCGAAAAATCATGTGGAAGTAATGTGTATGATTTTTTCTCCGGGTAATTCACCTGTCTTCCACTAATAAATCGATCATGAATGGTTCGTTGAATGGTTCTTTGGTTGGTTCTTTGAATGGTTCTTTGAATGGTTCTTTAGTTAGTTCTTTGAATGGTTCATTGAATAGTTCTTTGAATGGTTCTTTGAATGGTTCTTTGAATGGTTCTTTGAATGGTTCTTTGAATGGTTCTTTGAATGGTTCTTTGAATGGTTCTTTGAATTGTTCTTTGAATGGTTCATATTGAATGGTTCTTTGAATGGTTCTTTGAATGGTTCTTTGAATGGTTTCTTTGAATTGGTTCTTTGAAGTGGTTCTTTGAATGGTTCTTTTGAATAGTTCTTTAAATGTTTCTTTGAATGGTTCTTTGAATGGTTTCTTTGAATGGTTCTTTAAATGGTTCTTTTGAATGGTTCTTTGGTTGGTTCTTTGAATTGGTTCTTTGAATGGTTCTTTGAATAGTTCTTTAGTTGGGTCTTTGAATGGTTCTTTGAATGGTTCTTTGAATGGTTCTTTAAATTAGGGTTCTTTGAATGGTTCTTTGAATGGTTTCTTTGAATGGTTCTTTGAATGGTTCTTTGGTTGGTTGTTGGTTATTTTGAATGGTTCTTTGAATGATTCTTTGAATGGTTCTTTGAATGGTTCTTTGAATGGTTCTTTAATATGTTTTTAATGGTTCTTTGAATGGTTCTTGAATTGTTTCTTCGAATAGTTCATTTTGTGGTTCTTTGAATGGTTCTTTGAATGGTTCTTTGAATGGGTTCTTTGAATGGTTCTTTGATTGGTTCTTTGAATGGTTCTTTGAATAGTTCTTTGAATGGTTCTTTGAATAGGTTTTGAATGGTTCTTTGATATGGTTCTTTGAATGGTTCTTTGAATGTTCTTTGAATGGTTCTTTGAAATGGTTCTTTGAATGGTTCTTTGAATGGTTCTTTGAATGGTTCTTTTGAATGGTTCTTTGAATGGTTCTTTGAATGGTTCTTTAAATGGTTCTTTGAATGGTTCTTTGAATGAGTTCTTTGATTGGTTCTTTGAATGGTTCTTTGGTATGTTCTTTGAATGGTTCTTTGAATGGTTCTTTGAATGGTTCTTTGAATGGTTCTTTAAATGGTTTCTTTGAATGGTTCTTTGAATTGTTTTCTTTGAATGGTTCTTTGAATGGTTCTTTGAATGGTTCTTTGAATTGGTTCTTTGAAATGGTTCTTTGCTTGAATGGTTCTCTTTGAATTGGTTCTTTGAATGGTTCTTTGAATGGTTCTTTGAATGTTCTTTGAATGGTTCATTGAATGGTTCTTTGAATGGTTCTTTGAATGGTTCTTTGAATGGTTCTTTGAAATGGTTCTTTGAATGGTTCTTGATTAAATGGTTCTTTGAATGGTTCTTGGAATGGTTCTTTGAATGGTTCTTTGAATGGTTCTTTGAATGGTTCTTTAAATGGTTCTTTGAATGGTTCTTTGAATGGTTCTTTGAATGGTTCTTTGAATGGTTCTTTGAATGGTTCTTTGAATGGTTCTTTGAATGGTTCTTTGAATGGTTCTTTGAATGGTTCTTTATTAATGGTTCTTGAATAGGTTCTTTGAATTGTTCTTTGAATGGTTCTTTGAATGGTTTTTTGAATGGTTTTCTTTGAATGGTTCTTTGAATGGTTCTTTGAATGGTTCTGTTATGGTTCTTTGAATGGTTCTTTGAATGGTTCTTTGAATGGTTCTTTGAATGTTCTTTGAATGGTTCTTTAAATTGTTCTTTGAATGGTTCTTTGAATGGTTCTTTGAATGGTTCTTTGAATGGTTCTTTGAATGGTTCTTTTGAATGGTTCTTTGAATGGTTCTTTGAATGGTTCTTTAAATGGTTCTTTGAATGGTTCTTTGAATGGTTCTTTGAATGGTTCTTTGAATGGTTCTTTAAATGGTTTTTCTTTGAGATGGTTCTTGATGTTCTTTGAATGGTTCTTTGAATTAGTTTTTTGAATGGTTCTTTGAATGGTTCTTTGAATGGTTCTTTGAATGGTTCTTTGAATGGTTCTTTGAATGGTTCTTTGAATGGTTCTTTGAATGGTTCTTTGAATGGTTCTTTGAATGGTTCTTTGAATGGTTCTTTGAATGGTTCTTTGAAATGGTTCTTTGAATGGTTCTTTGAATGGTTCTTTGAATGGTTCTTTGAATGGTTCTTTGAATGGTTCTTTGAATGGTTCTTTGAATGGTTCTTTTGGTTTCTTTGAATGGTTGGTTCTTTGAATGGTTCTTTGAATGGTTCTTTAGAATGGTTCTTTGAATGGTTCTTTGAATGTTTCTTTGAATGGTTCTTTGAATGGTTCTTTGAATGGTTCTTTGAATGGTTCTTTAAATGGTTCTTTGAATGGTTCTTTGAATGGTTCTTTAAATGGTTCTTTGAAATGGTTCTTTGAATGGTTCTTTGAATGGTTCTTTGAATGGTTCTTTGAATGGTTCTTTGAATGGTTCTTTGAATAGGTTTTTGAATGGTTCTTTGAATGGTTCTTTGATTGGTTCTTTGAAATGGTTCTTTGAATGGTTCTTTGAATGGTTCTTTGAATGGTTCTTTGAATGGTTCTTTGAATGGTTCTTTGAATGGTTCTTTGAATGGTTCTTTGAATGGTTTTTGAATGGTTCTTTGAATGGTTCTTTGAATGGTTCTTTGAATGGTTCTTTAATGGTTCTTTTTGAATGGTTCTTTGAATGGTTCTTTGAATGGTTCTTTGAATTGGTTCTTTGAATGGTTCTTTGAATGGTTCTTTGAATGGTTCTTTGAATGGTTCTTTGAATGGTTCTTGAATGGTTCTTTGAATGGTTCTTTGAATGGTTCTTTGAATGGTTCTTTGAATGGTTCTTTTGAATGGTTTTTTGAATGGTTCTTTGAATGGTTCTTTGAATGGTTCTTTGAATGGTTTCTTTGAATGGTTTTTGAATGGTTCTTTGAAATGGTTCTTTGAATGGTTCTTTAATGGTTCTTTGAATGGTTCTTTGAATGGTTTCTTTGAATGGTTCTTTGAATGGTTCTTTGAATGGTTCTTGAATGGTTCTTTGAATGGTTCTTTGAATGGTTCTTTGAATGGTTCTTTGAATGGTTCTTTGAATGGTTCTTTGAATTGGTTCTTTGAATGGTTCTTTGAATGGTTCTTTTGAATGGTTCTTTGAATGGTTCTTTAAATGGTTCTTTGAATGGTTTTTTTGAATGGTTCTTTGAATGGTTCTTTGAATGGTTCTTTGAATGGTTCTTTGAATGGTTCTTTGAATGGTTCTTTGAATGGTTCTTTGAATGGTTCTTTGAATGGTTCTTTGAATGGTTCTTTGAATGGTTCTTTGAATGGTTCTTTAGTTGGTTCTTTGAATGGTTCTTTGAATGGTTCTTTAATGGTTCTTTAATGGTTCTTTGAATGGTTCTTTGAATGGTTCTTTGAATGGTTCTTTGAATGGTTCTTTGAATGGTTCTTTGAATGGTTCTTTGAATGGTTCTTTGAATGGTTCTTTGAATGGTTCTTTGAATGGTTCTTTGAATGGTTCTTTGAATGGTTCTTTGAATGGTTCTTTGAATGGTTCTTTGAATGGTTTCTTTGAATGGTTCTTTGAAATGGTTCTTTGAATGGTTCTTTGAATGGTTCTTTGAATGGTTCTTTGAATTGGTTCTTTGAATGGTTCTTTGGTTGGTTCTTTGAATGGTTCTTTGAATGGTTCTTTGAATGGTTCTTTGAAATGGTTCTTTGAATGGTTCTTTAAATGGTTCTTTGAATGGTTCTTTGAATGGTTCTTTGAATTTGTTTGGATTTGTTCTTTGAATGGTTCTTTGAATGGTTTTAATGGTTCTTTGAATGGTTCTTTGAATGTTCTTTTGAATGGTTCTTTGAATGGTTCTTTGAATGGTTCTTTTGAATGGTTCTTTGATTGGTTCTTTGAATGGTTTTTTGAATGGTTCTTTGAATGGTTCTTTGAATGGTTCTTTGAATGGTTCTTTGAATGGTTTCTTTGAATGGTTCTTTGAATGGTTCTTTGAATGGTTCTTTGAATGGTTCTTTAAATGGTTCTTTGAATGGTTCTTTGAATGGTTTCTTTAAATGGTTCTTTGAATGGTTCTTTGAATGGTTCTTTGAATTGGTTCTTTGAATGGTTCTTTTGAATGGTTCTTTGAATGGTTCTTTGAATGGTTCTTTTAATGTTCTCTTGAATGGTTCTTTGAATGGTTTTTTGAATGGTTCTTTGAATGGTTCTTTGAATGGTTCTTTGAATGGTTCTTTGAATGGTTCTTTGAATGGTTCTTTGAATGGTTCTTTGAATGGTTCTTTGAATGGTTCTTTAAATGGTTCTTTGAATGGTTTTGGTTCTTTGAATGGTTCTTTGAATGGTTCTTTGAATGGTTCTTTGAATGGTTCTTTGAATGGTTCTTTGAATGGTTCTTTGAATGGTTCTTTGAATGGTTCTTTGAAATGGTTCTTTGAATGGTTCTTTGAATGGTTCTTTGAATGGTTCTTTGAATGGTTCTTTGAATGGTTCTTTAAATGGTTCTTTGAATGGTTCTTTGAATGGTTCTTTGAATGGTTCTTTAAATGGTTCTTTGAATGGTTCTTTGAATGGTTCTTTGAATGGTTCTTTGAATGGTTCTTTGAATGGTTCTTTGAATGGTTCTTTGAATGGTTCTTTGAATGGTTCTTTGAATGGTTCTTTGAATTGGTTTCTTTGAATTTATGGTTCTTTGAATGGTTCTTTGAATGGTTCTTTGAATGGTTCTTTGAATGGTTCTTTGAATGGTTCTTTGAATGGTTCTTTGAATGGTTCTTTGAATGGTTCTTTGAATGGTTCTTTGAATGGTTCTTTGAAATGGTTCTTTGAATGGTTCTTTGAATGGTTCTTTGAATGGTTCTTTGAATGGTTCTTTGAATGGTTCTTTGAATGGTTCTTTGAATGGTTCTTTGAATGGTTCTTTGAATGGTTCTTTGAATGGTTCTTTGAATGGTTCTTTGAATGGTTCTTTGAATGGTTCTTTGAATGGTTCTTTGAATGGTTTTTTGAATGGTTCTTTGAATGGTCTTTGAATTTTCTTTTGAATGGTTTCTTTGAATGGTTCTTTGAATGGTTCTTTTTGGTTCTTTGAATGGTTCTTTGAATGGTTTCTTTGAAATGGTTCTTTGAATGGTTCTTTGAATGGTTCTTTGAATGGTTCTTTAAATGGTTCTTTGAATGGTTCTTTGAATGGTTCTTTGAATGGTTCTTTGAATGGTTCTTTGAATGGTTCTTTGAATGGTTCTTTGAATGGTTCTTTGAATGGTTCTTTGAATGGTTTCTTTGAATGGTTCTTTGAATGGTTCTTTGAATGGTTCTTTGAATGGTTCTTTGAATGGTTCTTTGAATGGTTCTTTGAATGGTTCTTTGAATGGTTCTTTGAATGGTTCTTTGAATGGTTCTTTGAAATGGTTTCTTTGAATGGTTCTTTGAATGGTTCTTTGAATGGTTCTTTGAATGGTTCTTTGAATGGTTCTTTGAATGGTTCTTTGAATGGTTTTTGAATGGTTCTTTGAATGGTTCTTTGAAATGGTTCTTTGAATGGTTCTTTGAATGTTCTTTGAATGGTTCTTTGAATGGTTCATTGAATTGGTTCTTTGAATGGTTCTTTGAATGGTTCTTTGAATGGTTCTTTGAATGGTTCTTTGAATGGTTCTTTGAAATGGTTTCTTTGAATGGTTCTTTGAATGGTTCTTTGAATGGTTCTTTGAATGGTTCTTTGAATGGTTCTTGAATGGTTCTTTGAATGGTTCTTTGAATGGTTCTTTGAATGGTTCTTTGATGGTTCTTTGAATGGTTCTTTGAATGGTTCTTTGAATGGTTCTTTGAATGGTTCTTTGAATGTTCTTTGAATGGTTCTTTGAATGGTTCTTTGAATGGTTCTTTGAATGGTTCTTTGAATGGTTCTTTAAATGGTTCTTTGAATGTTGTTCTTTGAATGGTTTCTTTGAATGGTTCTTTGAATGGTTCTTTGAATGGTTCTTTGAATGGTTCTTTGAATGGTTCTTTGAATGGTTCTTTGAATGGTTCTTTGAATGGTTCTTTGAATTGGTTCTTTGAATGGTTCTTTGAATGGTTCTTTGAATGGTTCTTTGAATGGTTCTTTGAATGGTTCTTTGAATGGTTCTTTGAATGGTTCTTTGATGTTTTTGTTTCTTTGAATGGTTCTTTGAATGGTTCTTTGAATGTTCTTTGAATTGGTTCTTTGAATGGTTCTTTGAATGGTTTCTTTAAATGGTTCTTTGAATGGTTCTTTGAATGTTCTTTGAATGGTTCTTGAATGGTTCTTTGAATGGTTCTTTGAATGGTTCTTTGAATGGTTCTTTGAATGGTTCTTTGAATGGTTCTTTGAATGGTTCTTTGAATGGTTCTCTTTGAATGGTTCTTTGAATGGTTCTTTGAATGGTTCTTTGAATGGTTCTTTGAATGGTTCTTTGAATGGTTCTTTGAATGGTTCTTTGAATGGTTCTTTGAATGGTTCTTTGAATGGTTCTTTGAATGGTTTGAATGGTTCTTTGAATGGTTCTTTGAATGGTTCTTTGAATGGTTCTTTGAATGGTTCTTTGATGGTTCTTTGAATGGTTCTTTGAATGGTTCTTTGAATGGTTCTTTGAATGTTCTTTATAGTTCTTTGTCTGGTTTCTTTGAATGGTTCTTTGAATGGTTCTTTGAATGGTTCTTTGAATGTTTCTTTAATGGTTCTTTGAATGGTTCTTTGAATGGTTCTTTGAATGGTTCTTTGAATGGTTCTTTGAATGGTTCTTTTGAATGGTTCTTTGGTAGATTCTTTGAATGGTTCTTTGAATGGTTCTTTGAATGGTTCTTTGAATGGTTCTTTGAATGGTTCTTTGAATGGTTCTTTGAATGGTTCTTTGAATGGTTCTTTGAATGGTTTTTTGAATGGTTCTTTGAATGGTTTCTTTGAATGGTTCTTTGAATGGTTCTTTGAATGGTTCTTTGAATGGTGTACTTCTTGTGTTGGTTCTTTGAATGGTTCTTTGAATGGTTCTTCGAATGGTTCTATGAATGGTTTCTTTAAATGGTTCTTTTGAATGGTTCTTTGAATGGTTCTTTGAATGGTTCTTTGAATGGTTCTTTGGAATAGTTCTTTGAATGGTTCTTTGAATGGTTCTTTGAATGGTTCTTTGAATGTTCTTTGATGGTTCTTTGAATGGTTCTTTGAATGGTTCTTTGATTATATTCTTTGAATGGTTCTTTGAATGGTTCTTTGAATGGTTCTTTGAATGGTTCTTTGAATGGTTCTTTGAATGGTTCTTTGAATGGTTCTTTGAATGGTTCTTTGAATGGTTCTTTAGTGGTTCTTTGTTTTAATGGTTCTTTAATGGTTCTTTGAATGGTTCTTTGAATGGTTCTTTGAATGGTTCTTTAAATGTTCTTTGAATGGTTCTTTGAATGGTTCTTTGAATGGTTTCTTTGAATGGTTCTTTGAATGGTTCTTTGAATGGTTCTTTGAATGGTTCTTTGAATGGTTCTTTGAATGGTTCTTTTGAATGGTTCTTTGAATGGTTCTTTGAATGTTCTTTGGTTCTTTAATATGGTTCTTTGAATGGTTCTTTGAATTCTTGGTGGTCTTTTGAATGGTTCTTTGAATGGTTCTTTGAATGGTTCTTTAATGGTTCTTTGAATGGTTCTTTGAATGGTTCTTTGAATGGTTCTTTGAATGGTTCTTTGAATGGTTCTTTGAAATGGTTCTTTGAATGGTTCTTTGAATGGTTCTTTGAATGGTTCTTTGAATGGTTCTTTGAATGGTTCTTTGAATGGTTCTTTGAATGGTTCTTTGAATGGTTCTTTGAATGGTTCTTTGAATGGTTTCTTTGAATGGTTCTTTGAATGGTTCTTTGTTGAATGGTTCTTTGAATGGTTCTTTTGAATTGGTTCTTTGAATGGTTCTTTGAATGGTTCTTTGAATGGTTCTTTGAATGGTTCTTTGAATGGTTCTTTGAATTATTCTTGAATGGTTCTTTGAATGGTTCTTTGAATGGTTCTTTGAATGGTTCTTTGAATGGTTCTTTGAATGGTTCTTTATGTTTTTGAATGGTTCTTTGAATGGTTCTTTGAATGGTTCTTTGAATGGTTCTTTGAATGGTTCTTTGAATGGTTCTTTGAATGGTTTTTTGAATGGTTCATTGAATGGTTCTTTAAATGGTTCTTTGAATGGTTCTTCTTTAAATGGTTCTTTGAATGGTTCTTTGAATGGTTCTTTGGTAGATTATTTTGATGGTTCTTTGAATGGTTCTTTGAATGGTTCTTTGAATGGTTCTTTGAATGGTTCTTTGAATGGTTCTTTGAATGGTTCATTTGAATGGTTCTTTGAATGGTTCTTTGAATGGTTCTTTGAATGGTTCTTTGAATGGTTCTTTGAATGGTTCTTTGAATGGTTCTTTGAATGGTTCTTTGAATGGTTCTTTGAATGGTTCTTTGAATGGTTCTTTGAATGGTTCTTTGAATGGTTCTTTGAATGGTTCTTTGAATGGTTCTTTGAATGGTTCTTTGAATGGTTCTTTGAATGGTTCTTTGAATGGTTCTTTGAATGGTTCTTTGAATGGTTCTTTTAAATGGTTCTTTGAATGGTTCTTTGAATGGTTCTTTGAATGGTTCTTTGATGGTTCTTTGAATGGTTCTTTGAATGGTTCTTTGAATGGTTCTTTGAATGGTTCTTTGAATGGTTCTTTGTTTTTATTTTGAATGGTTCTTTGAATGGTTCTTTGAATGGTTCTTTAAATGGTTCTTTGAATGGTTCTTTGAATGGTTCTTTGAATGGTTCTTTAAATGGTTCTTTGAATGGTTCTTTAATGGTTCATTGGTTCTTTAATGGTTTTGTGTGTTCTTTGAATGGTTCTTTGAATGGTTTTTGAATGTTCTTTGAATGGTTCTTTGAATGGTTCTTTGAATGGTTTTTGAATGTTTTTATTTTTGAATGGTTCTTTGAATGGTTCTTTGAATGGTTCTTTGAATGGTTCTTTGAATGGTTCTTTGAATGGTTCTTTAATGGTTCTTTGAATGGTTCTTTGAATGGTTCTTTGAATGGTTCTTTAAATGGTTCTTTGAATGGTTCTTTGAATGGTTCTTTAAATGGTTCTTTGTGGTTCTTTGAATGGTTCTTTAAATGGTTCTTTGAATGGTTCTTTGAATGGTTCTTTAATGGTTCTTTGAATGGTTCTTTGAATGGTTCTTTGAATGGTTCTTTGAATGGTTCTTTTGAATGGTTCTTTGAATGGTTCTTTGAATGGTTCTTTGAATGGTTCTTTAAATGGTTCTTTAAATGGTTCTTTGAATGGTTCTTTGAATGGTTCTTTGAATGGTTCTTTGAATGGTTCTTTGAATGGTTTTTGAATGTTCTTTGAATGGTTCTTTGAATGGTTCTTTGAATGGTTCTTTTGAATGGTTCTTTGAATGGTCTTTAATTCTTTGAATGGTTCTTTGAATGGTTCTTTGAATGGTTCTTTGAATGGTTCTTTAAATGGTTCTTTGAATGGTTCTTTGAATGGTTCTTTGAATGGTTCTTTGAATGGTTCTTTGAATGGTTCTTTGAATGGTTCTTTGAATGGTTCTTTGAATGGTTCTTTGAATGGTTCTTTGAAATGGTTCTTTGAAATGGTTCTTTGAATGGTTCTTTGAAATGGTTCTTTGAATGGTTCTTTGAATGGTTCTTTGAATGGTTCTTTGAATGGTTCTTTGAATGGTTCTTTGAATGGTTCTTTGATGTTCTTGAATGGTTCTTTGAATGGTTCTTTGAATGGTTCTTTGAATGGTTCTTTAATGGTTCTTTGAATGGTTCTTTGAATGGTTCTTTGAATGGTTCTTTGAATGGTTCTTTAATGGTTTCTTTGAATGGTTCTTTGAATGGTTCTTTGAATGGTTCTTTGAATGGTTCTTTGAATGGTTCTTTGAATGGTTCTTTGAATGGTTCTTTGAATGGTTCTTTGAATGGTTCTTTGAATGGTTCTTTGAATGGTTCTTTGAATGGTTCTTTGAATGGTTCTTTGATGGTTCTTTGAATGGTTCTTTGAATGGTTCTTTGAATGGTTCTTTGAATGGTTCTTTGAATGTTCTTTAGATGGTTCTTTGAATGATTCTTTATTTGGTTCTTTGAATGGTTCTTTGGTTGGTTCAGTGTGGTTCTTTGATTGGTTCTTTGAATGGTTCTTTAAATGGTTCTTTGAATGGTTCTTTGGTTGGTTCTTTGAATTGTTCTTCAAATGGTTCTTTGGTTGGTTCTTTGAAAAGTTCTTTGAATGGTCCTTTGAAATTGTTCTTTAGTTTGTTCTTTGATTGGTTCTTTGATTGGTCTTTGATTATATCTTTGATGGTTCTTTAGTCGTTTCTTTAGTTGGTTGTTTGATAGGTACTTTGATTGTTTCTTAGTTGCTTCTTTCGTTGTTTCTTTGGTTGGTTCTTGAATGTTTTTGGTTGGCTCTTTGCTTTTTTGTCGTTTTTTCTTCTTTTGTTTTGATCATTTTTCGTTTGTTTCTTAATTCGCTAGTACAATATATGGTTATTGTTTTTTTTTCTGCTTTTCTTTTCATTTTTTATTCTATTGCTTCTTACATTCATGTGCTAGTTTCATGTTCTGGTAATATTCCGTTTGGTATTTCTGACTGTTGTTATCGGTTTATTTTACCCATGCTATCGTTTTAACTCACATACCATAAACATACCCTTGTACTGGTGTAAGTATGGCTGTATGTTTTTGTTGGTATAAGTGGCCTACTCGGGTGTACTTGTAAGTGTTGCAGATTACTGATCTACTGTGACGAAGTCGTGTAAATGACCTTATTCGGCTTGTCAACATGCTTGTTTGTGGCGAGGGGAACACAGATCTGTATGTGATATACCCAGTATAGACCCCTCACCAACACACCGTTCTTGTGACAAAATCTCCCTATCGGCGAAATCTGATCCCAGGTCGGGTCTAAAGGAAGCGCAGAACGTGAATGGTGTCGCGAGGTCAATCCGTGCGGGTCGGCTGGACTCGTCCACCCGTGCATATCTTGTATCCCCATCACAAACCCCGTCTTACACGGGATAACACTCATTCCGCAAGCTATTCACAAATCATCATGGTTTGTTTAATATTTTAGGTAAATATTTTCCTTTATGTCGTAATTTGAATTCCAATGTATGTGACTTAGACGATGAAGCTTTAGTTCAACCTGTACAGTTACACTGCAGAATGACGCATAATTCTTTCACGTGCAGTAAAATAAATCCAAACATACAAAAATAGACTGTCCGTTCCAATTATGTCACTCGTGGCCTTCGTGCGGAAATGGTCGTCACTTTACAATGTCACGATGTTGTAATGGCAGTAGACTAGTTGTGATTGGTATCAGTATTAGCATTCCAATATATCGGAGTTAATTCCCTTCGTTTCATTCCGTCAGTACTGACGGAGTGAAACGAAGGGAAGTAACTCTGACAGATTCGAATGCAGTTTAGGCGAAATTGTGAAACAATGCATTGATACTATCCCCTGTAATAACTAACAAAAAAATATCTATCTGTACAGAACAAGATGTTTTCATAAAACCTTAAATATACACACATTAGCAAATAATATTAAAAAAATATCATAATATTCAAAGACGCATATCAAATGGTCAAAATGATTTTTCGAAAGCAAAATTTAAAAAGAGTTGGAGTAAGTGGAAACCTTTTATATAATTTGATATATGAACTCTTTTAAATTATGAAAGAAATTAAGAACCAAAGATAATTATTTTAAATCCTGACAACTAATTACTTATACAACAAACTCTACCATTAGATAAAAAATACATATATTCCACATCTCGACTCTATCCTCCTATTTACTGTCTAACCGATCTTCTCCACCTGTTCTAAATGTCATGTATGTCTGAACGAATGTGGGTGTATGGAAACCTTTGAATATATATAATAATTTAAGTAAACTCTTTGTTATATGTGTGAGTTTGGGGGGCTAAAATTTAAAAACGCCTTACAAAATATATATATATATTTACATAAGTATGAATTACAAGATGATGCGCAGTATTCTATACATATATGACAAACAACGAGACAAAACAGGGGGATAGAAAATGAGTTGGGATCATATTTCATAGATTAATCATTTTACATTTGCAATATACTTGTATAACAGTAATTTCGGAGTATGTACAAAAATAGAAGACATTTAATTCACTTTTTGTCTGTTTTCTACTGGGATTTCTAGGTTTACGCTTTGATTTCGCTAATAATATTTTTTTAGAATTACTGCGTGCAGTCATACCATTTTTCTCTCCATCGTATGTAGGTTTGTAGAACTTGCGATTAAAAGATACAAATGTGTTACTATATGGCACAATTTTTTACCATAACGTCTCGCACATTTCAACACCTCTCGCGTTTTGTTTATAATATGGCTGATTTCATAGTGCGAAGGAATGTCAGTCAGCTTGGGACTACTCCGACCGCATTTCTAGAAGATTGGTAAACAAAATTACCCATTGACTTACTAGTGAATCGTAGAGTGTTAGCTCATCCAACCCCGACGGTATCAAGTGTATCGTGGTTTATGATGATGCAGTGCTTAGTGATCTCGGTGATAGACTCCCACCGTTAACGAAGTGGTGACAGCACCAAGTTGTTGCGGACTAACTGGCTTGCTCCATGTTAATGTTCCCTCCGAATGTTACGAGTTGAACATAAACATGTTTATGTATTGCGATGGCAGTTATAAACTTCTCCTCGTTTTTAGAACGTGACATAAATTAGGTGTTTCGCCTACAGTTAACATCGTATCAATACGCTTGTTACGAGACGCTTCCTCCTCCGGAACTCCGCCCGAATTTCCAGAGTCTGACGGGAACGTAAGATTTAGAAGTTACGACTCAGAATTTGTTTTTCGTTGGGGGCGGGGGTTAGATTTTTGAAACAGAGATGAGCAGGGCACAGAAAAATGGGTGTTGCTAGTCCGCTAAACCTGTCTATATCATTAGGCTTTTTTTAAATTTATTTTTGGCAAATATATATAAGGCAAAAAAAATATATAAATAAATACCTAATAACATCTAGGCATGTTTAGCGCACTAAACATGCGTGTACCATTTTTGAGTTATCTCCCCTTCCATACATTTGCGGGGGTCAAGTGCCACTTCGTGTGGCCATTTTTGTGATTCTGAAACATTATGTTCGTGATTAATTATTTGTATCATCTAATTGATTAATTTATTACACAGTCGCATGACCTGATCTGTAACCAAAACAATACTGATATAATTATGTCGTTGTGAGTCGTTCAGTCCTACACCTGCGTGCATATTGTCAACGTCGTCAAGTTTCTAAATCAAAGCACACATGTTAAGGTTCGTATTTCCTTTGAAGGTTTAGAAAATATATAAATTATATTCCATTACCACGCATTTGGAATAATTATTAGCCCTTTTAACATAACATACCTGCATGATATAACTAGTTCGAATATTGCCCATATTTCAATAACAAGCTCGCCATTTCTTTGTATTGATTCTGGACGAATTTTGCGAGGAAGCCAAACGTGAGAACAACGTGTAAATGATGGCAACTATACAACAAGGCAATCGGGTCTCACCCGAAACCCAGTGAATTATACAGCAAGATTGTGCTAATTTTGATAAACAAATGCATGTACAAAACATATATCGTGGAATGGAAATCAAAACACTTAATGGTTGGTCTATTGTCTTGACCTAAAACAGTATTTTATATGATAATTTGAATAAAATGCTTTCAACTATGGTAGGTAATTAATAGGTAAAGTTTATATTTCGAGACAAATTGTGTGTCTATATACTTGTGAACAACAAGCACAAATAGATAAATACATAGATGAATTGGTAAATGAAATAAATAAACAAATATATTTAATTATGCAATCAAATAAAATAAACACATAAATATGCATGTGCGCTTATTAATTAGTTTTTTTTTTAAAGTTAGTATTAATTTAAAAAGAAAATCAATTAATTTATTATCATAGAATATACGCGTGAAAAGCGCAGATTTTTATATTTAAATATATCTATCGAAACATCAAAGGAAGCTGCTTTTTTAGGCTAAAACATGAAACTAATTTGCCAATTAAATAAGGATCTCTGCATTACGGAATTCATATGCTATTCCTTTCACCGCCCTGTATGAAATCTTTTGGAGAGAGCTTTTACAGAGCTGAAATGAAAATTGCAAGAATAAACCATGACACAGTTAAAAGACATAAGATCAAAAATTGCATTAAGGTTTATATGTAGGCAATTATCTGAATGACAGATACACTGAGTGCGAATCAATGAACCGAAACAGTTCGACTTCATTCAGACGCTTCTACGGACGGGGAGTTAAAAGGAACAGCCAATGTAAACAGATCTAGCCCCTCGCAGGCTTTAGGCGAGAGCTCTGCAATACGTTCTAAGGACAATCCCTCGACACTGGTAAACGTATTCATTGAACACGTGAACAGGGAACATGGCGTTTACTTTTCGATCGTAGACAACCGAATGGATTTATGATTATTTTGTGAGTTCCAAATCTACACCTATGGTGTGATCAAAGAATAACCCGGAATATTTGTACGTAAACAGCGGTCGGACATTGAAGTAGCAAGAAAATGGCCGCCACAAAATTAACTCAGTGCTTGTGTATGTTGTTCGTTGTTTTTGTTGGGTGTCACGGTTTAAACCTGGCCTGTATTGAAGTGAAGCGAGCTTACATTGCTCAGGGAGGCAACGAACACGATGTTCCAATTCAAGCGATATCTGGTAAGTTGATTTTGAATTTCAGGAAGTCTGAATTTCATCAAAGAAAAAAGTTTTTCTACCAAAATCTCTGATGCTATTATCGGCACACGTCTGAATACTCTACAGACGCTGTTCGCCATGTAAGCAGCACTTCAAACGGAGGATACACTTGTTTTAACAGCCAGTGGAATTTGTGTTATAAAATTACAGATAGGCTTAGTATTTTAGTTTTGTTGACCTTGTGTATTAGACACCAAAGTGTTGTGTACAATACACAAGAGATGGAAAAATTACCATGAGATTGGGTCTAAAAATAAACCAAGCATCTGGACCCATAAGAAATGTCTTTGTTGTTCCTACAAATTTGGTCTACACAAAACACTTGAATGTGGTATACGAAATAATTTATGGAACATTTCAAAAATATAATATTAATTGGTTAATTGATGTAACTCTTTTAAATTGATGTTCTGATCAGTTCTTATCAATTCATCATATATTTTTTAATGGAAAGTAAAATAAGATTATATTTTATTAAAATGGTAAGAACAGATACTTCTCTCTTTCCTGTCAGAAAAACGGAAATTAATGGCCTGTCAAGTGTCAAGATCCGAAATATTAATGTGTTTGGTACATGTCAATATCTTGATAACTTTTGCGATATTTTGTGAAATTTTCTTCCTCATGAAAATTCTTCCTTGTATCTCAATTATGGAATTGTTGATTGTTGGTAAGATAGATGCTGACCATTTCTTCATACATTTTGGGAAAAAAACTTTCAGGAAAAATTTCTTGCCATTTTAAACTTTAAAGTATAAGTGAGTACCTATGAAAGCACTGAATATTTCAACGGGTTCATTTCA
Organism: Argopecten irradians; assembly: GCF_041381155.1. Taxonomy (NCBI): domain Eukaryota; kingdom Metazoa; phylum Mollusca; class Bivalvia; order Pectinida; family Pectinidae; genus Argopecten; species Argopecten irradians. The sequence continues at coordinate 8,802,933 of NC_091147.1, read as the reverse complement.
ACTCACTTCTTTATATTTTTAAACCTTTTAAGTAGTCATAGTTCATCAGAGAGTAAAATTTGAACAATAGTGTTTTAAGAAGCTTGGTTAATCATTCTTTTATTAACTGTTACCTAATTAAGTAAATTCAGGAAAGTGTCAAATAGTTGTGGTCAAGTTCATTTAGTTTAGATTTTGTGTAGACCTACCTGTTAATTGCGTAAGGTTGAGTAATACTGACACCTGTCAGGTAAAAAATAGCCCTACCACTCACAAGGGGAGAAGGTGAAAATTGTTTACTTAAGGACACACTTCTATGGCCGGGAATTAGTTTCACTTGTCATAACTTTTGTGAAAGTAATTTAAACTAGTAAAAAAATAATACAACATATTATTGATTAGCTGAAGACCAGGAAGAACACTTGTGGTTGACTATGTAGAATTTATTTCTGAACTTTCATTAAATTCAAGTGACGTTTTAAGGGTTATAGTTTCCCTTGTCTGCTCTGTACAATAACATTTACGTTGGAGATGTTTTTTGTGTGTTGCAGTATCTAATTTTGAATGGATGATCACGCTGTGCAATCGAGCATTTTTTTTTATTCCAATGTATAAAAATGACACATGAATATCATGTTAATTTTTATTATTGATATATGAGGTAACCTTTCAGTGAAAGTTGGGTTTACAATTAATTAGGCGAAGATTTAAAGGTGGGTTGAGGTCTAAACATGAAAAACTCTTGCTAATTTAGAATTCTACGTTAAAATAGTGTATTTCACATTAAACACACTAATCTTATAAGGCTAATGAATAATTCAGGCAATTTATCGCAGCTGTCTTAACAAACAGAGCAATGGCTTAAAATGACAATGTCAACTGTAACTTATACACACACCTGACTGAGTAATGGAGAAAAAATTACGAAATAAGATGTAAAATATATACTCAGTGTAACATTGGGTCCAGAAATACATAATCAGTTGTAAATTTTATACACAGCCAATCTCAGAAACAATACAAACTGTTTTGGTGAAAATGTATAGTAAACCTCTTGGGAGGTTATGTCTGTGTGTTTGGCTGGATATTCCACTAGATTTGGTTCGCACAAAAACCTCTTAAAGGCCAATTAATCCTGATACATACCTGATATACCCGGGAATTACCTAACCATGACTTGCTCACATGTAATTTGAATATTTTTGAAACACTCCTTCTAACGATGGGTTTCCTCGTGGTCCAGTGGATTTGTTACTGTGATGTGTTTTGCACATTATGTGGTTGAGTTATTTTGGAAGGAAACGGTCTGGGATGTCTTTCACTGCACCCATTATTATGTATAATATTACCTTACATATTACGCAAAGGAACAATATCATACCCCTCTTTATTTTGAATATTAATGTTATTAACAGTTATTTAGATATAGCTAGTGGACCTTCAATGATCTGGATGGCGATATATAACTTTGAATCCTGGACGGAAATGTAAAGGAACAACTTTGATTCAGCAGTCGTAAAATTTGCAATGCTGACAGTTTTGGGATAGGGATGATAGTGTTCCGATTACAGAGGCCTGTTGTCCAATGTTTTTGTTAATCCTATAATGATAATTAATCCTCAGCAGATTTAATTTATTCCCTGGGGCCTCAATTGATCCCCGTCCCCTCTGATCCTATCCTCCCAATATAATTATTTTCATATCACTTCACATGTAACACATCCCACTATGTCAGCCTCCTGAATCTGATCCAACCCTTCTATATATGACACACTGAATGTATCCTCCAACTTTCACTGCCCTTCCTGTAAGGTAAGACCCCTTCCTGTACGCCCCCCCCCCACCCCCTCCCCCAATCTTCTGGCAACCTCATCTGACTTATACACACACATGATAGGTAATTTCTACAAAATAACCCAAATCACAGCCCAGACCCTCCCTGCTGCATGGTGAGTGTACACTGGGTCATTCCTTTGTTACACTGACTGCTGCACACATACACACTCGCACACATGCTTCACCCTGCTACATCAGCACATGTATAAGTCCATGTTAGACTCCCCCTCCCCACATCCCCCACCTACTGTGTAAGTATGGTGTCTGGTCTCTGTCGAAACTATCCCTAAACATAGCTTATCCTCATAGCTAAGAAAGGTTATATAATAATTCTAACCAGTGTAATCCAATTTAGATTCTTATATAAAGCAGCTTTTACAGACCCCCACGCCCCACGTGGTCAAATAGGTATGTACCACATGGGGTGGGAGTGGGTCCAATAGAGGAATCAGGGGGTGGGTGGGGTGGTACTGTGTTATGATTAGAAATCACTTATAACTACATATTTTCTTTGTAATATAGTGATATTGTACTGTACACAAAATATTTTCTTTGTCCTAAATTGCCCAGATTTACAAATATAGTGATTGTGAATGTCTGTGTGTTCAGTGATTAATTTGTTATTTTGGAGGGTTATATTTATTTACCTGTGATTCCAGGTAATTAACAAAGATTAAAGCTTGATTTCTATCTTAGTTGGTCATTCACCTGTCTGATTTACCTGTATAGTCCTCTGGTGTTGTTGGGGGGGGGGAGTGTTGATGATCTAGATCTGTGCTTGTCAGATTACACTTATATATAATAATAAATCAATCGTCAGACCCAATGATTGGTATACCAGAACCAAAGGTAAACTGTATATTACTGGTAATTAGGGTTTGACACGGCTATTGGAGTCTGGGAAATTTCAGTTTCTGCAATCAAATACAGGTAACAAGATTGTGACATATTGGCTATTGGAGTGAGGAAAGGTGAGAATGTTGGGGAGGCATGTATAGAGTATGTTATATGACCTCTGAACAATTTGGGGAGGGGGATGTTATATATTGGATAATAACCATATAACCAGCCATTCACTAATTTCAGTGGGACACCATATCTCTGTAAAACAATATTTACCAGACATATCTAACACCACAGGTGTTGAGATGGTTGTTTTTACCTGTTGTGCACAGGTAAACCGAATACACAATTTGTATTTCTCCACACCATGTTGGTGGTATAAGAACATCTGACCCCAGGGACATACAAATGGTGGCTATAAATTATCCCACTAGAGTGCCCCACTAAATACAAAATCCCAGTCGTACTATAAATTATTTTGAAATGTCAGATATAAAAAACAGACTATGTGTGTGATGTGTAGTGTAAATGTACACGACCTATAGTCTATTAATCTTAGGACCTTTGACTTCTTTAAAAAACAAACACTTCAAATTTTCTTTCTTTAAAACTTGAAACTAGTGTGAAATACACTATATAACACTAAATCACCCGCCTACAATATATAGGGCTACAGCTTTGATTTCTTTAAAATATTAGGGCAAAATATTTTGTCAAAGAGGAATAAAAATTCTTCTATTCAAATTAAGTAAATAATCGCCAGATTCTTTAACGATGACATGGTGGAGCTTTTATTTTAATCCTGGACAGGATGTTATCAAAAAGGATTAGTTTCCACTGGTCAGGTATATATGGGGACACCCACTACAAACAAGGCTCTTTAGTCCTGGCCCCAGTGTGTACGTAGGGCATACGTAGGTGTTTATTTAACGCTATTGATTGAAGTCGTCTATAAGATAACTTCAGCCATATTTGTGATGAAATATGTGTCGGTTTCCTCACGTCTATATTTATTCTGAGAATTTTGTGACACTGCTGTTTTGGAATGTACAGAAGCTTAAAGCTGTGACATATATCACGCAAATATTTCTTTGCTCTGCTGAATTAAATGTTGGGCTGTCTTGTTTATTGTTAGAAAATACTATTACTGTGAATGTTGAACAGTTTGTATTGACATTGTCTAATTTAACAGTGTAGGCAGTGGAAAAAGTAAAACCTGGACATGCACATGCAGTGTTCAAATTTTGATGTATTGCTTTTAAAATTTAAATCTTCACTTATAAAGAAGTTTTCTATATGTGAAAAAGATATGTTTTCGAGAAGCTAGACTCTGTTGTGTTAAATTGATCATTTTCAAACTTATATTAAAGTAACACCACTTCAATCATTAATGATTGAACTCGATGAAATGGTTGACTTGGTATCAATTAAGTCTGATTTATATCTGCAAATATTTCTGATTTGTATACAAATTTATACCTTAAAACTGCTGACCTAGCGGCCTCATTTGATAATCTGGGATCGGGTTAATACTTTTGTGATATTTCATTGATCAGCACAAACATATCTGTTGAGTTTTCAATAGAGGACACTTTTGGTGTAAAGATCAGTGAATCTGCTGATCCAAAGCTATATGTATTCATTAAATGTTCACCACCCTCGGAGGTCAGATCTGTGAACAATATACAGAGGTCAGGGTACAGACAAGACAAAACCAGAGTTGGGTTGTCGAGGTAGAGCCGCGGCTGATCCATCTTAATTCACAAGGAGATGAGTCAGTAATAATTAGAAGAACTTCGACAGGACAAATTGATCATGTTGGACTGTACAAAGCCCTAATGGCAACGATATAACGCAGGTGTCAATCATATATATATAACTGGTTCAGACTTGTCCTAGCCAAAAAAAAAAAAAAAACGTGGATGGATTAGGGTGAAAATGTTTCTACTGTTGTGTTTTTGTTTGACTATTTATGTCTGGTTTAAATAGTCCTTGGTAAGTCTGCTTGATGAATATGTCGGATTGTTTTTTAAATTTTTTGTTGTTGACATATATATCAAATAAAGAGATCAAATTTAAGGTGAAGGGCCTTAGTCATTGACCTCCTTGCTTTATAAAAGGGAACTATGGTCTTGGTACGAAAAAGTGAAATTTGACAGGTGCTTTTGAGAAACCTTTCAAGGGTGGGACTGTTTACTGGAAGAAATTCCGACTGAAATTAAAAGTTTCAAGCAGAAGCTTTAGGGCTCTGGCCCCGCCAACTATGGTCTAAATTTGGTACGAAAAATTTAAGGTGAAGGGCCTTAGTCATTGTGGTCTTGGTAATTTGACAGGTGCTTTTGAGAAACCTTTCAAGGGTGGGACTGTTTACTGGAAGAAATTCCGACTGAAATTAAAAGTTTCAAGCAGATTGAATTGGCGAAATTCAGCATTTCACTGTGAGCACCTGCAGTAAAATGGTTTTGTTGAAACTTTGGTGTAGGATTTCAATTTCTGTATTTCTCAGAATGTTTGATACACAAATTAAATTAGAAAAAAATACGTAAATTTGAATACATTTTTTATAAAAGACAAAGAGAAATTTCTTGAAAATGAAAATGCACATAGATTTGGAGCTTAAGGTATATATATACGTCTTTTAAAAATTTACAAGAATTATTCTTATAAAGAATGTAATTAATAAATTTTCTGATTTAGAAGGATGGACCAATAGGAGGTTGTTTACAGCAGAAAATGTGGTTTTGAAAGGAGTAAACTAAAAAAAAAGTGGGCATTTTGACAAAAATAAAAAGATTGTTTCAGTTTCGACAGAGGGAAGTTATATATTTTCTAAAGAAAGAAATGATGTCTTGAGCTATATAATGCATGTGTTTGTGTTGCTCATGGATATGTGTAATGTCGGTAATTTAGGTTGTTGGTCGTTTTTAGTTAAATTTAAGACACATGTTCACAAACTTCCTGTGGCTGCGAGATCATTCCCAGACACATATTATAAGATGAAAATGACTTGAATTGGGAATTAGCTCCATGAATATAATGTGTTGGCTAGTAACACCATGGCCTTGCTTCTCGTTTTAAAGCTGACGTTTCCGAAATTACACATTCCTTTGTGTTGTAAACAGTATGACTCCTAAGGTCGAGAGATTCGACACAATCGAGGAATAGGAGTACCCTGAACAAACAGATGTATCACCGACCGGGGTGCCTCGCTACCCAGACATGTGTGCCTTACAAGTGGACGCAGAATGATTGGAATGTTGTGGACATTCAAATTAATTACACATCTTGAGTAAAAGTGTTTACAAACCCGTTAAAGGGAGCTGAATATCGTATTGTTTGTGGGTTTTTGTTCGGCTTTGTGACAATCAATTATGTTGAGCAGATGGATAAAGTATGATAATAAATATTTAATAGAAAAAATGACAGTTGGACAATTTATTTTACAAACTTTTAAGTTAATTGGTTTTATGGTGGAGGCCTTTGAACTTTACTGTGACGAAATACCAAATACCGTTACCTTGTACAGGAGGACTAAAAGTGATTTTATGATAAATTGAAATTTAATTTGAAATGTGGAACGTGTGCATTTTGTGGCAGTGGTGAGATATTAGGACGCCTATGTTTTGTTAGGTGGTACGTTTTGTGGGTAATTTAGCGTGAATCATGATGTCACAATTTTCAATGGTCATATCCATACTATAAATGTCACATGTGGTTGTTTATGGCATTTCGAATGATCATCATTTATCAGATTTTCTGGTTCAGACAGCAAAGGTCGCTGGGAATATTATCCTCCGTTTTCTTGTAACAATGTTTTTGTATACTTTTATGTAATGGCATCGAGCTTAGAAGTTTTACCATTGAACATTATTAAATCATTACTAATGGAAGTTATTTGCTGTTTGAGTTGTAAAGCTATTGGAGTTTGGCAATGTTTCAAATAAAATTCTATGATAGTTCAAACTTTTGAATTGGTCCTAATTAAATATAATAAAATCAAAATTTTGCAATATTTGTAGTCATAAGACTCTATCTTTAGTGTACTTCAGATCTATGGAAAAAAGGGAAAAAGAATTATCTATCAAAGGTTGTTTTGTTCGAAAGCATATAGTTACAATGACAAAAATAGTCTTTATATATATCACATTTTCTTCCATTGAGAAAATTCACTTTTTTGGTAATTCTTAAAAAACAGCTGAATTAGGGTTTTATATACATGACCTTCAATTGTGGGGCTGATTTATACATTTGTCTGGTCCACATGGTGATAAAAGGTATAATTCTGTCCAGAATAATGTAGTGGGAAAATGCTAATTGTTTAAGTACAGGTAAAGAGTAATTCCGACATGTGACATAGTACCGCCAGTCTTTGATGTTTCTCGCCTGTCACATTACACCTCAGGTAGATAATCTACCATCACCTGTTAAGGGCTGTTTGTCTTGGGGTTAAGGTTGGGTTTTGTCTCCGATCCTTAATGCATTACATCAACTGGTGACAAGACAATTTGCAGTTGGACTTTAGATGGCCAGAGGGTTTATGATTGTCCAAATTGACCTGTCAATTAGGATGACATACAGCATTATGGCCTGTTGACTTATAGTGGACACCAGTCAGTATATCTAACATTAAAAGAGCTGGAGGTTTAATTTTGTCCAGAGGTAGATGATTGGGTCAATATTGACCAAGCTCATTGTGATGGTCAGTAGCCTATAAAACTGGCCACTGACCATTAGACTACACACCTGGTAGAGACCAGCAGGTGCTTTGTTTAATTTGATGTAAATGGTATCACCTCCAGTGATAATGATATAGGGTAGCTCTGTGAGGAAATTTACTCAGATTCTAGCATTGATGAAATACTGCTGAATTAGGGATGAGGTCAGAAGTTTTTGGGATAAAACTTTATTGTCAGTGTATATGATTCATACGTATACCCACCCCCAACCCCCACATCCCTTTCCCAGAAAGTACTGTACCGTTTATGCTGTAGGGCATTACCATTTCCTTCCACAATTAAACAGTACAGAGATAAACAAGATTTAATTGCCACAACAGCTGGAGTAGCAGGTGCCCTAACTCATCTACAAATATGGAAATTAAGTCAGTTTCTCATTTATGCAAATTAGCGTGTTTTGTAGAACATTGACTAGAAAATCTGTATAAAACAACAGTATATACTTTGTGTTTAAAAAAATACTGCAGGGACAGATTTATGCCAAAAATACAAACCAAATGTTCTATTTAAAACTTAGTTACAGAAGTAATAATAATCACATGTAAAATATTGCCATAAGGCCTAGATCAATATCATGCACACAGCAAAGCAAAAGTAATGCTGATCATGAGATCAAGGATCAAAACGAATAAGCTAGCTAGTGCAAGTCAATCCTAAACCTTGCAATTGATCTTCGATTCATTGCGTGACATACGAAAGCAATAATGCAGGTTCAACACAGATGCTAGCTCTTCTACAAACCAAACACTCAATTCCTGTGATCCTGTATTCAATATAGCTTTAAAAGTGCAGTATAAATAAAAAAAATATTTTTAAAAACTTACTGAAAAGTCTTTTTTAAAGTTGTGCTAGGAATCTTACAATCTTATTCAACATTAACACTGAAAAAATATTATATTATAGTAATATCAAGTCATCTTTCAAAAATCTATTCACTTTGAAGTACATTTTTGTGTGTATTACAGTATTAGAACTAACTTTATAGGGATACGCATATAAACATTATCTCTTGTGATTGTATATGATTTGAACTATAAATTTCCCTCCTGAATTGCCTAACTAGGGAATTGCATTATCACAGTTATGTTGGCAAGCTCAGTAATGGGAAATTTAGAACGAATGCTTTCAAAGAATTCAAAAATGATTTTACTTGTGTTATGGACCACCCACTAGTGAGGATTCCTTCTTCATAAAGACCAACAAGTCTGTCTAAACACCTTCAAAGGAAGTGCAGCATAAATTAATTCTGTTTTCTTTTTATGTTGTGAATAAAATTATAGTGAAATGTGTCGGATAATGCATCGGTTTAGATCTAGATCTTTTTGAGAAAAAATGCAAAAAAGGATACTTTAAGATCTGTTAGTGTTTGTATTTAAATAATTACCGTATTCCATTCTTTAAAGGAACTTTTAATTCCAGTTCTCTCACTTGTTGTCATTCAAATGGAAAAAAAAGAGGGAGAATATTTCTATGAAGTCACTGCAAAATGGCAAAGTAATTAGCAGCATGTTTTTGAAAATAAAATTGATGAATATCTACATATAATACCAAGATTCTAGAAAGTACAATTCTGTCATTGCAATTAAAAACTGAACACGCATATATTCAGAATGAACTACCAGGTATATGTTGGCATTATACACCTCCCCCACCCCTCCAAAAAAAAAAAAAAAAAAAATAAAAAAAAAAATCCCGACCGACCTACCCTGTTTTTTCCAGTCATGTAACCTGAAACATGCATATATTTTTTTTGGCCTTATGGTGATTATGCTGATTCATCATTGTGATTTGTAACCTGCTCAGGATTGTTTTTACCCTAAAATTTGACTTCCAGCATCAACATAGTACAGTTACAGTACCTACTGTATTCGACCCATTAAACGCCCAGGGCATTTAAAGAATAAAAAAAAAATGAAGAGGTCCTTAATAAGACAAAATTATTGCAAACCTTTACAGATTTGGTCTTTATATATGTCCAGGCAATTGAAATTGAGGCCTCAAAATGTAGAGGGCAGATAATTGTGTCGAATATGGTATCGTATATAGCTGGATGACATAACAAAACATATTCTATTAATTAAGGATGCATTACTGACATGAACTAAATTACACTACTAAACATTTGTCACTTTTAATCCAAAGGTGAAAATGCAAAAACACCTTGCTTTAGACACAACATACAACATCCTTAGGTACATATATACACATAGACGTCAAACATTTATGACTGCAAGGTTAAAAGGTTAAATTTTTCATTGGCCATTTCATGCACTAAACATACATTAGAAGCCCTTTTAAATAGTAAATTACTTCCTACCTAAAAATGTTAGAGTGAACTAATGTATAAATCGGAGTAATATATTGCCATTAGCAATTAACCCCAAGGTTAGTGATGAGGTCAAGGTTCAAATGTTTTTCCTGGGAGGTTAAAATACAATGTCAGTTTGAGAGAGCTATAGAATTACTGGTAGGTTAACGTAGGGTACTGTGATTTCCTTGTCTAATTGTTTGGGAATGTGTAGCTATCTAATTAAAATATCTTGTGTTCTCGAATGAAATTACACGTGAATAAATAGGGCTGCAGAATGAACTTGACAGTTCCATTAGGAATTTTTAATAACATTTTATATTTTGTTACAAGTACATGTAGTTGTCAAAAGTGTTGTTTACGTTAATTTATAGTTATGTGACTTAAATAAAAAAAAAAGAAAGTGGAGAAGTATACAGGCACCAGTTTAACTAACATGATTTGTAAATATGATCCTAGAGTTTGTATTATAGTTAGTTGATAGGAGCAACACCAAGGGTGAGGTATGGGTAACCGTATTATTGATAGGAGCAACACCAAGGGTGAGGTATGGGTAACCGTATTATTGATAGGAGCAACACCAAGGGTGAGGTATGGGTAACTGTATTATTGATAGGAGCTACACCAAGGGTGAGGTATGGGTAACCGTATTATTGATAGGAGCTACACCAAGGGTGAGGTATGGGTAACTGTATTATTGTTAGGAGCTACACCAAGGGTGAGGTATGGGTAACTGTATTATTGATAGGAGCAACACCAAGGGTGAGGTATGGGTAACTGTATTATTGATAGGAGCTACACCAAGGGTGAGGTATGGGTAACTGTATTATTGATAGGAGCTACACCAAGGGTGAGGTATGGGTAACTGTATTATTGATAGGAGCAACACCAAGGGTGAGGTATGGGTAACTGTATTATTGATAGGAGCAACACCAAGGGTGAGGTATGGGTAACTGTATTATTGATAGGAGCAACACCAAGGGTGAGGTATGGGTAACTGTATTATTGATAGGAGCAACACCAAGGGTGAGGTATGGGTAACTGTATTATTGATAGGAGGTATGGGTAACTGTATTATTGATAGGAGCAACACCAAGGGTGAGGTATGGGTAACTGTATTATTGATAGGAGCAACACCAAGGGTGAGGTATGGGTAACTGTATTATTGTTAGGAGCTACACCATGGGTAACTGTATTATTGTGAGGGGTGAGGTATGGGTAACTGTATTATTGATAGGAGCTACACCAAGGGTGAGGTATGGGTAACTGTATTATTGATAGGAGCTACACCAAGGGTGAGGTATGGGTAACTGTATTATTGATAGGAGCAACACCAAGGGTGAGGTATGGGTAACTGTATTATTGTTAGGAGCTACACCAAGGGTGAGGTATGGGTAACTGTATTATTGATAGGAGCAACACCAAGGGTGAGGTATGGGTAACTGTATTATTGATAGGAGCAACACCAAGGGTGAGGTATGGGTAACTGTATTATTGATAGGAGCTACACCAAGGGTGAGGTATGGGTAACTGTATTATTGATAGGAGCTACACCAAGGGTGAGGTATGGGTAACTGTATTATTGATAGGAGCAACACCAAGGGTGAGGTATGGGTAACTGTATTATTGATAGGAGCTACACCAAGGGTGAGGTATGGGTAACTGTATTATTGATAGGAGCTACACCAAGGGTGAGGTATGGGTAACTGTATTATTGATAGGAGCAACACCAAGGGTGAGGTATGGGTAACTGTATTATTGATAGGAGCTACACCAAGGGTGAGGTATGGGTAACTGTATTATTGATAGGAGCAACACCAAGGGTGAGGTATGGGTAACTGTATTATTGATAGGAGCTACACCAAGGATGAGGTATGGGTAACTGTATTATTGATAGGAGCTACACCAAGGGTGAGGTATGGGTAACTGTATTATTGATAGGAGCTACACCAAGGGTGAGGTATGGGTAACTGTATTATTGATAGGAGCTACACCAAGGGTGAGGTATGGGTAACTGTATTATTGATAGGAGCTACACCAAGGGTGAGGTATGGGTAACTGTATTATTGATAGGAGCAACACCAAGGGTGAGGTATGGGTAACTGTATTATTGATAGGAGCTACACCAAGGGTGAGGTATGGGTAACTGTATTATTGATAGGAGCAACACCAAGGGTGAGGTATGGGTAACTGTATTATTGATAGGAGCTACACCAAGGGTGAGGTATGGGTAACTGTATTATTGATAAGGAGCAACACCAAGGGTGAGGTATGGGTAACTGTATTATTGATAGGAGCAACACCAAGGGTGAGGTATGGGTAACTGTATTATTTAGATAGGAGCAACACCAAGGGTGAGGTATGGGTAACTGTATTATTGATAGGAGCTACACCAAGGGTGAGGTATGGGTAACTGTATTATTGATAGGAGCAACACCAAGGGTGAGGTATGGGTAACTGTATTATTGATAGGAGCAACACCAAGGGTGAGGTATGGGTAACTGTATTATTGATAGGAGCAACACCAAGGGTGAGGTATGGGTAACTGTATTATTGATAGGAGCAACACCAAGGGTGAGGTATGGGTAACTGTATTATTGATAGGAGCAACACCAAGGGTGAGGTATGGGTAACTGTATTATTGATAGGAGCTACACCAAGGGTGAGGTATGGGTAACTGTATTATTGATAGGAGCTACACCAAGGGTGAGGTATGGGTAACTGTATTATTGATAGGAGCAACACCAAGGGTGAGGTATGGGTAACTGTATTATTGATAGGAGCTACACCAAGGGTGAGGTATGGGTAACTGTATTATTGATAGGAGCTACACCAAGGGTGAGGTATGGGTAACTGTATTATTGATAGGAGCTACACCAAGGGTGAGGTATGGGTAACTGTATTATTGATAGGAGCAACACCAAGGGTGAGGTATGGGTAACTGTATTTATAGATCTCACCCACGATAATACATGTTAATATGTTACCATTAGTCATACGAGTCTATATTGATAGGAGCAACACCAAGGGTGAGGTATGGGTAACTGTATTTATAGATCTCACCCACGATAATACATGCTGTTAATATGTTACCATTAGTCATACGAGTCTATATTGATAGGAGCTACACCAAGGGTGAGGTATGGTAACTGTATTATTGATAGGAGCTACACCAAGGGTGAGGTATGGGTAACTGTATTATTGATAGGAGCAACACCAAGGGTGAGGTATGGGTAACTGTATTATTGATAGGAGCTACACCAAGGGTGAGGTATGGGTAACTGTATTATTGATAGGAGCAACACCAAGGGTGAGGTATGGGTAACTGTATTATTGATAGGAGCAACACCAAGGGTGAGGTATGGGTAACTGTATTATTGATAGGAGCAACACCAAGGGTGAGGTATGGGTAACTGTATTATTGATAGGAGCAACACCAAGGGTGAGGTATGGGTAACTGTATTATTGATAGGAGCAACACCAAGGGTGAGGTATAGGGTAACTGTATTATTGATAGGAGCAACACCAAGGGTGAGGTATGGGTAACTGTATTATTGATAGGAGCTACACCAAGGGTGAGGTATGGGTAACTGTATTATTGATAGGAGCAACACCAAGGGTGAGGTATGGGTAACTGTATTATTGATAGGAGCAACACCAAGGGTGAGGTATGGGTAACTGTATTATTGATAGGAGCTACACCAAGGGTGAGGTATGGGTAACTGTATTATTGATAGGAGCTACACCAAGGGTGAGGTATGGGTAACTGTATTATTGATAGGAGCTACACCAAGGGTGAGGTATGGGTAACTGTATTATTGATAGGAGCAACACCAAGGGTGAGGTATGGGTAACTGTATTATTGATAGGAGCTACACCAAGGGTGAGGTATGGGTAACTGTATTATTGATTATTGATAGGATAGGAGCAACACCAAGGGTGAGGTATGGGTAACTGTATTATTGATAGGAGCAACACCAAGGGTGAGGTATGGGTAACTGTATTATTGATAGGAGCAACACCAAGGGTGAGGTATGGGTAACTGTATTTATAGATCTCACCCACGATAATACATGCTGTTAATATGTTACCATTAGTCATACGAGTCTATGTCCATGTCCATTATACTGATCGTATCAGACAATGACCGTTCAATTCTACACGTCAGAAAAAGTAAATTCCTCAAATTTTTACCCTGTACCAAGGTAATTGTTTGACTTTGGTTCACCAGGCTTTTGATTGGTCAGTCAGATGACGATTGTACGAGCCCTGTCGGTCAGTTACACTAACAACAGATCATTGTGGTCGGACATAAATTACATCTTATTTAGGGTCGAAGCGCCAGTACGGCCTCCCATTATTGTAGCCAGACATAAATTACATTTCACTTTGGGTCGAAGAGCATGGTTAGGACCCCATAAGTCATAAACGTGTACCTTAGGTTGCCATAAAATATCCGCTTTTACACCTGTCTCTTTGGCCTTCGCTAAATACCTGTGATGGTTCTGAACGTTGGGAGGTCGATTAGGGTCAACTCATAAGTAGTAATCAAATGAAGGAGTAAATGTGTAGGTTTTATACTGCCCAGATGTATGTATAGACGTCTCACTTTACATGTGTGTCGATTATTTGTGTTCGGTTTAAGATCAAAGGTATGCTCAAGTGTTTTAAAGATGAGAGATAAAAGGTTTAAAACAAAAGTTCTTCCCTATAAAAACTTTTAATTTAACACCTGTGTCCTGAATTGATGTCTATTTTTCCAATACACAAAAACAATGTTCTTTTTGTTGGAATATTTGTGTGGATGTGCAAGTTCATGTCAATTGAGTGCTTACTTAAAACAAATATATACATGCCAGTCTAGCTGTATACATTAAAATGTGTGCAGGAAGTTGGTTAAAATTTTTAGTTATTCAAGTGGTCTCCTTATCATATTTGAATATTTATCCTGAAATTTGGTCAGAGCCAAAACATACCGAAGAATCAAATTGCATCTATGACGTGAATATATCATATTTTTTGTAAAATGAGCCCACAGGCTACCTAGAGAATCTCTTTCCATGGAAAGCTTGCTATAGATACACTGGTACACTCGGCGAAAAGGTTTCATTATCAGCAATAACAATGACTTAATTTCCCCAAATAATATCCATATTCCTGAAGTCAATTTGCTGCTCAAACACTTACCTGTGACTCATTGATAGGCATATTACAAACAAAATAAAATTTCATAACAATAGGGAAGAAAACGAAGTTTATTCTGCTGCTAAATGGGGAGAGGGTTCTTATTACAATAGTAAGTTAATTATAGAATCTTGTGGTTTTTACCTGCCGTGGGGTTACAAGGTAGCCAGGTGAACCTGGATGGTATAAAAGTACGATATGACTGATTATCCATACCTGACCACTCCTATTGAATTAGTATTAGATTTTAGCTGAAGTGTAAAAGTCAACGGAAGGGCACACTCTCTGACTCAATGATATCTCCATATAACTAGGCCCTGTCACCCACTACTCACCTGGCCCACAAAGCTAATTCACCAGCTCTATTGAGAAGCCTATGTATATTTATTTATTCGTGTGTCAGGGGGAAATTTATCCAACACCCTTGTCACTTACCCACTATATATTAAGTATATCATGCTGCCACAGCATGGCATAGTTTTCTTCTTGGGAAGAATTTTTCTACATGAAGATAATATTGGTATGGGAAACATTCTCTTATTACTTACTGTAATTAAAGATGTTCTCTGCTTGATATTTGTATTATATTCTGCTTATATAATGAACAAATCTGAAGAAGACTTTGACCCATAACGCAATATCTCAATTGACAAGTCAAACCTTTAATGGACCAAGAAAAAATGGTCGTTATAGCCAGGTGGCCTTTATAATACACAGATCAAATTTGGTTGGTATTGGAGAGCCTGAAAAAGCAGTCTTAAAAAGCAGTTGGTAGGCTTGATTGTACCTGGTAGGCAGTGATTTAACAAGAAACCCAGTAAGAAAAAGTCTTATCGTTTCTAAGGTGTCGTTTTTGTGATGGGGATGCACAATTTCTGCTGCGAGGATTATATCACAGACGGTTTCTAATGCCAAACCTCTGTGTCGGTACAGTGAAGGTACTCCCGATGTAATGTACATGTTATAATCAGACAAATGTGATGGGTGCAATGTAGTACCGGCGCGGAATGCGACACAGAAATGTTACAACTGTACACATTAATGACATCGGTGACGCAACCAGGACACGTTACAGCTCACAAATATTTTATCTCCACTATCTTAATTCCAAAGTACATCTATTAACACGTGAAAAGTATATCCAGCGTTGACTCATTTGTTTGGTATATAAATACCATGAGATTGTGTACGGAATAATTGACTCATTTCTTCATTAGCATTTAGTATACACCATATAAATCAGATTAATTCAGTATAAATTCAAAATGAAGCAAGTTTTTCCAGCTTTAACATAAATTTTGTTAATAGCACTGTGATAATATAAAATTTTATGGAGAATATTACTTCTGGTTTAATATGAAGGATGTATATAAAGTGATGTTACAATGATAAAGTGTGAGATAAAGTTACGACGGCCTTGTGTTATACCTGTGGAATGTGTACTGGCTACTGCACCTGTACAAATATACTAGTGTACATTATAAATACATTAATATTTATCTGAAAATAGCACCAGAAATATCTACAATAAACACATTCATACAGATAACGTTATCGCAACAAATTGTTTAGATGATGTGTTTGATCAAATAAAGTTGTTGACATTGTTTTAAAATCACGTCAACAAGATATCAGAACCACTTAGAAATATTAAAATAGTTATACCAGCACATATATGTGTCCAGATTCAGTGCAAATTACTCAGTTAATGATTTTAGAAATTTCAACTTTGGTATGAGGTTGAGTGCAGCAAGTTATTGAAAAGATGCAATCACAAGCTATCAGAAAACAGTAAATTATGTAGGTCAGCAGTCAGGTTTTCTGTTTTTATGTAAAAATAGAGATTGATTGTCGCAGTGTTATGGCCTTTAGCTCCATATACAAAATAAAAACGCTGTGATATGATATCAGTTTGTGGGGTTATATTGATTGGAGGGCAATCTCCCACATCCGTGGTGTAAATAACACCAGCAGATTTTAGTGTCGTGATTTAAAATGTGGGCTCTAGCAGTGGAAATGTCACAGATGACAGATACTGCCTATGTAAAATCTGTCGGGTCCTATTTTATCAATATTTAACTACATATACATAGGGAGAGAAATATATTGCAGAATGTTTCAAACTTTGTGAAGGTGAATATTTGTGGTGCTTTTAATTAGGAAGAGTATGAGATCGTTACATATAAGTGATAGGTAATTATTTTACTCCTTCACCTCTGAAATTTCATAGTGGACAGTTCTGGTCTTTGATTTCGGTGAATCTAAATGCATCTTTGGGGGTGTGTGAATAAGTTAAATAGCTCTGCTTATAGACACAACAAAGTTGTTGGTGTATATATGAATTAAACAATAAAAATTGTAATATTTTTTATCTACATCTGATAAAGGGATTTTTGTTACATATTCATAAAGAATTTGACATTTGAAGGGACTACATATTTATATCATAGGCAGAGAAAGTTTTGTGAAAAATGTAAAGACATTTGCGTTTTGACAGGAAATATGGCAATAAAAAGTGTAAAAGCTGTAGCTAAAAGCTTTAGAGCCCAGACTGTATATGCACTTGAGGCTTAACTTTCTCTACATATTGCATATTCATAAATTCCATTTTACATACACCACAAGGCTAGTTTGATGTAACATGTTTACAACGGAAACACCTGGTTATCTGCACAGGTACTAATACTGATGGCGGTGATAGGTACACATTTAGTTACGTAACCTACCAATACGATCAAACACAAGATTTCATGTTTCCTGAAGCACCTCTGACATACGTTGATCAGCATTGATAATTTCTCAGAACAGAATTGTTCATTAGATTGTAAATTCTGATGGTTAAATATAGATGGAAGCTAGAGAAGGGGATACATGACTATTGTAAAGGGTCATTACATTTCATTACGCTTGATTTTGTATATTCCTTACATTCTAATTAAATTTATTCAAGTTAGTGGAAAAAAACCCATATTTATCAGACGTAACACGAATATACCACAGTCTCCCAAAACGCACACTACACTCACTACACACCACATGACATGGTAGGCCGTCCTTACATGACAGTGACTGTTAATACGACGGTAGTTAAAAATATCATGAGTAACAACAGTACCCCCATTTACAAATCGTGGATCACTCTTTGATTTTTTTTGGAATCAACAATCTTAAAATAGTATAAATTGTTCAAAGGTATTGTTAGAATTGAAACTGAACAGAGCTCAGGTGGCAGTGAAATTTGTAGACTTTCAAATTATCTGTGAATTGTAAAATACTTGAAAGCCAAATGATAGCTATATTTAGTGGTTCTATAGACACACCTGCACCTGTATTGGCATTCGGTACATTTCATTGGTTTTGAAAAAAAGGGAGATAAAAAATGTTCATTGTATCTGTAGCTGTAAGGATATGTCTGAAATGTCATTTTATTTGACACAGGGGCAAATATACACACAGAAGATAACAAAGTTTTCTCATGGATATGTTGTGTAATGATGTGATATAAGTCGAAATGTTGTAACAAAATGGTCTTAATTGTCAAATTCTGCAGAACTGCCGTTAGCTTAGTCTGCGATGCGGCTAATCATTTATTACTTTGTACGCGATCCAGAGGATAAAATTTGCTGTGGCGTATAAAAACATTGCATTAATGCTGATGAAATACACAGCTAGATACGAAATTGCATGAACAGCACACCATGTAGGTGCATGTTGTATATATACAGACATGTTCCATTTACAATCTCTGGAAGCGATTGTTTGGAAAATTGAACATTATCCCCGGGGGAGAAAATGATTCTATGAAAAATGTGCCGAGATTGAGCTGGAATTGTCTGCAATCGATTGGAAGCGATCGGTCCAACACCAGGCGATATTGGAAACTAATCATTATCATTGTGGCAGATATACACAATAATGTTTTACCCTGTAGTATATATATATATATATGTGCTCATATTGATTTCCTACCTCATAAAACGCTTAATAAGCCCCCTATCTCCAGAAACCACCCAAAGGTCACGCAAGGCTGATGAAGGCTTGAGAGCTTGTTCTTGTTTAAGGTCAGATTATAAACACTGGAAAAACATTCCCAGAAAAATGCCAATGCAACCAGTTTGGCAGAAAACAGAAAAGGTCTTACCGAGATTTAGTGTGAGAGGTTGGCAACTACTGCTTTGGGATAGATTCAATATTGAACGTTGAAAAGCTGGATAAGTAAATCAAGGCAGTGGTGACTGTTGTGTTTATTTCAAGTGAACATATATTGGAAAAAGCAATCAGAGTTTTTGCCACTTTGTGCATCAAGAGGTCATAATGCCATCTTCTAACACATATCAGAGGAGAATGGAATTGGAATTGTCCTCACCATTGCAATATTTATAGACATTGAGTAATCTTACTGGCAAGGGACTTACAAAGAACTGGTCAATTTCAATCCTTTCCCAAATTTTTAAGCACGCTAATTTTAAATTATAGCTACAGTCATACTGTATTTTTCCTTATTTTGTTGATTCAAAAGTACATAGATTTATTGTCAATTTCAACAAGTTTTATTACAAGGAAAAGTTAAATATCATAATTACATGTCCATTTTTGTACAGCTGTAGGAAATCTAATGAGGGAATTGATTCTAGGTACAAATCTGCTTTGATTTATATATTAGTGGGGGTTAATTGGACAGGAGTGATTTATATATTGGTGGGGGGTTGGACACAAGTGTTTCACTTGTTATTAGCTAGTTATATCAATAACTGTCTTTCTCTATAAGGTTTATCAGTAAATATGTTCTGGGTCAGATTATCACAGTAAACATGTTTTATAAATATGTTGTGGGCGATTTGACACCAAAAGACGGACACATAACACTCCTCTGGTAAATAAGACTTTAGAAAAGATTACAGAATACAAAGGAGCTTGGCAAGATATCAAGGTCTACATACCATAATGGATGAATTTGTATTGTTACAAATATAATGGAAAGTGACCTTGAAGAATAGCCTGGCAATAGTGAATAAAAAATACAACAAAGATATACTTTAGGTCTACAATAAAAATCATGTGACGAGGACGAAGGTAACATAACATGCGATGATTAAAAAGATACTTACCTGCAATGGTGATGAAATCAAAACAAGTGAAAGTAGACATGCAATGGTGATGAAAATAAAAACATGCGATGATTAAGAAGATGATACTTACCTGCAATGGTGATGAAATAAAACATGCGATGATTAAGAAGATGATACTTACCTGCAATGGTGATGAAATAAAACATGCGATGATTAAGAAGATGATACTTACCTGCAATGGTGATGAAATAAAACATGTGATGATTAAGAAGATGATACTTACCTGCAATGGTGATGAAAACAAAACATGTGCGATGATTAAGAAGATGATACTTACCTGCAATGGTGATGAAAATAAAACATGCGATGATTAAGAAGATGATTCTTACCTGCAATGGTGATGAAATAAAACATGCGATGATTAAGAAGATGATACTTACCTGCAATGGTGATGAAATAAAACATGCGATGATTAGAAGATGATCTTACCTGCAATGGTGATGAATAACTTATTAAGACTTACCTGCAATGGTGATGAAATAAAACATGTGATGATTAAGAAGATGATTCTTACTGCAATGGTGATGAAATAAAAACATGTGATGATTGAGAAGATGATACTTACGCAATGGTGATGAAATAAAACATGCGATGATTAAGAAGATGATACTTACCTGCAATGGTGATGAAATAAAACATGTGATGATTAAGAAGATGATTCTTACCTGCAATGGTGATGAAATAAAACATGTGATGATTAAGAAGATGATACTTACCTGCAATGGTGATGAAATAAAACATGTGATGATTAAGAGATGATACTTACCTGCAATGGTGATGAAATAAAACATGTGATGATTAGATGATGAAGATGATACTTACCTGCAATGGTGATGAAATAAAACATGTGATGATTTTGAGGATGATACTTACCTGCAATGGTGATGAAATAAAACATGTGATGATTAAGAAGATGATACTTACCTGCAATGGTGATGAAATAAAACATGCGATGATTAAGATGATGATACTTACCTGCAATGGTGATGAAATAAAACATGTGATGATTAAGAAGATGATTCTTACCTGCAATGGTGATGAAATAAAACATGTGATGATTAAGAAGATGATACTTACCTGCAATGGTGATGAAATAAAACATGCGATGATTAAGAAGATGATACTTACCTGCAATGGTGATGAAATAAAACATGTGATGATTAAGAAGATGATACTTACCTGCAATGGTGATGAAATAAAACATGCGATGATTAAGAAGATGATACTTACCTGCAATGGTGATGAAATAAAACATGCGATGATTAAGAAGATGATACTTACCTGCAATGGTGATGAAATAAAACATGCGATGATTAAGAAGATGATACTTACCTGCAATGGTGATGAAAATAAAACATGCGATGATTAAGAAGATGATACTTCCCTGCAATGGTGATGAAATAAAACATGCGATGATTTTGAGGATGATATATATAACATGTGATGCAAATAAAATATAATATTGAACAAATTGATGTTTGGTTTGCTAATTGATTTTTGCTGAGATTTAATTTGTATAATTATTGGTTGTACAAATATACTTTCATCTATAATTAGACTAGAAGATATCCGATTTGTCCAGGGCACTACTAGATTTCAGTACAGATCTATTCTCCTCTTTGTTGACATACAGATGTGTGTGGAGTGGTTAAAATCGGTGTGGTAATCATTAGGATGTGGCCGTGTCACGGGGTTTATTGTGTGCACAACGTCGTCATCGTGTCACAGAAAGTATCACAGTACAACAGGTCCTTCGGACAATCTTATCATCCTGACATCTTTTATTTGGGGGTACTTGTGAATGTTCAACTTTTATCAATACTAGGGTCACCAGCCATTTGTGGACACAAATCTCCACAAGTGTCCCAGTAGACTTGATTTCATTGGAGACATCTCTATTTCTGTGGACAAGATTTGCCTAGATACTACACAGATCTGTGGTGTTTGATCAACATCAGCTAGGTGCTTGACACCAAGGTGTTATATCATTAAAGGTACTTGACACAAAATTGTGGCTTGGAAAAGGACAGATTGACGTTAGAAAAGACGGGATTATCTAGAATTAACACACAATATTAGATTACAGGCCTGATTCAGTTGTTATAAGCTAGGACCAAGATTATATTGTGTAATATTGGTCAATAATAGGGTGAATTAAATCATTGTAACTCCTGTATACATATCTATGAGAACTATAGAGGACATAAGTGAGTGTCTAGGTACAATGATATTCTGAATTAAACATTGGCTTTCATATTATATTAAAAAAAAATCCCAAATGGAACAAAAATTTTCTATTTCCTGATTTATATGATCTAGATAACTAATTTTAAGATTTTGGTTCATGTTGGAGAAAAAATGCATGGTCTTTTCTTACTGATTTCATTTTAAGTTAAGGAATAGTTGTATGGCTTACTTTGTATAATAAAAGAAAGAGTAATCCAAAATTTTTTCTAATAAGTGCCTTGCCCCCTTATATAAAATGATAAGTGTCTTTGATGATTATTGTGTTGAATAGAATAAGATAAGACTTTGATGTGATTTCCAGTCCTTTAACGTCCTTATGTCTTGTATGGAATGTTACTGAAAAGCTACAATGAGTGTTGCTGATAGATAATTATTTCTTCGATATTGCTGCGATGTTCAATATACATGTGATATACGAGTGGTTTCCATTGCTTATCTGACATCAGACTACATCTAAAAACAATATTCCTCGCAAACCCTGGACTATTCATACCAGACAAAAAGACATTACGAGATTCCCAACAACGCATGTGATTGTCCAGCACAGCTTTGTCTGGTCGTTTGACTTCGCTGGAATAATAGACCTGTAACGTTATTGGATGTATGGATTGATTATCATACAATAAAAGTGACCGATGGATTCAAATTCCAACAAATGATTGGTGCCAGCCAGCGGAAGCCACGATAAGGTTCCAAGCTTTATCAGCTCTCACTAATGGTTTCCATGTCGTATCAGCATGGTTGATGATGAACCCATATTAGAGTGCCGCGAACGTTTGCGCTAGTGTATTGGAGAAAAATGGATAGAAATTGATTTTTCTGTGGATATCTTGCACTAGAGTACAAATGAGTGGCTTATTAATTATGGATCCTTAGGGAGCAGGTCGCGTAACTCGTGAAAACACGCCAGGTACTGAATATACAAGAAGACTGCACATTCATTGTTAATGAATGAAATGTATGGTTAACTTCAATGAATGAAATGTAACAAAATTATCTCCCCTTGGATTAAGACAATAAAATTACTGATTTTATTTACTCATAACTAAATATCGGTACAATTTTGAACAAAATCGAAAAATCGTGTGCATCCATGCATATTTTCATACTTTGTAGGATCATTAAATGCGATATTGCTCAAATTAAGCCTTTTAGGTGGTATTTCCTAGATCAGTGCTTTTTCTGATGGGACATTTTGAAGAAAAAAACCAACATCAGTAAATTCGTTTGATAGAACATAATGAGACTTATGATAAAGTCAAATCCAGGGTTAAAAAAGATATTTTGCTGAATGGCGAATTTAGCAAAACGCAATTTCAATATAGATCAAAGGTCAGGTGTTCTGGGAATTTGTTAACTGACAAATGCCATCTACAAAGAAGAGGTTATCCATCTTCTGTCGCAAAATCATCCCACAGTGAAATATTTATAAGGTCGAAAGCCTCCATACTGTAATCATTGGCTGAAATATTCATACCAGGCATTGCTTGTCTGGCATTTTAACCCAATATTGCATGTGCATAAACGTAGTTGATTGAATTAAAATTTTAAAGTGCGTAAACATGCTCACTTAGTTCAAGATCACGTTGAAACCTTCATATTTATTGGGTGTGAAAAGAACCTTAGTACATCATTTGACTTTAAAATTTATTTAAAACAATTGAAATATAAATAAAGGATAATTATCCTTTAAGTACAAATGTGTATGCAATGATTAAGGGATTTTGCCCTCATGAGAATGTGTACTGGTACAGTACAATGTTCTGGAAGATTTTTGCCCTCATTGGAATGTGTACACAATGTTTTAAAGTTTTGCCCTCGTTTTAAGACTTTTGCCCTTGTTTTAAAGACTTTTGCCCTCATTTGAATGTTTTGCCCTCATTGAAATGTTTACAGTGCCCAATGAATGAGGATTTTGCTCTAATTTGAATAAACATACGGTGCAAGGATTAATTAGGAATTAAGTGCTCTCATTGGAATATATACGATGCCAGTTTTATGCTTTCAGACAACAGTAAAAGGTGTATGTTACCATGATGAAAGAATAAAGTGCCCTCATTTGAATGTGTATATTAAGTGCCTTCATTAAGGATTTTGGCCTTCCGCAAATACACAATATCATAATGGAGGATTGATACCCTCATTGGAATGTGTATGCTGCAGGTACAATGACAATTTGGATATGAGGACATGCAGAGTTGCTGGAATGTGCATGGCACTAGAGTTAAAGACTAGTGCCCTCAATTAAATACTTGTACAAGATGGAATGAGATGGAGGATATGTGCCCTCATTGGAATATATAGGGTAACATGAATCCTCAAGCAAATAATTCTTACTGGAGTTTTACGGTACCATGAAAATACATGTCAGTCAGAATAGGAATTATACTGACAGCAGCTGTGGGGGTAGGGGATCGGGACGAGGAAGCTGGATGAGATTTGTGAGGATTAGATTGGCCTGTGGCGTGAGTTTTCTATGTAGCTATTTGTATGTAATTACACCACAAATCTCGCTCACCATGTACCAAGTAATGGCTACATTATCAGGATCAGTCTGACAAAAATTTTAAGCCTCCTTAGATTGAAAAACGTTTTAGGTATTTGATTCAAGAAAATTTAAATTCTTTTATAGGGTATTTTATGAAATAATTTTATAGGTATTTTTGGTCAAAATATCCCAATGGAATTCACTGAAGAAATGGAATGTCTGAGGTAGATAGTATAGTCAACTGATTTTGTTACCGAGACCAAGAATTTTATAAAGTTAGATGATATAGATTTTAGACAGTTTAATGTATATTACTGTGTCAGAAGTCCGTCCATTGTGTAAAGAATGTTATTATATATATAGAATTAGCTCTCCTTCAAGTAGAATTTTGTCTACCTAAACTCTGTAACAAGAGGAGACGACATTTCAGTATCATAAGTTTTCATCTTTCACAACACTTTATGATATAATAGTGATAATCAAATTAAAGAAGTGTTTCATCTGTCAATCACAATCATAACTCTATGCTCAACATTAGTACTGTACATATCCTTCTAACAACTTTTAGAAACCTACATGGAGCTATATGCAATTGTAGTTTTTGTTTTGAATAGTTTATTCTGACAATAGTCCTTGTTTTGTGTAGATGAATCTGATTACACAATGACCAGGAGAGTGTAAAAATCAGTGGACTTTGGATGTCTGCTGTTCTTTTGAGGACCATCAGTAATCGATGCTATTCTGTCATGTCTTCAAGCAAGCTTGTCAGGACATCAGTAAGCGATGCTATTCTGTCATGTCTTCAAGCAAGCTTGTCAGGACATCAGTAATGATGCATCTTCATGTCAAGCTTGATGCTATTCTTCATGTCTTAAGACATCATGTCTTAAGCAGCTTGTCAGGACATAGTAAGATGCTATTCTGTCATGTCTTCAAGCAAGCTTGTTGGAAAATGTAAAGTAGGACAAGTTTGTAGGAAAATATGATAATCTGACTGATGTACAGGGGTGTAT
This sequence comes from Argopecten irradians, assembly GCF_041381155.1. Classification (NCBI taxonomy): domain Eukaryota; kingdom Metazoa; phylum Mollusca; class Bivalvia; order Pectinida; family Pectinidae; genus Argopecten; species Argopecten irradians. The sequence continues at coordinate 8,777,170 of NC_091147.1, read as the reverse complement.
GACCCAAGTTTTAATTCTCTATAATCTTGTTACACACAATTTAATCTAGATTTAAGTTTAACCTTGCTGATTTATCGCTCACAATGAACAACCATTGGTGGTTAATGGTCTAGTAATGTTTATCATTGTAGGCAAATGTCAAACACTTAAACTTTTTTTGCAAGATTAAATGTGAACATTATATTTGTAGATTCAAAAGCAATGTGGAAGGGATAATATTTCAGATTGAGAAATATCACTTTTATCAAAATGTTTAATTTCAGGGGTTGGGTTGACTGAAAAGTTACTCCTCGGAATGCAGCAATTTGCTCGCCCTAGAATTTTGCAGTTTTAGGTGTTATCTTTGTGGGAGCCAGCTAGATTGCTTTGGATGACATAAAGGATATAAACGTAATTATTTCTGCTATTGTGTCACCTTGTTATTGTTATGTGGATAAACATAGTATCATGTTATCGGACTCTCAGGTGTAGCATTGCTCTGGTTTGTATTCATTTTAAGAGTATTTGACATTTAAATGCTTATTTCTATTCTTCACTGTCAAAGATTATGTGTCATTGGATTGCGGTGCAGTGGTGACGTTTTTTCTCTCTCTCGCAGGTGTAGAAGATATAAAATGGCGGTAGTTTTACAAATCTGTCCCTGTCAACGAGATGTAGGACAGCAATCCTGCTGTAACCCTACACGTATAAAATCTGTACCAGTTTATTATAAGTAAAGACCAGCATATACTTAAGGATGTACTCCTCTGAGAAGTCAAAATTTTCTTGTATTAAACTTTTTTTTCTCATATAGATTTTTGGAAAGAGGAGTTCATACCATGAAAGAAAATGAAAGAAAAAGCATATGTCCGTGTGCTCGTTTTTGAGCTACTGTCACTGAAAGATACCTAGTTGACAAAATATTGGATTTTATGTGAATTTTGCCATTTTGACCATATACACAAGATATTAAAGCCATAATTTCCTAATGAGGTGTTTGATATGTATTTATGTTTGTAGAATTTATTTTCCAGTAGTCTTCTTTTAAAATATACCAGTTTTGATCAAAAAGACTAATATTTTTTCTCAGAATAACAAGATATGCTACCCCTACCCCTTAATTTTGAGCTACAAAATGCACCATTTTCAGCCATTTTTGCCAAATCTAACCCTTTATAGAAAAAGTTCTGGTATTAAACTTTTGTTAATATTTTGCATATCAATAGGAAAAGGGTTGTTCTTTCAGAATCAGGCAGAAAAATGGGGGGTCCGTGTGCTTACTTTTTTGCCCCACTTGAATATTTGTTATTTTTCAGTATTTTAGAGTAAAAATTAAAAGTGCTCAAATTACCATTAAATGTAAAAATAAAGTGAAAAAAGTGAATCATTTCATACATTAATGCTCAATATTTTAATTATCACGAACCAAGTAAAGATTTACAGCAAAAATTAGCTCAATACAGCTAAAAATGCTGGTGCAGTGATGATTTAAGTAAAAACAATTTCAGTAAAAAATGGTAAAACTGTGGCTCTACTTGAAGCGAAAAAAGACACAATTTCAAAATGGCCGCCAAATTGGCCATTTCTTAAAATCCCCGTATAAAAAAAATCTGCTAAAGTTAGAACTGTAATTTTTTGACAAAATTTGCAACTGGCAACTTGCTACAGATATTGATAAATTGTATTTGAAAATCTCATAACTTCTTTGATCTTTGTCGAAACGAGACTTCAACGGGACTGAAACCTAAAGACCAGCATATACTTAACGTACATCACAGGGAATAGAACAAGTTAGATAATAGTATAGAACTCTCTTGAAGGTAATATAACGCTTATTTTGCATATGCTCTCCTTTGATGAAGGTAGAAAGTGTTTATTAACTCTCTTGCAATTGAGATAGAAAAAGGAACTTTCCTGAGAAGAGAATGAATAACAAAAATAAGTTCTTTTGTAATAAAACATGTAATTTAGATTTGATGTTTAAATTGCTATTTTCTTTGATAAAATTACTTGATGATAATATAATTAACCACGTCAACAAAACACTAAAATCAGGATAGTGATGAGTACATGATGTCTACCTGGATTTGATTTTATCAGTGTGAGCGAGGTTCTGAAAGACTTGGAATTAACTCATTCACCCCCCTAAAAGACCTGTTTGAACTCTTCTCACTCAAAAGGTGGAACAGTTCATTATTAATTTTCAGGGGTGATATGAGTTAATCACAATTGAGGTATGTTTGCCTTCAGTATGAGCTAGTGTATTGACTGGATTCAGACTGTTTATATATAGACTACTCAGGACCATGTGGTTTGCATCTGTTGTTCCTTACTGGGTGCACTCGTTAGCTCAGAGCCGATGATCTACCGAAAACAGGAAGCAATAGGTGTGCATGGCGGTTGGATGGAAGAATTTTGACATTTTTAACTGTTTTGTAATATTTTCAAGTGGCGTCAAAGTAAAACAAATTCATTATTCAGCGAGAGCAGCTGGTAAAGACTTTCGATAATGAAGGGTGGCAGAAGGTTCTCTGTAGAGATAGTCCTAGTGTACTGAAAATACTTTCATGTAAACTGTTCTTAGTCAGTGAAGGACTCAACATAAAGTGTAATACACTCCTGCAATGAAGAAAACTGCTATTATATAAGTAATTTGAGTAACTTTATAGGAAATCTACTACATTGTTATACACGTCCTCGTCTGTCCTGTCACAAACAGTCATATTCTGTTCCAATTTCATCCGAAAACGGGGCATTATGTCCTGCGAACAATTATAGCTCATTTTAGAAATTGATGTATTTCATTCCACGTTAGTGCTAACTATTGTCAGGTGATATTTTGAAACACTATTATATAATTAAATGAGCAGAAACATTTATTTGTTTGATTGTTGTGGTTATAGAATTTGTTATTGTAGTTAATGCTGTACTTGTTATTATAGGAATGGAATCCTATTGCTGTCTCATCGCTGTGGGTTAATGGGCTTACTTCTGTATTTAAGAGCAGCACTTGATAATTCAATGGTCATAAGTGTGTACGGAAGGCGTTGACTCAGCTTATAGTACTGATAATCCTGGTATATTTCCGTAGACAAAGTGTTACTCAAGATTATCCTCATCTATTGAGATGGACCATACTGTGTTCACAGCATCAGTTAGAGTGTACCGAGACACGGATTTTTCATTTTCAAATAAACAAAAACAAAAAAATTGGGGAGTGGGGATTATATATATATGGAAAACAGCTTGTAGTTTGGCCACATGATTGTTTATGAGAAGGAAAATTCAATATGATTTGTTTGGCAACTAACCAACAAAACTTAGTTTGGAAAGGAAACCGGACGTTGAAATAACCAAAGATATGATTGATAGGTATCTGTGTGTGTTTCCGTAACATTACCGCATTATGTTTATAAGGAAGAATATTTCATCAAATATTTCCTTGGCAACTGCACACTGAAAGCAAGTGTTTTTTCCATGTATACCTGCCATACAACTGTGAGTCTGTGATCATGGATGGGCGGTATCAACATGAAAGTAAAATCTGGTAGGGTATAGAGTTGTGAGTACTGCACAGGTGTGGGAAGATTCTGTTGTCTTAGAGTTGTAGCAGGTGAACGACTCATACATGTCTTAAACAGGTGAGGCAAGAGCTCATCAGCATAGGTTGTGGGAGGAGGGAGGCAGTAGGGGGGGGGGGTATAAAGACCAGCAATCACAGGAAGGAGAGGAAAAAAATAAAGAAAAAAAAGTAAATTTTGATGGTAGTATGGTGACTTGAAAAAGAGAATAAAAGATTTGAAGTGTTGTATGTGTATTTGGAGGAGGGGTGGAGGATGAGTTTCCTTATCAGCTCTCTGTCAGCCCCGCTCTTGTCTATCATGACCATGTGTTTAGGTAGAGTAACCCCTGAAGATAACATTCCCCCTCACCACTGTATGTATATACACAACCTGTTCCCCACAACACTACCATTGCTCCCAGGTGTGAATCAAAAATACCTAGTAACATTTCTATCACAGACCCTCTGATAAATCTAATTAAAACAACAAAAGCTAACTTTTCTTTTTGTTTTTCCGTTGTGGGGGAACATCATCAGATTGTTTCTTTATCTCGACTAAACATATGGTTGTAATCTGAGATAAAACCTTAACTAACTAAAAACATTAGCACATGCTGAAACAGTTAACCCTGGCACCCCCATAGACACCTGTAGCCCGACCCAGACTTTTCATGTGGGAGATCCCATGGCTGATACAAGGGGGTTAGTATTTTTGTGAATTTATGTGCATTTGTAATGGAATAACACTTGTGTTTTTGACATGAGTGAGGAAGGAAATGTTAATGATAGGAGGTAAAAAAATTCCGATGATTCCAGACAAGGAGTTCAGACTTTCTCTACTACAAGAAACACAGAGTCTCCGATGACCTATGATGCAGAAGTTATACATTTATTTTACCCCATGATTTTATTATTGTCCTAGATCTTGTCACATTTGCCAGACTTCAGACCAGAATATGAATGACTTGTATCCAATACTGTGGAACAAGAATTATAAAATACTGAACTTGACTTTTAAGTCATTTGTATAAATCTTTAGCAAGGAAAACTTTGCTGAGTTTGGACTTCCTTTTCTGTATCCGACTTACAAGACAACGACTTCGGAGTGGTCTGTTTAAATCTTTATAGAGGACTAAGTTTTGCCAAGATTTTGACCTTAGCTTTGAAAAGCTTTGAAATTTGAAATTATATCAATAGTCTATAAATATTGAGGAAGGACAACCTTTTTCCTTGAATTCAATTTCGACCTGATCTTCAACTGAAGTCATTCTACACCTACAGTATATAAATTTTGAACCATGACAACTTTTTGTTTGAAATCAATTTCGACTTGACCTTGAAACTGAAGTCCTTCTAGTTACTTGGTATATAATAAATCTTTAGCGAGGAGAACAATTTTTTACCATTTTTTGGCTCAATGTACACACGTCCTAGTTATCTGTAACGAATCCTAGCGGAGCCACCCAGCCTTTAGACACTTGTACCCGGACCAGTCTAGTTTATGTGAAGGGGGGAGTAATTGGTACCTGATCCTGTCTGTGTCTTACTATACAGACTCATTCCCCGTGACCTAACATAGAAAAAAACCTCGTTATACAGCACAGTTGAGCTGTCAATTATCTTAGTAGTCACGTCATTGTCTGGATTCATAAATTTGTCAATTTTCTGATGATTCAGGCAATGATTACAAGACCTTTGTGTTGATTCTCAATGTTTTCGTCATTACGCATACACTCTGAGACAGTTGAGAAAAAGAAATAAGATGTTTTATCGACTTTTTCAAATCATTAAGGGTATATATCCGGAACACAGGTATAAACTCTGTTACTTTATCGCTTGGGAGCTTAATCAGGGGTAAAAACCATTGTAGACTGGTACTTAGTTTAAATGGCCGCTTTGTGTGGGTCGTGGTCAGACCTCAAGTATTTCCCTTGCTGAAAATCACAATGTAATAGTGCACTTTTAGGACAGAACACAACTCAATGACTTAATGTAACCTCTAAGTGTAGGGGTAGGCAGGGGTTGGGTGGGTGTGTGTGTGGGGGGTGGGGGGGGAGCAATATGAATACACCTAATCTAACATAATGATTTTGTAAGTAAAATAAAATTGTTACAAAATAACAAAAGCTGTTACTTTTGTGTGAATAACAGTTTTGCAATTTTGGGAGACAAATTGTCATGGCTTTGAAAGTTCTATAGGTGAAATATACTCATGTTTTGTGTAATTTTGAAATGTTAAAATCCAGTTTTCTCAAACTGAATAGTGAAACTTGCTAGTTTTTTTGACCCACGAAAAAACCCCAGCTACAAAATATTTTTCTATAAATTTCTGTTGGTATTTGAAGGAGTTCAATTAAATTCACAGTGTTTTATGAGAACAAGGTCAACATAACTGGACATACATTATAATCTGTTTAGGTATTCACCAGTCAAAACATCATATCATATGTTAGATATCAAACATGTCCGAGCGAGAACATCTCAACAACATCATTCTGTGGGCTGTATCACTGCCAAGTCTGCTACCAAGACGTCTAGGTTGTACTGGTTAGTTAGCATAGGAGCTCAAGAGAAAAATGTCTTAATTAGAAGTTATCAAAACTATCACAGAATGTACTTAAACTAAGAACTCCCCCAGAACGGATCTGATTATTTTTATATTGATGTGTTTTCTATTTTGTCTGACATAAGAAGCATTAAATTATTAGCATCAAGTACTGGCCCTTAAGGTACAGGAGAATAAGTACTAAGGGTTACTGCCTGTCTATTAAATGTACTATCAATTTGTCTCAACTTTCTCTTATCTGATGTAGGCCTAATGCTTGTTAACTCAAAGCTGGTAACATTATAAATAATATTCTCAAGGGATACTGCCATTTCATTATAATGTTAGTGTTTGGAGTTCACCCCTGAAAATTCATAATGAACTGGTCTGACCTTTGAGTCAGAAGAGTTTAAATGTATCCTGGGGGTGTGAATGGGTCAATGTTTATATAATAACCTCCCTTTATTTATTATGTTAAACAGAGAAAGTCATGAATAATAATCAATTTAAGGTGAATAACAAATGTTAGAAATACCTGGTACAACAGGAATGGGGAACTAGATGGTATGTTAGATATATGAAGTAATGATGAATTACCGTATGTTTATTTTGAAGCCTGAAGTAAATTCCCATATATTGAAATTTTTAGGTGAATTATGGTATGCTTTTTCACATGAAGTAAATTACCATAGTGAATTTGGTAATGTTTAATGTGGGTTGCCTATATGTATACCTTTGGTGAATTACGGTACATTTGATGTATGTTTCTAGGTGAATTGTGGTACATTTGATGTATGTTTGAAGGTGAATTATGGAACATTGATGTATGTTTCAAGGTGAATTACGGTACATTTGATGTATGTTTTTAGGTGAATTACGGTACATTTGATGTATGTTTCAAGGTGAATTACGTTACATTTTGATGTTTTTTTTCTAGGTGAATTACGGTACACTTGATGTATATTTTTAGGTGAATTACGGTACGTTTGATGTATGTTTCTAAATGAATTTCTATGTGAATTATGGTACGTTTGATCTATGTTTCTAGGTGAATTACGGTAAGTTTGATGTATATTTCTAGATGAATTTCTTGGTGAATTACGGTACGTTGGATGTATTTTTCTAGGTGAATTTCTAGGTGAATAACGGTACGTTTGATGTATGTTTCTAGGTTAATTTCCAGGTGAATTACGGTACGTTTGATGTATGTTTCTAGGTGAATTACGGTACGTTTGATGTATGTTTCTAGGTGAATTACGGTATGCTTGATGTATGTTTCTAGGTGAATTTCCAGGTGAATTACGGTACGTTTGATGTATGTTTCCTATATGTATACATCTAAGCACCAAACCCTACTCCTATGTAAGAGATCTACTCGGCTGTGAGCTCGCCTCACCTTTACATGCACCGTGTAATTATCATCACTTAGGGAGCATTAAGAAAAAACAACCAGGTATTTTAGTTCAAAGGACTCGAGGTGTTGTGGGATTCTACCGACCTGTGACTGCACTGGCCACAACCCTACACTACACCTGGTGGTCCGCATCAAATCCGGAGATTACTGTAACAGGAATTTCATAGGGAAACCTAGAGCTGGTTTTCTCCCACTCGCAGGAGATTTTTAATCCAGTTGAAATAACATACATGTATATATATGATAAGGGTACATATTGGAATGTCTTGTATAGATATACAAAGAATCTACAAGGAAGTAAGCTAAGGTCTTAGCCCGATTTCTCCAAACAAACCTCTGTAGAACACGGACTAATAAGGCAGCACTTTTTTTTTCTCTCGAGAAATTGCTGCATGGTCTTGAAATAGAGAATGTAATGGAAGGCAAAGAAATAATGGTATTTAAAATGGAAATGTATCGGAAAATGTAGACAGGGGAGGAGAATGTAGATAGGGGATGACACACCAATTAGAGGATAATCATAGGTACTAGGATGCATACAGGCATTGGAAAGATCAAGGGCAATTTTCTACATTTTTGTATTGTAAAATGTAAAATTCTGTGTTGATGCTGATGACACAAGACATAGAGAGATTTATACACAAAGGTAGAGTGGTATCATTATATCACAAATCTGTGTGGCACCTGGGGCAGGACAGCTAATCTGTCTGTACAGGTGTGTACTCTAAAGGTGTGCAGTGATCAGGGAAAGGGCTTCGGTGCACATGCACTGGAACCCAATACTGTCCATGATGTTACTGTTTAACTAATGTGTCTGTCACTCAATGCATTCCACAACAGGTGGTCTTTTTAGGCAGGTGGTCTCACATGACAGGGATTTAAACTATTTTGTTACTATGGTGACAGGGACCTGAAATAAAGGTCTTTCTTGGCATCTCTCTGTTTTCCTAATACAACCTACAACTTATTAAATGTTTCATAGAAAAGATAATTATTTGTCTGTATAAATTTAAAGGGGAACTAAGACATAAAAGAACTAGAGAAAAAACATCAATATCACAGAGCAATACCACATACTATCACAGTCCAGGATCTATCGAGAGACTTGCTTGCCGGTCAATATTGTAAATGCACATGTACATAAAACCTAACATGGACCTCATTACATGTATATATATATATACAGTTAATGACTTGAGACAGCTGTCAGGTTAATAAGTTATGATGTTAACCCTTCACACTGGCTGTGAATGACATGAGATGGTAGGATTACCTCACAGTATCAGTGCCAACGATCAATATCTATATATATATATATTTATATTCGCCCTAATTACTGACGATTATTCCTGTACTAATTGGATCTCGTGATACCATCATCAGCAGATAAAATATTCATTTGCCTTGTGCTCTGATTCAGGAGATGATTTAGATGATTATTAGATATGGTATATAGTAATTAGCTGTATTAGTATGAATATTACCACATATGTTGCAAAAAAAAGTTTGACATTTACGAATAACTGAACACTGACTCAGTGTATAAGCACCCAAATTATTGTTTGTTTTTAGATAGTAAAATATCTTAATGTCTAAATGAATGGAAAGATATTATCTTAACACACAAAGTCTTACAATAAACATGTTTATAACTATAACTGACTCTTATTACTGACTAAACCGTAATAACATAGTGATTCACAGACAACTATTGGTAATTTGCCTGTATGATTTTCTTGTGTTCCCAAGTATATGATTATGAATACCTTGATTCTTTTGAATATAAAATCTGAACAGATCAAGCTGCAGATGGCTAAATCTGAAAAATGTCATCACGGAATAGATTTTCTTTGTTTTCATTTATTGAAGAAAACTTTTAACCACTTTTTTTTCAACCAAATATTGAATACGAATGATAATATGATTTTGACACATTTTACTTTTCATCTTTACAGGAGAGCATTTAGAAGTATGTCCGCAGGGTCACACGTGTTGTACGCGCGACATGGAACAGAAGTTAAAATCACTGGGTACTAAGGAGTACACTAAATTAGTAGATGAATCTTTTAGATATGTAAAAAGTACTTTTGTATCAAGAACAAGAAAATTTGATGGTAAGTACACACCTATATCTGTATGGCAATCTTACACCTATAAGTAACCTTTCTCATGAACAAATGTTTTGTCGTTTGAACTTATAAAACGAGTGTAAGCAATTTCAAACTTTTAAAATGAGTTTGAAAGTTTTGACTTTGTCGTTTGAACTTTTAAAATGAGTGTAAGCAATTTTAAAATAAGTTTGAAAGTTTTGACTTATCAGTAGAACTTCATATTTTTTGGCATTAGATTTGCAATCAAGTTTGTGAGTTCAAATTGAGAAATGGTATTCATTGATGATTTCATAAATTCTGTTTCCACGACAACTGTAGAATCACAGTATATATATTTTATTGATCTTCTAGTTTACAAAATACATTCTAATCTTGAACTTGTCTTCGACTTTAAAAAATCAGTATCTTTCCTCTCGTACAGGAAAGCAGTTTTATGTTGAAATTGATTATAAATCACAGTATGATACACTAACATTTATTTCCTCTGATGAGATAATCGATGAAGCTTCCAGATGTAATAGATTTTCCTTACAATCCTATAAAATCTGCCACTTTTTTTTCAACCCAAATTTGATTTTGCTCGGAATGTCTCCAAATTGATGTCTTGTTTAATTGTTTCCCTTCTTCCTCGAGGTAATCTCATTTGATTTTTTCTCTAAATTCAATTTCTGTTTGAAACCCTCCAAATAGATCTGATGTCAGATTTGAACAGATTTTACGGACAATGGTAGCTAGTGCACTCAGCTTATCATAACCTGATGACTAATGTATTTGTAGGAAGGTAAAGGTTTAGGCCCAAACTTTAATTGGATTTTATCTGGGCCAGAATTAAACCTTAAAACATCTATGGTTAACAAAGAAACATAGCTGCGCCTTGGAATAATTGGCCAACAACTCTTTTATTTCTGTAATCGATGCCTGTTAGAAATTGGGTTAAGGAAAATCTGGCATTTTTCAGTGGTTGGTACAGATGTGTTGGTTTATAAGCATGTGTTTTAGGTAATTGGGTATTACAATTCTTCCTGTGAAACAATGGGTATATAGCAATAATATACCTCACCATAGGACTGAGTACAACAGAGAGGATGGAGGAGGGGCACCTATATGTGATAGAAAGGATGGGGGAGGGGGCACATTTATATGATAGAAAGGATGGGGGAGGGGCACATTTATATGATAGAAAGGATGGGGGAAGGGGACACATATGTGTGATAGAAAGGATGGGGAAGGGGACACATATGTGTGATAGAAAGGATGGGGAAGGGGACACATATGTGTGATAGAAAGGATGGGGAAGGGGACACATATGTGTGATAGAAAGAATTGGGGAGGGGCACATATGTGTGTTAGAAAAGAAGATGGTTGCCAATGGAGGCACATGTATATCAACTTAGTCCAAGGGTCATTTTGAACAAGGAGGGGATAGGAAGGGGGACACAGATCTCTGTTATTGAAGTGAAGAAGTACTAATAAAGAGAAAGGATGATAGAATGAGATCATTTAAGTAATAATATTAGTCCCACTTTTGGGGTGGGGGATGGACGATTAATTCAGGAGGGGGTGGGGGTATTGGATCATGTCTATGGTAACACAAGTCTAGGGTATAGTGTAGAGGGTAGGTATATCATAGGGGGTCAAAATTGCAAGGGACAAAGAGGGGTTGTGAGGAGGTCTTACACATGTTCCAGGATTATGGGTTAGTGTAAGATGAGAGTATGGGGGAGGAGGGAGTGACTCACTCAGCTATAGAATAGACTGTAATGGCTGACTAAGAGCCATCAGAGTATCGATTGGAGGGGATTCCCCGCCCTGTCACCATGTACCAGGGAGTCAAAGGAAGCCCTAATTAGAATGAAGCCCCTCGAGTCAACAAAGAACTGAATAGATCATTATACTGATTAGTGAAACATTTCAGTCTTGCATGCAAACTTCCAGAAAATCATGATGTCATTTAGGGTAACACGAAAATAGATTTAAGTGGGTGAATAGTGTCGTTGTTGACCTGCTGAAGCTGTGATCAGGACAGAATCCCTGGCAGGCTAAGGAGCCATTTAATATTTTTACTGCAGATGAAACGCTTGATTTAGAACCATAAAACATTACTGTGCATCTGTTTAGTCGTGTTCTCTCATTCTTCCTCGTATTTTAGGTTCTCTCTTTTTATTGTATAATCAATTTTAACAAAGACGAAATATTTCCTGTATTACAAAGCCATCGTGATTATAGATTTGGTGTCGTTTTCAATATTTGTTAACATTTCAGACAATAGATGGATTTATGATTTATACCGAGTGAGGGAGATTTTAATGTCTTAGAAAATCGATTCCTCTGTTACTCATACAATACACATTTTAAACACTTACAAGTTTTCACATTATTGATTTAACCTAACTTGTTAAAAAGATATTTTCGAAGAATTGTTTTTGACATGTTCACTTTATTTAATGATGAATCATTAAAAAACAATTCCCAAAGCATTTATTTCTGAACATTTTAGGATTAATTTTGAAGCCTAGCTTTCAAGTTAGAATAAAATAATTGTTGACGGGTATTAGTATTTGTTAGATGTCGGTTTTAATTTTCTGATTTCATGTATAAACTGAAGTAATCTTATCTACGTCATTTGAATTTTCAAATGGAATGCCATAATTGTATACTCAAACAAAAGGTTCTAGTGGCCTGCACATTCATTTTATGTGAAGTTTGATATAGGATTTTGGACCAAGTACCGAGATTGTGACATCAAAAATTTGTGTCAATATCTATATATAACAATGTTGCAATCATTGGATTGTGGGACTAATCAACTATATTTGTACTTTACCACCATGACCGTTTGGTATCCTAGAACTGACATATTAGTGGGTGATTGCTACAGAAAAAATCACTGTATGTTTTATATGATATAACGCTATTAAGATCATATTTAGTTTGGCAAAATACCAGATTTGATAAAAAACAAGAAGACAGAAATTGTTCGGATTAATAAACAGATAAATTTTGATAAATGTTGATTTATCATGAAAGAAAAAAAGGTAAGAACTGCAGTCTGAATGCTATCGATCACAAGTCCATGTCTATATGTGGTAAAAACAGTAGTACCTGATAGCAAACAGCTTCACCTAATCTTAACAGAGACTGAAACAATTCAAGCATGTGGAAGCATTACCGCCAGGCTCCCACGACATGCTCAAAAGTCTGGACTACACACATCATAAACATTTCTGTTGTAGGGTTTCCTTACTTTTAAGACAGACAAGTAATGTAAAAAATTGATTTTGAACTATTGATGCAAATATTGAAGAATTTTATTTATGAAAAAATACTTGTGTAAATAGAACTTGATTTTGAACACCACAAATAATTGACATGTTGAATCAATGGTTGCTATGTGAATAATGTGACACTGCTATTAGAAACACAAAATTTTAAGTTATAAAGTAAGATTACTGTTAAAATACCCTTATATATCATTTCTTATTCAACATTTCGTTGTGAGATACTGGAAGTTTTGAAAATTTTCCTTGTACAAATAAAGAACCTTTGCAATTTCTCTTATATTGAATTCATGCTAGAATTTCATGAAATTCAATGTAAATCCTTCAAAATCAAAACCTTGATAATATTCAATATGAAGCCTAGATAAGTGATGTCAACTCGTAGAAAGACATAAAACTTATGGTAATAGTAAAGCTAACAAGAGACTAAGTCCATCAGTCCATGCTTTCCACTCGCCCTACCTGCACAAGGTACCATACCCCCTTGGTTTGATATTAGCCACATGTCTAGTGTTTTGTTAATAGGCCTGAGAGCTAAGTTATGTACTCTATCAAACTCTGTACACAAACGCCTTCCTCTTTAAAACATTTAGCTTCAACAATTCTGATACTTTCAAAGTTTTATCACTTATTTAAGGCATTCCAAAATTTCCTTCCTTTAATTTTAAAATTAAAATCTTCAGATCACCAATTGATGATTGAAAATTTTGTATTTTGTCACTATTAAGAAAGTGAATACAGTTAAGTCTTTGCAAATTGCAGAGTTATCTGCCCTTGTGGATATTAGTATCAACATCAAATATGTTTGTGACCAACAATTACGATTTATAAATTATATGTATATGCTTATAAAATTATGACATAATGAATAATAGCTAACTGCTATAGGTGGTTGGTGGTTTTCCTCCACAATGTTATAAACATGGCATGTCCTTAAATTACTCTGGCTGTAAAACAAATCCAACCAAAGCAAACCATAACATATCAACTCCATGATAAAATAAACGTAATAAAATAAAGCAAGCTTTATCAGTGACTTCTTCAATTTCTTTAAAAGTCCACTGCCAATCTAAAAAATGTTGAAAATAATTTAACAATGTATAAGATGTGTGGACGAAGCTTGCACTTGTTCCGAGGGTCAGAAGGTTTTTATGGCTTCAGCTGCTGCCAACAATCAACTTTCATCATGAAAAATGTGTCCTGTATTTTTCGGAAGGATGTACTTTTCTGATGATGAATGGAGTTCCTTCCGTTTCTGTCAGACTTCTAATAGAAACAAAGTATTGTTGTACTATTGTAATTAGAGTTCACCGGACAAAACAAAACCCAATTAGGCAAACTGGAATACAGCCTCTAGGGATGTCGACCATAAATGTGAATTACAAGCCATTAATTAGGGGTCAGATGATCCTAGACAGGTCAGCCAGACGCGACGTTCACTAACCCGTGACGGTTTAGACAGACAGGAAGGGATGTTTTTAGAGAGTATAGTACAGCTTCCTGTAGCAGCTTTACTGCCATGACAACAAGATTGGTCAGACTATTGTGTGAATGTATTCTGAGTAGGAGAAAAGAAAACATCTTCAAAGGAGGAATTTGTAAAACTTCAAAAGAGATATGATCGTAAAGATGTTTGAAAGATTTGCAAAAAATTATGATATGAAAATTTGTTGACTCAGCATTTCAGAGAAATTCTTCTGAAATATTTTGCCATTTTGTAATAGTATTTCATATTACACACAAGTGAGCAAGATTTAAAGTTTCAGATGGTGAAGTGGCCTTGGTGGGCAAGTGATTTAGATGTCATGACATATTACCACAAGCCCTCCACCTCTGTGATGCTAGTTTGAATCCCTAATTGCCAGTTACTGACTGCTGGTTGGTAGTTTTCTCCTGGTACTCTAGCTTTCCACTATCTAAATATTGCACTTCCTAAAATGATTTTGACTGTTAATGGAGTTTTAAACTAATCAATAAAATATTAAACGAATATTAAAGTTGATATTTTGGTATTGCCCACATAATGTTGAGTTTTCTATCTCTGAAATGGTTTCAATTACTAATACATTAGGATGGTATGAAGTAGAATGCCAGTCAAATAATCTTGAATGTATTTCCTTAACTGATCCATTTTATTGTGAGTTTTTATCATGTTTTGATTGAATGTTCCAGTTTGCTCTTGGTCATTGTGGATCTGTCTCGACACAAACCAGATGGTAAAATCTGTGTCAGACAAACTCTTGTTTTCTATAGAGACTAGGTGATATCATCTATGTCAGACAAAATCTTGTATTCAATAGGGGGTACAGGTGTAGGATTTCAGAAAAAATGTGGTTAAG
This sequence comes from Argopecten irradians, assembly GCF_041381155.1. NCBI lineage: Eukaryota > Metazoa > Mollusca > Bivalvia > Pectinida > Pectinidae > Argopecten > Argopecten irradians. The sequence continues at coordinate 8,761,942 of NC_091147.1, read as the reverse complement.
TTAAAGAAATTTACAATGTCAGATTAAAATCACTAAATGAACAGTTAAGTACTATGCCAGTATAATGTGTTTGCTATTATTTCATTTTGAACACACTAAAATAGGTCTTCAGGATTCATCCATTATGTCATGATAGTGTTTTGAAAGAAGTAAATTAACAGTACAAGTAAATTGCTTTTCTACCCATTTCCAGAAGCCAGATTTAAAAGTAGGAAATAGTGTTTAAGAAAACATTGTCTCATAAATTGAGACGCATAAAAATCCCAGATTTTTTTTTAGGTCCAACAACAGATATTAGAATTCACATTTTGTTTGGTTGGAGATATTCAAGCAATTTTAAAGAAACCATTCAAATCTAAATGGAAATTTGAAATGAAATAGAAAAAAGAAAAAAAGAAAAGAAATTGAACAAGATTGGAAAAGTAACAATTTAATCTGGAAGTAATCTAGACTAGAAGATGGAGGATCTACATCAAGTTTGCTGAAGGTTGAGATTTTGTGTAGGCTCCATGCATAGTATAGATATATCTGCTTGTCATGGTGTAAACGGTGTTTAATGTAGAACTAGAGACGACCAGCAGCGTCAGTGCTGCCGTATAGGAGCAGAAGAGAGAGGACAAGACCTGTCTGTTAAATAACATGGTAGAGGTTGGAGGTGGCGTTTGTCTCCAGGTCGATAATGCATATTTCTGTTGCTATTACTTGAAAAGCTTGATATAACACACAGCAGGAGAGTGGAGTAAAGCAGGATAACATGTATTTCAGACAGAGGGAAAAAGGAAAGTTTGACACAAAACATTTATTGATGGGAAAACAATGCCTGATATTACGACAGCTTTGGGTGGGAATCAAATGTATTGGAAGCTTGAAAGGATAGAATAGATACAAACATAGAAGCAACTCTGATTAGTTGTAATTATGAAAACATTATATAAATGGACATTATTAGCCCTTTTCACCTCCACCCAGAAATTTGTAGTAGTCTAATTGTTTGATTTCTATTCAAACACTTGACAACCTGGGTGTGCAGATTACAAAAGCTTTCAAAGTCATGTGCAATTTTCCAAATCGTTCTTTTGATCTTAGATAGGAACAGTTTTGAAAGGATTCACTTTCTGAACGTTTATTATCATCACTTGGTAGATTAAATAAAATGGAACAGGAAAAGTAGAGCTTTCTGACAAAGAACATACAAGAGGTGTTGATATCTGTCAAGTTGCTTTTGAGAAGGCATATTATGCCAACATCAATCATCTAAATGAGACAGCAAGGAAGTTTCATTAAAATATTGATAATAAAATGTATAATCATTGAAAAGTTGGAAAGTAGAAATACCATCCTGGCCAATTTTTATCTGCCAGGAATATAAAACTGGTTTGTCCTTGCCATATGCAATTTAGTTGATACTGAGGCAGTGAAGTACTCAACAATGTTTGAACTTTACATCACTAGAATGATAAAATCATACGAAACTTTAATATGCAGCACAGTTCAGCATGAGGCTTTTTGGGGAAGTGTAATTGACCCTGACATTTCAAAAAATCTGAACCAACTTAAAATGAATTGTTCTTTTTAACAGTAAAGGTCATTGGGAGGTTTGGAGATATTTGACCTTGACCTTTTGACAACGGAGAACTTGACCCCCATCACCAGGACATGTAATATAAGCCACATGGGGATGTACATGATGTACATGTTGCTGAGGTTGTAAAATGGCTATCTGGACATGGTCGGTCATTTGTGGTCAATTATAAATCCATTTTATGACAGATAAGTCAGGATAAGTACTGGTCATTACTATAGTATTATGGGATGTATAACCTTCCTCTGTAAAGTGTTCGAGACACCTTGGGGTTCCCTAAAGCAACAATATAATTAGGATATCCTAAAACCTGTTTATGCTGTTCTTAGAGTTATATTTGTACATGTTCATGGAACTCTTTGATGTTTGAGATAGGAAAGTCAGTATGTGCATCATGCATGCATTTTATGCTATTGGAAGATATCAGCTGACCAGAATTGGTAGTAAAAGTTGTGACTGTCATGGCAGTGGTCCATTATAGGCTTTGCATATCAGTTGAGGACATTACACTTTATTAGGGTCAATATTGTCTTGTCAGCCCAATAGTAAATGGATATGACCATTATCAGGTCCAGCATATATGCATGCCCACATTTCTCATTTGCTATCTACTGTTTTATCTGGTAAATAAGCTAAATTAACTGTTCAGATTCTGAGGAAATAAAATTTGATATCTAGTCACTAATAGATATTGCACACTTTTAAAGCATTAGAGCCGCTTTAGAAGACTTGATACTTTCACATTGTTTTGACTTCATATTTAATGTAAGGTTTTATGAAATATTCGATAATGAAGTAAATATTTTTGTTTAGTAAGCAATACTTAGTTTGTTTGGTCATTGAAACAAACACCTGGCATCAAGTCAAACATTTCTTAAGCTGTGTAAAGAATGTGCGAAAAATTAAAAATTGAAAGTAAAAACAGCAACAAAAAAGCCCTGAAGTAGTTGAGATTTGTTTTTAAGTGCGCTTTGGCTTGCTATCGGCCTCTATAAATTGTCCCTAAGCCCAGTAAATTTCAATTGCTAGTGCACTCTAAATAATCTGAAACGCTCTCCATTCATCACGCTCCCTGTCCAGGGAGGAATCTGAAAACTATTACCAGACTTCAGCCTAATGTGAATTTATCACATATCAAAGTTGCACTTGTATCAACAAGCCATTGAAAGAGATTTGATATAATCTTCAGTAACACACTTTCCACTAGCAAATGTACACAGTCAAAAAAACAACATTATCTCGACACACGGTTCAACAGCCTTTCTTCTGCTGTGTTATAGCCTTGGTATATGTGATGGCTTTTAGCGATGAATTTCCAACATCTGCTAGTCTACCATGACATTATTGGTTAGATCCTATTTGGAAATTCCTCCAAAAACCATATTTGCCACAAAAATTACCATTTTGAGAGAGATGTAGAGGAAAGTTCATTATACACAGATTAGAATTCTTTTGACTGGTTTCACAATATGGAATGGATTTAAAAATCTCTCCAAAATGTTATACAAAAATGTCATACATCTGTTCTTTATTTGCACATTACAGAGTTATCTGCCCTTGCAGGTAGGAATTAATTGTGACATCATGTGGTTTTGAGCTAAATATTGGTTTCATCAGAGAAAACAACATTAGATTTGCTCACAAATTAATGACATCACAATCGATACCTACTGACAAGGCCAGATAACTCTGAGTTACACAAATACAGATATGCAAAGTCATCATGAATAGTTTGACACAGATTATTTTGTGATTCTGCCAGCTGCAGACTCGCATTTACTCCAGATTTCATTTAACTACATAAAAAACATGTCAAAAAGCAGTTATCAGCATGTATAATCAGAAAATCAGGGCTATAGAATTTGACAAACAATTCTGTAAATGTTCAAATTTCAGGCATCATTTCACAAAAAGTAGATATCACAGCGTCTCTGTTATCTTGCTTCCCTTTCTGTTTGATCGGGGAAGTCCCTTTGTCCTGAATACAAGGAAGATATGGATCATTCCATTACTAGATTAGGGGTGATTACAAATCTTGATTTATGTTCATTTTTGAAAGAGAGTGAAAATTCAATGATTACTTATTAAATGTTTATTTTTGAGCGAGGATAAAAATCAATGATAACCTTTATTATAAGTTAATGTTGTTTAGAAACCTAATGATTCTGGCCAGAAATCCATAGGAACTTTCATATTGGTAGAAAAATACAGAGAAATATAGAAAGAAGATATACATATCTATGAATATTTTAATGATTTTAATGTTTTTTCCATTTCAGAATTTTTCACAGAGCTTCTTGATAATGCAAAGAAAGACTTGCATGAAATGTTTGTGAAGACTTATGGTCTTTTATACCAACAAAACTCTGATGTGTTCGCAAATTTATTCAAAGACCTTCGGAGATACTACAAAGGAACCGATATCAGTCTGTTCGATGCCTTAGACAATTTCTTCCGGAACTTATTAAGGAAGATGTTTATGTTGTTGAATCCTAATTTGGTGTTCGATGAATCATTTCTTCGGTGTGTGACAAGCCAGATGAACAAGTTAAAACCTTTCGGAGATACGCCGCAACAGTTATCTTTAAAAATAAAGAGATCATTCATAGCAGCACGGACGTTTGTACAGGGCTTGGCTATTGGTCGCGATGTTGTTCTTGAAGTTTTGAAGGTAAGATTGTTTTACAAGTTTTTTAATGCATTTTGAAATAATGAAAAACATTTATTTGCACTTTCTTGTCATATTTTACTTGTGTCAAGTAAAAGTTTGAATGCCATTGTTATGCAGAAAACATTAAAAGTAAAAAAATATTTCAAAAATTGATGTTCATTGTCCTCTTCAAAGCACAGATTATTGTAGAGCATTGTTTGGCTTCCAATAGAATTGATTTAGATGAAACAATGGCTTATCTGCCCCTGTTTCCATAGATACCACCCACAGAAGCATGTACGAAGGCCCTGATGAGGATGATGTACTGCCCTCATTGCCGTGGCCTCACACAGACCAAGCCCTGTAATAACTATTGTCTGAACACAATGAAAGGTTGTCTGGCTCACCATGCCGAACTGAACCAGCTCTGGAACGATTACATTGGTAAGTCTGATGACCTTTGAACTTATGTTACCAATGATATCTTGGGAATTTATCATGGCTTTGAAGAACCGGTGCTACCATAATCCTCAACCTTGGTAGATGTTCTGGTCGATGTTTTACAGCCTTTGACTTGAAGTTGTCTTAATATTTCAGTCAATGATTTTTGCATACTTTTTATTTAGAAGGTGATTCCACAATTTGAAGCTTTCGGTAAAAACTTCTACATGAAGAAAACCATCCTCTTCAGTAAGATTTATATCACGTTTCTTGCATAGGAGGACTGAATATTTCAGAGTCACTGTGACCTACTTTTAGTTGTTAAAACATGCATTTTATGGGGCTATGTTACTTTGTGTTTTGGACCATTATACGGATGATTTAAGGAAATTGCTATGCTAATTGTTTTCCTGCTGTATTAACTTCCTCTTGCAAATCATTATACCATTTCAGCTACTAATAAGATTTGTCAAGGAATGGCTAAACCTGTAGCATTTAATTATCAAGGCCCATTCAGCGTGTTCTTAACTGTAATGAATTGGAATTTTTTATAGAAATAATTGAAAAATAGTCTAAATTACCCACATACTCCATAGTTGTAAATTTGTTTCTAATTTCTAACGGTTAGGTTAGATCCTTCTACATGTCCATGTTTTCACAGCGGAACCACCAGGGTGACGTCTTGTTGTCAGAAAACACCATGTCTAATGGGCACGACTGTTGTAAGAGCTCACGGCTATATTCCCTAGTCTATAGCCAGACGTCGTCGGGGTCTAGTTCCCCAGATGAGTCACTGCCAACTGGCAATGGACGATTGGCTGAAAATTAATGAATACCAATAAATAATTTACACAAAGTTTGTCATAAAAATTGAATAAATTTGTCTTTGGAGCTCGCTATCTCTCTCTCTGAATAATCAATTTTAACCAAAATTTTGTTGGATCAGCCGATCAGCTGAAGGATTTCCCAGAATTCCTTGAGAATTGTTGTTTGATTGTTAGTGTATAAACCCCGCTGATTTAACATTGAAATGTAATAAACTTATTACGCTAAAATGTAAATTTTTCATGGAATCAAATGTTTCATTACATCTTTTTTATAAAATAATTGTTATACACAATGAAACGTGTGATTCTTCAAAGTAAGAATAACTCATTCTATTTCTGACACAATATATCAATATATTTTCATCAGGAATTTTAATTATAAAAAAAGTTCCAATTTGTAATTGAAGCCTCTTATTTCATTTGAATGAATCCTCCGATTTGAAGTTAATTCTATTTCTTGTCATTTAAGCAGAAACAGAACAATTATCAAGAGAGAAATTGGAGTTGACAAACAATTGGAGTAGGGATCTGTTCGTAACAAATTGTAAAAAAAACTCAACACAATCGTGCAATCAAAAATCTGTTTTCATTCCCCATACTGACAAATCATTCTCCAAGATTGTAATGTTGCGAAGGATTTGACGTGAAACGGTGTGTTGGGATTCATTAAGTTGTTAAAAATAAAAATGATCTCATATCCTCTAGAATTGACAATGAAATTCACCAGCATATTACATTGTGATTAAAGAAAAAAAGAATAAAAAGTGATACTGAGGATATTTAAAAACCCATCCAGGATTTCAGAACACCCATGAGAATATTTTGTGATTCCATAATATCAAGATTTGAAACTATGATTTGAAAGCACATACTGTAAAAACTTTTAAATTTGGCTGTATGCAAATAACATTAATATAGAAGGTATTGATTTAACATCGACTATTTTCCAGAATTTTTTATGAAAATTTTTGTTCTGATTTCTTCAAAATTGCCTTTCTCTCCCCCTAAGCCATGGTTGCATTGCGATTTTCTCATTTTGTTTATGAAAATATTAAAATAAAACTTATCTAAAAAATGTCGTAATATATATATATCTAATTGTAAAAATCACTTTTGCCTTCAATTTTCATCAATGTTTATGGGACTGAAACCTTGTTAAAAGAGCCATGAAGAGTCTCCATATTGTAGACAAAATGAAATATTCATCAGAAGTGAATTGTTCTACCAGAAAAGCCATTGAAAACCTTGATATTGTCATCGTTTATGATGTTTTTACTGACACCGACATCCGGCACAGTAATAACACTTGGCTGATAAACGACAAGTTTATTTGACGACTCCAACCTTCTGCCACTAGAAGTATTTATACTGTGTTGCCCTCGGTTACACAAAAACTGCCCGGTTATCACTGGAGGTTAAGACTTTCAATACACTATTTCCTTAACTACAAACATATTTTTTTGTGCTTGTCAGTTGTATTGATTTGTCGTTTGAATTCGGTATGTAAATGAGTTTATGTAAACCTTAACACGACACCAGCTTTAATGTGACACAGACAATATTGTATGACTTTAAAGGAATATGTCCTTCCAGTCTTTATATCCGGAAATAACCTGATGATGTGTCACTGAGTTTAATATAGGTTTTTTTTGGATTTGGTTTGCAGAGGTCCTCTATATCAAATATTCAAAGTTTAAATGTCTGTAGATAAAATTGGATGTCATCAATATGGAATGTTATGTTTGCTATCTGTAGATATCAGATGAATTGTTTTAATTATCATTCATCCAGGATAGAAGCTAATTTTTGGCATCATACTTTCAGAAACACTGGTTTCTAAACCTGTCTTTTAAAGTTACCTATGGTTACCTAAATACAGGTGTAAGCTGTGGTTACATGAACTTCTAATGGATTTAACCTAAAACAATTTCACCGGTCCTAGTTACATGTATCGGAAACCTTGAGATTCTACCAGTCTGTTGTAGTAACCATCGGTTACCTTGTCAGTGAGGACAACTTTCCCTCTCATCTCCTCACCTGTTGTAGTAACCATTGGTTACCTTGTCAGTGAGGACAACTTTCCCTCTCATCTCCTCACCTGTTGTAGTAACCATTGGTTACCTTGTCAGTGAGGACAACTTTCCCTCTCATCTCCTGAACTGTTGTAGCAACCATCGGTTACCTTGTCAGTGGGGACAACTTTCCCTCTCATCTTCTCACCTGTTGTAGTAACAATCGTTACCACTTGTCATGAGGACAACTTTCCCTCTCATCTCCTCACCTGTTGTAGTAACCATCGGTTACCTTGTCAGTGAGGACAACTTTCCCTCTCATCTCCTCACCTGTTGTAGTAACCATCGGTTACCTTGTCAGTGAGGACAACTTTCCCTCTCATCTCCTCACCTGTTGTAGTAACCATTGGTTACCTTGTCAGTGAGGACAACTTTCCCTCTCATCTCCTCACCTGTTGTATACATCGGTATACCTTGTACTTGTCAGTGAGGACAACTTTCCCTCTCATCTCCTCACCTGTTGTAGTAACCATTGGTTACCTTGTCAGTGAGGACAACTTTCCCTCTCATCTCCTCACCTGTTGTAGTAACCATCGGTTACCTTGTCAGTGAGGACAACTTTCCCCTCTCATCCTCTCACCTGTTGTAGTAACAATCGGTAACCTTGTCAGTTAGGGCAACTTTCCCTCTCATCTCCTCACCTGTTGTAGTAACCATTGGTTACCTTGTCAGTGAGGACAACTTTCCCTCTCATCTCCTCACCTGTTGTAGTAACCATCGGTTACCTTGTCAGTGAGGACAACTTTCCCTCTCATCTCCTCACCTGTTGTAGTAACCATCGGTTACCTTGTCAGTGAGGACAACTTCTCCCTCTCATCTCCTCACCTGTTGTGTAACCCATTGGTTACCTTGTCAGTGAGGACAACTTTCCCTCTCATCTCCTCACCTGTTGTAGTAACCATTGGTTACCTTGTCAGTGAGGACAACTTTCCCTCTCATCTCCTCACCTGTTGTAGTAACCATTGGTTACCTTGTCAGTGAGGACAACTTTCCCTTTCATCTCCTCACCTGTTGTAGTAACCATCGGTTACCTTGTCAGTGAGGACAACTTTCCCTCTTAACCTTGATTTCCTCTGTGTGTCAATGGCCCACTAAAGATAAGGGCGAATCAAGAGGTTTAGTGGTCGTCAAGATCCAAATCCATCAATTTAGGTCAGATTTACTGACTGATTACATCTGACAAAGGCAAAAAAAATCAATTGTCAAGTGGCTCTAGTGATCATCGTTTTCATGCCCAGGGTTACACAATGTATCCCCTACCTGGCACAAAATGGTGCACTTCTGATGCAAATTAAGTCCTAGCTGTCTGCAGGCTTTTCTCTCCACAATGAAAAGTGTACAGCGAGGAATTTACAGCCCTCGTGGGCCACCATTAGGGAACAAATGAACTCTAACTAAAGGAAATAAATTCCATGCTTTGTCACTATTACTTAATCCTATAACGCATGTACGCAATACAATGGCTATGCAAGTTCACCCGATTTGGGATTATAGAATCATCATTCAGCTCAAGTATCGATCGGTATTCTATAAAAATCCATTTTCACGTTTGAATTTATAACTGTTTTCTTTACTCTAATGCATGTTATGTGTATAGAGAAAAGATTAATTGCTATGATTTTGCCTGTCGGTATCTAGACAGTATGCGGGTAATTCATGGTGAAACTGTTAAGCGTACCGTTATAACGCAGGGCTATGAAAATCAGAATGTGTTCAAATGATTTAGTTTACTGGCGAAAATAACTGTGTTGGAAACCAAATCAATATCTCCAAACTCTAAAAATTACCAAAATAATTTGTATTTACAATGTTTAGTGGTGTTAGCGAATACTTCACCTATAGGGTTGACAGCATCGATTGCTGTTTTCAAGGATATAAATTTGACAGAATGCACCTCGAGAGTGTATCAGCTTTCTGCTTCAAACTTTAAATGAGGTTTGAGGAGAAAAACTCCTAAACACTGAGTTACAGTTTTACTTAAAGTGACATATCCTGTAATGAACCTCCCCAGCCAAATGATGCCTCCTCGACCCTTGTAAAATGGAGAAATAGCTATCGCTACGTTCAGTAATGCTTACAGACCTAGGCAGTTGAAACATACATCAAGGTTTCAACGTCAAAGTTTTTCACTTCAAGTTTTTCGCATCAGGACTGCTTCCTCAGTGATTTCCCCTGGAGTTCAGATCTGCAGCTGAACGTCTGTCCAGACCAACTCTGAACCATGGGCAGGCGAGGAAAATGAGTTTAACATTCTTACTGTTAATAATGGGATCAGAGTATGCATTTAGCTAATGACGACTGTAATTGCTTTTCACATACTTTGCTCAGCAGCAGAACACTCCCGAGTTCCATATGTTGCCGTAGACTTGTTGAGATATTTCTCTTCATACTTATTGTGAGTTTCCTAGATGGATGAACGGCTGGAGAAGTCATTACGGCTCCTCACTCCATCAACACTATTGTTGACCATCTCATTCCCCCATGTAGAAAAATGGACTAGTCTCGGTAGATAGAAAATTGTACTGAAATTGAGTTTTGTAGGGAAGGAAGGCTAGTTGAGGAATTGGTACTAAAATAAGCTCCAATTTTCTGTGGTAATTTGAAGCTACATTAGGTTTTCATTATGCTTTCTGCAGAGATGTTGATGTTTTTTGAAGAAGAAAATATATTCATGGAAAATCTTCACAGATTTAAAATTCAAAACTGCAGTAGGGCTGATACTATTATGTGGAAATGTAAGTGATGTTTTCATTATTTACATTGTAGATTATGTTGTTTATCAAAAAAATAGGGTAACTGTTTAAAAAAAAATCTGTTACCATTCCAACCTGGTGAAATACTTTATTATTTAACTTTTATAAGATCTATAAGAGTAAATTGACCCTGGAAAAAAAAATCACAGTTACCATGGAAACTATTATTCTTGTGTTAAAATTTGTTCTGTAATTCCTTCTACTTGCTACTAAGTTAGAGACGACAATACAATTGCATAGAAGTGAGGGATGTGGGCCGATCTTACACAGGCAGTTAAGTTAGCAGGAAGATGGATGATGTTACCAAGGCTGTAATTTAAATCTCGGAGACTCTCGGAACAACTGGAAATCTGTGAACCTTGCACATTGATCACGTCCATGTTGGTGTCTTTCCCTGTATCAAATACCAAGCAGTTTAGGCAGACCCAGGCAGAATTCATCACTCCTGTCTTGATCGGCCATTGATAGCCGTTAAACCTGTTGGATATTAAAAGGTTTGCAGGCATCCAGAGAGAAACAAAGACATACAAATTGAACTTAGGGTGCGTTTAAGTAAGAACCACAAAACCAATAAAAAGGCTCACTTCTTTCATCACACATAGTCTGCATAAATCCTGCTGAAAAAAGCAGAAGGAAGAAGATACAGGGGTTTTTATTATAGAAATGTGTCAGTGATATTGTGTTTAACTTGTGGAGAGACACATAACTCCCAGACATTAAGATACAGAATGATACAAGACTTAGGCTGGACAGTGTACTAGATAAAAAACGATAAAGTTTAATGTTAGCACCAGTAATGTTTTTTTTTCAACTGTTTTGTTATTTTCAAACAGTTTGAATGATGCCTGTTTATACCATTTATGACATTTGATATCTGCTGATAAGCTAACACAGCCCAGAAGATTGCCGTGGTAACAAAGTAACTTAAATTTGATCATACAATGGGTCATCCAAATCATAAATGAATGTTCATATTTCAGATCATTTCCTTCTCTTTACAAAATAATTGATAAGTTGTCACAAATTGTTCTTTTTCAAGAAGATAATTGAAAAAATGTCAAAATTGGTTTTTGTTTTGAGAAACATTTTTGTAGTCTTTTTCAAGAAGATAATTGAAAAGTTGTCAAAACTTGGGGTTATTTTGAGAAACACCTGGACAGTCTATTGTTTCTGTCTATTGTTACACACCTTATATTATATATCCTGTGATGTGATCATCACCTGGCTTTAGACGTTGCGTGTAGGTGACACGCTACCTCCACCCATACCGACAGGATATTAGATAAACCCTGTGTGATACCTGGGAACCCTAGGACTACCTAATGATTGACAAGTGATATATTTGGGGCTGATTAGGAACTGACCTATTAACTCTATTCTACCCAGACAGCAAGTCAAGTCATGCATGGTCAAATTAACCTGTATTTTCACTGCCATCACAAGGAAATATTTCATCATGTCTGGACATTTTTAAATGATAAAGAAAAATGGACTAGGTCTTGCTAATCAAATTTTATGATTTTGGTTCAGCGTGTAACAAGGGTAAATTTATATCAAACCTTTTTCATGGAAGAATGCACACAGGTCAACTTGACAAAACTCAATTCATTTACTTTATGTAAACTCTCAGTGGTATTTTTTGAATTTCAAAAACAATGTTTTTAGGGTCAAGATTTATCCTTAAAAGTCTGCTTTGATACTCTCGGGTAGAAGTGGACACCAGGAGAGACCATTTTGGTGTCCCAATAATTCTGTTTTGTCCTGTCTGGTAGACCAATACACCGTGTCTGGTAGAGCAATACACAGTCTGTGTGTCCGTCAGCCCTGCCAACCCGAGGTGACTCGGGTGACTTGGGTACATCGCCATAGTACATATTTAATGACTAGAAGTAACGACGGTATTATTCAACACTGGCATAAATCAAATTCAAAATTTTATTTATTTCTTTACTCCTCCATACTAATGCTTTATAGCTTTTCATTCATCCTAGCTCTTCTGTGGCTGCAATAGAAATTTTAGTCAAGCGTGCTTCCATTCACAAGCCTCGAATCCACACATCAATTCATGAATTTGTGCATTATGGATTCCATTGAAATTCTCTGGGGTTTTTCGCTTGTTTCATTCTGAAAAGTGAAGGAATTTACTCTTTGTAAAAGATTTGAGCTGACCCATCTGAACGGATTACTCTGTATTAAGATTTTTCTCTCTCTTTGTTTATTTTTACTATTTAACTAGCTGTCGGTGTATTTGATGTGAATGAAAATCTTGATTTGAAGTGTAAGATTACAAATCCGTAGACTGCCTATGGTGGGCTATAGGGATCTATGGTCAAGGGTATCGTCCAACTCTTGACACATTTCTTTGGTCAACCACTGAGATAATCTTTACACAACAGACACACAGAAGCATACTCATGATACCTCTAACACTTCTATTGACATTTTCCTTTTTGTTAAACTTTCCACTGCGTTCCTCCAGAACCAGAAAACTCTGTGATATATGTCATTTCACCCCGATATAAATCTTGTTTATCGCGTGGAGTGGGAAAATCGGCAGCTATTATGACAGTAATGATATATTTTGCCTTCCTCTTGGGTAATCACGTCGATGTGAGTGGGAACATATGTTGATTTTTGAGATGATGAATGAAACTAGCTGTACCTACCAATGTTTTTTCTCAACCGAAGTTTGTAGATTCACAACGTGTATAAATGTTACAAGTTCCCTTACGTTAAACTTTCACCGAAATCTTAAACACCGAAGGAAATACCAGTCTGGTACAAACGGATCTCGTTTCAGATATGATGTAATAGGTACGTTGTTGTTGATATCTGTGAAGGAAGGACATGATGGAATGTGACACACTTCTATGACTAAACATGCCAGGAATTATATATACAGTTTACAAAACCTCTATCAACATAATATGTAAACAGTATTTAAATTTTTTTAAGTTTTGAACTTAGGGGAGAAAACTCAAAAAAAAAAAAAAAAAAATATATATATATATATATACGAATGACTGATTTTATCTTGAGGTAGCTGTGATAAACTACAATTCAATGTTAAGGGGGCTTACTGCAATTTATGTACAGTAATTAAAGATAGTATTTATGTCAGTGTCTCCAAAATTTGAGTAGATATTTTTCATTGATTTGTTACAGAAAGCAGTCGACAATAGGCATGATTGGAATAAGATGGAAATAAAGATCTAAATGCACTAGTTAGTGTGATGTTACCATTGTATGACCTTGTAGAGGAAGAGAGGTCAATCTCCCAGCTGTAGAGGTCAATCTCCCAGCTATAGAAACATTTGTATTTACGAGCTACCTGAATAATTGATAAAAGTATATAAATAACACTAATTACAGTTTGCCATTAACAGCACAATAGTAGCTAGTTATTGTAGACTGTCAAAGGTCAAGGTCAAATTCCTTATATAGATTAACAGGTGAGAAAAAGTAATTTATTTTAATATCATTGAAGATGTTCTATAGGATACACAATAAAAGGTAAGTTAAGTTTGATTCGTGAATGTCCTTAGTGAGTAGGGAATGAAATGAAGGTGTTAAATATTAATTTGTCCTTGTGGAGGTAATGACCATAGTGTTACAATAGTATAAACAATATCTATCTTCACATGAAGGAATTCCAGGAATGTCGCTCCTGTTAGTGTGGCGTCATTAATTGTTGGTCATATATGTAAATTAACATCTCGGTACGATGTTATGCCTTGATATTATGTACATAGCGTTTCGGCACTGATGATTTTTTGACACCTGTAGTTTAGTCCTGAAAGCGATTTAAGTCCTATCATTTAGATCAGCCATTTTAATAAGGATGCGATTAAAAATGTAGCGAACATCAAAGGAAATAAATTTCACAGGATATTTCCCCCGAAATTGAAAATTGTAGTGATGTAAAATCTTTTCTAGGTCGTTGTTTAGCATTATGTGGTCGGACTAGTCTGGTAAAATACAAGGCAGTCCAGACAACAGGTAAACCCAGTCACGTAAAGTTAGGTCAGGACTGGGATGCTACCAGCCGACACACATTCAGGTGTTAACTCACAGTAGGTGTATTTTCTTGCTGAAATCAAATCATGAATGAGACGATCAAGTAGTCACCTTGCATCGTACAGCCATTCATTTACAACTATAGTTGTCAAGATGTTTATTGAATTAAATTTGCCGTTTTCACTTTGCAGCCCAATTAAACGTACTTTTTTCCGTTTGATTTATACATTGATTGTACAGTCCTATAGTTGATTACAGGTAACTTACAGGTAATTCACTAAAATCACAGTCTCTACCGCAAATAAGTTCTTACCTGTGTGAGAATGATCAGGATCCTAAGAAATGGTTCGTTAGTGTTTAATGTCATATTTAAAGCCAGGTCAGTTTAGGATGTGTCAGATTTTATAGGTGGAGGAAAGCCAGAGTACCTGGAGAAAAACCACCCGCCTGTGGTTAGATCCTGGCAACTTGTAACTTGAAGATGAAAGGTTAAATTGTTGAAATGTCAGTACACATTGACTAATTGGCCACTGTTGCCCCATCTTTTCTCAAAAACATTTAATGATCTGAATTGTTAAAAAGACACTAAATAAAATAAAACAAAATCTTCCATGTTTTAGGAGACTGTTCCTAAGGTAACGTGTTAGATATTAAAGATAGTCAGAACCATCAAACTGACATAAAAAAGGGTCTTTATAGCCAGGTGGTCCTGATACTCAGGTAATATTATGATAGATTAGGGTCGAACAGGTGTTCTTTATATAGAGGTGGTCGCTAAGGCAGGTTTTTGTCTTTTAAGTTTTATATAAATATCACTGTTATTTCTACCTTTAATGCTAACAACTCTAGCAATGCTTTAAACAAACCAAGAACAAACGTTTGTGAGATTATGACTGATGAATAAGTTGCGATTTTAGACTTCGTTCAATAAGTTATAGTTAGACCACCTGTGTGTTGACCTCACCTGTTCAGAGATTTGAAAATATATCAGTATTGAATATCTTTTAAGGAGCGGAAAATGTGATTATGAATGTATACGATTTCAAACCTCTTGACACATTTCAACGTAATCTGAATAATTTCCTACTTGAATAGAGTTAATAACTTAAATGCTTTCGTTCCATTCCTGCTCAGCTTTGAAATTTGCTTACTGGAATGTGGTATCTTTTTGTCTACAGTGAATGTTCATTACACATCTGGTTATTCGGTATATTCAGTAGACATGTTTCAAAATTCTCATTGAAAAAATCTGGTTTTGAAAGACATTTTTCACAAGGCTGACAATGAACGTACTATTAAGCTGTAAGATATTTACTATGTAGGTGATTGGGAACAAATCAACATGAATCATTGAAATGAAAATCACAGTTATAATACGGAGTGTTCTGAATTTAAAAAATGACATGAAAGGGGGCATTCACGGATTCAATAAAGACTTCAACATGATTGGATTTCAGGTGTAAAAGGGGAAAACATAGAATGGGGGAGATTATGAAATTTAAATGGAGTGCAATATGCCGTGTCATTGGAGTCCAACCAGATATACAGCCTGTGTTTCTATTAATGTCAAATAAAGGGCACCTGTCTGAGCTGGGGAGCCCACCGGCACAGTGAATTACTGATGACACATTTAGATGTATATTCTCCCTGAATAACTTATATCATTTGCCCTCAGATGACGGTGTACGAAGTGTTAGAAAAGTCACGGGTTATGTTACAAGGTCTCCTACCACCCAAACATACACCTAAGTTACGATAACCAGCGCACTATAAAAAATATTACAGTTGTCTATGATGTGTGAACTTCGGTCCAGTCACTGGGTCATCAGTCTGATCTGTAAGTAAATGTCTCCGTATTATGATCTGTCCCATGTGGGTTACGATAAACAGGCAACCTCCATTAGTGAAAAGAGCTTCATCAGCCATCTGGTCCAAAAAAAATTAGGCCCTTGTGATTTGTATGATGGCCACCCTGGCAGTCATCTTGAAAATCTTAATATTGAGTAAGATCATAAGAAAACATGACATTAGTTCTACATCAGTTCTCAGGAAAAACATGACATTAGTACTACATCATTTCTCTCAGGAAAAACATGACATTAGTACTACATCAGTTCTCTCAGGAAAAACATGACATTAGTACTACATCAGTTCTCACAGGAAAAACATGACATTAGTTCTACATCAGCTCTCTCAGGAAGCTTGTCGACGGTGTAGGAATATAGTCATGTTCTATGGAATAATGTCTTTAAGACACTTGATTAAAAGAGAGTTAAATGTTATGTAACATACGCTGAAAATTTGGGGTTTGTAGTACTCTTATCATGACCAAGAGATTCAGAAATAGCCTGGTCTTTGCTGCTGTGAGTAATAGCCTTCCTTACAGTTGTTGATGGTATGATATACTTGGTGGTCACCAGTGCTATATTAAGGAGGTATTTTTGATAACAGATCTATCCTCGACCTGTTGGTTTGTTGAGTAACCTTTGACCTTCTGACCTTTTATGTGTTACAGAGGCGATGAAACAACTTGCCACCCGTCTGGAAGGTCCCTTTAACATTGAAACCGTGGTGGATCCAATCGATGTCCAGATCTCAAACGCCATCATGACTCTGCACGACAACGGCGACGAAATCAGTGAACAGGTAAACATGGGTCAAGGTCAATCATGTCAGGAAACCTGGACGTATTTGATGAAAGTTTGACTCCTTAAGGAAACGATTGATCTGTCATTCCTGTCAAATGTATTACCTTGGCAATGTTTTTGAAGACATGAATGCCATAGTGTGCATGTGGTTAGTTGTCAACAAGTGACCAGTTAGTGCTTACTAGTGTTTCAGAGTTGGTTTTCTTCTTTCCTTATCGGGATGCCATGGCGTTGACATGGTGTTTTCTGGTTGCCATGGTGATGGTGCTTAACGATTAACACCTTAAAGCCAATTAGTGATATGTATACCTTTCAGCTTACATTACAGTAGGTTAAGTAGGGTTGGAATCTATTGGACTGTTATCAGGGGATATCGGCTATCTATGATAGATATGGCGTTGGTGTGAATGTCCTCCAACTACTTTTTCCTCTCACACTCAGACTCTGATGGTATATGACTGGTGGCCTAGGGCTTCCTCCTGGCTGGTTCTATGTTCATTTGTATGTAAACAAACAACATCATTATAGCAATAACCAATATTTAATTTAAAGTTGATTACACTGCAAAACAGAAAAAATAATATCTGAAAGTAAGTCTATTTACCCCTGTAAATACCCCCACCCCCAGTTTGAATCCAACAATTATGATGTCATTATTATATATTGTGTCTCTAACTTCTAGCTCTAAACTTTTCTTCCATTCTTAACCTGTCCCCCTCCCCCATCCTATTCCCCCATCCTATTTCCCTCTCCCCTATCCTGTTCCGCCCTCTTTATCCTATTCCACCACCTCTAATTTGTCTAATTTGTGCCAGAAAACATATGGCTGAGACTGTACAAACTATTGATACTACAAATCTATATAACTAGGCCTTCTCAGGATTAAAATTAGGTCATATATATCCATAAAAAACAAACATACAATATGTCTCATTTACAGCCCTACTAGATACCCCCAGATAATGGAGTGGATTAAACACAAATATATTTATTTTGATGTGTACAAGGGAATGTAACAGACTTGAACAAGTGATGTCTGAGTTTCACCAGATTTATAGAAGTCTGTAATCCGGTTTATCTACAGTGACAAGACTTTTAGTACTTGATCAGTATTGATTGGAAGACATGTTTTAATTGACAAGTTTCCATGGAAACCAGTATGTTTATTTCTCTGTAGTTAAGATTAATGTACCTGTTTGTACTATATTTCTGACTCAGTAGAATTCGGTTTTGAACTGTGGCAGTAAGGCAGGTTGTTCCGTTGCGATTTATCTCGCATTTCTTAGATCGACTTTCTGACAAGCCGTCCCAATCATACAGCTTTACTCTAGGACATTGCTCCCAGAGTTTAAGGCCTTTATTTAATTTTGTGTGGAGAAAGTATAATTTATTTGTAAGCCTAGGGTGATATGAGAAGACTTAGCAGGGATAGCCATTCCAGCCAAGTCAGGCAGATTCCCACTATTAGGGTCAACATAATTTGACCTCCAATGACCTTTAGTCTGAAAACATCATGAATTATTTCTTAATGAAATCCTTCCAAACCATGTGAACTTTCAGGCTATATCTTTTTGTAGTGTTTAACTTTGATATATTTTCTTGTAGAAATGAGCCAAACCAATATTTTTACTTATAAATGTAAACTTTTGTTTGGATCGGTGTGGTAAACTCATTTACCCCTGAAGATTAATATTGAACTATTCCAGCCTTTGAATCAGAAGAGTTCACAAGTGTCTTCAGGGGTGTATGGGTTAAAGAAGTATTCTCTGTTTGCTTGGGATTGCTCTAAGTATCTGTCTATAGGAGGAGTGATCTCTGTTTGCTTGGGATTCCTCTTAGTATCTGTCTATAGGAGGAGTGATCTTGTACCTGTTAGGGTCGTAGGCAGAGTATTGATATATATCATTTAGGAGGGTCTGTTTACCAGGGATCTAGGAAGGGAACAGAACCTGGTGTTAGGGAATTTTACAGAGACCAATTTTAGGGATCATTGATAATCACTTTCATTACTGACCCTGGTAATGTTGTGCATCTTTATCAAGTGATCTCTGTCGTGTTGGTTTCTCACACACTCTATTACAAAGTTGTCTGCCCTTGTCGGTAAGTATTGATTTTGACGTCATGTGCTTGTGAGTGTAGCATCATACTTTTTACAGAAAATGGTTTGAATTTAGCTTACAAAATAATGACATCACAATGGATAGCTACCCAAAAGGGAGACAACCCTGCAATATCCAAAGACAGAAAGGAACCCTCTTATCTCGAATTATGTTACTTTAGGTCCATTCTAGCATGTCTCTGAAATTTTGGTTACAACACGGTGTTGTATTTAAACAGTCATGTGATTGAATTGAAACAACGCAGATCATTTTGACAGTTATTAACCCTAGGGATGACATTTTTCATGTGTTTTCTTATCACATCTTTAAAGAAGATTCTTTAAAGAAACTTTTGTGAAATTTTCTGATTTTTAAGCTCTAGCTGATTTAAATTTTGACTACCAGCATGATGAAAAGGATTTATTACACAATACACACATTACACATAGGTAAAAGTATCTTACAGGGCACCAATGTAGATAGATTTTGTATTCGCATTAGAAATTCCATTTTTACTGACATTCATTTAGATGTTAGATAATTCCTCTCGACATCAGATGTTTTGCTTGTTAAATTCCTTCCGTAATCTGGAGTTCATGGTGAAACTGTTGGGGGTTCTAGACAGATAACAGGTATATTTGCTCCATGTGATTACCACATCAGAAATATATACATGCTTAGCACCTGAATCTCTCTTCTCGATTTTCTCTCCAATCCCTCCCTGATCGCTTTACTGTAATATTTCAGATATTTGTAGGGGGACTAAAAGTAGTATTTTTATGTGGTTTCAATCTCCAGCTTCCATTGCCTGTTATCTATAAGATACTGACATGGACACATGAAGTATACTGAGATGAGGTACCCCACAGGGATTTCAATTTAATTCCATTTGCTCCCTCGGTGTACTTGTAGATCTGGATTTTGAGACTGGAGCCTAGACTGTCGAAGATCACCATAGATAGCTCACAGGAGTGTGTTATCGGTGATATATGAGCAAAAGAGTTCCTCGTAGATTACCTAAGTGTATCATACTCCATTAAGTTTTCAATTAATTTCCCCCCGCATTGGGCCCCCCTAGCAGAGTATCTGTTGGCAGGCCAGGTATTGGTTCTATAGGGGAAGAGGATCGACTTGGAATTAAAGTTGGCAACACATACCTCACTTTTGTTTGAGATAGACCTGGTACCCTCAAGTCCTTGGTGCTGTAGTTATACGGCTCTATCCTACCCTAGATAGTCACTATGTAGATTTAATACCACCACCGGTCACCAGTCCAGAAAGTCTAGAGGGAGGCCCATCTTCTGTCCCCCACAAAACCATAACGCTATCCCACTGCCATCACCAGTTCAGCAAGTTTATCATAGATAGACTATAGATAGGCCCATCTTCTGTCCCCCACAAAACCATATGCACTCATTCCACTGTCGTCACCAGTCCAGCAAGTTTATTATAAATATCTGATGACTCATCATTAGTTGGTTTTTGAAAGAAATTGATGTCAATGATCTATTGTTTAAAAAAGTTGATAGTTGGTGGAAATATAGAAAAGACTATGTTGTTTTTGTAGAAAGGTTACATACTTTTCTTGAAAAATTAAACCACATAAAGCCCAGTCTGGGTCATGTTAAAGCTTGGAGAAGTAGTCTTTGTCATGTGTAGACTTGACATCAGTCCTATGTGGTGTATTGGCTGTTAGGAGTGAGAACTGTTGGTCAGTACAGTTCTAATGACACTTGTCCAGCTGTGATGGATGACCGCCTGTCAAGTGGACATACTCAGACAGATGACCTCACACCCCCACAGAACTAACTGGGGGAGATATAGGCCAGTCTGTCTGTACCGGGACAGAAATTAACCCTAATGTCAGGTCACACATTGTTTATCTGCTAATAAAAACAAAGGAAAGGAAAGTGTCCTTTCTTTGTTTACTTTATATTGATATCTTTGCTGCATCCTGAATGTATGACTAAATTTCAAAACTATTCTTTGAAAAAAAATCAATTGACATAAGCATATAGAAAAATCTCAAAAAATCTCTCATATCAATCTCTCATATCAATCTCTCATATCAATCTCTCATATCAATCTCTCATATCAATCTCTCATATCAATCTCTCATATCAAGTAGAACACAGCGATACCTACAGACTAAATAATGGTCAGGCATCTGGAGGAAAATTTCTCATCTAAATAAAGTAAGACCTTATGTATATTAACTGGTGGATAAACTAACTGAGAAGTTTGTAGTAATCAGATTAACATTCATGAACCAGCTGTACTCTCACACATCTGACCATCAGGATTGGTCAGCTGGTTAGTTTATTGACCACTCTATGTATGATGACCACTCTCTCATCACATCTAAGCAGATTACAGCTGTGGGATCAGCTGTCATTACTACACCTGCTCTTCAACTCATGACCTCTAACCATGACTTGAACTTTGACCTCCGATCCTAGACTCCTGATCCATATTTTGACCCTTTCTCACCTTTGACCTTTAACCCTTGTCAAAAACTAACCTTTGACCTATAATGTATTTTGCTGAAGTTTAGCATCATAAGAATAATAGATATGGAGTTAGAATAAACTTTTGTACTATTGTAAAATATTTCCAAATTTTAAAATAAATTGTTGATTTTTCCTTCCAGATCAAGCAAGGATGCAGCGGAAGTCAGTTGGGGAGATCAAAGCGAAACGCCCAGACGTCAACAGGCAACAACAATGATGGTCAACTCCCAGACAGCATCAAAGCCAAAATCCAAGGACAACTGGCTGCCCTGGGTGGTCAGAACATTGATGGAATGAACTATGACCCCATGCATATGGGAGCAGTAAACAACACTAACAAAGGTCACCAGGAATATGACTACGGAAGGTACGGCAATTCACGGAAAAAACAGAAACAACAGCGACATAACACTGCAGCAGGGACCAACCTTGACCGTCTGGTGAAGGACATCAAGGAGAAGGTCAAGATGGCTAAGGACTTCTGGGTCCAGCTGCCGTATGCCATTTGTAACGACGAGAACATAGCGGCCCAGGCAGGAAATGATGAGGACTGCTGGAATGGACAGGACAGGGCAAGGTAAGTTCAAAGATCAAGGATATGTTTAAGAATTGAAAAAAGGAAGGGAATTGTATTTGATATCGCAAAATTAATATTAAGAGTAACTTTTATTGTAAAAATTACTTGTTCAAGCATGTTTCACTTGAAATAATATTACAAGATGTTTTTCAAGTATTGTGAATGTCTACTCACCTATAGATTTGCTATATGATACTGTATATATGAGGTTTGATTGGCAGGTACGTACCAGAGGTTCAGAAGGACGGCATCATCAACCAAATTAACAACCCAGAGGTGGAGGTCGATGTGAACGAGGGAAATTATGTCATCGAACAACAGAAAATACAGCTCAAGATCATCACCAGTAAACTTAACACAGCATTCAACGGCGAGGAAGTGGAATGGATTGATACAGGTAACTGAATCAGGGCTTACGACTGGGGAAGGGGGATAACTCAATATTACAATGTAGGATAGCAAGGATTTCTTAAATAGGAAGGGGGTAACTCCAAAAAATAGGATAGCCAGGATTTCTTAAAAAGGAAAGGGGGGTGGGGTAACTGCAAAAAATAGGATAGTCAGGAATTCTTAAATAGGAAGGGAGGTAACTCTAAGAAAATAGGATAGCAAGGATATTTAAGGGACAAGTAGAAAGGGACAGACAAGTTCCTTCAAACAGCAAAGGAATATCATAAGGTAGTAATAGGGATGATTTTGTAGCAAAGGGAGATAACTTTGATACAAGCAATTTTATTGAAATGAATGTAACTTTAAAAAGAAATTTACTAGCTCAATGAACTGAAGACATATAGGATTGTTCAATGAGCCAAGAAAAAATATGAGGGATATTATGGAAGAGGAAGTAAGAGTTGATAAAGATTTTAGTGGTTATGGCGGGCTATATTTGGATGTGTAATGGAGAGTGGGTGATGTAATCTGTTTAGTAGGTAGGAAGGCCCTGTGAGGCTCAATGGACATGTTTATTATAGAACAGACTTGGGTCACAGATCGGCATGACGATGTAACTCACCAGGTTTGATGAATGAACAGACAAATAAGCTCCTTATAATACCGAGAATAGTGGAAATTAGAGAGCTGTAATCTGAGGCATGGGACATGGTGTGAGTCGTCTAGATATGTAATGTAGTTAGGGGAATCTTCTTTGGCTGTGTGTCTGGTTTGGTATTGACCCATGCTGACCACAGCAGTGACAAAGTCGGATTAATCTTCTACCACATATGGCTGTATGTCTGGTGTATTTATAACAACAGAACAAGGTATTGACCTTCAGGAAGTCCATTTCTAGGTCAAAGTTTGAGTTCAAGGACAGACACCTAGAATAATTTATACATAGAAGTAGGTCAGGGGTCAAAAGGTTGAATAAAGAAATGATGACATGTAAAATGCCAAGGATGATTAAGAGATATGTTGAAAGTCAATTGTAAAAGCTTCCTATAAATTGATAATTTTGTAACAACTAATTTCAAAAATTTTAAAACCAATATAAGTCATGGTGAACATTTTCTATAGATAAATCATGGGTAAAGAAATTAAAATTCAAAGGGCATGTTGATATTTCTTCTCAGATTGTTATTTTATGGATATCAATAGAACATGGTGGTAGTACAGTGAACAGTAGAGATGTGTGTAATCTATATTGGAACAAGATACCTTTAGCTTTTATAGAGTTATGCCCCTTTGTTTCATCAACGTCAGTTCTAGTTGAAAGTATTAGTTTCAGTAGATTGTACATCATCATAGCAGTATTTTAAGTTCCATACTCAAATATATATCCGTTTACCTGATCAACCATCCCTGGATCATTTCACATTTCTCCAAGTTACTGGCTGGCTCTCGGATACTGTTACGGGCATGAATCATTGATTGGCTGCTATGTATAGCCGCTGACCAGTCAATAGGTATACAAGATGTCCTTGGTGTAATTGTGGGTTTCCAAGGACGAAGGTGACATAAAATGTGTCTGTATCAAATTTCACACCTTTTTGACCTTTACTCCAAGTACAGACTTGTACAACCAATTTAGAGACAATCTCAACCAAATTAGGAATTCTTGTGTGTTTTTGTGACATTTTCAAATCCTTATATGGCTTAACATGCTTCCGTTAATTGACAGAATTTAATTATGAATTGTGATGGACTTAATGTACTCTATTAGCATATATAAGGTGTGAACACCCATATGACTCATGTCTGGTCAATCTCTCAAGATTGGTGTAGCAAATCCCTCGTAGGTTAAGTTATCATTATACAGAAACAGCATGGAGTTTCCAGGATTTTCAAATATATTTTAATTGAAATTTAAACCTGTATTCCCTTGAAATCCTAAATGATAATTTGTAGTGTCAATTTGGCATATTTGAGCACTGAATGTTATTGGAGCGGGAAAGGTAATTAATGTTAATTACATTCAAAATTAGTTTATTCAGTCATTATCAATTCTCAAATTTTATACTGATAATTTTGGTTTGAAAAAAAGAGCTATATTCTTGAAAGATATAAAGCTTTGAAAATATTTTAATGTTGAAGTCAAAATCTAGCCTTCCTATGTTGGGTTTCAAAGTACAGGAGGGGTATAACATTATAGATCTATACCAAAATGATATTGAACAAAAGGATGTGATAATTGTGTATGAAGATATTTGACAAGTTGAATATAGTTTATCTTTCCCCAGTGTTTAACATTGCGCAGACACTTTATCACATCAGGTATAGACTTCTGGTTACTACACACAAGCATGCAAATTTATTTTCATTAATCTATTTGCTTTTCATTGTAAATCAGTCATCATTTAAAAATTAGAACATGGAATAAATGTTAAATATATTACAATACACAATTTTCATGTCAATGGAAAGAATTGCCCGACATGAAAGATGTTTGGAATTATGACCTGACAGGGATTTTATTTACGTCATGTTGGTATATAAAAGGTTTCCGAGATATGTAGAATGGTGAGAATTGGGTGTGTCTGTGTCGAGGTAGACAGAACATGCTGACATTCCCCAGGGGGTTGTGATAACACCGTCACATGATGCAGGCACATGCTTTACCTAACGTCATACAGGTTTTACTCACAAGTGTCGGTGAAAATGCTCCCGAGCTCCTAAGTGCAGTTTTAGGTGCATAGGCATCAACAAACAGGAACTGAAACAAGTGTAAGTGAAATATGTCAGCGAGGAATGAAACATTCCACTTATTTTTATGTCGCTTTCTCGGTTTTGATTTCCCCGTCATGTGATTAATTCGTGATATTAGAGACTATAACACAGGTTTAATGTGATAAAGGGGCGATTGTAGAACAAGTCGTGTACAGTTCAGGAGACATAAGGTTCTGGTTGTTTCCCAGATTTGTTTTCATTATGATGTTTAATGGAATATAGGACATTTCTTTTCCATGATTCATAATATCGGATGCAACTTAATTATCCATATTTCAAAGTGTTTGCTATTTCTTCAAGAATCATTGTTAAAAAAGTGAAAGATACCACAAAGCGGTTGTTTTGGTACTGTAGACAGTTGATACCACGAGCTCATTTTGTGATGTTTATACACAGCAAGATTATGTAATTTTACAGATATGGGTACAACATGAAATTGAAATGTGATGTGTGTGGTATTAGGATGGGGAATTAAATTTGGGGGTGTTACAGAATTGATTCCAGGTTCCAGGGTCATGTAATAATCTTAAGAGTTACAATTTTGCTTTTTCAGTCAAAGATGGCATTACTTTTAATACATCACCTGTGATTTAGCTAAGTTCAAACTTGGATAGCCTTCAACTTGAAGACTGATTCCTATTCTGGTTTGATTAGCATAATGTCCTATTAAAAGCCATGATCATTAAAGGATGCGCGGGTTTTAGATGGTTGATCATCTGGCAACTGCCCCACAGGAGATTTGAATCCCCCGAACCCAGAGGTGGAGGGCTTGTGATAATATGTCAGGACATCTTGGAGTCATCAATATATTTACTTGTATAAAGTTTAGGAACATAGGAACATTCTATACATGCACTTTGGTTAAGGTTGAGAGTTTAGGAATATTACGGTAATGATACCAGTACTTGCTCTACTTGGTATTCTATCAGATTTAAATATTACAGTACTCAGGAAAATCAGAATTCATGCCAGGTCTATTACAAGCCAGTCAAAGGGCAGACAATTAGATTGGAGCAGATTTAATCACTAGATATCAAAATTATGGCCACAGATGAAGATAGTCTAATTGAGGAGGTGTTCAGGGTATATTGTAAGTGGCAGACATTCCGATCAAGTGATACGACGAGAGCTCCGAGAGAGACTCATTTACGTAACACCTCATTATGTACACATGGTTTTTGCTTGGAAACGATACTCTTAACTCCCGGTGATCATTTTGCCTGTTTTTTCTTTCGACTGCCATGTTTTCTGACTTAGATACCTTCTTGTGTTGTCAGTACACTTCAGGTGTAACAGAATTATTTAACAGAACATAATTTGTTTTTTTGGTTCCCCTAATGTGATATTCTGTAATCGACTTTGTAACCTGTCTGTCCGTCAGCCAACCTGTCGTAACCTCTGTCCATCAGCCAATCAGCTGTAACCTGTCTGTCCGTCAGCCAATCAAATTACAGTTTTATCACCTCGAGAGAGATGAATTCATGTTGATGTTGAAAGGGAATGGTTTTTAGGGATGGTTAATGTTATAGTGATAGCAGAACTTCAGGAAAGTTGAGAGGCTTCAAGGATTCGGAGTCAGCCACATACTTGAGGCCTCCTAAGCCAGCAGGAGGTTTTCTTGAAATAAAACCATTGGGGACCAACTCTAAGTATTCTGAAAGTAACATGATAGACTTTCGTAAATTATGAACATATTCCGATATCAAGATTTTGTGTGTTACTGAAGTCATCTTCTGTTCAGAAATATTTTTTGTATTTTCCTAACATGTCAGCAAATAGTATTATTTTGCATTTCTATGCTAATTAATTAAGTCTTACCCATGTTGGTTGGTTTTTAATCATATAAAAGGTTAGGTTTTGGGTACCAATTAAAGTTCAGCAATACGTACCATGTCATGGTGTCCAAGTTTTATAGTGAAAGGTTAAAGTTATGTTGTTATCAAATTGTTTTTTCTGTAACAAAGAACAGCATTTTATGATTCCCAGTTCATTGTTACATTTTGTGGTTCTTCGTTCAGCTATCGGTGAGTTATGGCTCCCAGGTAAGAAAGTTGGCTCAGTCTCAGACACGGAGATCAAAAGGAAATGTTCTCATACGATTATGAAATATCTTGTAATAGAAGAATTACTGTAGAAAGGGGAGTTACTGTCTCAGCATTAGTGGGCCATTATAGATAAGACAGGAATGGTTGGGTCCTCTAAACTTGATGTAGTGCCAGTCAGCAGCAACATCTACCAACTCAGGGTAAAATAGAGTAATTAGGTATTTCTGGAGTATTGAAAGTTATGTATTTGTGGTTCATAAAATAGTGTTTCTGATGCATTGGAAGAGATTATGGGAATTTTTGTTAGGTTGTGATAAATTGGTACATGACAACATGATTGGGTTCACCATAAACATCGTATTATTGATACACTCTAAAACATTGTATTATTGATATAGTCTAAAACATTGTATTATTGATACAGTGTAAGAGCATTGGAAAGCATTATATGATTGTGATTTTAAAACATAGTATTATTGATATAATGTAAAACATTTTAATACATTGTTTGATTGGTATAATGTATAACATGTTTACTTGGGTACTTAGTAATACATTGTATGTTTTATACATTGTAGAGTGTTTTAAGTTCACAGCTGTAAGCATCAGTGTCTATTTGTTTGTACATATAGTAAGTCTGGTATAGATTCTGAGGAATTCTTGTGATAAACGCCCTGGTATAGAGGGCTGGGAGGCTGATGGGGCACTGGTGCTGAAAGGCTCTAAACAAAACTATCTGAATCTGATCAGTTCTACAGTAAATCTAACACTCTACCATCAAATGACATCAAAGGAGGATAGAATTACATAATGTAGTCTGTTTATCATAATAAAATGATAATGTGACCATTTTTATATACTAATAAGATAGTAACAGAATTTAGATTGCACTTCTGATGATAAGTTTTGTCAGAATATGATTTGCTCAAGGACATTCAGATTTAAAACAAAAATAAAGATGGCTTGAAGATTTCGTAAATAACATAAATACCTCCGTCAGCATCGTATCTTTAGAATTAGGCTGAAGATTGTGATGTTAGCTTGTCTCTATTCAGGGCTAGTCATGATCACATATGTGCTATTGGTGTAGAATGTAGACTGGGCTCGACTTTTCTGATTTCCAAGGATAACGTAGTTTATTTGGGGACCTCTTATATAAGGTTCATTAGTATAATTAGCAACTAACTATTACAACTACTATGGCTGAAAAAAAACAATGAAGGAATAATAATAAAAATAATTAATAGGTATTCCAAAAAGAAAGTACCAAAAAAAACAAAAAAAAAACAAAAAACCCACAAAATTGAATAAAAACCTTGGCGTGCTTTATGATATGAATTTTTATCTGGAAGAGACCATTTGACACTGGTTTGACACTTTGTTGCTTTTTTCAGAAATTGATGTTGGATACAGCAGTTACTCTAGCGGTATGGGTAGTGGTGACGATTACAGTATAGATGGTAGTGGCGACGGTAGCGGTGACGGGAGTGGGTCTGGAGACGGATGGACCGGTGACGACGAAGATGAGGGTCCACGTAGACCAAACAAAGGCCGAGGACATGGAAGAGGTCACGGTAATAAAGGATCGGGCAAGGACAAACCCCATATCGATGATAATTACTTTATTGGACCCGAATATGGTGTTGATAAGGACGACAGAAACGGATATAATCAACCACCACGAGAGACACCCCAAACACCCAGCGCAGCTGTAAGACAGACATCCGTATCATGGACATGTTTGTCAATAGTGATTATTGCAGTGATAAAAACAGTTATGCCATTCACACTTTGAAGATAATGGAGACTTTAGTCAAACAGAAAGAAAATTAAGTAGGAAGTTTTGCAGTGATATGATAAAAAGAAATTTGTGATTATCAAAAAAAGCTGTTCAAGTCCCGGTCTGATGGAAGCTTGGCAGGGATACATGTTTTATCTGAGCAGATCAGCAGACCTACCGGTACACTAGCCAATCATCTTTGTACATAGGATCATGTGATATATGCTGTGGACATGTGACACTGTCACCACTCAATATTGGTATTGTTGCCATGGAGATTGGAATTACCATTACACAACAATAATTGTTTTTTCTGTCGCAAAGGATCATCATATGTAAAAATATCACAATTCTGTGAGAGTCATTTTGTTACCAAAAAATTTCATCGGCCAGTTCATTTTGCAATGGTCTTTATATAGCACCCAAAATATATATACTATATATATAACACTCCTATATATATATCTTATCATTGTTAACATTGGTTACAAGGCAACAGGAAATAATGTCACAATATTTCTACCGGGCAAGTTAAAGTTCAGAAATATCTATCAACGTTGAGTGATTTCTGTAAAAGTAAGAAATTCATGTGTAAGCTATATCATAAATTATATATTCAGTAGTGTTGTTAACAGGCACAAAAGAATGATGTCACTTGCTGGCATGTAAAGTTAAGGATGTGACTTGTCAAAAGTTCTGCTTATTTCTGTTCTTCTGTCGTACAATACGCTGGTCCACAAAGAGCCACTGCACCAATAAGAACAAAATCTTTTACCTCTCAGAGTGAAGGAAGATGGCCAGCATGTGGCTAGTCATGTGACATAGTAACTCTGAATATAGAAAACAGATCATGTGACCTGTGTACCCTGGACATGTGATTTCTATAGCCCCTTGTGACTACTGAAGAACACTGAACATGTCCCATAGCTAACATTCTGGGTGAATGGAGAATTATGTGGGACACAGCAACGACAGGAAGGAGAAAAGGCAACATGGACGTGATATTATTTAATGTCAGGAGGCCTAATTTTACAGATTTGGCTTTCATGCCTGTTTGATAATTGAAATGCATATGTATATACAGGTAGATCTGGTCCTGAATAATGTCAAGGTCATTCAGTAGAACTCTTGCTTGTGAATCTGGTTCATAAAAATGCTTGGCATGTAGTGATCTCTTGCCATTTATAACAAGAGTTTTTGCTACCTTGATGCTGTAGAGGTTGTGGACCTTGACGACCAGATAGCCCTGGTTGCTAGGGGTGATGTTTACTGCTACTACTCTAAGTGCTAGCTGTGTTTATAAGGGTAAGTGTTATGGGGAAGGCGTCATATGATGATGACTGTAACTAGTAGGCTGTATATAGGGTGTTGTTCAAATCGTTTCTTTTGTGTGTATAATTTCATAACTATACCATTTGCCAAATTTTGTTTGTGTATTAAATTTCATATGTGTATAATTATCCTTATTTTAATTATTGATCAAACAATGATTTTGTTAATTATTATGTGTACATGTAAACTTACCAGTAACAATACTGATTTTATTTATGTAATTATAAAAAAAGCCTATAGGAAAACCGGTTGTCAAATACATCTTGTTTTGTTTTTGTATTTCTGCAAATTTTTTGATGATTTTTAATATGATATGAATTTAACCAGATTTTAGCCAAAAACAATATCTGTTTTTAAATTTCAAAACAATTTGTGATATTGAAATAAGATTTGTGATATAGAAGACCATTTAATGCCAGTGTTGCACCTTTCATACAAAATATCCGACAATCCGAATCATGTATTTGTCCAGAGGAGCGAAAAGGTTATAAAATAAAAACTTATTAAAAAGAACATTTTACATGAATGGAAGTAGTTTTCTTTTCTCTATCAAGTATGTCAAACAAAAGTATTCAGATTGATCCAATCAAAATTGATTTTGAACGACTATAAGCTAAGTGTTACAATGAATTTCAATGGATGTGATTTAATATTCCATCTCTGTAAGATAAAACTAATACATGCCCTCTGTAATAATACATTTCTGAAGTGTGAGATTATCAAACTGATTATAAGGCAAACATTTGAATATTCCCTTAATCATCTAATCACAATTAGCCAGAGACTACATCACCTTGGTAACCGCTAAGATCACCAGACCTTTAATTCTATTCCTTTTTTACATTGATGTTTGGTTAAGCATCACTTGATGAGGCTAAGAAGACATTATAACATTACCTCACAAATACATGGTCCAAATTCACAACTGAAATTTGTCAACTTTCCAGTACAAATTCACCAAATTTCTTCCTAAAATGGAATACGACCATGATATGGCCAGTACAGTGTGTTTATCTCCTATCCATGGTTTAAGGCCATATATATTTTATGTAGGGTGTATTCCGTTTGCATATTAAAGAGTTATCTCCCTTTATCGGTAGGTACTGATTTTGACATGTATTTGAGAGAGTGACATTACATTTTCAGAGAAAACGACACAAGTTGTGCTCACAATATAATGACATTGCCATCAATATATATCCACATGGGAGATAACTCTAATATCAAAATACGGAATAGGATCACGGGACATAACTCTAATATCCAAAGAGGGAATAGGATCAAAGGTCTGAATCGACTGTACATGTGTGGTATCATTCATAAGATTTTCCCTTTAGTTTCTCAATGAATTAGTACATAAGCTCAGGGTCTTTGAATTTTTCACTTTTGTTTTGAAAATACTTGGCCGATTTTGTTTCACAAATTTACCATTTTCAAAGGAACAATGCATTTATATATATATGTTACTATCCAGAGGGCGTGAAGCTGTTCAGTTGTAGAGACTTTGGTTGTCATTATTGTTTGTGACTCATCATATAGGTCCAGATGTAGAAATTGTGTTACTTTTGGTATTAGACCTTAAATCTGTCAGTTGCATGTGTTTATGTATCATGCATTAATGAAACGGATTTTCTGAGAAAATATGATTATAGTTGTTGAAACCAAGTTTTAAACAAACCAAAACATATATGAGAATTGATTTCAAATATTTGTTTTTGAAAATAATAATAAAAAATATCTCGCTATGACAACTGGATAGCTACAGCCACGCCGTTTCTATGACAAACTTATAGTGTGTTGGAGGTCATATTTCTATACTTGTATCGCGTTTGAGCTCAATTAAAAATATCTCAATGTTGTCGCTGATCAGTATCTTGTAATGAAAAATCTTTTCTGTGTGCCTGCGAAAGTAATAATGATAAATTGTTGTGAAATTCATCAATTATAAGAATCACGTTTATGAAATTCAAAAAGGCCGACAGAGTTTTCATTGGTCTGTGTGTGGCAGTGTATTTATCTAACTGATGAATTGATTCTGATTATTTTCAGATTGATGTGACATTTAAACAATGTTGTCCCTGTGAGGGTAATTATGATATACAGCATTCTAAGGTCAGAAATCCATCTTAGGGGTAATATATAGTGTAGATTTATAGGTACAAAGTCACAGGAATCATCTGTTGACTCCAGAGGTCATTGTCTTGGGAAATATGATGTTGAATAAATATGTTAGATTTGACATTCAGCCGTGCTGGCTTTACCGCATGCGGTTGTCATGTATGACCTTTTGCCACCGTGGCTTTCATTTATGACCTTTTGACCTCTGTGGCTGTCTTATGTGACCTTTTGCCCCCTGTGGCTGTCGTATATGACCCTTTGTCCCCTGTGGGTGTCGTATATGACCCTTTGCCCCCTGTGGGTGTCGTATATGACCTTTTGCCCCCTGTGGGTGTCGTATATGACCTATTGCCCCCTTTGGCTGTCGTATATGACCTTTGCCCCCTGTGGCTGTCGTATGTGACCTTTTGCCCCCTGTGACTGTCGTATATGACCCTTTGCCTCCTGTGGCTGTCGTATATGACCTTTTGCCCCCTATGGCTGTCGTATATGACCTTTTGCCCCCTGTGGCTGTTGTATATGACCTTTTGCCCCCTGTGGCTGTCGTATTATACCTTTTGCCCCCTGTGGCTGTCGTATATGACCTTTTGCCCCCTATGGCTGTCGTATATGACCTTTTGCCCCCTGTGGCTGTTGTATATGACCTTTTGCCCCCTGTGGCTGTCGTATTATACCTTTTGCCCCCTGTTGCTGTCTTTTCCTGGGTGTCTATCGTGATCTGACACCAGTTTAATTTAGTTTGAAACTGCTTTTGATAAAATGTTTTTTTTAAAAAGGAAACAAATTATTTTGAATTAATTTTTCTGTTCAAATTTGAAAGTTTTTGTTACTAAAGTTTTATTTTGATGCCTTGCTTCCAGGGTGGGAATGTTTTCCTTAAATTTGTGGGTTTTTAGGTTGTTAGTAGCTGCATTGCTTTCAGTAAAACATTGTGTAGTCTATATCTGTAAATATCAAAGGTTGTTTATTCTGTGGAATCGGACGATGATTTAACAGGGGTATTATAGTGCAAAAATGATTTAATTTTCCGTTTATATTCCTTCCGATATTTGCCCAGTCAGCATTGAGTTGGTTTTCAGTTCAGAAATCATGTTGGTCGTATTTGTGTTTGTCATTAATTATTATTATTATTATTATTATGCCCATGAGGCGTGTTAGTGATTTGTTTTTATTGAAAGATATTTTACTGACTTTTGAATTAATGATTGTATTTGTTCATTATTCAGTTGCACCTACATATACACATCATGTATAGATTTCTATCATATACCATGAACAGTTGTACACCACAAAATTTGAAGACATCGAGTTATTTAGTAATTTTAAGAAATTTATTTCAAATTTATGAGAAGTTTATGAAAGCAATATTTTTTTATTTTGAACACGGATTTTGTTGTTTTTACAATTTTTTTTTTTTAAACTTTAAAATAAAAGCATGGCAAGCTTTCGTGTGTGTTGTTTGTCGTGTGTGTTCAATGAATGTATGGTTGTCTTTGTGGATATATTTTTCCAAGCTTTCTAGATATTTATAATCAAAATGATGTATGAAAACATATCGTTGAGAGTCGAGCACAAGTTCTATCTAGGTGCCACTTTACTGTAATTGTATTTACGTGTTCATGTTTTCAGCTAAATGCAGATAAATATGGTGATCCGAGTTTTTGTACATTTTTTTTTCAATGCATCCACATTTATTCATTTCAGTATCGACATAATCATATCTTTGTACAGGGGATGCCTTGACGATGTGTAGCTTGTGTAAAACATTTATCATTTTGGAATTCTTAGATCCTGTTTGGTTTAAATTAAATCTGCTTCACTTTTATACCTCTAAATTATCTTAGTTACCTCCCTTGATAGATTGTATACTATTTTGTATGTCAATCTAATTAATCTGATTTCATAATGCCACTAGATGATTATGGCACAAAAAATTATGTAACATACTCCCTTAGTGTAATTTGTGGATTTTGTTTGAATTTTTCAGTATTTCAAAAAAAATATGTTTCCATTCTAAATCTTAAATTTGGTACAAAATGTTTTTTACTGTGTTTTGGCTTCAGCAGAAATCTTGAATTGAGAAACTATTTATTGTATTTAACCAATAGAATTATAAAGAATTTTGACTGTGATAGTTATCTGTAGATAGAAACCTACTTTGAGATGTCCCCCTTAGAATAAACAGATTTCAAGATGCCCCCTGTACTATCATCCATAGCTGTCATGATTAGTCACATCAGAAATACATGTTACTGTAACTCTATGCTCCTCCGATAGATTTCATAATACGAGGAAATTATTTTATTGAAATAAAAATTTATACACTGTCATAAAGTTGTTGTGTTGTGATTTTAATTGCATTTTGATTTCAGAATAAAAAGTCTGTGCAGTTTCATATTGAAACTTCAGGCTCAATATTTTGTCAAAATCATTTATCACACTTCCAAAGAGGATTAAAGGAAAAACTATTGAAAGATCAGAATGTCTGGATGCTATCTTTATTAGAAAGGATTTCTGTGATAAATTTGATATAAATGCAATCATGGAGAAACCAGGAAAGCTATTTATCTACGATAGTGAGTGGATGTGGTATATGGCACGAGTACCACATTTCTACACTGTGAATTACACATGTCCCTAGATCACTCAGTGTTGATTTTCTATTTTCTATTTCAAAGATCTGTTAAAGAGGACGGCTATGAAATAAAAGTTTTTGTTAGCTATTATTTAGGGATATCGACCAAATCCATATATAAAT
This sequence comes from Argopecten irradians, assembly GCF_041381155.1. Taxonomy (NCBI): domain Eukaryota; kingdom Metazoa; phylum Mollusca; class Bivalvia; order Pectinida; family Pectinidae; genus Argopecten; species Argopecten irradians. The sequence continues at coordinate 8,726,571 of NC_091147.1, read as the reverse complement.
TGTACTCTTGATGGCTTCAGTCACAGCAATTTGTTAAAGTAGAAGCAAGAGTTATCTTCTCCTTGGAGCAGGAGTTATCTACCCTTGAAAACAAGAGTTTTTGGTACAGATGTATGATATATTACTTGTATGTCATCATTATGCCTGCAGATATTATGTTAACATAACCTAAACAAACAAACATGCAACTCCTGAAGAACAGGTCTGTGTAAGCGAGGAAATAACACTACTCTGATTGTATCATCTTACAAAGAAAATATATAGTACCAGTTAAAGTTTTCATTAATTACACAGTGAATCTAGTATCCTCATTGATTATGGAATCTGAATAAAAAGTCAATCTGAAGCTTAAAGACATCATGTACATGGTCATTTGGTTTGTGAACAAAGAAAGATAACTCTGATACGAAAAAAATAATGAAGTCTTGGTCACCGTAAAAAAGAATCGATTATTTCGGTTAACATCTACAATTTATATGAATGTAGCATTGTTTTTGCCAATTACAATTATCTAGTGATATTAAGGCTGAATCTGGTTCGTTATAAACAAGGCATAGGCCTAATAATATGCCAACACAAAATTTCTGTTCTAAGGGAAGTAACTCTCACTAAACATGACATCTTTTGGAATTATTTCCATGTTCAGGAATAGTCGCTAAACCTGCCTATATTATAAGGCTTTTTAAAATATTTTTTGGCCTACTATATAAGGCAAAAACAAAAGCCTTAGTATATGTGCAGGTTTAGCAGATTATCACTGAACATAGAAAATGATCACAAAGTAGTCATTTTGGAAAAATAGAAATTATTGATAAACAAAATACTGATAAACGCGTTCAACAACCATTGATTGCTCCAATGCTTCAAGGTTTAAAAATTAAATGTACCTTCTGATCAAATTTTTGTTCCTGTTCAATCTTGGAATTACCCTCTCCAGGGAAAGTACAATTTAACAGTCATAACAATGTGATAGAGATGTATAGAAAACACGAATCTGTGTTCAAAGTTATTTTATATTTTATTTAGTATTAATGCATAATTATATACGTATCACAATAGGCCTTAAGGACAAAGCATTAGGTTTATGGGGTATACAATTTTTTTATTAAAACAACTTTCTCTCTCTTTAATAATTTGCTGTCAATTAACCATAATTTGCCTCATTTCCTAAAATTTGTTTTATTTAATTATCAAAAAGAACAAGAACTAAAAAAAAAAAAAAAAAAAAATTTTGAAATAACAAAAGCCCCTTCCCGCCCCCCTCGACCTTGTAAAATCTTTTATAAAAAAAAGCGAAAAAAAAAATAAGTATCTTTTACAACCTTTGTCAATATTTGGTAAAGTATATGAGCAATCTTGTAATTCAGATGAACAATTTTCAAACCTCTTTCTTCCAATCAAATCTTTTCGATAACTCGTTGCCCTCCAACCTGCCGATTCCCATTCTCCTGATCCCCACCCAATGCAATGTCCTAAAGGTGCGGCCAATGGAAGCAGACACAAATATATAATATATTATACAGAGTAATGAGAGATGATATTAACAAATAGATATGCACCAGAAATCAGTCGGTCGTGTAGCAGACCAAACACCAGGCATGGTTACATACAACCATACATATATAGCATATGTATATATACATAGAATTGTCAAACTATACACATCAATGTAACTAAAAGACAGCTACATCTCAACTAAAAGTGTACAACTCGGTGTGATCAGGTCTAATATACACAACATAATAATTTAATAACAAACCATATATAATCACACATTATCAGTGATATAGGTAAAACCGTGCTTCAATCCAGGTAAACGGGCACACCATCCGTTATAATCATCTACCTTATAGGTAAATAGTGTACTAACGATTCTATAACCTAATCAGATCCATTTGATTCACACAGCTATCGAAATGAAACTGAGTATACTTATTGCATGTTAGATTAATATTGCTAACTGTATGAAAGAGATAGGAGCATGAATTCCTTCAAGTTGACATATGACCTTTACAAATGAACTATGATCTATAATGACCTTTGAAAAAACTGACCTTTTCTGTTTATGTCTATGTATATAAAATTTCATTTTCCTGAACACTAGTTTCTTTGACAACACTAGTTTCCTTGACAACAGAGTCGCTGCTTTAATGTAAAAATAGTAGTTTGGTTTCTATGGATACTGGACTGTAGGTATACAACCAAATACCTGTATTGACAAAGAAATGTAAATGTAGGTATACAATGAATTGTTTTACATGGATTTTTATAGCAGGAGACATGAGATGAAATAACATAAAATCATTGTCTTCAATATACATGTAGCTTTAGTGCAACCAAACTTAATTCAACCTTTTATTTTGTTCAACTTTTGACCTTGCATATCTATATATACCCATATAAATTCACATGGCTCTTGCTCATTCCAAAGATATTTTGATATTCTTGACATACTTCCTAGTGTTTGTGACATTCAGATATAATATAACTTACTTTTAAAAATGTATAAGCCTCTATATGTTGAAGGCTATTAATTAAAATAATTTCTAAGACGGATTTTATAATGACCCCATACAACTCAATTTATAAAAACATAGTACACATTTCAACCTACTTATTATTCATATCAAAAACATACTAATGAATATTCACACCCTAATAAGTGATCATGAATATTCATATTGCTGATGCTCTAGATCTGATTACATTTGTTCTGTTTGAAATATGATGTTAGAGTTAAATTTGTACCGAGATATTTTCAAATATCTGTAAATCTTTATATAACATATCAAAATCATACATTGAATACAATCTCATGTTTCCATCTTTCAAATTAAAAAAATAGCAAGAACTAATACTTCTAAATCTTATACAAAAAGGAAGTCATTTTCATAAATTATTACCATCATGCATTGGGTACAGTACATTTTGTGTGTTTAAAGAAATACTTAACAGTGTGAAATGACTTTATTTTTCTTGAATATGATAAATTTAATTACAATAGTAAAACTCCTTCAACCTTCAAGAGCATAAAAATGAATTATGATCAAATCACATACATTTACATGAAATGAATATTTAAAGTAATATATGAAGCTTGCATAAATTGTTATCAAAGTACTGAAAGTACTGAAGTATAAGACAGATCTATGACCTACATAACAAACACAAAATACATCACCGGAACAACATGGTGGACTGGATATTCGTATCAAACCAATATTAATAACATCTCTGTTAGGACAATCAATTTCCAAATACAACAGCTGTTAAACGTTTCCGAACCAAAAACCATATAATTCACAGAGAACTCACACATATATTTGTTGTTGTCAGGCATCAACATTGTCACCATCGCCAGACTAAGAACCAATATGTCATGAAAACCGACTTTCATAATTCATTTCCATGTAAGTCATGAAATAGTAAGAAATTCAAACTTGGAAAAACCAGTTTGAACAAAAGAATTGACAATTTAGAAAATACCAAATAGATAAAAGAAATTTTTGTCTTTATATTGTAGCTACAGTTATTCCATAACCAATGGTTAAAATTACATATGACATTTTTTTCAGCTCCGATTAATGCAACAAATCACGCAAGCTTCAAAGTTTGTCTTTTAGAAAAAAGGCACATCAAATACACAAGGCTGAAACATTACACACACACAGATCAATAATGCCATAATGACTTTCCTCAAGGGCAAATCTATCTTAAGGACAAATTGAAGTCAAAGACACATCTCTGTCAAGAACAAGAAAAAGCATCCTAAAAGATAAATATGATTATTTTTCTCAAGGACAAATTTCTATTAAGGACAAATACATCCAAGGATAAGTAATTAGCAATCACATACTCAACACATCAAGCGACCTTTAAATGCTTGTATGGAAAATAAACATCATCTTTTTACATTTATATATTACCCTTAAAATTCTAAAGATGAAATCATACATGCAGCAGCCTCTGCCTGAATGAGGTGCCAGTGCAGATTTCGGGCCTGTGAGTAGGGGCCTGAGAGATATTTAGTTGATGGAAGACATTTTTCTATAAAACACTTGAGTTTAATTCGTTCAGATACTAGTGAGACAAATATGAGAATTTTTACAGAAATGTATAACTGGGCAGTTCTATAATGCAGACAATTAGCAAAGCATGGTACAGTTTGAGTGCTTTACCTGTGTAAATATTAGATACTAAAGGAACAATCCGACCAGGCTTAAAGAAAGCAAACCTGTTCTACTTATCGTGAAACAGGTACTACAGCATCATATCAAAATGGAAGGCAACTTAATCTAAATGAAAACCAGGGGAGGTAACTGCATCTAGGTGACACCAGGGGAGGTAACTACATCTAGGTGACACCAGGGGAGGTAACTACATCTAGGAGATAAAAAATTAGAATTTTTTTTTTCTATCATATTGACTGAGTAATTTAGGTTAAACATTTTATGGTATACTGGTATTATAATTCATAAGTTGGAAATAAGACATGTGCAGCAAATTATATACAACATATAAAACAGAATTTGAATTTCAAACTAATTTCAGAGAAATTTTGATTTTCTGCTTGTACATACATACAATAAAAGATATTGATAAATAAATGTGTGTGGAAGCAATGAACTCTTGAAAGAAAGGAACTCAGAGCAAACCAAAAGATTACAGTGTACCGAGTAGGTTATCTGTTTTAACAAGAACAGCAAGAACACATTTTGTCATTCGCATATTCTAAAACAGAAAAAGGGAAACAGGGAAACTTGGAATTTTTTAAGAAATTTTGCCCGGAAATAAATTGCTGTAAAAAGTTTTAGAGTTTTATCAAGTTTATGACATAATAGTAAATAAAACGTAACAAGAATAACAAAAGGTGCCTTCCATAAAATTCGGGAGTTCGGCATCACATTTAGCTATAGGTGCGCAAGGGAATACATCCTTTCAGACATGAACTATCAGATTCTGTAAGACAAATTTGACATATCTTAGTTCCATCCATACATATATAACACCACTGAGTTTCAAGCTAACAACATTTGCAAAACAATAAAGCCAGGTACAGAATACAACACCGAATAATAGCTTTAATATGTTTTCAAATCCTGTTACCATGACAACTACACCTTAACTCTAGTATACAGATGTATTCATTCATTCCATTGGTTAGTTCTGTTAGTAATCTACAATCTGATTGGCTAAATCAAAACATTTATGTTCATTCTATTACTTGATAGTCTTTCTGACAGATGTGTGTCTGTGAATTTCCTTTTCTGACTTCGCAAATTTGATTACTTTTTCTAATTATCAAAGACGTTATTGTCCTTTTTTTCACCTCTGTATTTCCGTTGTACAGCTCTAAGCATTTATTGAAAGAGCTTATGTAAGTACTTCTCCTTTTTTAACAGATATGTTGCATCTAGGAAATGTATCGAGATCCTCTAATTCATCGAACACACGACTTTCAAAAATTGGTCAAAATGTTTGATTGGAATAAGTTCTGTGTGATGAATGAAATCAAGATGAACTTGACCCTCGACGACCTTTCTTGTCATGGTAACAGATCCTTAGTCATGCGGAACTGGTGCTTGACGTTGTACTGACAATGTTAAATACAGTCATGGATCCACGCTGCGACAGTGACCCTGCTTCTGTGGAGGTCAGGATCTGAAAAGGTCAGAGGTCATAAGGTAATTTCAAACCCAAATGGAAAAAAATGATTCAATGTAACTGCACAGCTAATTTCTTACTTAATTTTGGTCTTAAAGTTAGTGTGTTGATATCAAAACTCTGTATATTGCTAGGATTTCTGATCAATACACTTCCAACTTTTATAGCTATACAGATTGTGTATTGTTTGTCTATTTCCGACAGACAATTATTGTTTTACAAATTTCTGTGTCAAACAAAATATCTTCCATTATTACAGCTACAGTATGTATTAAATGTAATCAGCAGACAAAAGATTTTAATTCTATTACACTTCTTTTAACTAGCCTTAATCTTCATGACCTTATCGCCTAGCTACAATTCCCTGTCTGCACATCTATATATGACACCCACATTCACAATAACCTATAAAGTGTAGTTTTACATCTAGCTGCAATATTGTAGCTCAAAAGACTTTTAGACAGAAAATGGTGTCGTCTTTAGAGCTATAATTGGTGCCTATTACTGCTAATGGAGCAAAATAATTATTATGCAAACCATTATAAAACATTTGCTTACATTTTATCGTACTTGTTTGATATCGCTTACTTACTAGGCAATAAAACTGAACCGCATGAAATATCAAATTCTTATCGAGGCATTATTATTTTTACATATTACATATGAAGGTCTTTCTGAATGGAATTTATACGGCAAGTCCACAAATTGTGAATTTGATGTCATGTGAGCTGTACGGTAGATTAGAATTTAAAATTAAGAATGGTAGTTATGTTTGTTTTGGACAGAAATAATAATAAGTAAATGCATGTATACGCATAAATTAATCGGAAACCTACTAAAAAGTATGAAAAACTATGCCAGATTGATTTTCGGAGGCAGTGCTCCACTACGACACATAGGGACCAATACGTACATGGCCGAAAGGTATAGTAGGCCAGGTATGTATATTTGTTCTATTTTACATCCTGACCAGACAATCACACAAAATATAAACCTAACTCGTAATAGACATAACTGCCTGTACATGCCTAAGAGTATGTAATTGCACATACATGCTCTGTGCTCTGCTAAAACAGAAGAAGATGCTGCGCATTCCAAGTACAGCTAAAACTAACTGTTAGTTGTACAAAACCACTGAATACTTATTTGAAATGGAGTTAGTCAATAACCCAATACAGTGTGGATCTGGGTGACTTGACTATTTTTCTACATTTTAATCCAAACCAAATTGTATTACAATATCAAATAAAAGGTCCATCCATCAGCCCAGTGTTGAAAAATGCATATTAACAGCTGTTGATATTGGACCTCTTGGATATTTAAGTTTTCTCCAAATATATAAACAGCTGACCTTATTAGATAAACTGCAACAATGCCATCCAACAATGTCAATTTGAGTTTTCATCTCAAGTGACCTAAATTTTTAGACCTTATGATAGCAATCTATCTTCATTATCATATCTCTAATCTATTTCACATCATTCAAAACACAAATGCACTCCAATCAATTAATAATGCCATAATTCATGTACCAATTCTACAAGTAATGCATATCAGGTAACATGAAGCCTAATATACACATTTTTACCATCTCTTTTTTCTATGTATTCTTAATTCAAATTTCCTGCACCCAAAACAAGATTTTTAAGATTCAGAAAATAATATATGGTAATGGAGAAAGAGCACCTGTTAGAAAACTAATTAAACAATTAACATACAGTTATAACAGACTGCGAGTTAATGGAAATCACAGTGAACATAATTAAAACACAAAGTTAAACAATAAATAAACAATGATGTAGACAGGAAATGAAAGTTAATTACTAAAGAATTGTATAAAATCCAGTAAGAAAATATACAACAAATAAACAAACTCACAAATTAACAAGTTTTGACTAAAGTCTAATATAGATATTGAGCCCACTAGTAAATACTGTGTACATGTATATGTATGCCTGTGGGATGTGTTTGAAGCTTAACAATATTAGATTAAGAGAATACTTAGAAAGTGCAGAACATTGTGGGGTTACATGTCTAGCAAACATTTCAAAATCTTAATAAAACCAGAAACGTCTGGTTGAATATAAATCCTATTGCGCCCAGATGATGATACAGCATGGCTACAGCATAGCTATCATACATAGGTAAATATATATAGTACATATGGTGGAAATCTTTAATCACATAATCAATTTAAGATTAATGAAATTTTATCTATTACTTACAAATTCAATAAATTTCTAAATGTTGTCTACATGGTGACAAAATGCAAAATGCATGACTATATTTCAGCAGCTTCCATCTTGCTTAGACTAATCTTATTTTACAATACATTATCCTGAAAAGTAAATGTATTAAATGTGCAGTTGAAGCAAATCCGTGAATACTGTGCTGTGCTTTGATTTTTCACATTTGTCTCAGAACAATAATACAAGGGTATATATTTCACTCAACACTGGAACAAATAAAAAGGGTGTTTATTTTCCCCAACACCCTAAACAAATCAAGGCTTTTTTTCACCTACTGTTATATCATATTATTTATTTTTTTCTTTTTAATTTCTTTTTTTTTTTCAGTCTTGTTTTTTCCGTTTTGAACAGAAAGAAAGTTAACCTAAAATTCAATGATATAGACAAGCCACAGCACAGTAAATAATACAAGATGGCGTCTGTTAGTATATAACACACAAAGGAGAGAAAACCTCCAATACTGTCTACGTATACAGTCTCTCACCTCTTCGGTATAGTACCATTACTACTTAGCAACTGAAATGGGCCAACAACATTCACAATCAAACCAAGGCTACACAAACTTACAGAAAATTCATTCATTGATTTTTGAAAATGAATGATTTTTTTTTTTTTGAAAATAAGCTTGATATAGACTCTACAAGTTTTCATATTGCAAGTTAAGCTTATTGCAAAGTTATTGTCAAAATTATCTTTCATTCGTAAATAAAGTACATATCACAGTTGCGATATTTGAAGAAACTTCTTGATTATTTTCTATGTACATGTATACAGAGATAAATAAAATTAAAGTCCCAAGTAAGTAAAAGTCTTATCTTTTTATCATGCATATACTTGAAAAAAGGATTGCGTGTTGATTTTAATAATTCAGAAAAGAGGAGAAAGCTATTATTATAATGCATTTATTATGCAACTGAAAAAGAGACTTAAAGAAAAATAACAGTCAATTATGAAGCTCCAAATCAAAGCAGAAATTTCAGAAAACATTTATCACTTCATAAATTACCTTTTCTCCGAATAACTCAGAGAGCTTTGTGACAATTTCCTGGAAACCAGCACAGAGAGATTCATGGTACTCCTTCTGTTCCGTAGTTATCAAGGTCATGTTAAGGTCAAGGGCATCATTACACACACAAACAAACTCCCTGTGGGGGAAAAGTTCAAAGGTCAAATAATGTCATTAAGTGACAGCAACAGCAGAATGATTGAAGAAATACAGGAAACAATAGGTTGTATAAGCTGAACACACAGCTAAACCAGAATATTTTGCTTTTCTTTCATGGAATTTGATTTGAGATTCATCTTGGGAAGTATTGGAAACTCTTTTCCCAATTTCAAAATTGAAATACATATATCATAAACTGTAAGTCTTACATTAAGATGTACTCAATATATTAATAGATTATATGATAATGATTTCCATGGAAACATTAATACATACCTAAAGACCTCCTTAAGTGAGTCGACATGTTCAATAGGGAAGGCTGTGATCTTGTCTTTACCAAGGAAGGCCTGGGCATACGCTAACGGCCCCGCATTTACCTGTAACCAAGGGGTAACACCATTCATGTTAACAGGATTGTGAACGTCAACTTAACAGATAGGGTAGATCCCAATAATAAAATGGATGACTAGATAGCTGAGTCATATTCTTAAAACATGTAACATATCAAGGTCATTTTCCTTTTTGCTTTCTTTGTGACATAAATGGTTTTTTCTATTGTAACCAGATAAGTAATATCTTACCTGAGCACTAACGCTGCCCTGAAGACGAAGTTGGAGTTTTTTGGAGTCGGGCCGTGACAAGTTGACGACTTCCTTCATGTCGAGGACTTTAGCCTGCATCTGATCGATGGCGACCTCTATGGGCGTGAGCACCATTTCCTTACGATCCACAATCTCTATCCTCTTCTTTACAAACGGGAATGCATGGGAGGCTAGTAGAAACACAGAATAATTAGTGCTTGATGCATAGGCATTGGTGTAAGAAATTTTATTCATGAAGATAATCTATTCTCTTACCCTGGACCAGTGTGAGATATTCTTTTTTTTCATACCTACAGGTGTAATACACTGGCTGCTCTAGTGCAATACACTCATGTTGCCTGAGGCTCTGTTACAGAGATATACTATCCTCAGGATCACAAAATCCTCAGCAAGCTTCCAGTTTCATAAACTTTTGTGAAAATCGGGTAGAATATCCTTATCCCTCAATTCTACATATGAAAGAGACTTATAATCTAACACAAGAAAGACAAAGGTAAGGAATAAAGAACCCATTACTCTAAGGTAAGGAATAAAGAACCCATTACTCTACTGTTACACATTGATCAACAAGAGGGGAGATAACTGTCCCCAGACAATAATAACTTACTTGTGAGTATGGTCCTCCGTTTACATTGCTCATTGATTTCACCGTGAGCTTTCCCATTCTTCGTGAATGGGGTCTCAAACATAAAACGTTTTATATTATTGTTCTTTTCAAATTCTGTCACTCGACGCTGTAGCTCCTTTTCCTCAAAATATGGAGTCACATGAATGACCTGGATGTAGGCAAACTTGGTGTCCAGCTCAGCTGGGTTTACCTGTGATAAGACATAAATAAGTTGATAAGACATAAATATATACATATTGATCATGAAATATACTGAATAGCTGGTTAATTTCATAGGTCAATATGTTCGCAAATTTGGACTAAAAAAACGAGAAAATTCAATTTCAGCAGAATTTTTCAATTTGGCTATAGGAGTACATAAAATTCACATCTCAATTTTTCACAGATCAGAATCTCAAGATCACACCAATGTCCCAAGAAACCACAAAAATATCAACCCCCATAAACAGCCCACTATACAGTTTCATAGTTAACACAGTTGTGCAATATCTTGTCATGCCGCTCTGACAGCATAAACAAGTGATGTCACAAGATTGCTTTGTCTTTTGTCAGTGAATACCAGCAAGGAAATTATCGCAAATATCATTGAAAGAGAATTGTCAATTGAATTCTATAAACAGAAGTTTCTCTGAGAAATGGAATCTTAAAACTTTTAAATGTTAATTTGAATGTGTGTATCTAAATTATGGTAGACACGACTTTGGACTATAATCTTCATCAAATATCTTTTAACACATTGGCTCACCTTTTTGGAATCTTTAATTAATTTCACATTGTCACGTCCATATTTCTCTCCGTACATTTTCTCGAGACGTTCACAAATCTCAGCCAGACTGGTGACTTTAGGTTCTTTGTACAGATATTCTTTACCATCTTCTTCATCAAAGAATGACTGTAACAGGTGAGTCAAAATACTCATTAAAACTTTAATGGACAGAGGCACATATAAAATTTGTTAGGTCATTAAAACTCTATTGGAGCATTAAAATTTTGGTAAACAGTGACACATATAAGTTTCTTAGGCCATTAGGGTTAAGAACTTACCTGGCCGTAGAAGGCTACCCTGAAGTACTTTCCGAGGAGTCGTTTTCCAGATGCTGTCACCTCCACCACCTTACTGTAGGCATGAGCCAGATTGGAATACCCTGTTGACAGACGCTGGAAAGAGAAACCAAATCACATTCAATATAAACAAGCAAATTCGTGGAGTTTCCATCCCCCGCATTCAAGACATACTGTAGGTAAACATTATTGAGGTTAGGTTTAACCTTGGTTGAAACATGAAAAAATAAACTGAAGTCTTATTCGGAAGGAAGATGTATAAAATAAAGTTCGCTGAAAGTGACAATTAAACTTGGTTGAGCTCTTAAGGCATTTAACTTCAATACTAAGTTTTAAGAAAATCGGTTTACATTTGTTACAATTATTGCACAGGGAATGGCAGAATTTTAGTACATCAAAGGGCTATAACTCCACTACATAATGTTGGCCAAAAGTGGCAATCGAACTTGGCCAAGCCCTCAAGGCTTTTGACCTTGTTACCAAGTTTGAAGAAAATCAGTTTATATTTATTACAGTTAATGTACAGAAGTGGCAGAAAATGACTTTTTTTTATTAAATCAAAGGGCCATAACTCTGTTAATTAAGATCTGCCAAAAATGGCCATCGAACTTGGCTAAGCCCTTAAGGCATTTAACCTTGTCACAAAGTTTGAAGAAAATCGGTTTATATTTGTTCCATGATTGCACGGAAACAAAGTGTTACAGACATACAGACAGACAGATAGACAGACAAATCCAAATTAATATCCCCCGAAAGCGAGGGATAAAAAAATATTTACACATAATACACTATACCACTGTAAACCAACACTATACCACTGTATACTTTTTTCACTCATGATTAAATTTTGCTTATTTCAAGGATATTAAGAAATAAAAAATAATTCAGACATAGGTTAAGTAAATCCATAAAAGACAACATTACATCAGTGTGAAAACTTCCTTAAACATGAAAAGATGAAATGAAGTCACCTGAAGGACATGCCAGGTGTTTTAGGTCATGAACAAAAGAGGAGAAACATTACCAACAATCATCAGCCAGTGACAGTTTTAACCCATTATGACCATTCTTTACCTCATAGTCGCGTGAATATTCATAGATTGGAATGATTAGTCGGTAGATTTCCCCGAGGATTTCGTATCTCTCCGCCTGCTCCATGGCCTGTGCTGCCTGTTCTAGGAACTGAACCATTGTCTCCTGGGGAGGAAACACAGATAATAAAATGTATCAACATTAAAGGATATTTACTACAGTTTGAAGGATAGATTCACAGACAAGAAGTAATATACAAAGAATTCTATTAGAAATAGAACATATGGCGCTAAACATGGCCAAGAAGGAACATCATGCCAGGTATGTGTTTGTCCATTATCCAGTCTGTGTATAAACTGGATGTCTCCAGTGAGTTTGAGGAAAACGTAAGGGGGTAACTTTTTGTCTCTAAGTCTGAAAGGTGACATACTCCCTTAACTAATTAACTGGCGAGGTTACCTCTGTGTATTGGACGTCCTGCATCCCAGAGTCATCCTTGATTCCAGACTCTTCCAGTTCTATATTGGGCGAGATGGTCTTAAACGCCGCACAACCCTGGGGGAAGGAGCCTGTCGGACAGAAAGGGGAGATAACTCACAATCAGTATCACAAAAACATATTTTAAATATACAGGACATGTCATACTGCAGAATATTTGACTGACAATAAATTACATTCCTAAACTATTACAATTATTGTTGTCATAAATGTAAATTTTGAGATACTAAAACAAGATGAGGGAAGCATAAATTACCGTTGATAAGTCCACATTTTGGTGATTGTAATATGATATTAGATGTGATTTTTGTGACATCAATTTTACTGGAAGGTGAGACTAATCAACAGTACATTGTACTTTACCCACATCATTTTAATATCTCAAAACCCCAGTATTGATGCTATAAGAGTGACTTAAAAACAAATATTTTGAAAGCATTTGTCATTTAAATGTTTACCATCATGTATAATGTTTTGGACTCCATTAATATCATCATGCCTGCTCTCGTCTTCAACTTGTGATAACATGGAATCTCTACATGCCTTAATATCTTGTTAAAAATGTGTGAATTCTACTGATTCATTCAAAGGTGTTCAAATAAATTATAAAGGTGAAAATTGATTGCTGTAAATATTCCATGCTAACCACGATTTCAGTGAAATTTTAATTAGAAGTACACGATATCCAGAGTACGCTGTAAGAGTGTTGTTAAATGATGTTAACCTCTAGTATGACATGTAGGACAGACTATGGACAATTTTTTTTTTTTTTTAGATTTAATGCAGTTTTTATCACATTCTCCATGAAACAGGACATCTAAAACATCATATACATGTACATATCTACAGTTCCTTACAATCAAATACAAAAATAATATTTAAAAAAAAAAAAATTAATAACAAAAAATAAATAAATAACCTTTCTTTGTGACTACCTCTGTATAAAGACCTCTCGGGTGGTTCTAATTGTTCAGGCAAAATTGAAGTAAAGATTATAGATATCACCTTGAGAGATATTTGTAACAAGTCATCAAACAACACAAACAAATAACTCCACAAATACAAACAACATAAACAAATAATATCACAAATACAAACAACAAAAACAAATAATATCAAAAATACAAACAACAAAAACAAATAATGTCACAAATACAAATAACAGAGGTTAAGGGCCCCAAGTTATAGCCCAGAAGTGAAGGGCCCCATTCAGGCCCCAAGTTATAGCCCAGAAGTGAAGGGCCCCATTCAGGCCCCAAAGTTATTGCTCATAGGTGAAGGATTCCACTCAAGCCTATAACTTACAACCCAAAGTGAAAGACTCTGTTCAGGCTGCAAAGTTACGGCCCAGAAGTGAAGGGCCCCATTCAGGCTTCAAAGTTACGGGGCAGAAGTGAAGGACCCTATTTTCGCCCCAGAGTTATGGCCCAGAGGTGAATGGCTGATGGTCCCAGTTGTTACCTAGTGACTGGCTAACAGTTACAACAGATAAACAGTAACAAACAATGGAATACACAGAGGGTATATATAACAAAGACAAACATATAATCTTGAAATGAGAAAAATCAAAGTGTAATTTCAATGATGCATTTAAGATTAACAAGAGGCCATGGGCCTTAACGGTCATCTGAAAATCATTTCAACAAATTAGAACAAGATGGAGGGAAAACAAATATTTGGTGAAAAAGAAACAGAAACAAAGGTGTAAGGCAAAATCACAATATAAAATCTTTTCTCATTCCCAAAAGGTTGTTTGATAAAATTTGGCCAAAATTTTATGCTGTGTTTATGACTACTAGCTTTTTCAAAACAAATTTGTCATCGTCTCCAATAAGGGCCCCACCCTCCTGCCCCAGGGAGGGGTCAGAGCCATCATTTATACAAAATTTCTTCACATTCCCCCAAAGATGTTTCTGACCAAATTTGGTCAAAATCCAATGAGAACTTTATGACTAGTAGCGTATTGAAGGAATTTTCAGCATGGTGCACGATGATGGACGGTGCACTATGACAATAGGTCATCTTGACCCTTCGGGTCAGATAACCTAAAAATAAAATGTAACAAGAGCTCAATGGGCTTGAATAGCTCATCTGTTACTTGGTGATCATGGTGCACATTATTGGCCCAAGACAGCACACTAATATTTCGTCCAAGACAGCACACTAAGATTTTGTCATGTTTTACAAATTATCTTTATATGAAGGTCAAGGTCATCTATTTGAAGAAACTAAGACAGCCCTTTATCCCAGCAAGCCACAAGAGCATTATCAGGTCGCTAGGTCTCATAATTCATGACAAGAAGTCAAAGATTTTAGTCTATTTGACCCTTTAATAAAAGTCAAGGTCATTCATTTGCACAATCTTGGTAACCCTTCATCCCCGCATGCTACAGGCCCATGTCAGGTTTCTAGGCCTCCTATTCAGTGACAAGAAATCCTTCAAATACTTTATCCTATCAGATCCATATGAGCTTGAATAAATGTCAAGGTCATTCATTTATACAAATTTTGAAACCCTTCATCACCAACATGTTACAGGTAAAATATCATATCTAAGGGATTTTTGGTTTTGAGAATCATTTATAAAGAAAAGTAGACATTCGCATATCTGGAAAGCCAAATGAAGGATGAACAACTGAGGGAACCACCATGTCAAAAGCATCGGACAGGTGAACTGAAAACTATAATGAAAAGCAGGTATAGTGTAAAGCCTACCCCAATCTTATGTACATAAGTCATACTCAGCATCTAGCTTACTTGTTGGATAATTATCTAACATGTAGTTCATGCTTGGTAATATCTATTGTTTCATTCATTGTTTTCAATAAAGGTGGTGGTGGTGGGGGGAGGGATTTTCGATTTTCTGACAAACTGAAATATTCTTTAGTTCCAAAACTAACTTATCCTTAAGCTAGGAAACTGGAAATGGCGTGTTTTGAGAGAGTCCCTGGTAAATAATACCAATTGTTAAATTGTTAAACACTATAATTCACAATAAGTTAAAATCTAGTGAGAAAAAAAATGGAAAAAATTCCCCATCTTACTTCATGCTTTATCAAAGATTATAAATTTGTTATAGAAAGTTTAGTTAAATGTTTTAATAAGTTTTAGGACATTAGTTGATGTTATGTGATGTTACATTGTAAGTTTTATATTTCCTTTTAGTTCTTCCCCTAAAACTATTGATGTAAATGGAAAATACACAAAAATTAGTTTATCTCCTTAAATATGTGGTTAGATAATCTATTAACATTTGAATTGTCACAATGAACTTAGCGTGTAGCACTTTTACTAATGTAACTATATGTTCTTGATTTTTCAGTAAGTATCACACAGACTAATGCAGCGGCTGTATAAAAGTTGTACTCTCACTCTTTTATCAAATTCTTACAATATTTTTTTTTCTTTTTTTTTTTATTTCCAAGGAATGGAATGGACATTATTAATTTCTGAAAATTGCCAAAATTTAAATTGTATAAAATATTTTTCTTTTAATTAGTTTTATTATAAATTCTAATTGGATTAATTTTTCATTAATTATTTTTAAAATATTTCTTCGATAAATATTGCATGCAATTAATGTATTTGGTAGACAAAAGAGTTTTCTGTAGGGAAATAAATAAATCTACATAAGATTAAATATATATATCATAGGGTATATAATGTTTTATTAATGTGATCTCAATGCAAACTATTTCTCTAAAATCTAATCCTTGTAAGCTTGCTGACTGATACCACGATATATTATAAGACTGGCTTACGATACGCAGTACTGGATACTCATTAATATAGCTAAATATGTAACTTTCAATAATATAGAGATATAATAAATACATATAACTACAAATGTATAAGTTTGGAAGCAGTGCATATATAATATTACCCTCTGTCCATAAAACATCCCCCGAAATGCATGGTATTGTGGCTGAAAGGCGATATTCAAATACAATATTTTGTCGTCTATAGAAAATACGGAACACTCAAATTTAAACATTCAGGAACATACTTCATAACATTTTTATAAAGAGAAAATCTTAACACTGGAAAATAAAAAGTATGATTTATTAAAGTTGCTCGAAAATAAAGTTGAAATATGTGTTGGTTTTTAAGTAACAACGAAAAACTGAAGCCACAACTAGTTCAAAACAAGAATGTTCACAACTGTTACAAAAATCAATAAAAACTAAAGACTTTTTTTATACAAAGTTAAGCACACAAAGTATCACAGCCAATGAAAATGGGTAATTCTAAAATTTAGGACAGGAACCGCTTCAACATCAAAACAAATAATGATACCGTTTAATTTCAAACACATGTACACGGTCAAAATTAAGCAAAAAAAAAAAAAAAAAAATGGAAATAATCTAGCATCTTTTCAACATTACACTGTTAAGTTGTACAATAGATAAACAAAAACTTTAGGATGAAATCATGCATAAAACTAACTTTAATACCAAAACTTACTCGACTTCAATTTTCCTGTATCCATGAGTGAAAAAAAGGCAAGAAAATCAAATGTTGTTTTGAGTTTTCTTTATATCATAGTGTGATACAACAGAAAATGGAATTCCACTGTCTAATGTCATAAGCTCTAGCAAAGCAGGATTGAATAGCAGTTTTAATTTCGATAGTTTGGAGTTTAAAGTTTAATACTGCTACTATTATGTTTTTACATGAAATAGAGTTATCTACCCTTGACAATAGGTATTCATTTGTCACCAATATTATTACATGAGTTCCCATCTCCCCATAAAAAAATTGACCTACAAAGTTAGATCTGAGAGTCTAAAGACAGGCTCCATATCTGATAAATGGGTAAGGGGAGACAACTAGAGTTTTACTCACTCGTCTATTATGCTATCTGAAGCTAAAACCTGTATACTACTTAATACTTCTGTTACCTTAGTTACCAGAAATATCTGTACTATTGTAAACCACTTTCAGTGAGATACAAATTTTTATATAATTTCTCACAAGAGAGCTCAAACACAAATAAAAATGTTATGTGAATAAGTGTATAGAACTTAAGTATAAATGCACAACCATCAGTAAAAGCCCTTGATTGTGAATTTATGTATCCACGATTATGTTATAAATAAAGACGCAAAAAATTGTATACACAAAAATAAAATGGCTTACAGAAAATATTACCTTAAACAGCCATTCTCACATTTCCTCTGTTTATTAATGAGAAAATGGTTTTTATATAAGACTATACACTAAGTTAATAATAAGATATACTTGATATCACTACACAGTGCAGATATATGATATTATAATTTAAGTGACAAAGGGGATAAACAGGTAGAGATTATATTTATTTCTAAGTCATATGTAGATACTTAGTAGTTTTTTACTCTCTAATTAGAGACTAGTTAATGACCCACAACACTTACCTCTACGTCGCAGGTACTCGGCTATAAGGGCCGCTATGTGGATATAACAGTGAGCTGCCTGTAAAATAACACAATCTTTTTTAAATCACCCGGTAGAGTGAATTGAAAAACATAGAAAGAGCTCGAAAATATATATACATTTACAGTGGACCCTCGATAATCCGGACACCTTGGTTCCCAGCCTAAACCGTCCGGATTACGAGTTTTCCGGACTGCCGAATTCCGTGTTCTTAGTCAATTAAATTGGCACGTACGAGTTACTCCCCTTGACCTTGTAATCGATGACAGGCTTTTATGTAATACTGTATACGTGTATCATAATTAATACTTCGTTTGTTATGATTTATAGGTATTTTTATATCATTACGTTAAAAATATTGAATAAACGTATTTCTTCATCAAAATACGAAACCTTAAGCCATTGTTAATTGTGTACTATGTATGCATATAGCTACGTATCCCACTCTTGATCTATCGTACGGCAAATTGCCTAACAAAGGATCAATATCATCTACGTTCTTGGCATAAAAAAAAACAACTATGATAACAATAGTTGTGAACATTTTATGAACTCATATAATTGTTATTTTGTATAATGTGTGTTTTAATGACCATTTCTACAAGTCTTTGCTTTCTGACTTACAGACGTTTGTAACAACCACGCGCCCGTTCACGTCTAACTTCGTGCACAATGTCACACACGTGTAAATGGCATATGCCGTAGCCTTTATATCATATACCATAGGCGATGGATGAATTCGAATAGATTCACATACATTTAAAATTCTTATTAATTTTGTGAGTATTATCTCACTTTATTGTATCCGATGCTCATAGCGATATATTCTGCATGCGAAACAAGTAAGGTACAGTGTACCTACAGCATACGTACCCGTACCCAAGCTCAAACTGCATGTTTAAAAGCGTGTGGCTAAACATATATTGCGTATCTCAATAACAACACTGAAGTTTGATCTCCTATAGAAAACCAATGAACCGTTACATGACTGCATGTACCCGTGTGAAAGGTGTTCAGGTAAACGCCCGTGGCTATGATCTGACAGCCGTGGTTATGACAACACACTCAGTGTCAAGTGATTGTGTGTATTGTACAAATGACTGTAGCTGGCCTTGGATTTTCTCGGCACGTGGCGACAACAAATTGTCCGGATTATTGCGGGAATTTATTAACGAAAATGACATTCCGTTCCCAAAATGGAGTTCCGGATTCGGAATACGAATTTCCGGACTAGTGAGTATAAATAACGTTACGGAAATCCGTTCCCTGACATTTCCGTTCGGATTGTGGGTTTTCCGGACTACCGGCGTCCGGATTATCGCGGGTCCACTGTATATAGCTGTTATTTACACAGGTGAAAATGGTTGCGATTTTTAACTATAACAAGAAAATTAAATTTTAGTGGTTTTCAATTATCATGATCTCACTTTCAAGGTATGTAATCAAGAGTCAACCACTTCTCAGTAATTCATAGATCAAATTTTCATGAACATTTAAAATATCCTGTGAAATTAAGAAAAATATTCTCCCTGTGAAAATAATCTACTTTACCGTATTAAGAATTCATTAAAATGCGTAGAGAGTGATGAACAAAATAAAAAGAATGAGAATTTCAAACATAAAGAGAAAAGAAACGAATCTTGACATACTTTACTATATCATAAATAAGATCTACTTCTCTCAGAAAATAAACATGGGTAGCATTTTGTTTACAAAGATACCCCAAGAGAATTTAATCATAACTTTTTTTCTTGCATTTATTATTTCATAATACAAACCTCAGAGAAATTTGAATTTCTAAAGTGGATTTTCGCCATGGAGTCAAGCCACGTTTTCCGTAACTCGGGAGTACTGGCGTATGATTTGGCTAAACTATTCTGTAGATCTATCAGCATTTCTGGGTCGTTCTCGTGTTCCCTCATCTGAGCTGTCGCCATCAACACAGTCCTAATTCGTTTTGTGAGATCTTTAACTTCCGCAGGGAAACCACTTTTCTGTGAAAGTCAAAATTGTATGATGAGTTAATGAATAATTACCTTTAAATTAGACAGCAAAGTTAAATTGGGGAAAAATTCTCTAAATATTTTTTTAATGATGGCAAACACCTTTTATGTTTTATCTATTTATCTTTTTTTTTTTTTTTTTTTTTTTTTTGAATTAATCTTTATTCATCACATTATATCATATAGCCAATGATATTGATTAAAATATTACACTGTGTCAGTAGTTGAAACAAGAAATAGATATTTCAAACTATTTTACAATACATGTCTATGAGACAGACACAACTATAACAGAGGATTCTATAGAGGTTGTACAAGCTAAAACAGAAATATTTTTTTCAAAAAGGGGGAATACAATAGAAACAAAGGAAAACAGAGATAAAATATTTCTACAACTAATGGTATAACTCACTTTCATAATAATCATTCAAGAAAAGAAAAAAATCTTATTATTTTGATTTTTTTATCAAAGCAATCCTGTAAATTTATAACAGGTAACCTTGTATGAGATCATGAACAATTTTAAGCACAAAGCATGTGATGGCAGTTTGATTTGAAGAAATAAAAATTTTATATTTCAAATGATAAAATGATATTTGTGATACTTTTTTCAATCAGAGTTCTTGTCAAATACCTATAATATTGCCATAAGTCAGAAATCTTGACCTTTTTTTCTGATTATTTTAATCCTTAGGTAGCAAACCAGAGAAGAACAGCCTGGCCACGGTCTATATTTTTATTAAGTGGGGAGCCCCTGTTTTGAGCAATGCATAAACAATTAAAAATCAAATATATTCTGAAATTGGTACATCCAATATGGAGGGTTTGATATAAGTTTCATTTTTTTCAAAAATAAACATAACAAAAATGGGTTAGAGATTACAATTCTGGGCTCCTCCGGAAGTGCGTCTTGACCGGAAATGCTAGCTTTACTTGAAGGAAAAATCCATGGCGCGGGTTTAGAGGCAAAAATATTGAAAAATCCACCTAATCGACCTATGAAATAAATTAGCTTATTTTGCCATTGTGATAGAAGTGCTCAATTTAAGGTAGGTCTTAAGAAAAAAATTGAGTACAATTTTCTGCAATTTTGGGCTAAAAATCATGATATTTTGCAATTTTTCAGGTATTTTTTTGTTGTTACCATGGTATTCACATGCATGAATAAGCGCAGAATATGGCCAAATCTGTATCAAAATATCAAATTGTAATTGCAAAAGTTGTACTGATTAATTATATATATACTTTTGTACAGGTATTTTTTACAGTTAAATGACTATATCTATATTTCTA
The DNA here is from genome assembly GCF_041381155.1 of Argopecten irradians. Classification (NCBI taxonomy): domain Eukaryota; kingdom Metazoa; phylum Mollusca; class Bivalvia; order Pectinida; family Pectinidae; genus Argopecten; species Argopecten irradians. The sequence goes on along the minus strand of NC_091147.1, from coordinate 8,704,960 downwards.
AGGCATGCGCCTTAATTTCACAGATTGTCAAAAACTACTGTTTTCTGCTACCTTAGTATAATATTACATATCCCAGAGAGAAATGACTGCTAACATCTTCAAGTAATTTCTTCCATTTTGTCTTGTCTATTTCTAATTTGATTTATCTATCTAGTCGTTTTATAATTAACTCTGCATTAATTGTTTTAATATTGCTGGCCTTCTTAATTTACATAAAGGCACTTGCAAGGCATTGTGGTTGTTAAGCAATGGCTGCGAGTTGTGTCTTACCAAATACATGTTTACTGTTTTTACTCCACAACATTTAAACATGACCAAGCTTACTACTATGATCTGGATGAGATTTGAAGATACTGGCACATTTTTGAAAGCAAAGTATTGTATTATAACAGAGAAATAAGTTGAAGGAAATATAAAGAACAATTCAAAGAATTTTTTAGTTGATCAGTGGAAAAATTTATGAAAAGTTCCATTCAAAAATGTATTTCATAAAATGCTTTAGACCCTATATAGAGGCTACATCCATGCAAAAAATACCCAATATACATCTAAATTTACTACTTTCATCTAAATGTACTAATTCAAAATGAATAATTCATAAAAAATGAAAGTTTAAATAAACATCAGTTTGTACACTGTAACCCAAACACTATATAAGTTTAGAAAAATCTACAAAATCTTATTTTTATTTGATAAAAAACTTTTGCTTATAAATTGCTCTATCAAAACTTTATCATAATTGGCATCTTTGTCAATCTCCTTTTCAAGTGAAATGATGCTAATTTATTAAAAGCTCTTTTTTAAAAACCCAATTCAAAATCCAACATCACTATGGTAACAAGGCTTGAACAGGAAGTGGCAAGCAAGGAATAGCATGCTGTGTTTGAGTGGCAAAATGACAGGTCAGGATGATGCCACAGATCGACCAATGCCACATGACGAAAATGCATAAAATTCTTACGCGTTCTGATGTATTTTGCCAGATTCCGCCAACCATTAAAAATTTCCATGTCTCCTTCACGATCAAGCAATTAAAGAAATATGAGGGGAAAGGAATAAAAACTCATTAGAATTTAACAAATCTTATCAGTATCTTTAGATAAAATCAACATTGCTCTGAATATTGTTAATCTATTTGCCTTATTTTAACTTAGAAGTACCTTTGGTACTTGTATTTCCTATGTTAATTCTAAGCTATTTGCATTGTTTAACAGTACCTTCAGTACTTGTATTTACCTGCATTAATTATAATCTATTTGGCCTAAACCGAGTACTTTTACTACTTGTATTTTCCTTTGTTAATTCTATTCTCTTGGTTTACCTAGAGTACCTTCGCTACTTGTATTTTGCTTAATTAATGCTATCTAAAGTACATTCATATCTTCGTTTTAATTTCTGTAAAAAAATCTTAATCCATCCCCATGATGAGTACTAACACTAAGCAACTATTGAAAATATGGAAGCAGAAAAATCTATCCTTCAGCATCTATCAAGAATGATCTAAAACAACCCCTGATAGATATCTTTTCTATAAAGCATTTTCCATTGAAGGAAAAATATCTGAAAAGATGTATGTAGAGGGATAAATTTTAGGTAAAAGGGCAGGTATATGTATCTCTGTAAAAACCATACACACCAAATACACAGGAACAATTTGGCCACCATCACCAGCACAATTATACTAGAGGCTTTCTAATATCAAATATATAAGACCATAATATGACCTTTTTTAATTTTGCTTTGAGGGTGTTTGTATTTTAAACCATCACTAATTATTTTCACGATTTAGATTCTATCTATATACCACCACAACTAGGTTTAGGTAGACTTAAAATGATAAGTAATGCTAGGAAGAGATAGCTGAAATAAAAGTTAAGCTAGTTCTGCCATTTACATAAGAAGACAGGTAAAAGCTTGCAAGTATTCAGTGATGTTACTTCCCCTTAATTCTTGCATGTATCCTAATTAGAGTTACATCCCCTTAATTCAATCAGCCCTATGGATGTCTGAAGCCACAAAATGTTCAGCTCTCAAAACATGAAAACACTTTTTTTATATGATCATTCTTGAAAATAGCATTATTTCTTCAAATACGATGATAATATAATGAATACACGTCTGATATAATTGTGAATACAGGTATATAAAAGTAAATATATACTGTACATATGGTGAAGCTAAGCTTTAAATAGAATATATCATCAATATGATTTATAACAGATTTCTAGCCATGCAACTTCTTCATGTCCAATATTTGGTTGTTCCCAGCCTTAATTAACAAATTCCTCGTCAATCAAACTGAAACTATTTATAACATCTGAAAAGGACTCTAAACTCTTTTGTTGGTACTATGTACAGTTGACCTCTATATTCTACTATTTTAAAAACCTCATATTTTTATCCTCTTGGCCTATACATTTTTTTTTTACATAAGTGTAAAATTCTTATTAATCATTCACAAATCATACATTCATACTGTTACAAATTCTCTAATAGACAACAGAATCTCAAAAATGTAAAAAAAAAAATGCAAAACATTCCTGATTAATTATCACCTTTTTAATTCATTAAATACAAAAAAACAATGTAATTGTAAATGTAAACTTATTAATAAGTTCTAGAGAAATATCATAACTTGATTTCCCCTACAAGATATGCCTATATAAGCAGGCTAAATATGTCCACTGAAGGGCAACCTGTGTATAAAGACTGATTAGTATAAACTGTTAGTGGAATAATGCCCATCCAACACACCAAGGGGAGACAACTATTACCTCTGGCCTTTGTCCACGTTTCCGACCTTTTCCATCACCCTGTTATCGTAATAAAGGAGTTCATGCATGTACATCAGTATCATTACAAATATCTATACCTTTATAGAGGGGTGTACCGTAAATATTCCAAAAGTTTGATCCATTAAATACCATCGATTTAAGATATCAAACCTCTAGAACATTTACAGCACACATACATCTAAGTAAGGACAGAGAGGTTTAATACCAACAGGGCTTAATTTGGAAAAGTTAAAAAAAAATATGTTAGTAATCAGACAAATCTGTAAAGAAATCTAAATCATGTTCTACATATCCACATTCTACTGGTACAATAGGTCGCTCGGCAATAAGACCCCCCTCCCCTCCCACTTCATGTTCTACGTATCCACATTCTTCTGGTACAATAGGTCGCTCGGCAATAAGACCCCCCCTCCCCTCCCTTTTTTATCAGTTCTTTAACATCATTTCTAAACTACAGTAACCAACAAATGTGAAGGTAAAATTTCCATTCTTTTTTAATCTGCCCTAACAACTGCATTCAAACAGCATGACTTATCCTGAATCATTTAATACCGTATGCTGTTCTTGGATAAAAAAAAAATCATGTATTTAAATGATAATTTTGTAAATACATGATTTTCTTGACTGACCATGAGGTTAGAAAGCAAAAAAAACCCGTTAAATCTAAAAATTTTACTCAATACAACGATCACACCAAATAGTAAGGTTATTTCTATGGTAACACAACTGTTAACTCTACCATCGGTTTGAGTTACAAAAAGCAACATTTTGTTACAGGGGTTTAGGATGAGAAGCCATTCAAAACATTACACCTGCCGCCGTCAAATCTAATTGTAAAAACCAAGCGTAGATAAAACTGGTCATACCGCACAATCCTTCAGAAAAGTAAGAGTAAAAATAGTTGAAATAATTCCACAGACACAAAAAAAAGATTTAAGAAATATTTCTCAGTAGAAGCTGTGAAATAGATAAAGGAAAAGACAAGTTCTCATAATCAAAAGTGAATCGTCAATATTATGCTATAAAATACTATTTTACAACTCATTCAAACAACATAAAATGTTCAATTTATTAGACATTTACAGGAAGTAAGTTCAATACTTTAATGATTTAAACACAGAATCCATCACCATACATAGAAACAATACGACACAAAGCACAAAGTTGACATTAAATCCTGTATAGCTAGCTTTCTGTTGATCTTATCAATTAACTTACAAGGTTTTTTTAATTCAGAATTTTTGCATTTGGTAATAAAGGGTTTCAGATGGTACATAATGGCTTTTCCTCAACAAAGCACATGGGCTTCTTGGAATGTATTTAAAGTCAGCACGTGTAACACAAGAGGCAGGAGTTTGTACAAAGGGGAATAACTTCAGGGGGGAGGACAACTCTTCCACCTCTATTGTTACCAGAAGTTCTCTCCCCACCACCATAAATAAATTGTATCCTTCTATCACATGCTAAATCTCACTAAAACCAAGGGAGTTTTACAATTAACACTAAATCAGTATTTTACAATTGATTGCTTTGTAGAAAAGTTTTTTTTTATTACAAATGTTTACAGCAAAACACCTTGATTTTTGGAAAAAATTAAGATAAAGAATATTTTTGTTTATATTCACTTTTAATCCCCAAAATGGATGAGGGGGAACTGGACAATTTTCTTGTGACTTGATTACATTAAACATATTAACAAAGATAAAATAAAAGCACTGTTGATCAACCTTCTGTCCTTCTCAGTTTTCAGTAAAATCATAATTTATTGAATCCATGACAACTTAACTTTTTATTTGTCAACTGCAAATCTGAAGGTTTATCAAATGAATCCTAAATGCACCTCTGCTGAGTTAATTCATGTTAAAAGCTAGCCAGCATTTGAAATTGTATAGAAGCTCATTTATCCTTTGAATAGCTAGACTTTTACTTAAAATTTTATTAATGAACCTAAAGCATCCACAATTGTTCATTTGAATATTTTTTCTTTATCTCCAATTGTTATACATACAGGTTCAACATTGATCATTTATTTAAAATCATCATTCATTAGTAGGCACAACATGTTTGAATGTTGTTCCCTAACTAGAGATATAAATTTTCAGCATCCTATTAAACTATTGATAGGCAGTAAAATGCAGCTTTAGGAGAAATAGAAGTTATGTTGCCATGGTTTCTGGCTGTCAGGTATGCAAGCATTAAGATGATTTAATTGGTCTATCATACCCGTCGATGGGCCATCAGCCCATTATTGTTGTCTTGGAAAATCAACTTGGTCTGTGTGGGCACAAAATGTATTAGAAGGCATATCAATACACACACACAACACAAACGATTAAACTTGGTGAAATAAATTCACATTCAAATGACCTGTAATATTCAATTAGACTTCGGAAGGTCAACTACATCAAACAACTATATTTTTGTTAAACAATGAAGTTGTTTAGAAGTAGAATTTTTTTCATTCATGATTAAATAGCTTGGAATTTGATCAAATTAAATACCAAATTTATGTATGTCGATGAATGATGTTTGAATTGTTATTCATATGCCATTTGAATATGAAAATGGTTAAGTAAATGAGCATGTAATTATCACAAAATGAAAATGATTCACCAACAATGACAGAAAATAGAAAAACACAAACAACACAATATCTTTAAAAGCAAATATTGTAAATCCAGCAAATGTTATCTCCCTTTATTTTCGTACAAGTAGAGAACAAAATTGAAAGCAGTTTTTACAAACTGATACTAACATCATTTATTCACTTTAATAAACTCATGCTAATTCATCTTTCTTAAGCTGTTGTAATTAAACTAAAACTTGCTGCTGGTTAAAACTACAATATTTATCACAAAATTGATTTCAAACCAATTGGGATTTTTGGGAGGTGTGAAACACATAAAAAATGACCAAACGGATGTGGAAAAACTAAATGTCACATGTGGTAATTAAGGGAACATTTAGTGACTTATTTACCATCAATAAATCTTCTGAAGGCTAAAAATTTCAAAGAAAAAATATATTTTAATCAAATATTTCAAATATAATAAATGCAATCCCAGAAATGGCTCTATAATTACATTCTATACAGCATCTAGATAATTATAATTGTAATAATTAACCTTTCAATATCCACTCCCAAAGTAAGTACAATATCTAATGAGACTTAATATGACTTCATGTTCCGTCTAGCTCTGGAAAAAAACACAGCCCAAAAGTAGAAAGTCTTGAACTGCCATAAAAGGTTACTGAAGCCACACTCCCTGTAACTGTTATACCCCAGAATTATCCCCTACCACTCTGTGTAATGGGACACCCTCAAAGTCTGAACTTCCATACAGTGTTCGTTTATACGTAATATGTGAATTTTATATTAATTCCAAATATAAAATACTGGTAGTAATCTATTGGGAAGAGTTCAAACAGGGGAGATAAACATGCTGTAATATGGAGAACAGGTGAGGTAATGAATGGAGGGTACTGCTCCATGGGAAGCATTGATGGTAGTGGGAGACACATTCAGCAGTATTCCTAGGCTCATACTGATATGTTAGAGTAAACATCATTTTAGAGATGTCAACTGTTAAAATTCAACCCCAGAAGGTTATTGTATTTATGACCAAGATCTAATATTTCCATAGAGTAATTTAAGTTTCTTTCATTTTACCAATTACTGAATTCCATTATGAGGTCACATCTGAGTTTAAGCCTACAATTTTAACACAATAAAGCAACATTGACAAGTTGTAACAGCTATAAATTGTCTGTCTAATGATCAGACAAATCTATAAGACTATACAGAAAAGCAAATCTAAATGCGAAACAATCATTGACATTTGAGAAGATTTAAGCAATAAGATCAGATGTTTTTATTGAGAAAACATTTTCTGAAAGAGACAAGAGTTTAAGTTAGACACACAGAAGAAAGCATGTGTTATACATTCTGTTTCTAACAACACAAGGTATAATTACATTTGAGTTGTCAGATTTTTTACACAGAAGATTCCTGCAGAGTATCAGTAACAACTAACAAGCCACACACTATAAAGGATATCTAACACCACACGATATACTGACCTGCATGGCTCGGTCACTGGACGCATAACTGTTCACCATGGCTAGACTTTCCTGGAAACGCGAGTTGCTGAGCCCAACATCATCTCCGAGCAGTTTGGACACAGAAATTATCACCTAGCAGTTAGAAACAGAAAGGTTCAACCTCCTGACAGAACATTTGATTTGTTATAGTTTGTTTTAATATAAAGTTTAATTATATTTTAAGAGATCCATTTTTGGTACCAGGGATTATAACTGCTCAAGATTTTAAACTACCTTTAAATATTCAAACTTACATTTACATGGGAAAAGTAAAACAGAGCCTTCAACCTTGACAAACAATGACCATATTGTTTATGGGTTTCAATCATGACAATATTAAATAGTCTGCAAACACATATGTGTAGACCAAGGGGCCTAAGTATAAAAGAAAGGAACACGGCAAAATACCTGTAAATGTACACGAGTGAAGCTCTTCTTCTTGGTGTACTCAAAGTTGGCCCTCATTAGGAGATATAACAGAGCACAGGCTTCCTTCCTCGTCGAGTAAAGCTTAGAATTACAGCACCGTAGCACCTACATACATAAATAAACACGCATCAGTTAATAAATAGATTACTTTTGGAGCTATGAGTCTAGCAATTAACACCTATTCTCAAGGGCAGACAACTCTGTATTACACAGAAAACCATAATTATGAAACTTTTTTCTTGGTTTAATCCCCAAAAATATTTTTTATTATCAGTAAACATATATAAAATCAAAAGATGGTCTATCCACATGCTTATTATATAGTAGTCTCAGACTGTGAGTTAGTTACCACACTAACATATGGTTTTCTTAGATCATCTGACTATGGCTATCTTTAATGTCAGATGATATAACTGTGATGCCTCAATAATACATAGTTAGGTCCTTACAGTAGAACATGTCTGGTAATTATACCTACCTCATAACAGAGATCTCCACAAAGACTGGCCTGTCCCCGGAACAGTACAGAGGGGAACTGTGGAAACAAACAGTGTAAAAGTCAGGTATTGTGATTCATCTACAGTGTTTTGTATTAGATACAGTATTGTCACTGTGACTAACTTTATTATTTCCAAAGAGTTACATTCTTTTACAGCTAACAAACTGTATCTTATTATGTTTCCAGGTTTTATATTGCTTCATATCCTAAAATCAAAGTCAGTTAGGATACCTCCCCTGTATAAGATGAGTGTGGTGAATGTGTGGGGTTTTGGGGAGGCTGTGGTATGTTATCCTTGTAATTTTATAGTGCTATCTCACTGAACAGCAAACTCCATTCACTTTACAGTGACAATGGAATCTTTCCTTTTGTACTGAAGCAAGAGTAGAAACTACCATTTTTATAGAATATGTTGTGTCTTAGTCAACGCAGAACCTTCATAACAAGGGCAAACACTTAACTAAAGTTCAAATGTGGAGTAGTGTTAAGGGAGATACATGAAAGAGAAAAGTCACTTGGGAAGAATAGAAAATATTAGATCCAAAATATTTAGTCACATTTTATAATCACACAAACAGAGCAGTAGGTACACTCCTACCTACAATTGATCTATATTTAGTAACATTTATTTCTGTCATGAACACTATTACCGTAGCCATAGTAATGTTTATCATATCCACACCAACCTTTTTGATAAACGATCGCCAGGCAGCGAACACATGTTTCTGGAGATGTTCTGATTGGCTGGTTTGTAGGAAAGACAGGTAGAGACTAAAAATCTTCCTCATCAAACTGTTGTCACCATCTTTGTGCTCTAAATTCCTCTGTAAAATCAAATTTATCATTTCAAGAAACATACCAAGTTTGAAGTATAACAGAGTTTTAAATTTCAGAATGAACATTTTTTTTGGAGACAATGAAACTTCCATGAGAAGTAAGGAGAGCCATTGTGGAGGCAGGGACATTTATTCTTTTATTTTAGCTGTGACATAATTTTGAACTTTCATGCATAATATCTCATGTTTCCTGTGACAGAAGAGTTCTCACCTTGAAGGTTTGGCAGTATGTACTAAGTAGATCTAGGAAGATAAGTCCAATCTCTGTTGTCATGTTGGCCTCCTGTAGGGCCTTCATCACAGCGTCAGCATCCGATGACATTCCTATAAAACAAACAATAGGTTACAGGAAAAAGGTTCAAAAATGGTCACAGCGTCAGCATCCGACGACATTCCAATAAAATCACGGGTTACAGGAAAAAGTTTCAAAAAATAAGTTATTAAATGTTCAAAGGATTGAACAATTCACAAGGTCGGCCTAATTTATTCTTAACTTCTTGAGGTTTTCTTTCAGTCTTTACTTTTTTACCGGTACTTAGATCTATGGTATACCATATGGAATACTTGGTATCCCAGATATTTATCTGTTTATTGTCAAGGCTGATGACAGTAAAAACAAAGATTGTTATACATTGTCTAAAATTACATAAGAAGCCAGTCCTGTATAAATCTAATGGAATGTAGTGATTTAATTGAGAACTTTGAAATGCTAATAATTAATATTGACCTTTGACATTTGGAGTGCTATAAATGTTTTACTAACCATGATGTGGACTGTCTGGGATATCCCCGTATTGACTGACTGTACGCATCTGGAAGTTACTGCTGACAACACTGGGTGTTGATCGTCGAGAGTAGGGCATTGTGGACGCCTTCCTACTATCTCCTATTATACTACAAATAAAAGGGAACTTGTCATATAACTTAACTTAGGAGTATGAGAGACTCTAAACAAAGACCTGTTTAATTCATGACCAAGTTTGTCTACTTCAAAATGAACCATTTTATAAAGATCCATTTAAAAAATGACATTTCAGGTGTATAACTTCTCTGAAATTTCCTTTTTTAATTCGTGATTTCTTATTAGGATTCTGATAAATTAAACTCTCGTTTTCATTTTCCATTTTTTTTATCATATTCAAGTGTATTCAAGTATGTATCAATGACAAAGAAGAAATAACATGTCACTGTGAATATATATATTTGGTGGAGGGCTTATGTGGGTTCATTTTACATCATTTGTAATTCATAAGTCCCCCAAAAAATTGTAATTCATAAGTCCCCCAAGCATCTGTTTATCTTTTATAATCTTATACAATTAATTGACTTTTCAGTACATGGCTTGGCTTACACATTTTCACACTAGCTCCAATCACATAACTATTAATTAAGAATGCTAAGTCTAAGTATCTGTAGGCCAAGTCATTTGCTTGAGTGTCAAACTCCACATCTGTTTTATCCCCTCAGCCCAAAATTTGAATAAAATGTTATTAGTTTTACGGTTGATTTTGCATACGAGTCGTTTATTCATAAAATGTGATATATGATCAGAATACATTAACCATTCCCCCATCATAACCCAAAAATAGAGCACAAATAGACAAATAGAACAGATCTAATCCTTTGATGCATGTTAGGTAGATAGACAACGTGACGGCGTGTTTTACCTGAGGTCATGGATCTTCTTCCTTCCCTGGTATTTAAAGTGAGTCAGACAAACCCTGAAATGATATCAAGTATTACTTAAAAGTCATCAGTTTAGGTCGATTCTAGATATGATCATACAGTAAAATCCAAAGCAGTTTGCTTTCTAATTTTACAATAAGTACATGTCGGTACATGTGAATATCAGCAGAAAGGTATAATCTTTAGGTGATACTTACTCTAAAATACTGAAGAAATCGATGATATCAAACTCTGATGAATTGTTGAACCAACCAAGAAGAATATCTGAAAGAAAATTTTGATTAAGATTCAGTAACAACATATTACAGCTTATCATACGTGTGTGTCCATTCATAAATGAATGTCATGTAAAATCAAGGTATTGGAATTAAGTTGAAGAAAAATGTTTGATTAAATTGATTAAATTTCACTGTATTTGCAGTCAAGTTCATTTCCATGAAATTAAATATCCAAGAATATCTAAAATGGAAAGAATGACAAGTAAGATAATCTTATTGCTTATTAAGAAAATGAGCGAGTATTTCTCACATTGAATAATTATCAAAGAGGAAGTTGCAAAATTGTTTCACCATTATCATGCAGGTAGACGTCACCCCTGAATTTCCATAATAGACTGCCCAAGTCCTTGATTTAGGAGAGTTTAAGTGTGTGTTCAGGGGTGAGTTAGTTAACATACCATCTGGTAGATGTTTGATGATGTAGAGGAAACACAACAGAAGGTCCTTGATTTCTACGATGTCCAGCCTCTGGTACTTCAGCATCATGGATGATGGTTTTGGGGACGGGGCTGACCCTTTATCTGTCCCCGACCCTGATGACAGAGCTCTGAAATGGAAACATACAGTATGAGATTGGTTTACAGTGATTGATTCACATTAATGAATGCACAGTTACATATATCAGGATGTTGGTTGTTTTGTTGATTGACTTAACGCCCCAATAACAGACAAGGTCATACAAGGACGCTCTCCCCTGTGGGCAATATGTTGTGTGCAAATGTCTGTATCTTTTTTTGGGAGGCTGTAGTATATTTGTTTTAAGCCTCCTTGTAATACCCCTGTCCCTTTTTATAGTGCTATCTCACAGAAGCATGCCACCAAAGACACCAAACTAACACACCCAACCCAGTACAAGGCAATGTCAACCCTATCATCTCAACAAACACACCCAACCCAGTACAAGGCAATGTCAACCCTATCATCTCAACAAACACACCCAACCTAGTACAAGGCAATGTGAACCCTATCAGCTCAACACACACGCCCAACCCAGTACAAGGCAATGTGAACCCTATCAGCTCAAAAAACACACCCAACCCAGGACAAGGCAATGTGAACCCTATCAGCTCAACAAACACACCCAACCCAGGACAAGGCAATGTGAACCCTATCAGCTCAACAAACATACCGAACCCAGTACAAGGCAATGTGAACCCTATCAGCTCAACACACACGCCCAACCCAGTACAAGGCAATGTGAACCCTATCAGCTCAAAAAACACACCCAACCCAGTACAAGGCAATGTCAACAGTATCAGCTCAACAAACACATCCAACCCAGTACAAGGCAATGTCAACCCTATCAGCTCAACAAACACATCCAACCCAGTACAAGGCAATGTGAACCCTATCAGCTCAACAAACACATCCAACCCAGTACAAGACAATGTCAACCCTAACAGCTCAACAAACACACCCAACCCAGTACAAGGCAATGTCAACTCTATCAGCTCAACAAACACACACAACCCAGTACAAGGCAATGTCAACCCTATCAGCTCAACAAACACACCCAACCCAGTACAAGGCAATGTCAACCCTATCAGCTCAACAAACACATCCAACCCAGTACAAGGCAATGTCAACCCTATCAGCTCAACAAACACACCCAACCCAGTACAAGGCAATGTGAACCCTATCAGCTCAACAAACACATCCAACCCAGTACAAGGCAATGTGAACCCTATCAGCTCAACAAACACATCCAACCCAGTACAAGGCAATGTGAACCCTATCAGCTCAACAAACACATCCAACCCAGTACAAGGCAATGTCAACCCTATCAGCTCAACAAACACATCCAACCCAGTACAAGGCAATGTGAACCCTATCAGCTCAACAAACACATCCAACCCAGTACAAGACAATGTCAACCCTAACAGCTCAACAAACACACCCAACCCAGTACAAGGCAATGTCAACTCTATCAGCTCAACAAACACACACAACCCAGTACAAGGCAATGTCAACCCTATCAGCTCAACAAACACACCCAACCCAGTACAAGGCAATGTCAACCCTATCAGCTCAACAAACACATCCAACCCAGTACAAGGCAATGTCAACCCTATCAGCTCAACAAACACACCCAACCCAGTACAAGGCAATGTGAACCCTATCAGCTCAACAAACACATCCAACCCAGTACAAGGCAATGTGAACCCTATCAGCTCAACAAACACATCCAACCCAGTACAAGGCAATGTCAACCCTATCAGCTCAACAAACACATCCAACCCAGTACAAGGCAATGTCAACCCTATCAGCTCAACAAACACATCCAACCCAGTACAAGGCAATGTGAACCCTATCAGCTCAACACACACACCAACCCAGTACAAGGCAATGTCAACCCTATCAGCTCAACAAACACACCCAACCCAGTACAAGGCAATGTCAACCCTATCAGCTCAACAAACACACCCAACCCAGTACAAGACAATGTCAACCCTTTCAGCTCAACAAACACACCCAACCCAGTACAAGGCAATGTCAACCCTATCAGCTCAACAAACACATCCAACCCAGTACAAGGCAATGTCAACCCTATCAACTCAACAAACACACCCAACCCAGTACAAGTCAATGTCAACCCTATCAGCTCAACAAACACACCCAACCAAGTACAAGGCAATGTGAACCCTATCAGCTCAACAAACACACCCAACCAGGTACAAGGCAATGTCAACCCTATCAGCTCAACAAACACACCCAACCCAGTACAAGGCAATGTGAACCCTGTCAGCTCAACAAACACATCCAACCCAGTACAAGGCAATGTGAACCCTATCAGCTCAACAAACACACCCAACCAAGTACAAGGCAATGTGAACCCTATCAGCTCAACAAACACACCCAACCAGGTACAAGGCAATGTCAACCCTATCAGCTCAACAAACACACCCAACCCAGTACAAGGCAATGTGAACCCTGTCAGCTCAACAAACACATCCAACCCAGTACAAGGCAATGTCAACCCTATCAGCTCAACAAACACATCCAACCCAGTACAAGGCAATGTGAACCCTATCAGCTCAACAAACACACCTAACCCAGTACAAGGCAATGTGAACCCTATCAACTCAACAAACACACCCAACCCAGTACAAGGCAATGTCAACCCTATCAGCTCAACAAACACACTCAACCCAGTACAAGGCAATGTCAACCCTATCAGCTCAACAAACACGCCCAACCCAGTACAAGGCAATGTGAACCCTAACAGCTCAACAAACACACCCAACCCAGTACAAGGCAATGTCAACCCTATCAGATCAACAAACACACCCAACCCAGTACAAGGCAATGTGAACCCTATCAGCTCAACAAACACATCCAACCCAGTACAAGGCAATGTGAACCTTATCAGCTCAACACACACGCCCAACCCAGTACAAGGCAATGTGAACCCTATCAGCTCAACAAACACACCCAACCCAGTACAAGGCAATGTGAACCCTATCAGCTCAACAAACACACCCAACCCAGTACAAGGCAATGTCAACCCTATCAGCTCAACAAACACACCCAACCCAGTACAAGGCAATGTGAACCCTATCAGCTCAACAAACACACCCAACCCAGTACAAGGCAATGTGAACCCTATCAGCTCAACAAACACACCCAACCCAGTACAAGGCAATGTGAACCCTATCAGCTCAACAAACACACCCAACCCAGTACAAGGCAATGTCAACCCTATCAGCTCAACAAACACGCTCAACCCAGTACAAGGCAATGTGAACCCTTTCAGCTTTTGAAACAAGACATGAACAGAAGGCTACAACTTGGTATTTTGTCACTTGATATCAGCATTAAAATCAGGCTATGAGGAGAAGGTTAAAGCATCATGATCATCCACAACAGTCATGCAAATTCTTACTTCTAGGAAAACTAATTACTGTTACAATAAATTATTTAGCTAAGGTTTACAAAATAATTAAATCCTCATCGATTATTTGAATATAAGGAATGATTCAGTGAGTCTCATAGAACTCTCATCAACAAGTATATTAGGTATACAGAGGCCACACGATAACGTGGACGTCAATAGTCCGGAAAACTCATAATATGGATAAAAATATGAGGACACAGATTTTAATGATAAACCGAGTAAACAGAATCAGACTGTCCAGAAAATTCATAATCTAGATGGTTTGGACTGTGAATGCAAGTGTTCAGATTACCAGGAATCCACTATATATAATGATTCATTCACTCAGTCACCCCTAACATTTATAATGAACTGTTCCAATCTTTGCTGTAGAAGACTTCAAATGTGTCTCCATGGGTGTGATAAGCAAGGTAGCATTAGTTGAACTGCTTCACCATTGAACCATGTACTATGGTATATATACTCACCATCTAACCATGTATTATGGTATATATACTCACCGTGTGTGTCCTTTGTCCCCTTTCTTGTCTTTTACAGGATCTGACTTTTTACTGCCGTCTTTTTCTGATTTATCCATGGACGATGTACTACTGGTCAGGGAGCTGTTGGACCCACTCAAGTGGTTCTTTAGGTCAGGCACGGAACTCAAAACTGGGGCACCTGTGGGGAGGTCAAGTTCATACAAGGTCAAGGTCAGATATACATGTACCTATGCTTCTACATACCTAAGGTAGCAGTTATAATCAGTCACAATTCAATACAACGATTCAAAATAAATCTTCATGTCAAAATTATCTTGTGATAATGATACAAAAAATAAATTTTCAGAAGCAGCAAGATTTCTTGCATGTTGGTAGAATTAAGACTTATTTAAGTTAAAATCTCATCTCAAAATATCTCCATAACTTAAACTTTTCACTTTAAATTTGCTCTACTAATTGGATGAAAGGAATCTCCTAGCTAGGTCTCCCTAGCAGAGCTGTAACTTACCTGTACCAGCTATCATAGCAAACACCTTGGAGTCCCGCTGGTCAAAAGTGACTGTTTTCTGACCAGACTGAGACCTCAGTTCACCCTTGGTGCTACCTGATATGTCGCCGTTAGCAACAGGAGGTGGAGGCACTGAAGGGTTCATGGGATCATCCATCAGGTGGCGTTTCTGATCCATGAGGATTGATATAAGGGGCAGATAAAGGGCTGCAATCCTCCCCTGCTGGGTCTGAAAATATCACATTAATTCTAGTTCTATCTTTTTCTTATTTTGACAGTATAGAAATCCATACAGAATCAACCATTATGGCCAAATATAGATATCGGTATCTCAGTTAGCTGATCGAATTAAAAGAAAGGAAAATCACCATTGTATATTTCACAAATAATGGTAACTGGTAAATCAGCATTTTAACCTATCTGTGCTTACCTTAGATACATATCGGTCATCAAACGAGTGTTTCGCGAGCTGGTCCCGGAGAACTGTGATTGCAATACGACGTATCTCTCTTGGCTCACTCAGCGCCATCTTTAGTTCCTGTAGTATTAGACCGGCCAGGTAGTGCTGCTTCCGGTACTCCTCAGACAGGGTATAGTCACATTTCAGATCTGTAACCATGGTAACACACACAATTAAAACAAAATATAATAATCCTATCACAGATGAATTTTCAATTTCCATACACAGGTTTGTTTTGAAATAATTTCAAAAATGATCTAAATAACGAGAATCGATTGTTTTCATAAGATGATCTGTTAGAGACTGAAAGAAGACTGTAATTTCATGTCTTAGAAAATTTGAATTCTTAGACCATTGTCAAACTGAACTTTCATGTACTGAGCCCTAAATTAGCCTTATTATAAGCATTTAAGTACTTATCTAGCATTTAAAAAAATGTTTTTATCCTATTCTGCTAACCATTTTATAATAATATTAACTTATTATTTTCTTTTTGAAACATTTCCATCCACAACAAATCAATTAAACTTTCAATCCCAAAATGTTATATGAATCATTTCCTAAAACTAATTAACAAGAATTTTAAATGATTTAGACACATAAGTTATAGCAAAAAGTTTAAATTGGAACTCAATCTGCTGGTTAGTGTTATAAATAGAAAATTTTAACTTCCTTTCCAGTTTTTAATCAAATACCCTTGTAATCAAAAAAAAATCTAATTCCATAATTAACTTTTAGAATCTCATGCATATTCATACAAGATTAACACTCAAAACTGTTGACCTCAAACTATTAGTCTTGTAACATTTCACCTTTACCCTTTAACACATTGAATTTGATTGGATGTTTTATTATTCAGCATCTTGACATCTGATCATTTCTGACAACCCTATAATGAATGTTAAAGTTCACATTCAACATTGAAATGATAACATGCCCCATAGTAAGTAAAGTAGCAGGTTGTATGGTTGTAATCCATAAGTCTTTTTTTATTGAGTGACAGATCAAACTATTATAGACTTTGTCAAAATAATTCATTTGTTATTTCAAACCAATTAATCCCAAATTAGTTTCAAATCAAATCAGAAAAAAAATAAACAAAATAAAGAAAACTTGCTGTAAATAGTCAGATTGCATTTCAGCACTGAAAAAAATAAGGGAATTATGGAATTAAATGAAATTTTAACTCATTAATTTGTCAATATTTCCTTTCAGCTGTATGTTAGTCTGAAAATTAGAAACATTGACCTGTAGGTACAAAAGAAATATCTTTTTAATTTCATTTGGTCATTCAAACCTTTAAATTTTGCATTAATAGATAAATTAATAGCCAAAGTTAGAAGCTATTCCTTTGTTGGCAATAAATGTTAAAGAAATATTAAAAAGCACTGTAAGCAAGTCATTGTCCTCTTTACTGACGATGTACATAAACAAAGGGCTACAACTCTTTTATTCTTGGGAGCATAAAATATTCAATTTTGCATAATTTTGCAACAAAAGTATAGACATTTTTAAATGTTTGCACAGAAACTTTTGATTTTTGTAAATTTTGCTTGTTGATAAAAGATGCTCTACAGCAGACGGATATTCATCATTGAACTATAATTGGTGATTAATCATGTATATATATATATATGTCTAATTAACACAAAAATCAATATTATTTTAATTTATTTCGCCTTTGGTGCATGCGCAATCAGTACTTCAATCCATATAGGATATAGTGCCACAGAATTTTTTCGGAATGCAATTAATTATTTTTAATATTTTTATCTTGAAATAAAATTAGAAGCTCAAACTTTTCAATGGTGGTAATGGTGTAAAGTAAGTAACTTTTGTAACTGAAGAAAAATACTAAATCGTGTGCTCCTGTATTTGATAGTGAAAAGATACAGCTTGTCAGCAGTGGAGCATCTTTAATAAAATATTATGGCAATAAATCTAAACTAAACTAGGACCTAGACTACTAAAGTTGATCAAATTTGGTGATTCGCGTGGACATGACAGTAGCTGTAAATTGGACAAAGTGTAACAGCTAGTTTGATAAATGGTTTAAGATTTCTATAAATTGTCAGATAAACATTATATACAACCTAGCTATATTTTACTTCTATTTGACAAATACAAAGAAAAATGTAAGAAAAAAACGTCTTCGTACCTAGGCGATATTAGCCATCTGGGTCACACAAATGTTTTATTAATATAGCATACATGCAGGTAAACTATCCAAACCAATGAAGCAAATGACAATCATTAATTAAAAATCTTTTGGTTCTGAGGCAAAGTTTACAATTCCATTGTAGCAGCTTGTGGCTAGGTCAATGAACAACAAACACTATTGCTAATCTATATGCCTTCCTAGTTCAGTCATCAGATAAATTGTCTTTCTCAAATGTTTACCTATAATCATTCAATTTCCTTAGAATTATGATATATTGAGATATATACCAGGTATATATATACATTTCTGCTTGTGCATTTCTCTGTTTACATAATTATTTACATTTTGGTGTAAATGAGAAAGACCTCGAAAGTTTTGGTTAATCAGAGAAAAAGATTGTGCTGCATTAATCAAAAGCATTTTGCATATTGTTAAAATTTCAGAATTTTTTTCAAACTGACAATTGCAGATGTAAGAGATTTTAATCCCATCAAGTTGACACCTAAAATTAAACGATTATCCTGGAAAAATTCCCCAACGCCTAGTTTGGAAAAAGTGCCATTACCTATGGTTACTGATGTGATTAGTTTAAGGGAAATTCATTTGAATGTAGTGCTACCTACATTTATTTTAGTCTAATTTCACACAACAATATACGAACATGACAAGGTTAGGGGTCACCTGCCCGATCAAGTGGGTTTTCTCCAGGCACTCTGGTTTCCTCCCACGATAAGACCCCTCGCACGCTTTCATCAAGGCCATCAAAAGTGATTTGTATAAGTTATATAACTTGTTTTGCAATAGATGTAAAATAAATAAAGTTTATATATTTTATAACAATATTCTTGAAAAAAAGTTCTGATAAGGGATACAAACAAAACATCTTACATCGAAGGCAGAGATGTATGAACGCATTCATATCTCATATTCATCCCTGTTTATAGAAACATTTTAGTTTTATATACACACACTTGCCCCACATATTGCTTTTTTTTTAAAGGAAAGCAACTGGATTATAAAAGACAGTTCTACCATGAGTAGGCATAACTAGTGTCACAAACTTAACGAAATCAAAGTACTGAAAGTACTGTAGCACTAAAACCTTTGTGTGATTTTATAGTACGAGTCAACCATCTAACAAAAACTGTTATAACTTCAACATAATCATTACCAGGACCCAGCTCATTGGTGGGTAATGTGGGATTCTGATCTGAAATGTAAATCGTCACATGGGCTGACATGAACAGACATGCTACAGAATATGAATGAGACAAGGTCAAGGTCACGACCAGAAATAGATTAAGAAGAGAACAGGGCTAGGTCAAGACCCATGCTAAAACAGATTTAATTTTGCTGAAGTATATTTTCTATAGATATAATATGACGTCATCCATGTAAAACAAACTATTATTTATAAAGGCATAAGCATAATAAATTTGAAATTGGGTTTCAGAAATTTAACTGATTTAATATTGATGGTATGGTATCTGTGGTAATGGGAATACATATGAAACTTTTTCGTGTATATATCCAATTGCAAATACCAAGCAAATTTGGTTATTAATGGTACCTGAGAATACTGTGGTTTAAATGTGAATGCAGATATTAACATTTCAAGCAAAGAAAAGAAAACACATTAAATACACAAAATCCATTAAAATACCATAAAATATTATAAAGCATTATAGTTAGGGTCTAAAAAGCATAGAAAAATTATCACTGAATTGCGAGTTCAATCCACACAAGCAGAGGGAAAGTATTATTCCATTTATTAAGTGCAGGATTTACACCACTCCATGCAACATGTCGCTCTTCTACAGAAAGATTTAAAGTGACCTGTTTACCTTCAAGTTTGATGTCTGTGCAAAGAATGGCATGGAACAAATACGATAAAATAAATCTCTAATATGGTAAAATAATCAGATACGTTACAACTGTCTGTATAATTAACTTTTAGAATCTCATGCATATTCATACAAGATTAACACTCAAAACTGTTGACCTCAAACTATTAGTCTTGTAACATTTCACCTTTACCCTTTAACACATTGAATTTGATTGGATGTTTTATTATTCAGCATTTTTTCTGATCATTTCTGACAACCCTATAATAAATGTTTAAAGTTCACATTCAACATTGAAATAATAACATGCCCCATAGTAAGTAAAGTAGCAGGTTGTATGGTTGTAATCCATAAGTCTTTTTTTATTGAGTGACAGATCAAACTATTATAGACTTTGTCAAAATAATAATTCAATTTGTTATTTCAAACCAATTAATCCCAAATTAGTTTCAAATCAAATCAGAAAAAAAATAAACAAAATAAAGAAAACTTGCTGTAAATAGTCAGATTGCATTTCAGCACTGAAAAAAATAAGGGAATTATGGAATTAAATGAAATTTTAACTCATTAATTTGTCAATATTTCCTTTCAGCTGTATGTTAGTCTGAAAATCAGAAACATTGACCTGTAGGTACAAAAGAAATATCTTTTTAATTTCATTTGGTCATTCAAACCTTTAAATTTTGCATTAATAGATAAATTAATAGCCAAAGTTAGAAGCTATTCCTTTGTTGGCAATAAATGTTAAAGAAATATTAAAAAGCACTGTAAGCAAGTCATTGTCCTCTTTACTGACGATGTACATAAACAAAGGGCTACAACTCTTTTATTCTTGGGAGCATAAAATATTCAATTTTGCATAATTTTGCAACAAAAGTATAGACATTTTTAAATGTTTGCACAGAAACTTTTGATTTTTGTAAATTTTGCTTCTTGATTAAAGATGCTCTACAGCAGACGGATATTCATCATTAAACTATAATTGGTGATTAATCATGTATATATATATATATGTCTAATTAACACAAAAAACAATATTATTTTAATTTATTTCGCCTTTGGTGCATGCGCAATCAGTACTTCAATCCATATAGGATATAGTGCCACAGAATTTTTTCGGAATGCAATTAATTATTTTTAATATTTTTATCTTGAAATAAAATTAGAAGCTCAAACTTTTCAATGGTGGTAATGGTGTAAAGTAAATAACTTTTGTAACTGAAGAAAAATACTAAATCGCGTGCTCCTGTATTTGATAGTGAAAGATACAGCTTGTCAGCAGTGGAGCATCTTTAATAAAATATTATGGCAATAAATCTAAACTAAACTAGGACCTAGACTACTAAAGTTGATCAAATTTGGTGATTCGCGTGGACATGACAGTAGCTGTAAATTGGACAAAGTGTAACAGCTAGTTTGATAAATGGTTTAAGATTTCTATAAATTGTCAGATAAACATTATATACAACCTAGCTATATTTTACTTCTATTTGACAAATACAAAGAAAAATGTAAGAAAAAAAGTTCTTCATACCTAGGCGATATTAGCCATCTGGGTCACACAAATGTTTTATTAATATAGCATACATGCAGGTAAACTATCCAAACCAATGAAGCAAATGACAATCATTAATTAAAAATCTTTTGGTTCTGAGGCAAAGTTTACAATTCCATTGTAGCAGCTTGTGGCTAGGTCAATGAACAACAAACACTATTGCTAATCTATATGCCTTCCTAGTTCAGTCATCAGATAAATTGTCTTTCTCAAATGTTTACCTATAATCATTCAATTTCCTTAGAATTATGATATATTGAGATATATACCAGGTATATATATACATTTCTGCTTGTGTATTTCTCTGTTTACATAATTATTTACATTTTGGTATAAATGAGAAAGACCTCGAAAGTTTTGGTTAATCAGAGAAAAAGATTGTGCTGCATTAATCAAAAGCATTTTGCATATTGTTAAAATTTCAGAATTTTTTTCAAACTGACAATTGCAGATGTAAGAGATTTTAATCCCATCAAGTTGACACCTAAAATTAAACGATTATCCTGGAAAAATTCCCCAATGCCTAGTTTGGAAAAAGTGCCATTACCTATGGTTACTGATGTGATTAGTTTAAGGGAAATTCATTTGAATGTAGTGCTACCTACATTTATTTTAGTCTAATTTCACACAACAATATACGAACATGACAAGGTTAGGGGTCACCTGCCCGATCAAGTGGGTTTTCTCCAGGCACTCTGGTTTCCTCCCACGATAAGACCCCTCGCACGCTTTCATCAAGGCCATCAAAAGTGATTTGTATAAGTTATATAACTTGTTTTGCAATAGATGTAAAATAAATAAAGTTTATATATTTTATAACAATATTCTTGAAAAAAAGTTCTGATAAGGGATACAAACAAAACATCTTACATTGAAGGCAGAGATGTATGAACGCATTCATATCTCATATTCATCCCTGTTTATGGAAACATTTTCGTTTTATATACACACACTTGCCCCACATATTGCTTTTTTTTTAAAGGAAAGCAACTGGATTATAAAAGACAGTTCTACCATGAGTAGGCATAACTAGTGTCACAAACTTAACGAAATCAAAGTACTGAAAGTACTGTAGCACTAAAACCTTTGTGTGATTTTATAGTACGAGTCAACCATCTAACAAAAACTGTTATAACTTCAACATAATCATTACCAGGACCCAGCTCATTGGTGGGCAATGTGGGATTCTGATCTGAAATGTAAATCGTCACATGGGCTGACATGAACAGACATGCTACAGAATATGAATGAGACAAGGTCAAGGTCACGACCAGAAATAGATTAAGAAGAGAACAGGGCTAGGTCAAGACCCATGCTAAAACAGATTTAATTTTGCTGAAGTATATTTTCTATAGATATAATATGACGTCATCCATGTAAAACAAACTATTATTTATAAAGGCATAAGCATAATAGATTTGAAATTGGGTTTCAGAAATTTCACTAATTTAATATTGATGGTATGGTATCTGTGGTAATGGGAATACATATGAAACTTTTTCGTGTATATATCCAATTGCAAATACCAAGCAAATTTGGTTATTAATGGTACCTGAGAATACTGTGGTTTAAATGTGAATGCAGATATTAACATTTCAAGCAAAGAAAAGAAAACACATTAAATACACAAAATCCATTAAAATACCATAAAATATTATAAAGCATTATAGTTAGGGTCTAAAAAGCATAGAAAAATTATCACTGAATTGCGAGTTCAATCCACACAAGCAGAGGGAAAGTATTATTCCATTTATTAAGTGCAGGATTTACACCACTCCATGCAACATGTCGCTCTTCTACAGAAAGATTTAAAGTGACCTGTTTACCTTCAAGTTTGATGTCTGTGCAAAGAATGGCATGGAACAAATACGATAAAATAAATCTCTAATATGGTAAAATAATCAGATACGTTACAACTGTCTGCCTTGTCGTTATATAGACGATGGGCTTATTGGAATCATTACACAACAGTTGAATAGCGTTAAAATCTGCTGATTTTTTCTTTCCTGTTTTTTTAAGTGTTTAGTGTACAATATTTGTATTAGGATATATATCAATCTAAAAAAGATTGTTAAGATCATACTTTAATAATACTTCATCAACATCATAGAAAACATTAGGGGGTTTTCCCTCTATAGTTAATTAATGAAATAGCTCAATAAAAACATTTTGTTTTGTTTTGATTTTTGGGTAAAGAATGAGGCAGCATCAGTCTTTTATTTTTCTTTTGTAAGGGGAATAATCCTGAAGGGGAGTTAACTCTTGAGGACTTTTCATTATTAATTACTTAACTGATGTTCAGTTCCACATTGAAAATCATAGTCTAAAAGCAGTGATATACATATACAATTTTGTCAGTGAAAATATAATTCACCAAGAAAATTTAAAATTATTTATACATAAATATATATACTACGATATACTTATCAAATACCAGAATTAGTCAAGAATGAAGAGAAATTCAATCTTCGGTGTTTGATACAGGCCTAGTATCATGCAAATATTCAATATATATAATTAATTCATAATAATTATTAGAACATCTATAAATTAATGATGATAAACAAATTGTATAAAGTCAATGCAATTATGACAGTGTTGTAATATGTTTATACAGACTGTGAAGTACATATTTATATCAAACATATATAATAGTAATTGTTTTAGAAACCATAATCCAAAATTACTATTGACGGACATGCAGCTCCCTCAGCCATAAGTATTGAAATTATAGTTTAATTTCAGCACAAGTCAGAGAGAAAGCAGATTGATTATGGGAATATATAGCATTAAATATCTTAAATAGTTAACAAGTCAAGACGGTTCTTTTTTGTCAATTCAAATTCCTTAAATATAACTATATCATATATAAATACTAACCCACTCACTCAGAGCTGTCTGTCATCTTTTCAATGAAAATTATGTGTAAAAACTAGGTTTTATCAACTGAACAATTTGGGGTTTTAAAGCCTTGTTTAGATGGATTATAATAAAATGCAGAGCTGAAGGCCTTGATTAGTATTTGAACAAAAACTTCAATGTGCATTCATTTTGTTGAAAAAGCATTGAGTGCCCTCAAGCTGGCAATTGACAGCTAACAGAATAAAAAGGCCATTTCAAAGTTACAGAACAAAGTAGGCCATTTCAAGGTTAACTAAAAATCCAAAATTACACACAGGAGAGTTTGCTATTAAAGCGTCTAAAATCTTAACTTCAGAGGAGGGCTTGGTTCAAATTCAAATGTTAATTTAGCTTACAGTTGAGATAGGTAGAAGATTTCCTAGTAAGGGAGATAACTCACCTTTGAATGTTTTGATCATTCCTTTCCTCATCAGAGGTAGAGACAAGGGAACATAGTGTTCATGGCTACAGACTGTCCGTAGGAAATCAAACTTGCACTCCTGTAGTGTCTGAAGAATATCATATACATTTAAATACAGATTCAACTGAAATTAAGACATTTCTGTTACAGACTATATCTGAAAATCAAATTTAAAAAAAGAGATTCAATTGAAATAGAGATATTTCAACTACAGACTATATTTGAAAATCAAACTTTAAACAAAAGGTTCAATTAAAATAGAGACATTTCAGCTACAGACTATATCTGAAAATCAAACTTTAAACAATAGAGTCTACTGAAATAGAGACATTTTAGCTACAGACTATATCTGAAAATCAAACTTTAAACAAAAGATTCAACTGAAATAGAGACATTTTAGCTACAGACTATATCTGAAAATCAAACTTTAAACAAAAGATTCAATTGAAATAGAGACATTTCAGCTACAGACTATATCTGACAATCAAACTTGCATTCCTGTTTTGTCTGAGGAATATCATACGCATTAAACAAGAGATTCAACTGAGGGTAATTATTGGACACTTTTCACACTTTTAATAAAGAAAACAAGGACATAGTCATTCAGATCCCCCGCAAATGGAGATATCAAAGCTGAAGTAAGTTTGATTGTGGAGACTTATGTGTATGAAAAAAACAGGAAAAAGGAAGTTGAGCTAAAGAAAAATGGAGTATAGTTCAAGTAGAGCGGGGCTGCAATTGTTGAATCAGGTATACAGCCATAGTAACAGAAAAAGTATCGAAAATGAAAGGTTCCCATTAGCAAAAGGCACAACTAGAGCACTAGCCTAACATGTACAGAAAGTTTCGTGTAGCCAAGTTGAATGGTTTTCGATTATAGCCCGGAATAGAAAGGAAACTTTAATAATATGGTATTTTTTGATAAATTTCCATGGTAACAGAAAAAGTATTGAAAATGGAAGGTTCCCATTAGAAAAAGGCACAACTAGAGCACTAGCCTAACATGTACAGAAAGTTTCGTGTAGCCAAATTGAACGGTTTTCGAGTTATAGCCCGGAATAGAAAGGAAACTTTAATAATATGGTATTTTTGAATAAGTTTCCATGGTAACAGAAGAAGTATCGAAAATGAAAGGTTCCCATTAGCAAAAGGCACAACTAGAGCACTAGCCTAACATGTACAGAAAGTTTCGTGTAGCCAAGATGAACGGTTTTCGAGTTATAGCCCGGAATAGAAAGGAAACTTTAATAATATGGTATTTTTTAATAAGTTTCCATGGTAACAGAAAAAGTATGGAAAATGGAAGGTTCCCATTAGAAAAAGACACAACTAGAGCACTAGCCTAACATGTACAGTAAGTTTCGTGTAGCCAAGTTGAACGGTTTTCGAGTTATAGCCCGGAATAGAAAGGAAACTTTAATAATATGGTATTTTTGAACAAGTTTCCATGGTAACAGAAAAAGTATCGAAAATGAAAGGTTCCCATTAGCAAAAGGCACAACTAGAGCACTAGCCTATCATGTACAGAAAGTTTCGTGTAGCCAAGTTGAACGGTTTAGGAGTTATAGCCCGGAAACGATACTCGGACGGACGGACGGACGCACGGACGGACGGACGCACGGACGCACGGACGGACAGAGCCCAAATCAATATCCTCCGCAAACGCGTTTCGCGGGGGATAAAAAAATGCCAAATTCATTTTGTTATCAATAACATGCCGTTTTGAATCAAATCTCTCAAATTAAACATCCACAACAAGTCTTAATCTGTACTAATTGTTTGATTACTCTGTAATGATGGTTACCTTGGAATCTCCGGGACCAAAGTTCTCCAGGTAGCTGCTGATGAGTCTGAACACAAAACCCCGGTCCATCAGAGTGAAACACATCTGTAACAATCAGGGCTGTGGGATGTATTCACTTATGATTTGTTAATTATTTTAGTTACAAGTTATTATATAAAGGAAATATCTACAAAAAGTGCAGTTCACCAATAGCAAACATAAATCAGTTTGTGCGCAACAAAATAACTTCAAAGTGAAGATAATTCAAGAATATGTTTAATATACAAAATATTCATTATGGATTTAAAAATTTAATTTGGATCTGAAAAATACATATTGGGACAAAATCTGCAATTTAGCAGGTATTTGAGACTGATGATTAGGGTAAGTGAGAATTTGTTTACCTTGACAAAGTTTGCCAGACTGAGGTTAGCAGTCTTGGTTTCCCGTGGCATCTCTCTGTGTCGCTGTGTGATGTTAGGTGCAAGAGTCTGGAGCAGTCTCTCAATACGGAATTGGTAGTCACCACTGAACCGCTCATTTCTCGGCATCTACTCATAATCAAAGTTATTGCTTTAACCATATTTAGCATTATACATGCTGAAACCTTTAATCAATTTAGTAACATAATTTACTTACGACTGTTTATCCTTTATAATGATTCTAGCAAAAATCATGACCATAATGACTATTTCAATTTAGTTTTAATAGAGGTCATGACCTTGATGACCATATTTTCCTTTGTTTTTATTAGAGGTCATGACCTTGATGACACGATTATCCTTTGTTTTGTAAAAAATCATAATCTTTTTTTACGAAAATTTCCTCTTTTTATGAGCGGTTATGGCTCTGTTGATGGTTACGACACCTACTACCTACCTTAATTCTGTCAGAATCTACCAGGTAAGTGGTCATACTTTTGATGAGGGTTTCGAAGAAGAACCATGAGTGTTGTAAGAACTTAGTGACCACTAAATGGTCAGCCATGGACGGCTGGAGAATCTGGGTCAAGTTCTTGGCCAGCTCTTCATGGACAGTCCTCTGTTTACTGCCGCGGGGAACATGTCCAGGTTTGAACACATACTACAAGACAAAGTTCACAGGTCAAATTTTCAAAGTTTAAAGGTCAAATATGTATAATTGTGATGACAGCTTTGGGTACTAAATTGCATAAATAGAAATTAATTCCGAAACATTTTTTTCTCTCTTCCTCGATAATTTTTAATAAAAAAATTGCATTAAAATCAAAGAATGTTCAGAAAGACATACATGTCCCCACCTCCATAACTAAGTGGGTCAGGAGGGGACAGATGTCACCATACCAGGGACCTCAAGAAAGTCATTGCCATTTCTTAGCATCGCCAATATATCTATATCTATACAGACAAATAATATCTAGACTTACTTTGACATAGTTTCTCAATGTCTTGATTCTCTCAGCTGTATTTACTTCAGACACAATATGTACCAACACTCTGTAATGTAAATCAAATATCATTTGATCACAACTTCCCTTATGTGGGTTTTGACCAGCCATAGATATAGTATTAGTGGCCATTGAAATCCACCTTCATGACTTTGTCACCAAGGCTCATTTGATCTTATGCACAGAGAGAACTGTGTTAAAAAAAGATATAAAGAATCATCAACTCTCCTGATGATGACTTAAAATCATTATTATCAATTCTGCGAAAAAAAGTTAAATACTCATTATCTAAACCAAACTTCAAATCATGAAATAAAATCTAGTATTAGCACTCAGCTGAGAAATGTTTATCAAAAGCTGGCCAGTCTGGCTAGCCTATGTCCAGTGTCAGAGACACAAAGTCACTTACTTGACCACAGTGTCAGAGATAAAAAGTCACTTACTTGACCACATTGACCGCCACATCTTCACACTCGGTCTTGGACAATAGGGAAAACAGCTGGTTTAGGATGGTAGGCAGGAATTTTACATATGTACTGACATCTGAGGCGTGGAGAGACTGAAAGCGACAAACCAAGATCCTAGAATTACGATATCCATGCACAGAGTGTTTACTTTAGAATCCCTGTATAAGGCCTTATAGATTATTACTGTTGTTCCATGATGACAGTAAAACCTTTCTGAAAAACTATTACAGCTTAGTAAATTTATCAAACAAATATCACGTAATGATGATGGTATTCTTCTCAATAGATTTCTTGCAAAAGGCAAAAGAATGAAACTAATTTACTGTAGAATCAGACAAAACGTCTTAACAATAGTTATTCAACTATTTGATACTATCAAAGGTGAATAAATAAAACTTATTACCTCTGTTTTTCTGTTTTCTGGATTACATACTTTTTTTTTGCTTCAATAAGAATACTGTGCAAATCACTTGTTTTTTTAACTTTTTGATTTTGATGCAATCGACTACATATGAAATAAAGAGATTTTTAACCTCATAACATATAAAAATGGCTAGAAATAAAAAAGTGTAAGTTGAAAATGTCAATTAATATAATCGCATAAATCTACATGTACTAAAATATATTAACAAAATAACTATTTTCACAAAACACAGTGATTTGCAATAAGAGCTGGGCCCAGTTTCACGAACATTCCTTAAATAAGGGATCCCCAAACCTAGAATTCTCCATAGACTTAGCACAGCATTACAGGCTCCTTAACTCCAGTACAGCTTTCCTATGGAAAATTTAAAGTTAAGGAACTCCTTTAAGTAAAAGAATATTTGTGAAACTAGGCCCAGTTATACATACCATGTATACACAGCCTAACTACTGTAAACCAACTTGCTTTTGTGGTGACTTATTTTGCATTATCACACATCTTATTTTCGAGGTCTAGACATCTATGGTTCTACTTTACCTATATTTGAAACATTTCTACACAGATTTTTTAGCCATATGCATAAAATTTAATCACACATGAAAATAAGTTGGTTTACAGTATATTTCAGGCCAGCATTTATTTCATCCATATAAATAATTACATGTAAGATATACACTTGTATGATGAATTAAACATTGGTCACCTAATTTACGTTTTTTTTATCTATATTCAAAGTTTTGACTTTTTCTATTCATACCAAAGTAAAAGAAATGGAATGCAAGGCCTTACTTGTGAAGAAAAATAACATAAAACCCATTATCTGCAAACATATAAGAATGCTGAAAATATCTCATTTAACAAAAGAACAAATGTGAACGAATTGGTTCACTTTGATACAATAATAGAGCTGATAATTTATATTGCCATCTTAACTATTAATATTCAGACAATTACCCATGACATCTTTTGGCATACTGTACATGAGATGATTTATAGTGATAAAACTGTTGATGGAGAAGATAATTATTATAATGACTCTCTGAGGACAAAGGAAGTGGGTGTGGTCATAAGCAATGATAGCCAATGATACAACTACAGGATAGACTCCGCCTCCAGTAATTTCTGACCAATCACAATCAAGTTTACCACATGTAACCAACCATGCTTATAATAAAGAAAGTGTTTTGATGTTTGCAGCATTTGTTTTCCTGTTAGAGCAAGCCATGAAATCCTTCACCAAAACAGCCTGCCATTACACCCAACCATTACACCCAATCAGAGAATGAATCCTCAACCATAGCATTAGTATCATAACCTTCCTTTCCTTAATGCTGCTGTGTGTTTACTTTATCGTTCAACAATAGTTTAAAAGTTATAGGGGACAATTCAGTGGAATTAATTCTGCCTTATTACCATGGAACAAAATGTTACATAAAACTATTGTTCCACACATCCCTTGTGAAAAGTAAAAAGAATATTGACCTTCAACAATATTGTTTATACCTTTAACTGATATCATTGAAATTCCTTATCCTATAGCTACCTGGTATATCATTAAGCAGGTAGAATGTGTAAGCTATACCCAAAACCAAGCCAGGTTCCATTAAGGTACACAAAAGCAACAAACAGCCACCCTGTTCTTGCTTATTTTATTAGAGAAAGTTACTTTTTAGACACAATCTGTTTCTTTGTGTCACAAAGAGTAATTTAAGTAGCTCTAGACATAAGGTGTACTGGTGCGGGTTTAGGTTTGATCTACAAACTAGCTACCACCAATTTAAAATGGCGGCAAAGCAAGCTCTTGGCATTGCACAAACTAATCACAGTAGACATTTGCAGACAGGTCACAGTGATACAAGCTACTCCAACCTTCATTAAAACTGATATATTACCGATATAAACGTAACTTTCAATGCACTCTTTTCACTATATTGTCCCTGTAACATAGAGGCTGACCAGAGTTACAATAATATGCAGCTAATATCTTTTTAAGCTATGCATACCATTGAGTATATTTTTTAACTGTGAACTATGACAAATTGTTCTCAACCAATTTTTAACCCACAGCATCTATGCTACATATAATATCCTTTCAGCGAAGAAAATTTCGGTCTTATTATAATGCAAAATTACCTACTTCTTTGAAAATTGTTACAACAATTCTTTGTGAGAGAAATGCCATTTTGATTTTGAGTATAAACAATATGATTCTCTTACTCAAAATCATGATAAAAATTAAGACATATCTATCAGGAGAAGATAACTATGTTTGAAATAAAGATAGAGTAACCTCCCCTTCCTTTATAATTAATAACTCTTAACAGCATAGATCACAATACATTGTCTACTCGTCATACAGACAAAAAACCAATGACATACCTACATATCACCGGGGTATAAAACCAACTTAAATAGACAACAAAATAGAGAAACTGTGACCTATATATAGTAAAACTAGGTCATCCCTCATACAGACATGGTATATTTTGTTTACCAATGACATACCTATATATCACCTATTTATATAAAACTATTTTATACAGATTTACAACAAAACACACAAACTGTGACCTATATACAGTAAAACTAGGTCACTTATATATCATGATGACCTATATATAGTAAACCAGGTCATGTCTCCAACAATATTCACTATACTACACAATACAGAATGTATATAATTATATCTAACTTCTGGGCACTATACATAATAACAAATTCTTTTAGGGTTAAATACAATGATCTTTTTACAATTGTTACTGTATATAATATCCAATATATGTTTTATTTACAATATACATTCTTGTTGATATATATCCGTAAATCTTGGAATGCTTAATAAACAGATATAAACAGTTATCTGCCTATAATAAATAAACAGTAGAAACTTTAGAGTGTTAGTAAGTGGTCTGGCATTGATCGTGTTTCCAACATCTACAAAAAGAATTACTTCAACAACTTGCTTTGTATCAATATCAAAACATATACAGTATTTCATATTTTTTCAGACATTCGGGTAATTTGAACTTTGGATAATTTTTTTCAGAAAATTCGTAATGATATTGCAATTGGTCATACCATATTTATTCTACTTTGTAGGTTTAGCTTTATTTTTAAGATAACAAATCTTTCAAAACTATCATCTTGCTTCTAATCAATAAGAGTAAGATGTTGCAGTATTGTCAGCTTGATTGTGAAACTTTTCACTTTTTATAATTTTTCTTTTTTGCCGGGAAATGTTGAAAACACTGATCAATACCAACATATCAAGACAAAATACCAACATGACACACGACAAAGGAAGTATGAGTGTAAGCTAATTCTGGAAGGCATTTCAAACATAATGTGGGGCTGTCCAGGGGGGGAGACACAGGTGGGGAATGAGGGGTGAAGATGGGGGTGGTCTGGGGTATATGAGGGAGGAAAGTGGGGAAGGAACAAAAGTGTGTGTTGGAGAATGAATGATGTGATTATACTACAGTCTGTGTCTCTAAAAAGTAATGAAAATCTAAAAATAACATCTATGAAATTAAATCATATTTTCATCCTGTGATTTTTTTAAAATTCAGAAATATTAGTGTGAAAAATAGAAAATCAAGTTAAAAGCTATGTTTGTGAAAAGGAAAGGTTACAAAAACACAATAGTTTTAATAAGTTTTTATCCTTTTTTTGAAATATTAAAAATATGCAAAAAATTACTTGGAAATTATTCAACCTTTTGGAATATTTTACTTTGTCTACGATACTAAATGCTGTGTAGCTGTGACAGAAGTGAAGAAAGTTCTATTTGTGTTTGGTGTAAAGCTGAGCGAGTGTCTCCCCCCTCGTTAACCCTCCTAAATTATACCTTAACTGAGTTTAATAAGAAGGTTTCCTCAAGGTCCTTCGCTGGCTTGCAGATCATCTATCATATATATAGGTCAAATGTCAGAGATCAGCATTTACAAGTCAAAGGTCAAAATACAAAGGTCAAAGATCCAAACTTATTATTTTACAATTTGATACAAAATTGAAAATAAGAAATTTTTAGATGTTAATGAATCGTACTTTAAATATTCATTTGTTCATTTCTTGATGCTCTTTAATATAATTTTCCAAACATTCAAAATTTACTGTGATTAATTTTCACTCAAATTTTTTTCCCAACTCATTTCTGTGAGATTCAAGTAAAAACACCAATCTTGAATATTAAATTATTAAGTAAATATATCCAGCTAAAAATAAATCTTTACATCTAAATCCTGCTTTTCAAAACTAGAATTTTTGAAAATATTATGTTTTGTTATTATAATGATAATTGATCATAAAGTAAAAATTTTTCAGTGAAGCAATTAATTTTCCTTGAAGCACCGTTAATTTGAGCGTGTCCGAGTACATTTATACCTTGACGTTGTTTAACAAGTAGGTATCCTCGTTTTCTACTTCCCGTCGAGTTTGCCACACGATCTACACACATATGGTCAATATTTATCTCACATACGGTGTCACAGACTAACATACCATACAACGGACTGTATACAAAACACACCCAACTACCACTCAACATTGTGTCATGTCCTTCAAGGACTCGAGAATTTATTTAAAATTAACTGAATTTTGTCCAACATTTTTTCTTTTTTTTTTTTTTTAGATCGTATAGTCTTTTGACCCGGACCTGCATTCTATAATTTTAACAATAATATTTCTTAGCTCGGTAACCTTGTCTATAACTGCCAAATTTATCTCTCAATTTTCAATTCGTCGTTGCTAGGACCAAACAATTAAGCTTCTTTAGACAAACAAACTAAATTGTCCAGTATTTTTAACATTAATTTTTTTTAATCAGTGATCCCAAATTATTTGAAACTTTTTTCTTTATTTTTATACAAGGCAATATTTCAATGCAAAAGTCTTCTAAGATTCAGCATTAATTAATTATAATTAATTGATTTTGTGGTAATGTTGGTCGATATAAAATAAGAAAATAAGTTCATTTATATCAATGTCCTCAGAAAGTTTCAACATCCAAAGTCTTAAATCTACTGAAAAGAAAATCTCAAAAAAATATAAACATTTCCTGTTTGTGTTTCTAGAAAAGCTTTAATTTACTGAACAGATGAATCAAAGGATATTGCTGAATTAGGCCAATAGCCATTATGAATTAGTAATAGATACTTTCTATACTTTTTAGGTTAGATGAAATCTAAAATACTCATCAATAAAAATTGTCTTTAACTATTCACTCTTTGTCTAAACCCAACTCCCAGTTAGGGTCACTGTGACCTAATTAAATGACCAATATTTTGCCCTCACCTTCAGTTTGTTAAGACTTTCATGGTCAACCCCAGTAGATAATGAGTTCTCCATCTTCTGACAATGATAGAAGAAGTTATGAAGATGCTGGTCCTGAAATAACAAAAAACAGTCAATTTAGTAAGTTTTTGTATTATTTACATCAATTAGGAAAACAAAACTGTACATCAATGAAAATATCTGCTAATTTGTTAACGAATGACAGTACAATACCCAAGAGCTGGACTCATTTTGCCCTTTCCTACATCGTACTTCTAGAATTTAACTTCTGTTCACTTGATTTGCAGCTATTCTTCTTCTGAAAGCTCCATCCATGTGCTAGAAAGTCTTCTGAGAAGAACTCTCTTCAGAGAAGAGCACAAATCAAGTTGAACCCTGGGTAATGAAGTCAAGATTCTATGTGAAATGTTGTACAGACTGATGATGTTTTGTAAGTTTCATATCAGACCAGACTGATAATTCCAGAGCATATGTACAATTGTGTACAGGTTCGCCATCAGTCTTTTGGTCTTTCCTTCATATAATCTTATCAACCCCTGAAGTCAAATTTGAACTCTTCTGTTACAAAGACTGGGGCAGTCTATTATGAATGTTCAGCGTTAAAGATTCCCTCCCCACCGTCTTACCTTTGTATAAACCGTGGACATGATGTGAAGCTTAATCTTAAAGATGCCTTTCCCACCATCAACAAACTTTAAATCAGGACCAGATGACTGAAAGAAAATTAAGTATCAATACATTACAATAGGAGAGTATATAACACAGGTTAATCTAAGAAGAATGTATACAAGTTCTGTATACATGCATTTCTTTGTAACTTCAACATTCATACCATGTGCTTTTAACCAACTCATTTCAACACAAACTTTTCATGACAATTTAGATTTATCAATTTATTATCACTTAGTCCGTCTGTCTCTGTGGTTGAATAATTTCACAACAATCAAGTTTCCAGCTAACCTCACTGTACAAGAACATTGATAGACTTTCCCCTATGGTACCTCTAACATCAGACTTACCCCTCTGGTACACCCTAACATCAGACTTACCCCTCTGGTTCCCCCTAACATCAGACTTACCCCTCTGGTACCCCCTAACATCAGACTTATCCCTCTGGTACCCCCTAACATCTGACTTACCCCTCTGGTACCCTCTAACATCAGACTTACCATTCTGGTACCCCCTAACATCAGATCCCTCTGGTACCCCCTAACATCAGACTTACCCCTCTGGTACCCCCTAACATCAGACTTACCCCTCTGGTACCCCCTAACATCAGACTTACCCCTCTGGTACCCCCTAACATCAGACTTACCCCTCTGGTACCCCCTAACATCAGACTTACCCCTCTGGTACACCCTAACATCAGACTTACCCCTCTGGTACCCCCTAACATCAGACTTACCCCTCTGGTACCCCCTAACATCAGACTTACCCCTCTGGTACCTCCTAACATCAGACTTACCCTTCTGGTACCCCCTAACATCAGACTTATCCTTCTGGTACCACTAACATCAGATTTGCCCTTATGGTACCCCCTTACATCAGACTTACCCCTCTGGTACCCCCTAACATCAGACTTACCCCTTTGCTACCCCCAAATATCAGACTTATCCCTCTCTGGTACCCCCTAACATCAGACTTACCCCTCTGGTACCTCCTAACATCAGACTTACCCTTCTGGTACCCCCTAACATCAGACTTATCCTTCTGGTACCACTGACATCAGATTTGCCCTTATGGTACCCCCCTAACATCAGACTTACCCCTCTGCTACCCCCTAACATCAGACTTACCCCTCTGGTACCCCCTAACATCAGACTTACCCCTCTGGTACCCCCTAACATCAGACTTACCCCTCTGCTACCCCCTAACATCAGACTTACCCCTCTGGTACCCCCTAACATCAGACTTACCCCTCTGGTACCCCCTAACATCAGACTTACCCCTCTGGTACCCCCTAACATCAGACTTACCCCTCTGGTACCCCCTAACATCAGACTTACCCCTCTGGTACCCCCTAACATCAGACTTACCCCTCTGGTACCCCCTAACATCAGACTTACCCCTCTGCTACCCCCTAACATCAGACTTACCCCTCTCATACCCCCTAACATCAGACTTACCCCTCTCTACCCCCTAACATCAGACTTACCCCTCTGCTACCCCCTAATATCAGACTTACCCCTCTGTACCCCCTAACATCAGACTTACCCCTCTGGTACCCCCTAACATCAGACTTACCCCTCTGGTACCCCCTTACATCAGACTTACCCCTCTGGTACCCCCTAACATCAGACTTACCCCTCTGGTACCCCCTAACATCAGACTTACCCCTCTGGTACCCCCTAACATCAGACTTACCCCTCTGGTACCCCCTAACATCAGACTTACCCCTCTGGTACCCCCTAACATCAGACTTACCCCTCTGGTACCCCCTAACATCAGACTTACCCCTCTGGTACCCCCTAACATCAGACTTACCCCTCTGGTACCCCCTAACATCAGACTTACCCCTCTGGTACCCCCTAACATCAGACTTACCCCTCTGGTACACCCTAACATCAGACTTACCCCTCTGGTACCCCCTAACATCAGACTTACCCCTCTGGTACCCCCTAACATCAGACTTACCCCTCTGTTACCCCTAACATCAGACTCACCTTCTGGTACACCCTAACATCAGACTTACCCTCTGGTACACCCTAACATCAGATTACCCCTCTGGTACCCCCTAACATCAGACTTACCCCTCTGGTACCCTCTAACATCAGACTTACCCCTCTCGTACCCCCTAACATCAGACTTACCCTCTGGTACCCCTAACATCAGACTTACCCCTCTGGTACCCCCTAACATCAGACTTACCCCTCTGGTACCCCTAACATCAGACTTACCCTCTGGTACCCCCTAACATCAGACTTACCCCTCTGGTACCCCTAACATCAGACTTACCCTCTGGTACCTCCTAACATCAGACTTACCCCTCTGGTACCCTAACATCAGACTTACCCTCTGGTACCCCCTAACATCAGACTTACCCCTCTGGTACCCCTAACATCAGACTTACCCCTCTGGTACCCCCTAACATCAGACTTACCCCTCTGCTACCCCTAACATCAGACTTACCCTCTGTACCCCCTAACATCAGACTTACCCCTCTGGTACCCCCTAACATCAGACTTACCCCTCTGGTACCCCCTAACATCAGACTTACCCCTCTGGTACCCCCTAACATCAGACTTACCCCTCTGGTACCCCCTAACACAGACTTACCCTCTGGTACCCCTAACATCAGACTTACCCCTCTGGTACCCCCTAACATCAGACTTACCCTCTGCTACCCCCTAACATCAGACTTACCCCTCTGGTACCCCTAACACAGACTTACCCTCTGGTACCCCTAACATCAGACTTACCCTCTGCTACCCCCTAACATCAGACTTACCCCTTCTGGTACCCCCTAACATCAGACTTACCCCTCTGGTACCCCTAACATCAGACTTACCCTCTGTACCCCCTAACATCAGACTCTACCCCTCTGGTACCCCCCTAACATCAGACTTACCCCTCTGGTACCCCCTAACATCAGACTTACCCCTCTGGTACCCCCTAACATCAGACTTACCCCTCTGGTACCCCCTAACATCAGACTTACCCCTCTGGTACCCCCTAACATCAGACTTACCCCTCTGGTACCCATCAGACTACCCTCTGGTACCCCTAACATCAGATACAGACTTACCCTCTGTACCCCAAATCAGACTTACCCTCTACCCCCTAACATCAGACTTACCCTTCTGGTACCCCCTAACATCAGACTTATCCTTCTGGTACCACTAACATCAGATTTGCACTTATGGTACCCCCTTACATCAGACTTACCCCTCTGGTACCCCCTTACATCAGAATTACCCCTCTGGTACCCCCTAACATCAGACTTACCCCTCTGGTACCCCTACATCAGACTTACCCCTCGGTACCCCCTTACAGCAGACT
This sequence comes from Argopecten irradians, assembly GCF_041381155.1. Taxonomy (NCBI): domain Eukaryota; kingdom Metazoa; phylum Mollusca; class Bivalvia; order Pectinida; family Pectinidae; genus Argopecten; species Argopecten irradians. Next base: position 8,666,718 of record NC_091147.1, on the reverse strand, counting down.
TACCCCTCTGGTACCCCCTAACATCAGACTTACCCCTCTGGTACCCCCTAACAGCTCGTGAGATAGATATCCAGGGGGTAGATTCACTGTGACAGGTAGATTCTGGTCACCTACAGCCACTCTGTAACAGACATATCATGTTGTACATAGCAGAATGGGATTAACAAAATGGAGGGATAAATAGTTAAGATTGATGAAGATCAATGTTTGGTTTAGCATTCTATTAACAGTCAGGATCATTTAATGATGTGTCAGGTGTACAAGGTGGAGGCAAGCCAGAGTGCCCCCAGAAAAGCCATCAACAAGCGGTTAGTAATTGAATTTGGTCCATCTGGTATTCTACCTCGCGACCCAGAGGTGGATGGCTTGTGGTAATGTTGGGATATCTTAAACACCCAGTCATCGCCAATGACTGAATGGACTCATGAAAACAACAAATATTCTTGAATCACTGAACATATTTACCTTCCACTGGACAGGATGGGACAACAAGCATACCCCACAGGGGTTTCAATGCTATCTTTCTTTTTCTGTGAGGTGTTGGACGATCTGATAGAAGATTTGGACCCTTCACAGCTGACATGGTAGAATCGGAATAGTAGATGATGTCTGTCTGTTAGCTGTATAGGTAGGGCAATCTTCATCTGGAGTCAACAGAAAATCAACTCAATATCAGATGCTGAATAAATTTACCGAATAAAATACATGACGTTACTCTGCAAGCTGTACTGAGTGTTTTAAACTTTTCAGGAATTGTCTATCATTGATGTAAAGAAAAAATCATTGGACGATACTAAAACCAATACACAAGGGGAAATAACTCTGTATTACAGAGCAACATCAGAATATAAGAAATGTAAGTTCAGTGTCAGCTTCTGTAATTGTCAAGGCTACCATGCAAACTAAGTACAGTAAACCATCTTATATTTATGTGCAATTAAACTTCGCATATTTAATGAACGATAAAATATCATGAAAATTAACAACCACAGAAATGTTCACAGGTAATGCGGAACCAAATGGTTCTTAATCACGAAATTAATTCTCTGTGTCAAAGTCATTTTATATGAAAACATGAAATCAAGTTGTAATAAAAATAAGTTGGTTTACTGTAAGTGAATCAACAAGAATAACAAGCTAAGCTCCTATTATTGTACAAAACATAACAAAGAATTTAATCTATGCAAAGATAATGGATTGAACAGCCAGTGCCAATAAATCTCTCAATGTACAAAACATCAGAACAGATTGGGATTTAAAATCAACTTATAATGCAAATTCATATGCAAATTAATCCTGTATTATAAAGTTGTAAGAGATTACATACAGATAGAATGTATTAAAAAATTGTCTATACCTCTTCTAAGAAGTCAGGCATGGTTTGATGGTGTAGGACTGCGGTGCTGGATACTGTCGTGTAAACTCCAACCTCTGGCCGCGCGTAGATACACTGATGGAGAAAATATCAAAGTTTAACAGTCTGTGTATTTATGGAGATACAACTATTCATCCTTTAATGAAAATCACTACAATTCTACAGTTTGAAACATCAGTAACTGGATAAAGATTCTCAAAGTAAGCGTTGTGTAGGTAAATCCGAGCAAATACACAAACATTTTGGTGCAACTTTTCTATTTTTGTTTTAAAATGTAACCTTAATTTTCATAAGAATTAATTACCAGACCACAAGATCATGGAGCAGATTTAAATATAATTTAATCTATTTTTAATTAGCCTTAGGTAACAAGACACATTTTTCCATGCCAATTCTAATAAGAAAATGAACTAAAAGACTAGATTATCAGCTAGCATACATCCTTGTACCTTTAAAGGAAGTGCTCCGTCCTCGTCAGAATCGCGAACCTCTACACAACAGGATATGTTACGAGCCTTGGGAAAGGATTTCTGATGTTCGTACTTGAGACAAACTGGATAGACATACAAGTTATTTTTGTAGCTGTCGAATGTATCACAAAGGTGGCCCTTATCTGGCACAAACTCGTCAATTTCCACTGCAGGCGGGTCCGGGGGTGGCGTAGGAAACGGTTTTACTGGTATCAACGATGTGGTCAAGGAATCTGTAATTCATTAAAAAATAATGGTGATTTAATAAAGCTAAAATATCAAATTTTATTATCTTTATGGTCCTTCAAGTATCAAGCATTCACGTTGCATGATTATATCCTTGTTGACTACCTACAAATTATAGCGGTTATCTTATTTTAGCCTTTTTTGTGCTAGACATGCTGTGCTAAAATTGGATTGTGCTAATTGTATTTCCTAGTTATAATTATTATACAGCCCATATGTATGATTGCATAAATTCATCATTAATTGCTACAATTCGATAGCGCCAAAATTATAAAGTGATTGTGTCAATGTTGTTGGTTCTTTTTTCAATATTTCCTATTCAGCCAATCTCTGCTCAGAAGACCTCTATATTACTAGTTCAACGCTAAGCTGGATGAGCAAAAAAAAACATAATGTATGGAAAGATGTTCTCTTTAAAGTAGGGTCTACTAAATCATAAATCATCTTGATTACTTGCAGTTGCAAGTTTAGAAGTAAAATGATTTAAGCAACTGAAGAACATTTCTTCAATGCATTTAAATGTCACAAGATTGACTTTTTATCTACATCAATTTTGGACATACAACAAAACCTAGCTAATTTAGGGAATGTTATTTAGATAAAACTAGTTACTTGATAGAGGTTGGTCCACTCCTAATTTGTGGAGACTGATTTTAAATGTGGCAGGGATTTCCTGTAGCTTTCCCTGTTTCTCTGGTCTGAAATAAAACAACAAACATTTACATCATAAATATTACAAAAATTATCAATCTGCAACAGTTCTAATTCTGCGCGCAGGATTTGAAACAGAAAATATTTCACAAAATTGTTGAATTATATGATTTTTTAGGGTAAAAACAGAATTGTTATTGAAACAACAGTTTTCCATTTTACATAGTATAAACCATTTTTTTCTGAATCCTATTTGCTTCTGCTAATTTCACAATAAAATAAGAGATCCCAGAGGGATCTTGGCGCCTACCAAAGAATGATCTATGTCTGCTAATGGAGAGAGATAGTTCACTTCAGTACTTTATGAGAAACATCGGTAACAAACTTCAACAATGAAATCCAAGATGGCGGATGGTTGACCATCTAGTTGACCGATCAGTCCCAATAGACACTATGCACAACAAGGAAAGCCTACTTGTGGAATTTGAGAGAGATCCCTTCAGTAATTTCAGAGTAATAGTGGAAACTATCAAAATTCAAGATGGCAGCCGGTCGGCCATCTTGTTGACCAATCAGTCCCAAAAATTCTCAAAATGCAATGTGGGCAACTAGGGTCCTAGAGAAATTTACATATGAAATTTGAGACAGATCTATTCAGTACTTTCTGAGAAATAGCGGTAACAAACTTCAACTACCAAACTCAAAGATGGTGGTCGGTCAGCCATCTTGATAACCGATCAGTCCCAAAATGTAATATGTAAAACTAGGGTCCTAGGGGAACCTACATATAAAATTTGGGAAAGATCCCTTCAGCCCTTTTTGAGAAATAGTGAACGGACAGACAGACCACGGACCACGGACCACAGACGAAAAGCGATTTGAATAGCCCACCATCTGATGATTTTTTTAGATTTTTTGTCTGCTTATAAGCATCCACCTTTCTTTGATTAAAAGGTTTTTATAATTCATTGTATTTTTGTAAACACTTTATCATGTTTTGTAGGATTTACTTTTGTCGTTATGACCTAAATGCTGAGTTAATTCCTACTTTCTGAGATCTTGTAAATGTTTAATGACGTCGTCCTCGGATAGTTTTGATCCCTCATGTCTGTAAATCTTCAACTCGGATGGACCATAATTAGATGACACAAGTTGTCTGAAAATAGACAAAATGATGACAGCAAACTCATAAGCACTGCTTTTGAACTTATTAAATTCCAAAAAGTTCCTTTATAATGTTAACTCGTAGAAATGTCTGTAACTTTTTAAGCAATGAAATTTTTACCTTGCGGCCCAGCCAAAGGGCATTCTGTAATGGCAGATGTTACTACATACCTTGCGGCCCAGCCAAAGGGCATTCTGTAATGGCCGATGTTGTTACACAGTTGTTTCATCTGTTTGTACTGTTTGGCGGCGGTACGGCCGGCCTCCCCGACCTTGAGGTACGTGTCGGTGGCCTGGGACAGCGGGCCCTGTAATACCTTCTCTATCCTTACAAACAGGTACACCTCGGAATGGCAGCAGATTACAGAAAATACACCCTGGATAAAAATTACAAACAATTTTGAGAAAAATCCTCCACTCGTTAAAAACTGTATTCACCAAACATCAACTTCATATACAACACTGTGGTGTTATTTTTCTCATTTCAAACTTGTGATACCGTCCCTAAATGATACCTGTTGACAGAATATTCAGCAAGACAAAACTTTACCCTGATAGTAAGCCTCGCAATAGTCGCACTAGTATTGCTATTTGGACACCATTGCACTCTCTCAGCTCCTTTCTCCCTTCAATTTGCTGGATCTGAACATGCTTTACTTTAACATCATAAATACATATTTCAGAGGTTATCTTATTTCAGCTATTTCAATTTCACACTAGCAACTCTGTTTATTTTCTGTTTTATCTTTTGTAAAGCTATTTCGGTGATTGCGCTAATTCCTTGTTGTATTAACCTGTTCCAGATCGACTTTGTGCTAAAATTTGCTTTCACTAAACTCTCATTCTTCTCATCATCATTCCAACCTCCCTAGCTTAGCCCCATGTACCTCTTTAATCTCAAATGGTTTTTATAACTTCCACAAGCTCTGATTGAAGTACTACTGAAGTCATATCTGACAATCTGATGACCTCTGAACCCAATCTGACCCCTGTACCTGTCTGTTCTGAGCTAGGATCCAGCTTTCCTCCAGTCCCCTGAGGTCCGGAGAGGAGTTCTTCCCCTCCACTGTGTGTAACCGGTCCGAGGCATGGAGAACATCTGAGGGAATCATTTCCTTGATCTGCGGGTCATTAGGATCCATGTGGAAATCCTCGGATATCTTTCGTCCTTCTTTAGCATCATACAGACAGAATGTCAGAAAGAATGGCTCTGGCTGCAATGTATATAATATTACATAAAACAGGAAATCTTAGTTAAGAAGGGTGCTGGGGGTGGGGGAATAATAAATAGTAACAGGTTCAAAGGGTTATAACTCTGTCCAAACGAAAATATTAGAATGAATCTGTACTTTCCTATGTTAGAGAAAGAAACTTTCAGTATAAAGTTAGGTTTCAGTATCATCATTCTGGTTACTATAGAACATAATATGGGTCGTAAAATAAATTTTCTTCTCTTCTTTTATAATAACAAATATGTAAGAAGTGATACACTGTTATGTAGCTGCAGAGATAATTCTTACCCATCAGACCATGTGATGTAAACATCAGAATTTAATACTTACGTTACAATATTTATTTCCACACTTTAATTCATCGCCAAGGTTAAACTGGAGTTTGAGTTTGAAATCCAGTAACCGTAACATAAATCGCTCTCGGTACTGGGAAGGATAAACGTTAATTTCGTCCCCTTCCTCTTCATCCTCCTCATCCTCCGGCAAACATCTCTGTGGATTAAAATTGATGATTATATAGGGATTGAATGTATTTTTCTATTTTTCTAATTTTCATAGCGGCTATGAATAGCAGAAGATATCTACATATCTTCCGAGGAGCGCTAACATGCTCCACGAGAATATGTAAGCTACTTCAATCCATATATTTACATTAGCCGCTATGAAAGGTTATTATATTATATTTAAAATTATGACACCCAAATACGACGAAGAAACAAGATTAATGGAACAGCTGGATGACAAAGTCGATCCACAATGTCGCATTTTCAAGCTTCCGCCTTCCGGTCGACTTTTTTTGCAAATGACGAACGGTAAACAAGAAATATAGTTAAAATAAGATTTGATTGACTTATTACATTCAACCTTTGTTGATTCTATATCAAGAAACAACACATTCAAGATTATACATTAAAATGTTGTGGGGGACTATTTTTTATTGATATGAAACTGGCGTTATGTTTGAAATCAGCTGATCGATGCACGAGAATCGTTGTATTCATAGTGTATTCATAGTGATTTCATTGGCAAATGTTTGTTTTCATCAGTTGGTTGATTCATATAGTGATGAAACACTCGGAAATGTAAATATATGTTTAAAATACAATCTTGCTTGTAATAAGCATTTTCATTGGCTTAAAAATACTTTATTGGACCATAAAGGGAACAAGGACCCAATGATCCTAAATCACTCACCTGCTGTCTGATAATCATTGTTGTATACTATGATATAAAAGATTCAATAATAATTTCTATGTAAGACCAACGTAATTTCATGTTTCTCTCAGGCTCTTTGATATCCCCAAGAAGTTCTTAATTGTTTTCTTGAAATGGCTTTATTAGCACAGTCCGTGTTGAAACCTCTCCGTACGCGCGCGGACAGGGATATAACCCGTTAGCCGTCGATAGCGGGGTCAAATTTTTGACCACCCATTTATGCATATTATTTTCTCGCTATAAGCGTGTTGTGGACGTCACATTAGAATCCGTCTGGTCTTTTCAGCTTGTATAATATCAACTAATGTGCTTTCCAACTTTACATCGACGGTCACAGGAAAAAAGACGATCAACAATTTTTTTATGATGATATTTGAGATTGAACCGTTAATTGTACTGGTATTAATTTTGCTCGAATGTAAATAACTAAAAGAGCTGAAATTCGGATGTTTTTCAAATAAATCTATATGACTCTAATATATTTTTCGCATTTAACAAAATGGGGAAAAAATGTCCAGGGAAATCCAAAAGTTTGTATTTAGGTTTTTGTCAGGATTCAAATATTCCCCATAAATGCTTTACAGATAAATTTTTCCTCCAGTCTGTATTTAGATACATTGTGAATTGAAAAAGCATTGCGTGACTGTAAAATTAATAGGTCAGGTAACCTGAAACTGAAATATCTAGCAGATGTCCAAAACATCGGCGGTCCTGGTCCGCCGTATCTCGTGCATATCTATTTTTTAGATATTACACATGAATATTAATCATTACAAAAGAGTGTTGTGTATATTTCTAAACTTGGCACAATTAAGTAATTACATTTATTTACAATTTGAGTAATACATTCAATCAACATGTGGTAGCTAGCGGATACGTATTTAGCTTTTTGATATTATCCCAGTGTGCATCAAAATATGTCAATATTAAGTAAAACAAACTATATTTTTTTATCCACAGTACGGTTCTAAGCATTAAATTTTTAATTGAAAAAAAGGGAGATAAAATAACCAGATAATATATTTTAGCCATCAGACTTTGATTGTCGGTTATGTAATAATCAGGAAGATACATGTTTTTCTCTCCTCCTGTTACAGAATTGACATTCATCGAACTCACTGTAATTCTGGTTGTGGTGTTTGAAAGGGTTGCTATTATTCAAAAAAGGAGGAGGATATAGCGGGTATTTGGATTGTCGATTATCTGACCAGGTAGTTCAGTCTACATCGTTAGGATTGTGATTTGAATGTATGGAAACCCCGGGATATCAATCCCGGTCTTGGTACATTTTCCTTGTCCTTCCATATTTTAAAATGAAATGTATGTAATATTCAAATGGTAAATCAACATCCTCTGTTCATGACCTTGCAGAATTATCTTACACACTAATGAACACACCAAATGTATTGATATCTATTCGTATGATAAATTTAATAATGGAGTTGACTTATTCAGAAAAAAAATAGTTCTAAATTCAACTACTTTTCATCTAAAGGGAACCTTGATAGTCAATTCGGGGATCCAGTCATAAGACGACTGTAATTATACAAATAATGTTTAATTGATTTATACATAATCTTCCGTAAGGTCTGGTAGTGTGTTATGAACGATAAGCTAATATGTTTTTCACCCTTTTATCGAATCTACATTGTTATAGTCATACAAGGAGGGTTACAGCATTAATCATAAATATATATTTATTCATATTCATTTCTGTATGTTCATGTTCATAGACTATTATTAAAATCTCAGGTATGAAATCATACAAAATTCACAATAAGGATTTTAAGGATTAGTATAATTTTTAAATCATAATGATTTTTTTTAAATCTACACTTCCACTGTATCTAAAATTACATTATCAGAAATTCATTGTTGTATGTTCTGCTTTTTAGTAAACGTTATGGATAAAGTTTCTGTAAAACATATAGGTATACATATTTTTTTTTAGGTATAAGAAAAGGGGCTCGGCCCATAAAAACATTCTCAATTTTTTAGCAATACCTCATAGAGGAAAATTATTATTTTAAGTTTATATTTCTTGTTCTAAAAAATCTGTCTGAATGTAAGTTTTTGTGCCTTCCTGTATGCTACTCCAATTCATACATAATATATATCCATTTTTTATATTTTTACTCAAAATACTATGCACATATTTGCATCGTTATAGTTGTAAATTAATTTGAAATAAAAACACGCATTATAGATATATTCATGAAAATTGTTTTTTGTGATTTTACTCGTAAAAAGATATGTTAATTATTGCATTTTCAACACAGAAATGTACGATAATATAAAAATATCTATCTAAATCTCATTCTGTGTCCGAACATCATTTTGATATCGTTATCAAAGTGGACTGTTTATCTAATCTATTTTAGCCTTTTTGCAATTTGTGGCCTTGAATGAAGGTCAGATTATTTTATCTGAACAGACTTGGTAGCCCTTCATCCCAGCACGGTACAGATCAGATATTTTATTTAGAGTATCATTAACCACTTCATGGTTTATTTAGAGTATACTCAAATCTTAATCCTCTGCTTCAGTCCCCAAACTTACATTCATATGAGGATAAACCCTAAACAGGTTCTGTCTTCCTTCCTGTCGAGATTTGGCCAGCGTGGAATCTGTTTCTCGATTATACTGTAATATGAAACAATACATATATATATGTATTACTGATCTACAGTTTCAAATATGTGGCTAGATATCTAAAGTGCATCCTCAAAACATTGATTACAGTAAAATTAATTGGAGAAAAGAAAATCATAGACAAAGTGTATATATTTAGCTCCTATTCAAGCAACACATCCTTAACCACAATAATTCCATAGTCTTCACTGCTTCACTCCCTTTCCATGGAAAGGCCTAGTATTATACCCTATTGTCTGATCCAATTGTCGATAACTTCTTTTTCTATGTGGTTAAATGTATCTATAATATTTGTTAACAATAAAATATTTTGCAATGAAATTACAATCCCTTTTTCCACTCCGATCTCACTATACTATTTCCATCACCATCTAACTTTTAACTTGTCATTTCAGATCATGTGATTCTACATCTCCCTAACCCCCTCCTACCCCCACCCTCTATTCCTCCATCTACTAACTCCTACCTTCTGTAATTCTGGATGCATGCTATGTTCTACCTCCAACCCCCACCCTCTATTCCTCCATCTACTAACTCCAACCTTCTGTAATTCTGGATGCATACTATTGTTCTACCTCCAACCCCCACCCTCTATTCCTCCATCTACTAACTCCTACCTTCTGTAAATTCCTTCTGTAATTCTGGGACATGCATCAATCTGTTCTAACCTCCCAACCCTCCCTCTATTCCTCCATCTTCTAACTCCTACCCATCTGTAATTCTCGCATGAATACTATGTGTCTACCCTCACCCCCCATCCCACTATTTCTCTATCTCTTCAGTCTCTTAGTCGAGCTCCTCCCCATCTATAAATTGCCATGGATGGCATAATATGTTCTTACCCCCACCATCTCCCTACTATTCCTCCATCTACTAACCTCCTACCTTCTGTAATTCCGCATCGAATACTATGTTCTACCCTCCACCCCCATCCTCTATTTCTCTATCTCTTCACTCCTCCCTTCTGTAATTACTGGATGACCATACTATGTTCATATCCCCACCCCTAGTCCTCTATTCTTCATCTACATAACTCATACCTTCTGTAATTCCTGGATTGCATTGATACGTTCTACCCCCCCACCCCCCTTACACCCCCATCCTCTATTTTCTCTATCTACTTCACTCATTCGTTCTGTAATTCTGGATGCATGTATCGGGCTTTCTACCCCCCCCTCCACCCCATCCTCTATTTTCTCTAATCTCTTAACTCCTACCTTCTTTAATCTGATGCATGTTTCGTTTCTACCCCCCCCACTCACCCCCATCCTCTATGTCTCTATCTTTTCACGTCCTCCCTTCTGTAATTGGATGCATTACTATGTTCTATCCACCACCACCAGCCTTCTATTACTTCCATTCTACTAACTCCTACTCCTTCTGTAATTCCTTGATGCCAATGCTACTGTTAACCCCCCCCCTCCACCCCAGCCTCTATTCCTCCATCTCTTCATCCCTATCTTCTGTAACCCTCTGGATGCCATGCTCATGTTCTACCCCATCCCCCTCCCTCTGTTCCTCAATCGCAGCATTCCCTACCTTCTGTAATTCTGGACCCATGCTATGTTCTACCCACCCCTATCCTCTTATTCTATCCATCTCTTCATTCCCTCCCTTCTGTAATTCTGGTGCATACTATGTTCTCACCCCCAACCCCCACCCTCTATTTCTCTATCTCTTCACTCCTCCCTTCTGTAATTCTGGATGCATAATATGTCTACCCCCACCCCTCCTTCTATTCCTCCATTACTAACTCCTACCTTCTGTAATTCCGCACATGAATACTATGTTCTACCTCCACCCCCATCCTCTATTCATCTATCTCATTCACTCCCTCCCTTCTGTAATTCTGGATGATTACAATGTTCCTTTTTTTTTATCTATCCCCCACCCCTAGTCTCTTATTCTTCATCTACTAACTCATACTTCTGTAATTTTCTGGATGACATGCTAACGTAACCCCCCCCCCCCTACACCCCATCCCTAATTTCTCTAGCTCTTCACTCTCCGTTCTGTAATTCTGGATGCTGTACATTTCCACCCCCCCCCTCACCCCATCTCCCTTTTTCCCTGTATCTCTTCACTCCTACCTTCTTTAATTCTGGAATGCATGTTACGTTTTTCTACCCCCCCCCTACACCCCATCCTCTATTTCTCTATCTTTTCACTCCTCCCTTCTGTATTCTGGATGCATACTATGTTCTATCCCCCACCCCCAGTCTCTATTCTTCCATCTACTAACTCCTACTTCTGTAATTCCATGCTATGTTCTAACCCCCCACCCCTCCACCCCCAGCCTCTATTCCTCCATCTACTTCACTCCAACCTTCTGTAATTCATGGATGCATACTATGTCTACCTCCAAACCCCCACCCTCTATTCCTCCATCTACTAACTCCCTACCTTCTGTAATTCACCCTGGGTAACATGCTACCCCCACCTGGTTCTATCTCTTCATTCCCCCCTTCCCCTTGTTCTACCCACCCTTTATATTCCTCCATCTCTTCATTCCGCCCTCTCTGTAATTCTGGATGCATGCTATGTTCTAACCCTCCATCCCCATCCCTCTATTTCTCTATTCTTCACTCCTCCCTTCTGTAATTCTGGATGCATACTATGTTCTACGCCCCACCCCCCCCTCTATTAATCCCTCTATTTCCTCCCATCTCTTCATTCTCCCACCCACCTCTATCATCCACTTCCCTCCCTCCCTCTGTAATTCTGCATGCATACTATGTTCTACCTCCCCTCCCCCATCCTCTATTCCTCCATCTCTTCACTCCTCCCTTCTGTAATTCTGGATGCATACTATGTTCTACCCCCACCCCCACCCTCTATTCCTCCCATCTACTTCATTCCTACCTTCTGTAATTCTGGATGCATGCTACTACCTCCCATCCACCCTCTATTCCTCCCCCCCATTGCTCCCACCTGTAATTCTGGATGCATACTTATGTTCCCCCACCCCTCCTCTATTCCTCCTATCTCTACAACTCCCTACCTTCTGTAATTCTGGATGCATGCTACTTGTTCTCCACCCCCACACCCCTCTATTCCTCCATCTATTCATCCTCCCTTCTGTATTACCCTCCTACCCACTCCCTTCCCTCCCTACTTCATTCTGTAAATTATCGGATGCATGCTATGGTTCTACCCCCACCCCCATCCTCTATTTTCTCTATCTATTCACTCCTACCTTCTGTAATTCTGGATGCAATGCTATGTTTCAACCCCCACCCCCACCCTCTATTCCTCCATCTCTTCGATCCCTACCTTCTGTAACCCTGGATGCATGCTATGTTCAACCCCCACCCCCATCCCTCCTATTCTCTATCTCTTCACTCCTACCTTCTGTAATTCTGGATGCATGCTAATGTTCTACCTACCCCCCGCACCCACCCACCCTCTATTCCTCCATCCCTCTTCATCCCTACCTTCTGTAACCCTGGATGCATGCTATGTGTTTCTTCCCCCCACCCCCATACTCTATTTCTCTATCTCTTCACTCCTACCTTCTGTAATTCTGGATGCATGCTATGTTCTATTTTATCACTGGACTTTTCAGGTGTACTTGTTTCCTCTGAAAAACAAAGTAATACAATCAGTTACACAAAATATATCACAAGCTTACTGAGTATTTAGTATATACATAATAAATGTACATGTCCCCTTTGCTGAAATTCACATTTGTCCTGGATATTTCGATTATTTATACACAGGTGACTGTAATTATAGTGAACTGATCCATGTTTTGTATATTATAGGGACAGCTGGTCACAAACGCACAAGTACAGATGTTAACAAAGACATAACTAGCCTTCTACTATTGAATGATTTTTTTACTTGAAGGTATTTCACAAACATGTACAGAATCTGTACATACAAACCTGTGTCAGAGTGCATAATTTGGTGATAAATAAATAAGAAACAAAGCCATGAGAGTGCTGACAAACTTTACTTGGACAGATAGAAGGACAGATGGACAAATGGGGATAAAAACTAATCTAACTCGATCAGCAAGATTACTACTGACTTCAGGATGTTTAAAAATCGGTAATAAGTACTTCATGTGAAAAGTGATTTATCTTGCATTGTCTAACCTATGACCCATTGAATGTAATTCAAATGGAATTACATGCATTCTACAACCTTTGACCTACAGACTACAGAACAATTCCATAAACTTATTCTGTAAACTTTGACCTTTTCACTATTCCAAAGAAAAAACTGTAACCTTTGACCTACTTATTAAACCAATCATGTTTTATGCAACCCTTGACCAACTGACCTTTGATCCTGTCCATGGAGACATTGGAGGCAGTCTCTGCAGCGTTGATGACCTTATTTAGAGTCTGTATCCAGGCGTTACATTCAGTGTCGTTCTCTGCTGCAAACGAGTAGGAAGCTTTCTCCTGCATTTTCAACTCAAAGCAGTACTTGCCCTTCTTAGGATTCTGAAGTAAAATTGATTATAAATTTCATGAAGCAAATTCTGTAAGTTCACCTGTTTTATTATAGAGTACCTGATAATTGCATCACATTACTTAATACTTCAACCACTAATAGATCACAGTAGGTATTTACATTTTGTAATAGACAGCAGAGCTTAAACACTTCATTTAATTCTACTGGTCCCTTTTAACCATTCCCTGACGAAGGCCATGGGTAGCCATTTTATAGGTTGCTATGGATAACTAAAATTTTAATGTACTATGAGGAAAAGCCGATGTTGGCTCCCAGAATTTTCAGAATATACATAGAACAATTTGCAAAATTAATTACATTGTAAAGATAAGATAACCTGTCATAACAATGTAATGTTTACCAGTATATATACGTTGTGACTTACCTGTCATAAAATGTATGTTACCAGTATATATACACTGTGATCTTACCTGTCATACAATGTATATGTTACAAGTATATACACATATGTGACTTACCTACCTGTCATACAATGTATGTTACCAGTATATACACTGTGACTTACCTGTCATACAATGTATGTTACCAGTATATACACTGTGACTTACCTGTCATACAATGTATGTTACCAGTATATACACTGTGACTTACCTGTCATACAATGTATGTTACCAGTATATACACTGTGACTTACCTTGTCATTTTACAATGTATTTACCCGTTACCAGTATATACACTGTGACTTACCTGTAATACCAATGTATGTTACCAGTATATACACTGTGACTTACCTGTCATACAATGTATGTTACCAGTATATACACTGTGACTTACCTGTCATACAATGTATGTTACCAGTATATACACTGTGACTTACCTGTCATACAATGTATGTTACCAGTATATACACTGTGACTTACCTGTCATCCAATGTATGTTACCAGTATATATATTCATTGTGACTTACCTGTCAAACAATGTATGTTACCAGTATATATACATTGTGACTTACCTGTCCATACAATGTATGTTACCAGGTATATACATTGTGACTTATCTGTCATACAATGTATGTTTCCAGTATATACACTGTTGACTTACCTGTCATACAATGTATGTTTACCAGTACTATACACTGTTGACTTTTAAACCTGTCATACAATGTATGTTTCCAGTATATATACATTGTATGACTTACCTTGTCATACAATGTATGTTACCAGTATATACACTGTGACTTACCTGTCATACAAAGTATGTTACCAGTATATACATTGTGACTTACCTGTCATACAATGTATGTTACCAGTATATACGTTGTGACTTACCTGTCATACAATGTATGTTACCAGTATATATACATTGTGACTTACCTGTCATACAATGTATGTTACCAGTATATACACTGTGACTTACCTGTCATACAATGGTATGATTACCAGTATATACAATGTGACTTACCTGTCATACAATGTATGTTACCCAGTATGTATACGTTGTGACTTACCTGTCATACAATGTATGTTACCAGTATATACTCATTGTGACTTACCTGTCATACAATGTATGTTACCAGTATATACACTGCGACTTACCTGTCATACAATGTATGTTTAACCAGTATATACGTGTGACTTACCTGTCATACAATTGTATGTTACCAGTATGTACGTTTGTGACTTACCTGTCATACAAAGTATGTTACCAGTATATACATTGGGACTTACCTGTCATACAATGAATGTTTTCCAGTATATATACATTGTGACTTACCTGTCATACAATGTATGTTACCAGTATGTACGTTGTGACTTACCTGTCATCCTCAATGTATGTTACCAGTATATAACATTGTGACCTTACCTGTCATACAATGTAATGTTACCAGTATATACACTGTGACTTACCTGTCATACAATGTATGTTTACCAGTATATACACATGGTGACTTACCTGTCATACAATGGTATGTTACCAGTATATGTACACTGTGGACTTACCTGTCACTACAATGTATGTTTACCAGGATATGTTACACTGTGACTTACCTTGTCATTTACAATGTTATGCTACCAGTAGTATATACACTGTGGATACTTTACCTGTCATACAATGTATGGTACTCAGTATATATACATTGTGACTATATCTCTATATCATTACCTGTCATCCAATGTATGTTTACCAGTGTATACACATTGTGACTTACCTGTCATACAATGTATGTAACCAGTATATACACTTGTGGGACTTACCTGTTCATACAATGATATGTTACCAGTACCTCTATAAAATTATGAATTACCTTGTCATCCAATGGTTATGTTACCAGTACTGTTCATGGTGACTTACCTTGCAGGCCTCTACAGGCTATGGTCCAGGAAATATGGCTCCTTTTGTGTCAAAGCTTCCTGTCCATCGTTGTAGATGTTCATCACGTAGGAAAAATCTGATTCTTGTTTCAGGGCAAAGTAACGCCGTTTAAATTGCTGAACAACAATCATATTTAGTCAAACGTAAAACTCCATTTTGAAACAATTTTGTTTGATACAACACAAATCGGGTATCTATAAGAATCAACCAATTATAATTATCATAACAACCCACTAAAAGAAGTCATTGTGAATTTTATTCCTTTGGGCCACTGAAAAGATGTCACTGTGCATTTCATTCCTTTCGACTTGCAGCTAGCATTGAATACTATTCATTGTGTGTATCTTGTGATTAAATCATTCTGGCACAATTTACTGCTTTCTCACTGGAAATTCACTGCACTTAAGAATCACAATTGGATACTACCATACAATGATACCAATACACATGAAAACTGTTGGACTACGGTGTGTATAGTAAACAAACTATAAAAACTTCCTAGAATCCGAGAGAAGTGACGATTGGTTGGTTCATCTAACCCCTTTTTTATCAAAGATTAGATAACTGTGAATATTTACCCTTGTAAAACTGATAATGTTTTCTTTGCCTCCATCAGGCCCTTTAAACAACCATCCTTCTTTAGTAATCGTGGTAGCCATGGAATTTCTATTGGACACATCCTGGAATACAATCAAAGAAGATTTTATTATTTCATTCACTAGAACAATAAGCTCTTTTTCACTCATGATTATATTTTATTGTACTGAATTATATTTCATCAAATGTACCACTAAGAACATGACAATTATCAGCAAAAACTACCTACATCCTCTTTTTCTTCTTCCTCAGCATCTATTTCAAAGACATGTTTGGGTAATGGTTCTGGCTTCTTCAAACTGAAAAATAAAATAAGTCATTGTTGTTATAGCAGTTCATAGGTGCTTTGAATCTCATACATAAAAATAATAAATGAAGTGATCAAAATTACAATGCTAGCTATATACAGGTACCGTAGTAACTGTTGCTAAATGGCTTTACCTTTGTAACTGTTGCAAAGTGGCTTTATCATATTAACTGTTAAGTGGCCTTACCTTAGTAACTGTTGCTAAGTGGCCTTACCTTAGTAAACTGTTGCTAAAGCTAAAACTGCTAAGTGGGCTTTACTGTTGCAAAGTGTGACCCTTCCTTATAGTAAAACTGTTGCTAAGTGGCTTTACCTTAGTAACTGTTGCTAAGTGACCTTACCTTAGTAACTGTTGCTAAGTGGCCTTACCTTAGTAGCTGTTGCTAAGTGGCCTTACCTTTGTAACTGTTGCCTTAGTGGCCTAAGTGGCTTACCTTAGTAGCTGTTGCTAAGTGGCCTTAACCTTTGTAAATGTTGCTAAGTGGCCCTTACCTTTTTTAAGTAGTGTTGCTAAGTGGCCTTCCTTATCCTTTGTAACTTTGCTAAAGTGTTCGCCTTATTCAGTAACTGTTCCTAAGTGGCCCTTTACCTAGTAAACTGTTGCCTGTATAAGTGGCCTTACCTTTGTAAACTGTTGCTAAGTGGCTTTACCATATTAACATGCTAGGTTGGCTTTACCATGATAATAGTTGCTAGGTTACATGACATTAGTAACAGTTGCTAGGTGGCCTTACTTTGGTAAGTGATGCTAAGTAGCCTTAACTTGGTAACTTTTGCTAGGTGGCCTTACCTTGGTAATTGTTGCTAAGTGGCCTTATTTAAGTATCTGTTGCTAGATGGCCTTACCTTTCTACTGTTGCTAGGTGGCCTTGTCCTTGGTAAGTGATGCTAATGATCATGACCTTGTCTTGGTAACTGTTGCTATGTGACCTTTACCTTGGTAACTGTTGCTAGGTGACCTTACCTTGGTTAAATGTGATGCTAGAGTGACCTTACCTTGGTAACTATTTGCTAAGTGTCTTACCTTGGTAACTGTCTCGCTAGGTGGACTTACCTGGTCAAAGTGATGCTAAGTGAATTTACCTTGGAAACTGTTGCCCTAGTCTATGTTTATATTTATAAAGTAGAGCCTAGTCTATTTTTATATTTGATAAAGTTGCCTAGTCTATGTTTATATTCATAAGTAGTGCCTAGTCTATGTTTTATATTATAAAGTAGTTGCCTAGTCTATGTTTATATTAATAAAAGTAGTGCCTGAGTCCTAATGTTTATATTATAATAGTAGTGCCTAGTCTATGTTTTATATTATAAAATAGTGCCATTCAGTCTATGTTTATTATATAAAAGTTAGTGCCTAGTCTATGTTTATATTAATTAAAGTAGTGCATAGTCTATGTTTATATTATTCTTAAAGTAGTGACTACCTAGTCTATGTTATAAAGTAGAGCCTAAAAAATGTTTTATAGAACTATATTATAAAGTAGTGCCTAGTCTATGTTTTATATTATAAAGTAGAGCCTAGTGTCTATGTTTATATATTATAAAGTAGTGCCTAGTCTTATGTTTTATATTATAAAGTAGTGCCTAGTCTATGTTTATATTATAAAGTTAGTGCCTAGTCTTATGTTTATATTATAAAGTAGTGCCTAGTCTATGTTTATATTATAAAGTTAGTGCCTATCTATGTTTATATTATAAAGTAGTAGTCTATGTTTATAGTGCTATCTATGTTTATATTATAAAGTATATATTATAAAGTAGAGCCTAGTTTATATTATAAAGTAGTGCCTAGTCTATGTTTATATTATAAAGTAGTGCCTAGTCTATGTTTATATTATAAAGTAGTGCCTAGTCTATGTTTATATTATAAAGTAGTGTGCCTAGTCTATGTTTATATTATAAAGTAGTGCCTAGTCTATGTTTATATTATAAAGTAGTCTAGTTTAATATAAAGTCCTATGTTTATATTATAAAGTAGTGCCTAGTCTATGTTTATATTATAAAGTAGTGCCTAGTCTATGTTTATATTATAAAGTAGTGCCTAGTCTATGTTTATATTATAAAGTAGTGCCTAGTCTATGTTTATATTATAAAGTAGTGCCTAGTCTATGTTTATATTATAAAGTAGTGCCTAGTCTATGTTTATATTATAAAGTAGAGCCTAGTCTATGTTTATATTATAAAGTAGTGCCTAGTCTATGTTTATATTATAAAGTAGTGCCTAGTCTATGTTTATATTATAAAGTAGTGCCTAGTCTATGTTTATATTATAAAGTAGTGCCTAGTCTATGTTTATATTATAAAGTAGTGCCTAGTCTATGTTTATATTATAAAGTAGTGCCTAGTCTATGTTTATATTATAAAGTAGAGCCTAGTCTATGTTTATATTATAAAGTAGTGCCTAGTCTATGTTTATATTATAAAGTAGTGCCTAGTCTATGTTTATATTATAAAGTAGAGCCTAGTCTATGTTTATATTATAAAGTAGTGCCTAGTCTATGTTTATATTATAAAGTAGTGCCTAGTCTATGTTTATATTATAAAGTAGTGCCTAGTCTATGTTTATATTATAAAGTAGTGCCTAGTCTATGTTTATATTATAAAGTAGTGCCTAGTCTATGTTTATATTATAAAGTAGTGCCTAGTCTATGTTTATATTATAAAGTAGTGCCTAGTCTATGTTTATATTATAAAGTAGTGCCTAGTCTATGTTTATATTATAAAGTAGTGCCTAGTCTATGTTTATATTATAAAGTAGTGCCTAGTCTATGTTTATATTATAAAGTAGTGCCTAGTCTATGTTTATATTATAAAATAGTGCCTAGTCTATGTTTATATTATAAAGTAGTGCCTAGTCTATGTTTATATTATAAAGTAGTGCCTAGTCTATGTTTATATTATAAAGTAGTGCCTAGTCTATGTTTATATTATAAAGTAGTGCCTAGTCTATGTTTATATTATAAAGTAGTGCCTAGTCTATGTTTATATTATAAAGTAGAGCCTAGTCTATGTTTATATTATAAAGTAGTGCCTAGTCTATGTTTATATTATAAAGTAGTGCCTAGTCTATGTTTATATTATAAAGTAGTGCCTAGTCTATGTTTATATTATAAAGTAGTGCCTAGTCTATGTTTATATTATAAAGTAGTGCCTAGTCTATGTTTATATTATAAAGTAGTGCCTAGTCTATGTTTATATTATAAAGTAGAGCCTAGTCTATGTTTATATTATAAAGTAGTGCCTAGTCTATGTTTATATTATAAAGTAGTGCCTAGTCTATGTTTATATTATAAAGTAGTGCCTAGTCTATGTTTATATTATAAAGTAGTGCCTAGTCTATGTTTATATTATAAAGTAGTGCCTAGTCTATGTTTATATTATAAAAGTAGTGCCTAGTCTATGTTTATATTATAAAGTAGTGCCTAGTCTATGTTTATATTATAAAGTAGTGCCTAGTCTATGTTTATATTATAAAGTAGTGCCTAGTCTATGTTTATATTATAAAGTAGTGCCTAGTCTATGTTTATATTATAAAGTAGTGCCTAGTCTATGTTTATATTATAAAGTAGTGCCTAGTCTATGTTTATATTATAAAGTAGAGCCTAGTCTATGTTTATATTATATAAGTAGTGCCTAGTCTATGTTTATATTATAAAGTAGTGCCTAGTCTATGTTTATGTTTATATTATAAAGTAGTGCCTAGTCTATGTTTATATTATAAAGTAGTGCCTAGTCTATGTTTATATTATAAAGTAGTGCCTAGTCTATGTTTATATTATAAAGTAGAGCCTAGTCTATGTTTATATTATAAAGTAGATATTATAAAGTAGCCTAGTCTAGTTTATATTATAAAGTAGGCCTAGTCTATGTTTATATTATAAAGTAGTGCCTAGTCTATGTTTATATTATAAAGTAGTGCCTAGTCTATGTTTATATTATAAAGTAGTGCCTAGTCTATGTTTATATTATAAAGTTCCTAGTCTATGTTTATATTATAAAGTAGTGCCTAGTCTATGTTATATTATAAAGTATGCCTAGTCTATTTATATTATAAAGTAGAGCCTAGTCTATGTTTATATTATAAAGTAGTGCCTAGTCTATGTTTATATTATAAAGTAGTGCCTAGTCTATGTTTATATTATAAAGTAGTGCCTAGTCTATGTTTATATTATAAAGTAGTGCCTAGTCTATGTTTATATTATAAAGTAGTGCCTAGTCTATGTTTATATTATAAAGTAGTGCCTAGTCTATGTTTATATTATAAAGTAGTGCCTAGTCTATGTTTATATTATAAAGTAGAGCCTAGTCTATGTTTATATTATAAAGTAGTGCCTAGTCTATGTTTATATTATAAAGTAGAGCCTAGTCTATGTTTATATTATAAAGTAGTGCCTAGTCTATGTTTATATTATAAAGTAGTGCCTAGTCTATGTTTATATTATAAAGTAGTGCCTAGTCTATGTTTATATTATAAAGTAGTGCCTAGTCTATGTTTATATTATAAAGTAGTGCCTAGTCTATGTTTATATTATAAAGTAGTGCCTAGTCTATGTTTATATTATAAAGTAGTGCCTAGTCTATGTTTATATTATAAAGTAGTGCCTAGTCTATGTTTATATTATAAAGTAGTGCCTAGTCTATGTTTATATTATAAAGTAGTGCCTAGTCTATGTTTATATTATAAAGTAGTGCCTAGTCTATGTTTATATTATAAAGTAGTGCTATCTATGTTTATATTATAAAGTAGTGCCTAGTCTATGTTTATATTATAAAGTAGTGCCTAGTCTATGTTTATATTATAAAGTAGTGCCTAGTCTATGTTTATATTATAAAGTAGAGCCTAGTCTATGTTTATATTATAAAGTAGTGCCTAGTCTATGTTTATATTATAAAGTAGAGCCTAGTCTATGTTTATATTATAAAGTAGTGCCTAGTCTATGTTTATATTATAAAGTAGTGCCTAGTCTATGTTTATATTATAAAGTAGTGCCTAGTCTATGTTTATATTATAAAGTAGTGCCTAGTCTATGTTTATATTATAAAGTAGTGCCTAGTCTATGTTTATATTATAAAGTAGTGCCTAGTCTATGTTTATATTATAAAGTAGTGCCTAGTCTATGTTTATATTATAAAATAGTGCCTAGTCTATGTTTATATTATAAAGTAGTGCCTAGTCTATGTTTATATTATAAAGTAGTGCCTAGTCTATGTTTATATTATAAAGTAGTGCCTAGTCTATGTTTATATTATAAAGTAGTGCCTAGTCTATGTTTATATTATAAAGTAGAGCCTAGTCTATGTTTATATTATAAAGTAGTGCCTAGTCTATGTTTATATTATAAAGTAGTGCCTAGTCTATGTTTATATTATAAAGTAGTGCCTAGTCTATGTTTATATTATAAAGTAGTGCCTAGTCTATGTTTATATTATAAAGTAGTGCCTAGTCTATGTTTATATTATAAAGTAGTGCCTAGTCTATGTTTATATTATAAAGTAGAGCCTAGTCTATGTTTATATTATAAAGTAGTGCCTAGTCTATGTTTATATTATAAAGTAGTGCCTAGTCTATGTTTATATTATAAAGTAGTGCCTAGTCTATGTTTATATTATAAAGTAGTGCCTAGTCTATGTTTATATTATAAAGTAGTGCCTAGTCTATGTTTATATTATAAAGTAGAGCCTAGTCTATGTTTATATTATAAAGTAGAGCCTAGTCTATGTTTATATTATAAAGTAGTGCCTAGTCTATGTTTATATTATAAAGTAGTGCCTAGTCTATGTTTATATTATAAAGTAGTGCCTAGTCTATGTTTATATTATAAAGTAGAGCCTAGTCTATGTTTATATTATAAAGTAGTGCCTAGTCTATGTTTATATTATAAAGTAGTGCCTAGTCTATGTTTATATTATAAAGTAGAGCCTAGTCTATGTTTATATTATAAAGTAGTGCCTAGTCTATGTTTAAAACACTTGCATGTCAGATTGCTTTCCACATATAGTAAGCAAATGACATTCAGCTTTCCATAACATTAAACCTTATAACACAAATGTGTGGGAGGTGACAAAAGATGTCTATCCAGGTTTAGATATGACCTTTGGTTTGGCTGATATAACTCCAGCTTTTTAACCAAACGCTGATTTATTACATGGTCAGGATAAAACCCTACAATTGATTAACACTATTATATCTTACCGACAGTATATAGATTACCTTACACGTGTGATGTAAAGTATGGGATTTGCCACAATTAATGGTCATTGTGAAACAAAACAAGACACATCTTTATTATTATGTATTTTACCGAGTATTAACCTTGACCTTTTTACCTGGAAACTGGGAGCATGGCTTATACCCTGGAGTGGCTAATATGTTGACCAAAAACAAATATTGGATGATTTTTTTTAAATCATATTAAGCTTGAAAACCAGGCTAGAACAGCCTTAAAATTTATAACTTGGTCATATACAAAACTAGAGGTGTATATGAGAATCATAATTATGAAGTAACTGAACAAATCTTCCCATATTGGAGGTAAAGTTGTATATCTGTATGTATAAGTACTATTTCACACCTGGGACCTCACAGTCAATAGATCAGGACACTATGACCCGTGTCCTTTCAACATCAATTTGATTGACAGGTTACTGTTTTCTGCCTAATTACAAAATGTCTGCCCTGGAAAACTCTCCTGCACTCTCATCATGATCAATATTATCATTCACAGGAAGCCTTGTTAGCTTAATAGAGGACTTTGTTAAAAGTACATTCAGCAAAATATGTCATGACTAACTTTCTACGACCAACGGAATGACTGTGTTATAAGCATAGTTCGTTATACGCCTATTACAACAACTTACATAAACCTTATGATTGACGGTGAATATATTATATAAACATAAATTATTTTTAAGAGTGTTTGTTATAAAAATGTGATGTTGTGTTGTGATATTTCTACAGCATAATCTAGAATAATATTTATTGAAAGTGTGAGCAATGTACTGGTCTAGCCAGTGTTGATAAAAAATGTAAAATTTAAATTATATTTTTGTGAACCTATTCTATCAAAGCCTATGAAACAGCCTCCCTTGCTTTTCCTTATTAAGGCGTGTGTGGTCTTAATAAAGACCACCCAAAGGACAAGGGAAAATTGGTCTCTATAGCCAAGCTGATATTGACATTTGGTACCATAATAAAGTGGTCTTATTAAGCAGGTGGTTTTTATACAGAGGTGGTTGCTATAAGGCAGGTTTCACTGTAATTATGTTGTATTCCCTTTAATTATAGTGTTAGCACACTGAAGGATACTGCCAATGATATCAAGCAGCATGGCGCCACAAACCTCTCACTCACATATATCTATTATATTGTTATAATATAATGTATTATGTCTTGGCCTTCTATACTTCAAATTCAAAAGTTGAAAATAAAGCAATGTCAAAAGTCAATAAAAGATTTACTTTGATTGGCTTAACGTCCTATTAACAAGCATGGTCAATTAAGGAAATGTAAGATTTTTCATGACGGAAAGCCAGAGTACCTGGAGAAAAACCCAACATGAGATTCGAGGGTTTTTCGTAATATGTTAGAAATCTTATAACCAATATGGAAATGAAACGTATAATGGATACTAATTTTATATTACATTGATATTGGCATTTTTTGAATGTTTTGCCCATTTTCTTGAACTACTGGCATTTTTTGAATGTTTTGCCCATTTTCTTGAACTTACTGGCATTTTTTAATGTTTTGCCCATTTTCTTGAACTACTGGCATTTTTTAATGTTTTGCCCATTTTCTTGAACTACTTTTTTTGAATGTTTTGCCCATTTTCTTGAACTACTGGCATTTTTTGAATGTTTTGCCCATTTTCTTGAACTACTGGCATTTTTTGCCCATTTCTTGATTTTTTTTGAATGTTTTGCCCATTGAACTACTGGCATTTTTTGAATGTTTTGCCCATTTTCTTGAACTACTAGCTGTTTTATTGATGTGATATTTATATTATTTGCTTTCTTTATTTGTTCTCATGGCATAAAAAGGCATTTTCATTGACTTGTATAGAACATGATCTGTACTTCAGAAATGATTTCATGAAGATTTCCAAATGACTGAAGAGAAGCCTACAAAATTTATTAAGAGTGTCTGCTAGTTGAGTTAAACAGACAATTTAACTTCACAGCTCTCCTTTCTGGCTATTGTTTATATGTATATAGAACACAGCACTGGACCAATCAACAAACAAAATAAACACCAGAAAACTAAATAAACCTTGACTGGTGAAAATCTCCATCAGACTTTCAGCCAAGTTTAAGGAAAGGATGGAGATCTATGTGTATAATGGAGAAACCACCTGATGGACCAAATCATTCCCATCCCATAATATGTTTCCTTGACACCAACAACTGTTTCTGTGGATCTTCAGATCATTGGTACATTTACAAATACTTCAACAGTATATGGAGAAAATACATTGAGGAAAAGTTTCATGCTGTATGTATAACTAACAATTTGATTGGATGGAGTGCATTATACAGCAGCAGGTTTTACCTCAGGTCATTACCTCCTTGTCAATGGATTTAGGAATGTTCATTGTTACCATGCAAAAAATAAATTATATATGTCTTGATCAATACAGATTTTCAATATCTATTATTCTATGAAAACAAAAGCTTAGACAGACATATTCGCTTGTGAATAAAAAGTAAATCACATTTTTTCAAGGGCAATAAGAAACCGTAAAATTATGTCACTGCAGAAACGTTTCAAATATTGGTAAACTGGAACCATGAAGTCAAGATCATAAAATCAAATAACGTACCATGAAGAATCATTAGGCATGAAAACACAAAATTCAGTCAGCATGAAAATAAGCTGGTTTACAATACAAGGCCAAAATAATCTAGTGTACAGTAGAGATATGGGAGATGTTTTAACACTGTAAATGGGCCACCAACACGATGTGACAACAGGCATTAACGGTAATTGGAATAATGAAAGATAATTAATATCATTATCATGTCAGCGTCTGCGCTTTCAGTGTAATCTAGCGCTGTAGATATAAAAGATATTATAATGCCAGGGATCAATAATGCAAATACTGTCAACAAATATTTTATAAGAGATTTAAACCTGATATAAACTTTTTTTTATAAAGAATGGTTGTCCTATACTCATTTTTAAACTTATTCCTGTTACAATATTTATGCCCTTTAAAGCTCAGCCGATCAAAACATAAAGATAAGGGTTGACCAAGCCTCAGGAAAATGAAATACTATTTGAATTCCTACACACAGGGGTGGACTTATAACCAGACATGGACGACCATATCACTTTATCAACCATTCCAGTTCTTTGTATTGTACTTCCTTGTCCTATATATGGCCTCTACTACATGGAATATGGTATACATTCCTTTACCAAAAACACTTTCCCTATCACCACCAAGTCTTTTTGGAATATTTATCTTTCTACCTGCGTATGATAAGCTCAAATACTCATAGTTATAAGTTAATACACTTAATTCTGAAGGAACACACTCTAACTTAGGCCCCTCCCTATCTATCTCCTTGCCTCGATCAGGCCTCAATCTTCCACCTTCCAAGAGCTCTCCCTATTTCCCTCCATGTGGCCTCCACCCTCCAAGAGCCCTCCCTATTTCCCTCCCTCTGGCCTCAACCTTACAAGAGCCCTCCCTATTCCCCTCCCTCTGGCCTCCACCTTCCAAGAGTCCTCTCTATTTTCCTCCCTCAGGCCTCATCTTCCAAGAGCCCTCCCTATTTCCCTCCCTCTGGCCTCCACCTTCCAAGAGACCCCTTATTTCCCTTCCTCTAGCCTCTACCTTCCAAGAGCCCCCTATCCCCCCCTCAGGCCTCCACCTTCCACTTTCTAAGAACCACCTATTTCCCTCCCTAAGGCCTCCGCCCTTCCAAGGGCACCCCTGTCCTCACCTTCAGGCCTTCACCTTCCAAGAGCCCCCCTATTTCCTTCCCTCAGGCCTCCACCATCCAAGAGGCCCCTATCCCCCCTCAGGCCTCCACCATCCAAGAGGCCCTCCCTATCTATCTCCTTGCCTCAGGCTTCCAAGAGCCCCCCTATTTCCCTCCATCAGGTCTCCATCTTCCAAGAGCCCCCTCCCCCCCCCATTTCCCTCCCTCAGACCTCCACCTTCGAAGAGTAATGCTAGTCCCAGCTTCCTGCTAGTCCCACATCTATATCCTTGAACATTAATACCTCTGTTGTGATCATCAGTTATATTTACATTATCTTTTCACTACGCCTCATTAAACATTTACTGACACCTATATACTTCTACCATTAGTCCTATCTACCTACATACAGGCATCTTAGGAATGTAAACACAATTATTATTTCTAGTACACAACTTTTATAACTTTTTTCATTTTCTATTTTTGGATTTGCTGCAAAGTCACCTGCAAATTAATATTCTATTTCTCAGCATCTGGTTAAATCCAAGATGTTCTCAAATTATGCTTTCAGAATTTTGTGAAATAATGAAATACTGACAAAATTAAATTTCCAATGGTATATGGTGTACATGTATTTACCTTTGGTTTTTTATGGCTCCTTGACACAAACTGCAACATTTTACGATAAAATCCACATCAGAAACAGCACACATATATCCCAGGCTATAGAGAAAGGGTTTTTTTCACCTCAATTTAGGTGACATAGATACATTAAGCTGTGTATGTGCACGTTAATTAGAGGTCACATTCCAACAGGTAAGTACGACATAGTCTCATCATCAACGAGTCAAAATATAAACACTGAGACACGTTTATACATAGAAGCCCTAGGACACACCTAAGTAACACTATACCTGTGATAACGAGCTCATACTCTAGGATGTCCGACACCAGACACCCTATTGTACAGTATATATGATACATTTGGCAAGTCTCGACTTTAACAATAGGAGTCACTCTACTCATTTATAACACCGAGGATCCCAGATTTGTGAATATCCCACCAGCCTCAGGCTCCTATGGGAGTTTTACCAACAGATGTATTACAGTCTATCGTTTCTTACAGGAATTATCCAAAACGTTTTTTCAGAAAGATGCTAAACTTTCAAGGAAACATTTGAAAGATATATTTCAGAGAAGAAAAAAAGGAAAATTAAGGATTAGGCCCCATGGGATCCCCTTATAAAACTCTTTTCTGTGACGGATACTGTCTATCACTTTCACTTTTAAATAAAACTTGGCACCTTGATCTGGGATGTGAGATTTTGGAGGATTATCCAGGCCAGGTCAGAGCAGGAATGCAGCAGGACTTTCATCTACTGTTACTGAGAAGATTTCGATGACCCCCTTTTCCTCGTTTGTGTTTCAGACTGAACATCTGCCCAGATATACTGTTAACTATTGACACGGCCTTCTTACACAGGGACTAAAACGGATGTTACTCTACTTTAAATCATCTTAATCATATCAAATATTGTGTGTTCTACAGTGTCCTTTTACGCTAGATGGTTCACAGATGACCTTGAATGTCTTCAGTCCATAGTGTCAGTCAAATATGTCAATGGGAGCCAGACCTCTCATTTTACAAGGTGTCAGCAGACCAATCTGCTACATTGCACAGGGTGCTGGATTACACAAGTTGATCATACCAAGACAGTTTTGGTGAATAATATGTTGTGGACCAAAGACAGGTCAAACTGACCTATATGTTTGGGACCATAGAATGTCAGATTAGAGAGGTCAAACTGACCAACATGTTGTGGACCACAGAATGTGGGATTAGACATGCCAAACTGACCAATATGTTGTGTACCGTAGGATGTGAGATTAGACAGGCCAAACTGACCAATATATTGTGTACCACAGAATGTGGGATTAGACAGGTCTAACTGACCAACATGTTGTGGACCATAGGATGTGAGATTAGACAGGTCTAACTGACCAACATGTTGTGGACCATAGGATGTGAGATTAGACAGGCCAAACTGACCAATATGTTGTGGACCATAGAATGTGGGATTAGACAGGCCAAACTGACCAATATGTTGTGTACCATAGGATGTGGGATTAGACAGGCCAAACTGACCAATATGTTGTGGACCATAGAATGTCATAATAGACAGGTCAAACTGACCAATATGTTGTGTACCATAGGATGTGAGATTAGACAGGCCAAACTGACCAATATGTTGAGGACCATAGAATGTCATAATAGACAGGTCAAACTGACCAAGATGTTGTGGACTATAGGATGTGATATTAGCCAGGTTTATCTGACCAATATGTTGTGGACCGTAGGATGTGAGATTAGACAAGTCAAACTGACCAATATGTTGTGGACCGTAGGATGTGAAATTAGACAGGTCAAACTGACCAATATGTTGTGGATCATAGAATGTCACATTAGACAGGTTTATCTGACCAATATGTTGTAACTAAACCTTTTCAGCTTTTGTAAGTAAAATACTTAAAAAACAGACCCAGTTTTGTCCTACACATTTATATGTGGTTACAGTAGAGATTTCATGTAAAGATATAATTATACACCAATATATACGGTCCTATTAAGATAAATAATTAAGAGATTAACCAGCGTTTTATTGATTTGTCTCCACTGATAATGAACTTAATACTGCATCCTACAACACCCATCATTTGAACATACAGGGGCCGGGTCACCAACATTTCTTAATTTTAAGGAATTCATTAACTTAAAATTCTCCATAGGAATTAAAGCATTACAAAAGTTGAGGAAATTTTCTTAACATCAAATTTAAAAAAAAAATAATGTAACTTTGAAGATTTAAAAAAAAATAATGTAACTTCAAAATGTGTCAAAGTCAGCTTAATGTTTGTAATGTACATGTATATCATACAAGTTCAAAATGAATTGGCATGGTAAACTGTTATTTCAAGCTTCAATAATATACCCATCTGCGTTAAATCAGTCCTATTAGGGCAAATTCTATAAAGTTTTGGCAAAGTACTGAATTCAGGCACTGACATATTTGACCCTACTAGGTACTGGTTAAGATGAGGACAGAAGAGTGAACTGTCATCAAGGAACCATGTAATATATAGGTTTATAGGAATCATTGTGTCCCCTCTGTAGTCACAGACATCCCCCACACCCTGATCCCAGACCACAACAAACCCCAGCTGGCTGACACATAAACAGATCAGACTATATAGGTGGGGGACATACTGCAGTAAAATGAAACATTTCTGATAGTGCATTATATTGTAATACACAGAGGAAGGCTATACCCCTCCCCTTCTCTAGATCAAACATTGCATGCACAGTGAAAATTATCAACAGCTCATCATGCTTCTGAGAGATAAAACCCTAAGTAATTACCTGGTGTCTGAAATCCACAAATTTGCTGGTAACCATCTGAGCCAGGTACATCAGAGCCATTGTTCCGTTAACACCGTTTCCCGGGGCAATGTCCAATCATATATATCCCCACACAATTCTATATTACAATTCTCCGCATCACATCCAAGATATAGTTAGGTTTCTCTGCATCAGCTCCAAGATTGGGTTATATTTAGGAAATGTTCTCAAATAATTTTTGACGTAAAGAGCATCTGAGAAAGTAATGAAAATTTTATTTCCTTACGCCAATTTATAATTCGTTATTTTCAACCCGATTCCATCATCACTGTGATAAGCAATAGAGACATATACACACTAGCTAAGTCACTGTCTTCTAAATGTTTTGGAGTAAATCCCCATCCTTGATGCACTTCATACTAACACACAATTCACCATTTAAAAATAGATTTGAAAAATTAAAAGGAAAAGGAAATGAAACACACTTGTTCCTTGTGAGGCTTAAAGCTCCAGCAATGTGCAAACTTATTTAAAATCTTTGAATAATCCAACAGGTTTTAAGCCTTCTAAGTGTTAATATTTATTTGAACTTCCAGAATTTCTAACTTCAGTTTTTAAACTGCTTAATCACATGTTGACAGGGAT
Organism: Argopecten irradians; assembly: GCF_041381155.1. Classification (NCBI taxonomy): domain Eukaryota; kingdom Metazoa; phylum Mollusca; class Bivalvia; order Pectinida; family Pectinidae; genus Argopecten; species Argopecten irradians. Next base: position 8,636,042 of record NC_091147.1, on the reverse strand, counting down.
TAGGTCTTCCTTGCATTAATGATCCATGACAATTTGTTTATGTCGACCTGTTGGATAGATTTCAGGAGCACTAGAATCCAAGGTCTATCACCAAATAGATTTATTAATTAGTAGTCTACAGTAGAACTAAGTATTGTTTGTTTATATTACAAAAATGCTACAGATTTCACGATGATTGATAGCCTTATACATATCTGATGGGAAACTTGTGACTGCATAACACCTGAACTCCAGCAGCTTTTGTAATCTGTAGTCCCACAAATATGGCACAAACACAATGACTAAATCCTCTCCGAAGGCAAGTTTTTCCAAAAAATTTTTTTTTAAATGTTCATTAACACCAATGCTTGACCAACTACTGATATGTGTTTTGTAATCCATGGATTATAATCATCAGCCCCCCTGCTGACCTCCATCTTTCAGTCTGGTGTATTTTGTTGAAACATAAATACCACACAAGAGCAATGTTTACAGAGTCAGGGGGTCACTTTCCCCACAGATCTATAAATATATACCTACTATTAATGCTTTTCACATCAGATATCCCAAAAGGTCAGTCACACACAAGGAAATATTTACAGAAGCTCCGACATGTAAATGTCATTAACAATCATTTCCTCAACAAAAAAAGTACTCAAATGGCAAAACAAAACACAGTCAGGAAAGGATTCAGCTGATGCTGACAGTCATTAGCATATAATTTTTACGCTTACATAGCATCTTTGATTATCATACAGAAGTAATACATCCTGAAACTAAACACAAACAAATCATTAGCCTGAGCTACTATTTTAGAAAAAATATGCCTTTTATTTTAGTATGAAAACAACACCAATTCAAACTGTAGGAAGCAAGAAAATCTAAAGGGTTTTAAAACTATTAAATGGTAGAGTCTCAGCCCTGTGTATGTCATCTCCTTACCTCCAAGTCAAGAGCCTTTTACATGTCATATATATATCCTTGCTACCAAGCAATGAAGTTCTAACACTTGAATTGGAAACACTGAATTTATCCGTATTGAATAGTTTAAGAGCAATTATTTTCTAATTCAATTGTTCAAGTTGTTCTCAGTAAGAAATATTCTGATAAACAGCCAGCTGGCTTGTGATGGTCAATCATCGCAAGATATTCTTAACATCCAAACCAAATGTAAATTCAGTATTGACCTCTGTTTGTATACATCCAGGAGTTGATCATTCCAAAAGATATTTCCAACTCGGTATTCAAACCAGCTGGTCACTTTCGGTCACCGCCCTCACTCCAAAGTCGTAAAAACGGTAAACTTACGGCACGCTTGGGATGTTTTTTTGTCACCATTGATTCCTATATGTACTGTATCTTCTCCATCAATTTAGCGGCTTCAGGTCTGTATATCTCCACATCTGGGACCAAATGACCTCACCCACAAACGAGTTGGCCTCTTAACATTCCCTACTGGTGTACGATTGTTTGAAAAAAAAAATATATAAACCTATATATACATACAGAATTATCTAATGATGATCTGTAATATGTTACCAAAATCTTCATTACAATTAAGATGAGACGATGTGAAACAAAGAGCTCTTTTCATTCAGAAGTTGATCCACACAGCCAAAACAGGTAGTTAAAAGTGCATATTATTTGATCTACATTTTTCAAAGCTGAGCATCATGATTGTTGTTCTCTGTAGAAAATGGTAACACACTGACTATTGTGTATGAAAATAAAGTGTTTCCCAAAGTTTAGACTAACATCCTGATTAGCTCGAACATTTTCCTCCTGTTATTTCTCAATCCGTACATCCCAGTAAAGAGTCTACCGGTATATGGTGTAACAGTAGTCCGAATTATCCTTGTAAACACAATCATTTACATTGGTCCTCGATCCTCATTTTAAATTCATTAAGATTTTTAACACTCACATCCATGATCATTGCACAGTAACAAAATACATCCTAAAAGCTGAACAAATAACAACATAAGATTCAATATGTTACACTGTAGCTGCTTTGCAATTTAAACACACAATTGATCAAGATGCACTTTTCAATCTGAAGCTTGAATATCCATGGAAACAGTGGAACAGACCAATATTGTAGCTGAACCTAATACGATGAAGGAAAACGACAAATATTGCACACAGGATACAAAATGTGCAAAGTTGTTTAAGAATTCATACTGTGAGGTGTAGACTGATCAGAGAACCGTCTGTCTATGGAAGCAGAGACAGAGACTATAGCACCAGAGGGGTATGTAACATTAATGTCCAATGTCTTGTAGACGTCCATCTTTAATTCTCCAATTGCCCCAGGGTGACAACCATTGGGGATTTCTCAATGATCATTCTACAAATATTCCATCATTACTTCACTGAATATGATACACAATCATTTTATACTTTTCCTGTGCAATTTGTAAACACACTTTTCATTGGTTAATCAGGAAATCTGATGTTTGAAACACAAAACATTCAAACAAAAACTTCCTTGATGCAAATGACACCAACAGATCTTGGTATACCTTTATATTTGGAACCTATCCCATAATATCTCAGTGATGTGAGATCAACTTTGAGTAGAAGACATCATGATATCTATATATGGAGATGTATTAAAGGAATCAGATATTATAACCACATATAGAGTTCCAGGAATAAACCCAAGAATACTGCAGATCAAGAATACCATGGAGAGATAGACACAAACTTAAATATTACCTAAGTTACGGGATGGCCGCCAAGCTTACAAATGACAAATTGACTCTCCCAGTAGCAGAGTAAAGATGATGGCAAGGAACTTCTAGTGTTTATATAGATCACAAATCAAATTGTGCCGTCTGCTTCAGACCTCTTTCCTCCTTGTTTCATGTAAATAACACATTTCTTCCTTAGATTTCGCTCAGAACATCTGCTTTTACTTTAATTTTAATTCCTATTGAAATATATCCTTGTTACAATGGAATGTATACCTGAATAGCCATATTTACAAATCATTTTTGTGTGAACAGATTATTAGCATAGACATTCAGCATCAATTTGTCAATGCAATAAATGGATCCTTCGCAACATTTATTCCAAGCAGAAGTTTTCTTCCTAATGAAATCTACAATTTTGACCAAACCAACGTTTCAGGCAAGTGAAATATATTCCCCACACATATCTCTCCACTTAATAAATCCTGTTGAATTTCTTTCTGAATGATTCCGTCACTACTTTAATCTTCTTTGACAAATTGTAGAACTGATTACTGGGTAATATATACCCAGATATGGCAGGAAACCTTCTCCTGGATCTAGTCAAATTGACAGAAATGAATCCCTTCGCTGGACACAATATACACCCTTAATACATAGATCAGAAAGCTTAACTGCCTCCCACTCAACATTTGTAGAACATCTCTATCCAGATTAATGTGGATTACCTATACCTACATCCGATAAGCCTTCAGCAGCTATATTTGTGTATAGGGAGATGCTAAATTGTAGGAAACTTCGGAAAAGCATACAAATATTGATCCGTTAAATACCCTATAACAAGTATCTCTCCCAGCTCTCTGTCACTATATTTAGTTCTCCAAGTCGTGAAAACTGACAATATTGGAAATTGAATAAGGGTCATTCCGAAACAGACGATCCTAACAACGCTCAGTGACTGAATTTTTACATTTTTTTTCCTGTTAAAAGAACACAAATGGCCTTCAAAGAAAGATAAGCTAAAAATAAGTTTTCAATTTCAAGACACGTCTAACGTGATATATGACCAACTTTCCCTTTTTTGATGCAGCAAATGATTCAAAGAGATACTAGAAAGGCACGCCTAAAAATATATTCAAGTTATATTAGGCAGATGGAGATAAGAATTTTATTTTATTTTCTACACATATTTGAACTTTCACCCAAACTGCAGTAGACACACTTAAAATACTTTTACCATATGTATAGCACAACAATGAGCATATCTTGGTTTAGAGGGTACTTGAATTTTACATATATAACATACTTCCACAGGGGATATACGTAATACAGTAAGTGTCAAGTATTTAAACATGTAATTTAGCATACGCATACTGTATAAGCAAAAACAGTCTATTATGAATTATCTTTAATTTTTTTTACTATTGAGCTCAAAATTATATTCATACTCAGTGATAATATATATGCATCATATTCCTGACCAAAATTATGATCTTCGGACCTATGTATAATCAAGCACATTATGTTCGTGCAATTAAATTTTTACACAATCTTTCTCATGCAGGTATAAGATAAGTGCAAAGATGAATTATATTACTATAATGGTTCTACATAAATCTACAGAAAATACAAATAGCAACTCATATTTCAGCACATCACTTCTTGCTTGAAAAACACAAGATTACAGCTGAAATAATTGATACCACTATTACCTATAACTATGTACACAAACTTCCCTGACCTCTGGTGATACTCCAATATACTGTGAAATTTCATGCTCAGCTGATAGCTTTACATTAACAAGGTTTAATTGAATCTTGTTTTCATGATACCTTGATGGTTTTTCACTCTCTGTATGTATTATTTTTTCCAGGAATTCTCAGCACTAATTTTTTCTGAATTCCAGTATAAAGAATATTACAGACATTCTGTATGCCAGTCAACTGGCAATACCCTACAACAACAGCTAATCCATGAAGTTATCTTCCTAGGATTATAATGACCTTCAACAGTTGCCAACCTTAACGACCTTGAAGCTGTTTTCTGACCAACTACAGTGTCCTAGCTGTCACCATGATCATGACAGTTCCTTAATGTTAAGGATTTCACTTCCAATGATAACCAATTCCATGATGCAAATCCCACAACACTTTGAAGAATTTTGATGCAGTAAAGTTTCCATGAAATCAAAGTCATTTTTCACATGTTTAAAGTTACCTCTCATGATCAATCAATTTCTGTTAAAGAGTTAAAGACAATAACATCTTCAATATATCCAGTTCTCCCAGAGGTGGAAAATTGTAAGTCTTCCATAGGCACAAATCATACATAATATCCCGCTATTTCATATAAAATCTATTTCAACCTGGATACTCTATGAAGCAATATAAATTTAAAGTGTATTTTGACATTTTGACCTATATAACTATCATAACATGCCCAAAGCTGATGTGTATAGTACAGAAGAATATTTCCAGTGACAGTAGAACCCTCTATATATTACCCCCCTAATAAAACATAATAAAACCGACCTCCACACATACCCCAGACATATATACCACCTACAGATGATGGGGAATGTTACTTTTACGATGGATCCTAACAATATCAATTGTTTCCAACTGAAGTTTTATATTGGCGTTGAGTATATAGGTGAGCTTTCCATTAGATCCCGTCAGATCTGCAGACATACAGATGATTGGTATGTTGACCTTACAAAGACCTATTAATAGCTACAGGGTCAAGGTTACTTAAGAATGGCCTCAACTTGTGTGTTTGAGTGTCTATATTTTGTAAGGCTGTGGTATATTCATGTTGTGTCTCCTTGTAGTAGTAGTGGAACTCTTTCCCTTTTTGTAATGTTATCACACTTAAGTATGTTACTAAGGACACCAAGAAGCACACCCCAGCCTGTCACATTATATAGATAACAAAGAAACCAGTCGTCCCACTTCCTTTTATATGCTGAGAGATTAGCAGGAGCAGAAACTACCACTTTTATACAGAGAGAGCTCCCCAATTTTTCCCAAACATTGTAACACAATAGTATGCTACATAGAGCCATCAATCCAGTTGCATTGTAATGTGTATATAATTGAGTACCATTGTAACGTGGTTCTAAATCTTCAAGCAATAACACGTCCTTGGAAGAGGTTCCCTGGTAAGATCAGGTATATCATTGGACCAACGTCTGTTATCCAATTGTTTTTGTAATTCCAAGTTTCTTCTCAAGCTTGTAATGTAATTCCGAGAAAGTGATGACATGCTTGTACTCAACTCCAACCACCTTGAGGGGGAATGTTCCTATCTCCCCCATATAATAACTGGAGCATTGTCTCAGAGCTAGTCAGCTCAGACCAAGTCAGGTAGACACGGTCCTTACAACAACTATACCCAATATTGCAAGGACAAGTGTATTGTGGAGTCATTGTACAAGTTATTAAACATTCAAAATAGCCAATTATTTTGCGGAGTTGATATTTTCATGGGATATTTTTATTATCATGAAAATTTGATCCACAAATTATGAGAATATAAGATTAAGTCATATAAACCCTGACAGCCAGAATGTTTAAAAATTTAATTTTTTGTCTTAGTTAAAATCACAAAAAAAAATCATGATCCGCACAAATACCTGACTGTCAAGTATACAACAATTAAGAAACTGATATTTTCAGCTAGTATAATCTTTCTAAATGCTTCCTTCTTGCTTTAAGCTAAGGGTTGATAAATGATTTTCAAAGAAAATGAGATGCTCCTTATGTTAAAAACAAAAGGTTCAGAGGGCCTGCAAAGCTTACATCAATGATCTACTAGCTAGCTTAACAAAACTTTCAAGGATATAAAAGATTCTTACCATCTTCCTATCGTTCTCCGAGAATCAAGCCGAGATCATGCTGTTCATCAACTAATGCTAGGTTTTTATAATTTCTCTTATGTATAGTTTTAACAAGACTTCACTTTGATATATGGGACGAAAATGTTTGAATAGAAAATGTTTTTAAATAGAATACTGCATCAGTTTCCAACTCCACCCAAACAATATCTGAAATATTGATTTGAAATTCCATCCAGATGGAAAATGAATAACTTTGCATAACACTTTCAAGACTAAAACCCACTTTATTAGCAATATCAATTTAGAACGTCTCCTATCTTTCCAAAATATCCATTCGTTTTATGTACTCTGAATATTAAACATCTGTCCCACACATTATTGCCAAGTAGATTGTTCTCCCCATTAAATCAAGGAGCCAACTCTGATCATTCCACTACCAATAAACACAATTTTATAACCATGCAGCATTTTACACCTCCCTAAGTTATCTCATAGATTCTCAAGCCATACACCCAAATACATATTCATCAGAACATCTGAGCTGATTTAAATTGTTTTCATTTATTTATCTATTCATATTTTATATTTGTAAAACCAAATTCTATCTAGTTGTATCATAATTGCACTGCAAGAAGTAAATTAGAAAGCTGCGTTATATATTAAAACACTCAAAAAAAGCTTTAAAATCTTTTTGCCAACAACTTTTTTTTTTAATTTTTTTTTTTTTTTTTTTGGAAGATGAAGCTAGCTACAAAGTCTTCTTGCAAAGAGGTACTAGTGGTAACTACTTTTAGACCAATATATATTCCTATGAACAGATTTCTCAAATAAAATTTTGGAAGCCACTTAATTTAAGCAAGTTAAATCTTGGAAGCATAAAACTCATTATAATATCTGCAATTGCTCGATGCATTTTCAAACATTGTTACCAGGGCAAACTTCTATACATGCTATACATGTACAACTTGTCAAAACCGACCTTTGTCTAATCCGGATCTATTTGTATTACAGTGTAATTTTATGACATTTACCTTCTTACTTTAAAGTAATTAAAACCTGTGTAATCAGTAAACCTGGCGTAGACAAGATACACAGTGTATAATGTCTTGAATGTCAACACACATCTCAGGAATTTTTATTCTTACCGTCTGGTTGTAAAACAGCACTTATTTTATACAAATTAGTCAGATATTGAAAGCTAACAAATCGTGAACACTTTGTAACGGGATGCTCTCATTCATGCCTCATTCAGACAACAATGGGACGAGATACCAGATTATCAGGATGTACCCGCCCTGGGCCCATGATACTGCACTGAACGCTGCAAGGATCAGCAACAATATGTAACTATAGAGGACATGTTTAGGACAGTCTCGTGATCACAGAAGGCACACATGCCCTTCAGAGGTGGCCAGAGGTCATGCCAGGTCACTCAGTGCTGTCTTCACATACCTTTACAGAGACATGTCTCTTATCCTATATACAAGGAAAACTTCACAAAGTCACAGTCAGTCTACAAGGTCACAGTGATCTGTCAAGGTCACAACAACAATGGTAGCAATACATAAAACAGATGTTCAACATAAAATGATATTTGTGATGTATACTTTGCCCGCTAGTGTTGTCAAGATATGTGGTAGTTTTTCAGACACTTGATCCAAAATAACAAAATCTAGCCAATCCCAAGGGAGATCACTCAGTAAGAATTTTGCCCTAGGGAAATGATTTTGATATACATTGCGAATTAACTGAGACACTGGTATTTAATATTGGATTAAAAAAAAAATGTTTTGGGAATAAAGTTAATCAGGCTTCCAAAAGAAGGAGTTTCGTTCTACCTCTCTATGACATGGCAACACATATAGTAAGGAGTCTGGAGACTTTCCAACGAGCCCTCCACCACAAGCTAGAACATACTTGATGTACTAAGCTCAATAGCACAAAGTAATGTTGACAATTTTTGTCTGGGTACCCTGGCATTGCACTCCTCCTTCAAAACGAGAATATATCTCATATAAACCTGGAAAAACCTAACCAAACAAAATCTAGTAATTATATATATGAATATAGCTACTGGGTTAATTTCTTATGATATATCTACTGGGAATTTTCTTTTACATTAATGTTGTCAAAAAACCCACCCAAGTTAATTTTGAACAAGGACATAGTCATTCAGATCCCCCCCCCCCCCCCAATGGAGATATCAAAGCTGAAGTAAGTTTGATTGTGGAGACTTATGTGTATGAAAAAAAACCAGGAAAAAGGAAGTTGAGCTAAAGAAAGATGAGTATAATTCAAGTAGAGCGGGGCTGCAATTGTTGAATCAGGTATACAGCCTTGACATTTATATTAGACTATATACACAAAGATCGGTGGATTTTTGCAAAGTAACATTTACCATTTACCATGATATTTTCAGCAATGTTTCCATGGTAACGGAAAAAGTGCAAAAAATCAAAACCTAAAAATAGCAAAAGGTACAACTAGACCATAAAAAGAATGTGTCTATGAAGTTTCGTGGAAATATCTCTGCTGGTTTTAGAGTTATGCTCCGGAAATGAACCTGCTACAAAAATATGATATTTTCAGCAATGTTTCTATGGTTACAGAAAAAAGCACGAAAAGTGAAAACCTAAAAATAGCAAAAGGCACTACTAGACCATAAGAACAATAATGTATCTATGAAGTTTCATGGAAATATCTCTGCTGGTTTTAGAGTTGTGCTCCGGAAACGATTCTTACACAAAAATCTGCCATTTTCAGCAATGTTTCCAAGGTTACAGAAAAAAGTACAAAAAGTGAAAACCTTAAAATAGCAAAAGGCACTACAAGACCATAAGACTAATGTGCCTATGGAGTTCCGTGCATATATCTCAACCGGTTTTCCAGTTATGCTGCGGAAACGAACCTGGTACAAAAATATGATATTTTCAGCAATGTTTCCATGGTTACGGAAAAAGTGCGAAAAATGAAAAACTAAAAATAGCAAAAGGCACTACTAGACCATAAGAACAATGTGTCTATGAAGTTTCATGGAAATATCTCTGCTGGTTTTAGAGTTGTGCTCCGGAAACGATTCTTGCACAAAAATCTGCCATTTTCAGCAATGTTTCCATGGTTACAGAAAAAAGTTCAAAAAGTGAAAACCTTAAAATAGCAAAAGGCACTACTAGACCATAAGACCAATGTGTGTATGAAGTTTCGTGGAAATATTTCTACTGGTTTTAGAGTTATGCTCCGGAAACCATTCGTACGGACGGACGGACGGACGGACGGACGGACCCCATTTGTATATCCCCCGCCAACTTCATTGGGCGGGGGATAATTATAACAAACACACTTCACCTATCTACATGGAGTAATAATGTGACAAATAAATTTACATTGCAAATAAGCTCACCAAACTTAAGTCGTATTCTGGTCCTTCAATAAGCCCCCCCTCCTCTCCCTCCACCACCACCTATAAACCCCCACCAGTACCCCTCCCCCACCACCTATATATCCCCTCCACCACCACCCACCCCTACCTAATCCACCACTACCTATTTACCCCCACTCGTCCCCTTCCCCGACCACCTATATACCCCCCCTCCACCACCACCCACCCGTCCCCCTCCCCCACCACCTATATACCCCCTCCCCGACCATACCCCCCCTATCTACCCCCCCCCCCCACCCCACCCGTCCCCCTCCCCCACCACCTATATAACCCCTCCCCGACCACCTATATATATTCCTCCACCATCACCCACTCCTCACTATCCACCACCACCATCTATATACCCCCTTCCACCACCACCACCCCTCCCTTATTCACCACCACCACCTATACCCCCCTCCACCACCACTCACCCGTCCCTCTCCCCCACCATCTATATACCCCCCTCCACCACCACCCACCCGTCCCCCTCCCCCATCATCTATATACCCCCCTCCCCCCACCACCTATATACCCCCTTCCACCACCACCCACCCCTCCCTTATTCACCACCACCACCCTATATACCCCCCTCCACCACCACCACCCACCCGTCCCTCTCCCCCACCATCTATATACCCCCCTCCCCCACCACCTATCTCCCCCTCCACCACCACCCCCCCTCCCTTATTCACCACCACCACCTATCTACCCCCTCCACCACCATCCACCCCTCCCTTATTCACCACCACCACCTATCTACCCCCTCTACCACCACCCACCCCTCCCTTATTCACCACCACCTATCTACCCCCTCCACCAACACCCACCGGTCCCCCCCCACCCACCATCTATATACCCCCTTCCACCACCACCCACACCCGTCCCTCTCCCCACCACCTATCTACCCTCTCCATCCACCACCACCCCTCCCTCTCCCCCACCACCACCTATCTACCCCTCCACCAACACCCACCCGTCCCCTCCCTTACCACCTATCTACCCCCTCCACCACCAACCACCCCTCCCTTATTCACCACCACCACCTATCTATCCCCTCCACCAACACCCACCCGTCCCCCTCCCCGACCACCTATCTACCCCCTCCACCACCAACCACCCCTCCCTTATTCACCACCACCACCTATCTACCCCCTCCACAACACCCACCCGTCCCCCTCCCCGACCACCTATATACCCCCTCCACCACCAACCACCCCTCCCTTATTCACCACCACCACCTATATACCCCCCTCCACCACCAACCACCCCCTCCCTTATTCACCACCACCACCTATATACCCCCTCCACCACCAACCACCCCTCCCTTATTCACCACCACCACCTATCTACCCCCTCCACCAACACCCACCCGTCCCCCTCCCCGACCACCTATCTACCCCCTCCACCACCACCCACCCCTCCCTTATTCACCACCACCACCTATCTACCCCCTCCACCACCACCCACCCCTCCCTTATTCACCACCACCACCTATATACCCCCCCCCTCCACCACCACCCACCCCTCCTTTATTCACCACCACCTATATATACCCCCACCTGTCCCTGATCCACCTGTCTAACATTAAGTGTAAGTGTTGGCCTCTTGACTTAATTGTATTTATCTCAGATTGTATTACCTACAGAACACTTAAATAGTTACTTTAAGTATAATCTTGATTTCACTCTACATATTAAATGTATAATGGTCTGGCTTGATAAATTCAGTAGCCCCACCCTGTCTCGATCAACAACTACACCAACACATGCCTCCTATAACACACAGATCGTGTTGGACCGTCAGAGTCTGTTGATAAGGAGGGTTGTTGTGAGGAATATCTACAGGTGCCCCTCCCAATTAAATAAGAAAACACATGTCAAAGGGTACATAGGACCTGCAATACTCTTTATATTGATAAACACATGTCAAGAGGTACATAGGGCCTGTAATGCTATCTATATTGATCACATTTCAAGAAGTACATTGGGCCTGTAATGTTCCTTATATTGATCATATATCAAGAGGTATATTGGGCATGTAATGTTCCTTATATTGATCACATTTCAAGAAGTACATAGGGCCTGTAATGTTCCTTATATTGATCACATTTCAAGAAGTACATAGGGCCTGTAATTAGTGTTGTATAATCGGCTAAAAATGATAATCGATCATCGGTTGGAATCGGAAGACTCATCCGATCCGATAATCGCACAAAATGATCAGTTCAATTTTCTATTCAAATTGCCTATAATCTATATATTAAAAGCTTGTTTTGCCCTCTCTGTTATGAGCAGTGGATAGAATGTTGAAAACAAAAATTTCTGGCCTTTTTTTACTGTATTTGGTGAAAATTATTGACATGGAGGAATGTTAGGGAGTTTTCAGTGTATTTTAGGTTTTTAATAGAAAAATATTTGATTCCCAATGAGTTTAATTTTTTTCCCGATGATCGATTATGACATTTTCAATCGATCATCGGATCGGTTGAGGGTCATCTAGCCAGTTAATCGATTATTGCCGATCATCAATACAACACTACCTGTAATGTTCCTTATATTGATCATATATCAAGAGGTATATAGGGCCTGTAATGTTCCTTATATTGATCATATATCAAGAGGTACATAGGGCCTGTAATGTTCCTTATATTGATCATATATCAAGAGGTACATAGGGCCTGTAATGTTCCTTATATTGATCATATATCAAGAGGTATATAGGGCCTGTAATGTTCCTTATATTGATCATATATCAAGAGGTATATAGGGCCTGTAATGTTCCTTATATTGATCATATATCAAGAAGTACATAGGGCTGTAATGGATCATATATCAGAGTAATGTTCCTTATATTGATCATATATCAAGAGGTACATAGGGCCTGTAATGCTCCTTATATTGATCATATATCAAGAGGTACATAGGGCCTGTAATGTTCCTTATATTGATCATATATCAAGAGGTACATAGGGCCTGTAATGTTCCTTATATTGATCACATTTCAAGAAGTACATAGGGCCTGTAATGTGCTCCTTATATTGATCATATATCAAGAGGTACATAGGGCCTGTAATGCTCCTTATATTGATCATATATGGCTTAAAAGAATATATAGGTATCAATGGTAATATAGGTTATGGCCTGTAATGTTCCTTATATTGATCATATAAAGAGGTATATAGGGCCTGTAATGTTCCTTATTGATCATATAATCAAGAGGTATATAGGGCCTGTAATGTTCCTTATATTGATCATATATCAAGAGGTATATAGGGCCTGTAATGTTCCTATAATTGATCATATATAAGGGTATATAGGCCTGTAATGCTCCTTTATTGATCATATCAAGAGGTATATAGGGCCTGTAATGTTTATATTGATCATATATCAAGAGGTATATAGGGCCTGTAATGCTCCTTATATTGATCATATATAAGAGGTATATAGGGCCTGTATTTCCTATTGTCAAAAGAGTAATGGGCCTGTAATGATCCTTATATTGATCATTTTCAAGAGTAATAGGGCCTGTAATGTCCTTATATTGATCATATATCAAGAGTACATAGGGCCTGTATGCTCCTTATATTGATCATTATATCAAGAGGTATATAGGGCCTGTAATGCTCCTTATATTGATCATATATCAAGAGGTATATAGGGCCTGTAATGTTCCTTATATTGATCATATATCAAGAAGGTATATAGGGCCTGTAATGCTCCTTATATTGATCATATATCAAGAGGTATATAGGGCCTGTAATGTTCCTTATATTGATCATATATCAAGAGGTATATAGGGCCTGTAATGCTCCTTATATTGATCATATATCAAGAGGTATATAGGGCCTGTAATGTTCCTTATATTGATCATATATCAAGAGGTATATAGGGCCTGTAATGCTCCTTATATTGATCATATATCAAGAGGTATATAGGGCCTGTAATGCTCCTTATATTGATCATATATCAAGAGGTATATAGGGCCTGTAGTGCTCCTTATGTTGATCATATATCAAGAGGTACATAGGGCCTGTAGTGCTCCTTATACTGATCACAACAAAGGTTTGCAAGTTCTGACAACAAAACAAGAGGTAAAATAGAGCACACATGTAGACACAAAAACAACAAATAAGCCAAGAGGTACATGAGGCCTGTATACTAACACTATTAGTCAACTAAACAAATTTGCAGAGGTTATGAAAATCTCGTTTAATAAACTTGTATGTAATGACTTTTAACAGCTATGAATTTCTCTAGCATCATCTTTATATAACTAATATATATTCACAATTACCAATAAAACTAATTTTTTAGCCTTTTGCATACAACGATCACTTACAAATGGAGAAGCACATTTGCTTTGTCTCCTATGTCAACGACCAATATCTCCTGGTCACAAAGACAGTTAGATACAAAGCAGATACAAAGCTCTATCCTGATATAATCATCCCTGTATAGGTTAACTTAATTGACAAGGTCATGATATAGGTTCTGAAGGTCACTGACCATCAACTTCCTGGCCAGACTGACAGGAGAGAAACACCATCATAGATAGAAATTTACCAACATGACAGACGCCACCTCAAAAAATCTGGACTCACCAATAAAGCTAGGGGAAAAGAGATAGAAGAATCTATACCAGCTTACACCTTAGCTCTATGGTTTATCTCTAGGTACTCTGATGACTTTTCTCTTTATGTATTCAAACCCAAAATATCCTTAAAAATACCCTGGCTCTTCAAAAGACAACATTACTATTATGAAATTAATAAACCAAAAGCAGATTAAATCTTTTGCAAACTGGCTATAAGAGTATTTATGATTCAACCATTTTGCAAGTTTTCTCAATCACAGCAATGTGCTGCGAAATCAAGAAAATATCATTCCTGCTTTAAGGTATACACCTTTCCTTCAAGCAGTGATGTTCCAATTCAATTTCAAGTATTGAAGGGAAGAGGGGTGGGATGAAAGAAGGGTGGGGGAGGGGTGTTTGCTGTCTAGCTAAATCAAGGAAGGTAAATGTCAAAATTGGAGAAAGACAATATTATATTTCTTATTTCATGCTTTCAGCAGATAATGAAAGGATTGATACAATGGGAAACATATTTTCAATATAATTTGGCCTTATCTGACAGAGGGGGAATGTTTAAGTTCATCAGCTTGCACACATGACATTTGTGTGAATCAGTCTGATCATCATCAGCTTTTATAAACTTTTACACACACACACACTTACCCCACATATAGACCAATATAAACACTCAATTCAGCTGGTATGTAGAGCTTCATCAACTGATAAACCCAGCACACAAAATTGAAATTTTATTTTTGAAATTACTCTATAAACTCTAACTTTCAGCAGGGGGCTTTTTCAGATCTTATCAAGACAGAAGGAATTTGGGCACATCCATATCATCCAGAAGCTTGAGCAACCATAATCCAGAGAAAAAGCTTCTGGACCAAGACATGCATCACGTTCTCTGGAAGGCCACTGTTTACATCAGATGATAGAGACCATCTTTACCAAGGAACAGGAAGAGGAAGACTAGATAAGTATAATAACTCATACAGGATGGTCAATATTACTATTAACCTCATCAAAAGTCAATAGATGTATATCTCAACATCACAAGCATATTTCCATATTTTAAACAATTCCATTATGTCAGTAAATTGCCATTGTACAAGTGAATTTTTCATTTATATAAAACATTCACATCAAATTTTTTGCATATTTCTTTTATTTTTCGTTGGGCTAAAGTGTGTGCTTTTGTTTTCCTATCTTCTTGACAAATATCAATTAATATGTGATCAAAGGGCAACAGCTCTATATCATAAGGTTTGTAACTCTGTACCTTGATAATTATGCAAGATTCCTATATTCCAATATCAGCTACGTATGTATATAAGACTCTTGTATTTGTACTTTATAATAAAGCTGATATCTTGTGGTTTGTTCTATAGATGAAATTAAAGGACAATTCAGTCTAAGAGAACATTAAAATGTACGGATGTCGAAAAAACCCAGTTCTAATGGATATTAGATCAGTCGGTTTTACTGTGATATGCCAGAAAAGTCCAAAGTGGTGAAATGCGTGTGAAATGTTCAAACTCGCTCGCTGTCCGCCATTACATATTGTGGTCGAACATCTTGTATGCCGAACTCTGTCCCTTGCTGGTAGAGAAATGCAACTTTTGTCTAGAACTGATCAAATCGCTCTGACAGTAGTTTGTTTACTTTATTAGGTGAATTATCTTGCCTAAAAATCATTTTGTCACCTTCTCAGTGGTTATGTAGTTAATTTGTTTAATGTGCGTGACTTTGGCTCGGGTATGGGTACAGCGTACTTATTGTACCTGCTTAAATGTATTGATCAACGATTTGTAATTACAATGGTATCAATTAAAATATTAAACAATGACGTGGAATTTGTCAATATTTTATGTTATATGTTTCATAAGAAATGTAGAACAATACATTTAGGCCATATTTTGCTACTTGGCTATTTAAAAGAATAAGCCTGAGTGAATTGTCTCTTTAATGTATTTCTGAACAATTTAGATATAGAAGCAAAACAAGGTGTTTATTGATATCCCCTTGATATTAGATATGTCATTATGTGATAAACACAAAATTACACAATTCTTGGCTATTCTGTATATATGTGAATATTACAGAGTTATCTGCCCTTGTATTTGTAGGCATTTATTATGATGTCATGTGTTTGCGAGCTTAATGTCATACTTTGCAAACAAAACCACAAAAATTTCATTCACAAATTAATGACATCACAATAGATACCTAACTATAAGGGAGGTAACTATGTAATATGCAAAGGTGAAATATGTTAAAGGAAATAATTAAATGTTCGGATAATTTAAAAAAACATCTATAAAACCTTAAGGTCCATATGCACTGTAAATCTAGTATTCTACTAAATCTGATCACTGAACAGATTAAATATCAAATTTCTTTCTTACAACATATGTGTTTTTCTAGCTGAAGGTAATTGAAGTGTAGAGTATGCCTGTGGCTGCATGATTGGTAATGTACCTACTGACTGCAAACCATGGACAGATAGAGTGCAAATATTTTACATGAAAAAATGAAGGTGTTTTAATTTATTACACATCTTACAGCATACAATTTAAACATACGTTTTTGAAAATTTCAAAGAATGTAAAAATCCGAATTTTATGATAATTGACTTTATATAAGGTAAAGTCATTGAATATGAAACTGAAAAATTTCCTTAATAATAAGGATGAGGAATATTGGTATCTTTGTAACAGGACAAGAGCATTACTAGTGTGCCATCAGCTGGACTTGAACCCACGACCCCAGACTTACTGGTCCGCTACTCTACCTACTGAGCTAAAGGGAAATTTTCTCTAGCTCGAAGATAGAAGGCAACCATTTCACTATTTACAATTACAACCTGCTACATAATATTGACTCAGGTTTATCTATAAATAATTTTAATCATAAAGATTTCATTCTACTAGATAAAACTTTCTTATTGAATATCTACAAATTTTTCCTCCCCTATCAGACTTGTCAATCTGTCTATAAGTTACCTCCAAAGATAATCTATACAAAATCTATTACACACATCGCAGTACAGGTAAAAACCTACCTGATGTGTCCTAGACTTGCGGTTTTGACCAGGGCACGACATTACACTCCTTGACCAATTGACTGTGCTGTCCAGCTGACATTAGTGGTCTGCTAGTTATGTAGAACACCTTGTTCTAACACCTTAGCGACTTTGATGAACTGACAGATGAACACCAATTAATGACAGACTAGGCCTAACAGTAGCTGGGGGTTACGAGGGGGACATACAACAAACTAAGTCCTAAAATACTCCTCATGTGCAATTAAATAACCAAATCTTAACTGTTATTTAACAAAATAAAACAGTAACATTTTTTGTCTGATTGCTTCATTATTAATAGACGAACTCCTGGCTATATTTTATAGAATGCAGCGTTAACATTCTACATTCATTCTACCTTCAATCCCCCTGATTTAGCTTCTAATCATCCCACACACGATACATCAATTAAGACCGATCACGAGCATGAATGGAGTGCTCAGGATACCACTGTAAATACAGTATAGCTCACTGACCATCTGTTTCAACCTTTTTTTGTTTTTTGTTTACAAAATGAGAGACCATCTGTTTCAACCTTTTTTTGTTTTTTGTTTACAAAATGAGAGAGCATTTGGTTTCATTAACAATAATCTACTTAAATAATGGTTTGAAACATTTTTTTAAGTAAAATTTTTCATCATGTAATCAAATGATTTTCTTGTTTAATTTTTAGTTCAATCTTTTACTGCAAATTTAGAAAATGTATCTTGTTCTTCAACAAATTATCTTTTAAATTGACTTTTCTTGAAAGTGACCTCCCCTATTGTAACAGCAGGGTTTAATTTGCATTTACGCCATCCTAATGTCCTTTTTTAGCATAGATAACAGTGGGTTTTTTCAGCATAATTTGGGGCCAAATTTCAGACTCATTCCCATTAGAAGAAATTTTTTCCAATTCAAACCTTAAATTTCCTAAAATCAAATTCACTTGAAAACTATCCAAAAATATTGTATGAATTAGTTGGTTATGGCTTCAAACATTTATGTAGACAGACTTGATGTAAAACTTCCAATAATATTGTGACATGGTTGTCTCCCTTATACCCAAAATAACAAGAATGAAACTGTCAACGATGAGAGGTCTTCTTCATAGAATCATATTAAGTCTTACAAGATGAGTGATGTACTGTCCTATGAATAGCCATGTAAGTTTTATAGGTGGAGGAAAGTCGGAGATCTCGGAGAAAAGCCACTGACCAGGAGTCAGAACCTGGCAGCTATATATAGCTACTTCACATGGGATTTGAACTCAGAACCCATATATGAAGGTCTTGTGGTAATATGATGAGACATATTGATCATTTGTCCAATGCATCCCCAAACCTCTTTCTAAAATTGACTATAGGTTATAAAACTAAATATAATGTGTTATAAACATAATTTATTTCTAATTGACAATTCACGATAAAGAGCAATAACAGTATTTAGGGTATGATTGAATTTTAGATTAGAAGTAATTTATAACTTATATGTATTTTCAGTCAGTTCACGACCACCTGGTGTATTTGATAGCTATATACCTACACCACACCTGACCTCCTAAACAATCACTTTACCTGGTCATATCTATAATTATCCCTACAGGTAACAACTGTGACTGTGGCAGTTGTTTGGAAACAAATGACCAACAGGGTTGTAAAATAAATTATCATAGTGTGTTTACGGCCGGCCAATAAACACAGAACAACAGCAATAAACAAACAATAGGTATACAACGTTAAAGCTGCCCAGGGGAGACAACTCTCGTTTCTGATCCAGAATCCTGTTATTCACTTTCTTGTGTGTGTAGTCAAACAATAGACATCTGTTCTATATACTGAATACCCAGTGTGTTAAAACTGACTTTGACTGACCAATGACCTTAGGCTCACCAGTTAAAATTCAGCTACAACTACATGTATCCCACATGTATCCTACTTGAATCTATATAATTAGCAAATGTGTAGACCTATAACTACTTCAAACTTTTTCCAAAATTCAATATTTGCTCTCCTGATTGCTTTGGTGGCTGCTGGAAACTTGAAATTACAAAATCTTGGCTCCTAACTAAGCCTCCTTGAACCTTGAAATTACAAAAAATCTTGGCCCTTTTGAATCCTTCTGGAATCTAAAATTATCAAATATTATCCCTTTTGGAGCCTCTTGGAAACTTAAAATTACTAAATGTTGGCCCTTTTGGAGCCTCTTGCAGTGAATCTGTGACTGGCCAGGGCATCAGGAAGTCTGTTTGAGATATCTGTGGATGTAAATATTGAGGATGGGAGTAACAATAGAAATAAACCTCTGGCCAGGGCACCTGTTCCTAATGGGGCTGTAGAGTGATCAAGGAATTAGTGGTATACCACAGACAGACCATTACTGTAAATGTTCACAATATTTGATATACATAAACACTGGACATTACTAAACTATTTATACTGTAGCAGGACTGGTCGATCATCAGGTTGGAAGGAACATCCAGCTTGTGTTTTTAGAGGTCCTGAGTTTGAACCCCAGTCTGATGGTGTATCTTCTCATCTCTTTCCTTTCCTCTTAAAACGCTGGTGAACTTGCCAACCCTTGTTACAAGCACTAATTGGAGTATGCTTAGCAGGGGAATGCAAACTTTTGAGTTGTTTTGTCTTTAGAGGTAAAGACTTTGAGAAAGGAGGGAGAAATGTAGTAGCAGAAATAGTCTGATTCGATCACTTATGACCATATGGAAGCTCAAATGGTAGAGCATACAACTAGTGTTCACAAACTCCATGTTCAAACCCCCTGTCTGGCTTACCCCCTCCCCCCCCCCCCCACTATTTTTCCAGCTCTCCTATCATTACTGTAATTATTCTTCTCAGCTATTAATATACATAATTATGCAATAATACACTACGTATAAAATACATTCAATTAATTACCCTTGTTGATAAAGAAACATTTTTTAAAATGTTGTTAAAAGTCTACCTTATCATTACTCTTATAAACATATATAATTTTCAGTATATCATAAAAACATTACTCATACTACACATCAAGAATCTTTGGGAAACTTTTAAATGTTTCAAGTTTTCAGGATATACCACATATATATATGCATACATACTGAATTAATACTGTATTTGGTAATAGTCTCCTTAGATAGCCCAAATCAGACATCTTTGAATTCTGATATGAAAAATTGTATAGCCCACGGACGATACGCAGGAAATTACGGTATATGTTTTTTATTTTTAATAAAAAAAAATGTTCATGCTACTCCTTACACAAACTCCAGCATATGTTAAGTCCTTTTTATGATATAACCAGAAAGGGTCCTACTTGTTACTGCAGGGAAGCTGTTGAGTTTGTAGTTAATGAACTGCAAAACCAGCAGCCAGCAGACATTTGGCGAACAAACCAAAACATGCAGATCTAGGGTATGTCTGTTACAACCACTTCATGTTGTTACACAAGTATACGGTTAAACTCCATAGAGTTACATATAAACCTTAGCATCAGAAATGATTTCATTCTTTACAAATATTTTTTTAAAAAGGTTTTTTTCTAGTATTATTTTTAATGGAAAACATTAATAAGATTTACAATGAAAACCCATTCAGATGAATGTACTTACAATTTTCACCCATTCTATGTACTCAGTTTCTATGGGCTGATATAAATACAATAGATAGTTCTAGACTAGTACTCCAGTTTTAGTCACTTTTATTTATATACCTTGTTGGAATTTCAAAGGCCATCAGAATATATCTATTGCCTCAGTGGCATGTTTCTTTACTCATCTATAAGCTACCTACCCTCCTTGCTTACAACATCATTCCATGCATACAACATCTAACTCATTTAATATTGACATAAATTCTAATGTCTATTAAGTATTTATAAATGACAAGTCCTCCACAGAGTCAGATATAGTCATCAAATGCTTTTTTTTTTTTTTTTTAGCACTCAGAACTAAGGTCATTCTCTATGCATATATGGTCCCAATGCGACAATGGTATATAGCATATGTATATCTTTTATATATCTTTAACAATAACAAATCTCATTGTTTCTAACAGGAAGCATCTGAGAAGAACAGAGATAGAGAGAAAGAGAGGAAAAGCGAGATAGAGAGGAGGGGGGTGAGAGTAAAGAGCAACATAGAGAGAGAGAGGGGGTGGAGAGAAAATACAGAAAAATAAAGAGAAATACACAGAGAGGGTGAGAGAAAAATACATAAAGCAAGAGGGGGAAGGGGAGAAAGAAAAGACAGAACGAGAGAGGGTAAGAGGGAAAAGACAGCGAGAAAGAGCGGAAGAAAAAAAGAAAAGAGAGAGAGGGGAGCAGGAAAAGACAGAAAGAGGGAGTTAGAGAATAGAGAGGAAGTGGAGGCAAGCAAGACGGTTGTGGGCGCATGGCAAATAGAACTACTGTAGATGAGCATGAAAGGTTAGAGAAAAATAGAATATCCTGTAAAGGGTGTGAGTTGAGAGAGTCAGGCTAGCTAGAGCAAGTGCAAAAGCGAAAGTAAGCTATGTGAGAGTCTTACTCTTTCTTACAAGGATTAACATTACGCTAATTATATTCAATAATAATACAATAATGCTGAAAGAAGAATTAACGCTTTCAATACATGTTGTTTGTGAATATTTATATATCGTTTGAGTGATTTTTTATTAATTGTTGTAAATATCCATTGTCTCTTTTTTTTCCATATTTGCCAAAGATATTCTTCTTTCAGTGTCATCATAGTGCATTTTTTTTTTATTATTATCTTTTTTCACCATTGTTTCAAATACACTGTATTTAATTCATGAGTGAGTCATGAACCAAAAACATATTACATACAATTATAATTAACAAAATGGATTTCATGCACACACAATCTACATTTGTACATATGCATGTATACATCAAGTGTCATTGCCCTATATTCCACCAAACAGTCCATATAAAAAGGCAAAAGGCTACGACACTCAAAACTTATACATAGAAAGTAATAATAGTCCTCAAATGCTTATAATTACCAGTAATAGTGTAGGGATACATGTACCCAATATATAGTATTGTGTGTTATACATGTTTGTTTGATTCCGGATTCATGTGTTGAGGTCTTACTGAAACTATTGTCCATCCCAATATCATTATCCACTTCTAGATATATTTTGGATAGTTAAAACTTGATGACAGTAAGTCTATAAAGGCTAGCCATTTTTGTCTATTATTTGATGGGTTTTTTTTTAAATGTGTGATTTTTCAATTAAATACATCTTGTCTGTAACGTAAAAATAGTTCGCTTATAATAAATTTCCTTGAAAAAGACTTTTTTGCCAATTTGTTCCTAGTATCAACAGTTATAGTGGATTATACTAAATATAATAATAATGACACTGCAGGTATCTACTTGCAGTAAATCCATTCACCCCTGAAATTTTATAATGAACTATCCCAACGTCAGTTTTGGGAGAGTTCAATTGAGTCTTCAGGGGTGAATTAAGTTCATGAGTGTGATTCAGAACATAGCATTACTACATATAAATATCATGCTAGATTACATTATCCTCATACAACAGAAACTTCAAAAAAAATCCCAACAACATCATCTCAATCATGTGTCTGTGAACATGTGTATATGATAACTAATTGGAAGTTCTGTGTTTATAAAACACCAATGATTATATTGTACGCGGTAGTTTTTTTGCTATGATGTAGTATAGTTATTGTAAATTTGCTCTGTGATAAGCTTTTTCTGAATGGGGAGGGGTGTCTTTTTTTGAAAGGATTGACACAGGAGGTAGCAATATATAATAGATGTAGATGAAAGCACTTAATTAAAATGTATTCTCCTTTTCTTCTTTTACAGTACATTCCTCCCATGTTGATGTATGAGGATGTGGATGCTGTATTAATAGGAACATACATGAAGAGAATATGTAATCCAAACCACCCCACCCTGGCTACCTGTATAGGCTGTATATATACACCAATTAACTCCTAATCTAATACAGTCAGCACGCTGGTTTACAGCTTATCTGCGCATCACCATATTCACAAAACAAAATCATCAGAGGATATTTTCGCTAGACAGGAATTGTATAAGAGTTTTAAACAATATGTTCAAATAGATCTGTTACATTTAATACATGTACAAATCAAATCTATGATAAACTTTATCATAAATGTTAAGGTACACATATATTTTGTATCTGAATGAATAATATACCCAATCATGAATTTAATTATATATGCTTATGTTACGCAAACTAATAATGTTTAATCAAAAATTGTAACTATTTTACACGTACAGTTTCAAATCAAAATCTGATAATATATGAATTAATTAACTTTGGCAAGTGATACTTGTACAAGTCATTCATTTTATTATATATTTCTCTTATAAATATTATATTTTAAAACATCAACACACTAATCCTTAAATCAGCTGTATAATTTATACACTACCCTTATTAAATTTTAAAACATCATAATTTATCAGTTTCCTAGCAGAGAAAAATTTTAGAATCATTCTTTTTTTATAAATAAAGCTGTAACCTGGGACACTCTTATCATACAATAATCATAAACGTTCATACACTAAGCAAACAATTTGCATCAATGATAAGTTTAAAAGAATTGTGACGAATCTCAGGCATATGTATTACAATAAAAGAAACATGGTCACACATGGCTTGTTTTTCAAAATGCTGATGGTATTTCTACAATTTGCATACCGTCATATGATAGTAATTATTAGCATGATTCGTCATAAAGTCTATGTCCCATACTGACGATAGCCACAAGATGAGTTGTGTCGATTGACATGACGGTAACAGTCTTATGTAATACACTATCACATCTGACGTCTATCTGTCAAGACTGACAGCACGAAAGTTCTGAATCTGATGCTCAGTGATGTTGTTGTTGAAAATTAAACGAAAAATACAAGACTTACCAGAATTATATTCTCTTTCATCTGTTGAGCGACGCTTTCTCTAATCTTAGCCGCCTCTCCCACTTTAGTGAGGCCCTGGCGGAACTTTCTTTCCGACATATTCCTATTTTCACTCAAAGATCGGTCACGGAAGTGGACTGGTCGTCGCCATGTTGGAAATCTTGTAAATGCTCTAAGGGAGACTACTCTGATCACAACACACCACGCCTTCGTGTGTATGTATCCAGTAAAATATGAAAAATAGAAGCCTAACCTCCTAATAATTGCAACAGAATTTGTTTTCTGCTTTTTGGGTTGGAGGATCTTAGTATTTTACCATGAAAAAAGTCGCCAAAAATCACATGTTCGGAAAGTCGTTTTTTGAACACTTGAAAAATAAAAAATAAAATATACAGTAAAGAAATCACACTTTTGACCACTTTTAAAGTACAATATCTGCTATTTTTGCAATACTTGAAATATGAAATCGGGTATATAGTAAAAAAAACTTTAGGTAAGTACAAATAAGTTGAAATGATACAGCAATTTTAGTCAATCCAAGAAATAAAGATGGATGGAAACGGCTCAAAACCTTTGAATTTAGCTAGCAATACCGTTTTTGTTCTTTTTAGATGCAAACATTTATAAAATCTTACCCTGAACAATATCAGTTAGGTAATGTTTTATGTCTTAAAGGATTACCTTTTCTTTGATATTAAAGCATAATCGATAATACATTAGCTAGAAAAAACTAAATATTAACCCGTCAAGTTGACTGATCGTGCCAATTTGAAGTGTTTTTATACCTAGATTTTTGGCAAAACTCCCATTTTGGTAGTTAATATTTCGGAAAATAAAAAAGCAAATGCTTCCAAATATGTTATATCCTTTTTTGTATATTTTGTACTTGTTATTTTTGAGTCCATAGATTTGCAATACAAAAATCTAAATTTTTCGAATATGCTTTATTCGTTTGTCATAAAATTTTGCCAGTAAATGAATCAGAACTGTGATGATTTTCAGCTATAAAATTGAAATTGAACTTATATTTTATCCTTTTATCTCATTGAAAATTATGTAACACCCATCCGGTTCCATTATGGAAAAATGAAAAACTGACCTATTCAAATATTTGATCAAAAAGAAACTTCAATTTCACTTTATAAAGAACGTTCCATTATGGTGGTAATATCTGCCAAAGGATTTTGCAATCTGATTAGTCACAAAATAGATATTCACATTTTTGATATTTCAACTTAAGGACTTAGCCAATGAGAGAAGTTTAGTCAAATTGGCACTAAATGAGGATTTGATCAACCTCACGTCTTTTATATTTGGGAATATCTTAATACAATTGTCTCTTTTAGGTGAGTATAGCCTACATAGAATCTGAATTAATAACTATCTAAACACTTGAGGCGGTACTTACTGAATAATTCTTCAATAAAAAGGACATATTATTCAATTTGGACTTCAACATATCCTTCGAAAAGGCCAAAAGACCAACTTTGAGCAACCATTATTTCCTTTATTTCCTCCAATATTGAAGAGTTTACAGAAAATAATACATAAATAAAGAAAGAAACATTCTAACATACACACGTTACACACATATATACATATCTATCAATACAAGAAAATACTATTAGATATTCGACTACATTTCGCCATTATCTAATAGCGGAGAATACTTATAATGTAGACATGATAATAAGTATATATATGTATTCAATATGTTGCACTGTGCAATATGAGATCATTATACATTAGACCACAAAAATGACACAAATATAAATTTTCATTATCGCGCATTTCTACGCATATTTTAACAATTCGTTTAATGCATGAACTATACTGTGGAAAACGTAAAGCAAGTTTCCATATTGCATATGGTTCTATTCTTTCATGTAAAAGAGAAAAACGAGAAAAATCTTTATCAGTTTTCATCCTTTCACAAAGTTGAAACTGTTCATATTTTTTAACGTGGGTATTTACTAAATGTTTCCATTTGCATTTGTTTGGAAATGTACCACATTTTAAAAATCCATCCAGTACAAATACAAATCATATTTTTTCAAAACTTGGATAATGTCAGGGATAAATCCTCTGTTAAAACTGCACAATTTAAAATCGAAAAGACGTTTTATGAAAATTTTGCGAGTTAAAACTCCTATATCCATGGATCATATTCTACCAAGGAACAACAATTTTTTAATACTAATATACACTTCAATAGAAAACCAACCAATCAATGATGTGGACATATCTGTCCTCGTTTCTTATATTAAAACCTTGTATAGATTTGACAATGAAATTTTGTGCTTTTTCTAGCATGTATACTTCATTTTTCTTTAATTGCCACAACTCGCTTCCGTAGAGTGCAGATGGATAAACTTTGCATTTAATAATCTTAGCAGTGGTCAACGGATTCAGGGCACACTGGTGAGCACCAGAACGAATAAGAGACATTACACCACACTTTAATTTAGAACAAGCACGTTCTGTACGTTGAACATTGTTATTTTTTACCATTCAATGTTATACCAACATGAACAATACTATCAACAATTGGTAGTTTATTTTCATAAACTGTAACATTACAAGAAACATTTGGCTTATTTTTGGAAGTAAATATGACAATTTTCGATTTAGAAGCGGAAAATGTAAACCTCCATTTTCTACTGTAGTTCTCACAGATAGAAAGTAAGTATCGAAGGTTAGCTACATTATTGCTAATAACACACATATGTCGTCGGCTTGGGTTGGTATATTTACCCGCGATGAATTAATTACCGAACCGTTCCCGCTGAATTCTACTTCATTAAGCAAGTCATTGATGAAAACGAGGTACAGTTTTGCAGATAAAGAACCACCCTGTAAGATTCCTCTTTCCATTGTTACTTTTTCCGACATAAAACCATTAAAGACAACATTACTGGAGAAGCGGGAATACATCTGTTTTAGAATGATCCACACCTTTCCATTGATACCCATTTGATAAAGTTTATAGAATAAGCCTTCTTGCCATACAGAATCGAAAGCCTTATTACTATCTAAAAAAGCAACGAGTTCATCTGATCCATTATCTAGGTTATAATTTATACTTTCCTGCAGGTTAAAAGAGGTGCATAAACTACACAGTTTTTTTACGATATGCTGATTGATGTCTATTAGAAAATGTCCGTGATTCTAAAACTGGACTCAAACGGGAAGACAAAAGTGACTCAAATATTTTGAAAAATATTGGAATTAATGTAATACCTCTATAACTGTTAGGGTCGTCTTTGGGTTTACGATTACCTTTATATAAAGTGACTATTGTACCAACTTTCCACGATTGTGGAATATATTCGTACTTTACAATAAGGTTTAATAAAAACGTGATATGTTTTAACATAAGATTGTTGCAGTATTTTACATGCTCATATACAAGGCCATCTGATCCACCAGACTTGTTTGTCTTAAGACACTTGCAAATATCAGAAACCTCTTTAATACCGAATTCTCTGTCTAGAAAAATATCTTTGTCGTGTTTCGCTTTTTCAGACATATCTTTTACATAATTAAGAATATGGTTTGAAAATTCCGTGTCGAACAATTCATTAGGTTTATTTTGGAAAAGTGTGCTGAAATGAGAACCCCATGCTTTTGCTATTGCTTTTGGATCACGAAAGACTTGTCCGTTGTACTTGAGTTCTGTTTGAACCAATTTGGGTTTACTTGATTTATTTTTGTATAATTGCCAAAACAGAGCTTGGTCGACTTCACCTGATTGATCAATTTCTTCGAATTGACATCTCATGTATTCGTTAAAGGCACATCTCAACTTATTTCTAAACACACTTTTACAAGATTTGTAATCTAAGAAATAAACATCGTTTCCTCTACGTTTACCATTAGCTTTCCAAAGTTGTCTTTTACGAAGCACAAGCTTGTGATCACTTGTCAAATCGTCACTCCAATAGGGTTTCAAATGGCTCTTGAATTTACGTTTCGGAATGCATTCTTTTGATGCTAGTAGGAGAACGGATTTCAAACTTTCGTAATAAATATCAATATCTGATGTTGAGCGTATGTTTTTGGGAAAATCTACTGAATTGAGATAAGAACTAATAAAATATTTATACTTTTGTATTTTATCATTCTTTGCTGCTTTGCGCCAGTTGTATCTTAAAAATTCTGTAGGGCCTTGTTTTGGCGAGACTCTTGGAATGGTAAAAGAACACAAAACAGGAAGGTGTTCAGACATATTTGCATCACATTCGTCTAGTACCTCAGATTTCTTTACTAAATCAACAATACTGTTTTCTACAAGGATATGGTCAATCATTGTACAATTGCCCGTGACAGGACAGAATGTATAATTAGGACCTTTACAGTCAACTTGAACGTTTATCGAACTTAAATTATTTCTCTGTAAGAACAAATCAAATACATCCGACCTTTTATTGGGATGGAAATGGTACCTTGGACCACTGATTTTTACATTTAAGTCACCAATTACGATAATTTTTCCTTTGTCTGAGTAAACGGAAACTAGAGATTCTAATATATCAAGAGTTTCTTTAAAAACATCTAGATGTCTTGAGGACGAAGGCATGTATACCACAAAAACATAGATGTTATAACTATCAGATTGTTGAATTTCACCACCAACAATACGTGGACTATCGGTTACAATTTCTTGAATATTTAAATGGGATTTGTAAAGCATGCAAACGCCTCCTCTTATGTTACATTTATATCGAAATGGGTCAATTTCAAAAACAGGTTTTACTAAACTTGAATAACCACATTGACTAAAAGTATTGAAAAATGACATATTATATTCTCTCACCCAATGTTCGGATAGTCCACAAATATCAATGTCGTGTTCTTCAAGACATTTGAGGAGGTATGGCGTGCCAGCCATA
Organism: Argopecten irradians; assembly: GCF_041381155.1. Classification (NCBI taxonomy): domain Eukaryota; kingdom Metazoa; phylum Mollusca; class Bivalvia; order Pectinida; family Pectinidae; genus Argopecten; species Argopecten irradians. The sequence goes on along the minus strand of NC_091147.1, from coordinate 8,606,655 downwards.
ACACCTTCAATATTCCAACAAAAAATATTTAGTGTGCTACTCATGGTCGTTTTGTTCATTGATAAAAAACTGATTTAGGGAGCCACTGGCGGATAGATACACCTTCCGGCCAGAAATAGGGATTTTCAAGAGTGTTGTTTTCATTATCTATGACGTTTACTTGAGCTGACGCGGTCCGTTTCCAACGCTTTTCGAAATATCTTAGAAACGTTACAGTAACGTTTTTCTCTTCAAGAAATTTCCTCATACCATTTTCTGAGGAAAGTTTTTTGTTTACACCATAAACATAGTATCTGCGTGTTCGTTTTCTTTGGTCTGTTGTAAATCCAACGAAGTCATTTTTTTTTTTGTTCTGACGCCGACTTACCGAAAGATTTACACACTGACGACGGAAAATGTACAGGTATGGTTGACGTCGCGTTCGCAGTTGAACCAATATCTTTCGTTTTTGGGGTTTTATTTCCAACAATTGATGAGTAGGTTTCGGCTAATCCGGATGACTCGCTATTGTGTTTGTGAATTTTCGAAGGTTCGGGGCTCTGTGGTTTGTTTTTTGGGGGGAGAGTAAGTCTGTTCTAAGGCATCGCACGAGGGAGTTGAGATTGCTGCATTGGGCGACTCTTGTAGTGGAATAAATCGGTTAGTGACTTCGACTTGGTACATATCCTGACCAGCGGTACACTTTTGATTCTTCACGTGTACCGGTATTTTGTTTTTCAGCTGTTTTTTAATATCACATATTTGTTTCTGTGTATTGTCAGCTGCTATTTGTAATGCGTTGATTGATTCTCCCATAGTATGAATGTCATCTTCGCACTGTTTTGTTGTTTGCATTGCATGCTTAAGTCTGTTTTTTATACTTTCAGTGCCATTTGACTGCTTGTCGTCGAACCTTCGAGCTATTATGCTACAGTCAGTTACTTTCTCGTTCATGTCATTCATGGAAGATTTGAGTTTAATGCCTAATCCTTTAAGTTCTCCGATCTGTTTTCTCAGTTTTGAGTTGTCTTGCTGTAAATCTTGAATTTCAGAGGAGAGAGTTGCGATGGATTGCTTCAATGACGAGTTATCATTAGCCTTTTTCTCCAGTGTTCGGTGTATGTCTTCATTTTCTGCTATCAAGCTGTCAATCTGAGTCCTCATCGATTTAATTTCGTCTTTGTAGTATTTGTTTTTGTCCTTTGACTTTGCTTTATCGTCACGCATTTGCTCCATTTCTTTTCTAAAATTCTCCATTTGTAACACATAAGTCGCTTGTTGAGACTTTAGGTCTAAAAGATCTGCGTTGACGGTTACGATGCTTTCTCTGAGGGTTTTAACACCTCCTTCGTCTACCGTGTGTTGTGATTTAGCCGTATGTTCGTTGACTTTCTTTGTCTTAGGAATTATATTCACCGGTCACTGCCCGTAATAAGACAAAGCAGTCTTTAGCAAGTTTTTGATAGATCGGTGGGGCACTAGCTTTTCTAGTAGCTAGTCTCTTGCGTAAATACCCTTCTTTGACGGGGAAGTCGTCCCTGGCTTTAGCTATTTCATAAAGTTTGACTCTTAGCTGTTCAAGGTCGGGGACGCTGTCGTGGGTTAATTCACGGATTCTATCTATCAAAAGGTCTCTAGGGATGTCGATAGCTTCTTTAAGAGCTTCTATATAGGCCGGAATCTCCCTTGAGGGGTTTTGGGGTGTGTCCGTAAATAGTGATTCAACAGTTTTCATCCAACGATGGGGTATATGAAAATGATTCTTCCATTTGTCCGTTGTGCCAAGTAAATGTGATGGGATTAACATTAGTTAATTCCGTATATGTCGGAGGTTCATCATTGGGTTCCATGTCTCGGTACAGTGGACTAAAAATAGTAAGTTAGAATTTATGTTTGCAAAGTTATGGTCAGTTGGCAAAATACCTTGCCGAACTGATATCGGGAGATGGAGTTAGGTTTGTATATTTATAAACAAACTGAGTTTTGACCTTACCGTACCAATGTAACACACAGGTAAGTATTCACGCATAGTCCAGTCCAGGTAGGTAGCGGTGAACACATCTCATCACAGGTAAAAACCATTGCAAGTTCAATCCGTCTTCAAAGTCACTTTTTCTGAAACTTTCTTTGAAAAAATGAACATATGGATTTAACCCATGTTCTTCAATTATTCATTAGACCGAATATTGAAGAATCAGATAAATCGGAACTTAGTTTAAATGGCAAAAACACTGCAGAGCACAAAAACACGTCTGCTTCTTCAGGACACCTCTACATCTGGTATTTTTCACCAGTTACAAAAGTTACTTACTTTACACCATTGCCACCATTGAAAAGTTTGAGCTTCTAATTTTACTTCACGTTAAAAATATAAAAAATAATTAATTGCATCCCGAAAAAATTCCGTGCCACTATATCCTATATGGAATGAAGTACTGATTGCGCATGCACCAAAGGCGAAGTAAATTATTTTATATTATTTTTGTGTTAATTATATATATATATATATACCCGATTAAACACCAATTATTGTTCAAATGATGAATATCATTTATGCTCTGTTGGCGGTGGAGCATCTTTAAAGCCTTTAATCAACAAGTTTTATTTAAAAAGATTCGACGAAAAAGAGTATCAATGGTATTGTTGATAATAACAATTTTTTATCTTAACAATCCAACAAAAGCATATTTGGCTCTTACAAGGACATAATTATGCAATTTTCATGCTGTCATACTTTTTCCCTGTTTCGATTTCAACTTAGGTTTTTGGCAATCTGTGCTGTCCTTATAACGTTCTTGCCATACAGTAATTTTCTAGTATCTCGCGATAACCATGTAAGTTTATATTTGGCTTCAAAGTTGGCAAATTATGCAAATATCCCTATTTTTCTGATTTTTGGGGGTCAAGAAAAACGCTTTCCCAAATTTTTACTCTCGGCGACTTTTTTCCTTTTATGAAACAAAGTCAGATCTGTATGAAAAACAAAGAAAAAAATCTGTTGCAATTATTTTGGGGTAACACCCTATCTTTACTGGACTAGTAGGGACGTAATACGATTTGGGTGGATGGACCTAGGCCTAGTTGTTCATGTGGGTTTTTTTTTTTTTTTTTTTATTTATTTTAAATAAATCTAATAATTAGGCTGTTTCCAGACGAGCCTTGACAAAGCCTTGCTATGCTCGGATCAAAATCTGCAGGTCCGTCAGGATTCTGCCTTAACCTACTATGTTAACGTTACAAATGCCCACCGTGTTTAAATTTTATAAACAAGTTCATATTAGACTATATAATATGATTTTAATTAACTTATTATCATTGTTATGCGTTTTGCATTTAGTAAATATATATATATTAAATAACAGAAAAAAAACAATAAAAAAGACAACAAGTTCAATATTTTTTTAAAATCAAGTCTATCATAGCTTGAACAATTTTTAAATACACAATTTTTCCGATTTAGTATCACAGAATATAAAATCTATAAATTAGATGTTTCCTAAGGGATTTAACTCGTACAGGCTTGTAGAACAGTATTGTATAAGATGGGTAGGTATTAGATATATATATACTTTTTTACGCCAATTTTTTTTTTTTTCAATTAATTTACGAATTACACTAAAATGTAAAAACAAGGACAACCCACTGGTAAAAAACAAGCGACACTGCGCTATAATGTCTCAATTATACTGAATCAGATAAACTTTTTATTCTTTTTTTCTTATTTATTTTTCAATAAATTTCCAAAACATACCTGATTTTTAGGCATTTCATCAACACTATACACACATTCATGCTTTAAACATTTTTTATAATTCTAAAGACATTCAAAGTTGTATCTTTATACAATCTTTCATACTGAAGGACATCCTCGATACTTCAGGGGTTACGATCACTTACAATCTCAACCTCCATGGTGTTCAGGTGTATAGAGATCGTAACTTGTGATCGGAACCCCTGGAGTATTGAGGATGGGGAGTTCAGGGAGGGATAATGGGATGGAGGCGTTGGGAGATCACTTTTCCATATGATATCGTTATCAATATTGAGAATTGACCCAAGCTGAAAGCAGAGATACACCAAAATCTTTTAAATGTAAAATAAATGATCAGGATAAATAACTTTATAATAGTAGCAAATTATACATGTACACCATAATACAAATCAGAGTTACGTTAGACCGGCACGAAAGAGAAGTCGGGACTAGGGGAGGTCAAGCTCAACTATTCTTAAAACCTTAAACCATTCTTTTTTTAATTTGCCAAGTAAATATGTTAACATGTATACAGCAAAAGCTCAATGCAGTAGAAACTGCTATCACAGTGCTGATTAAAAAAAATGCTAAATGGTTCATTTAAAATCACGGTATCAATAAATCATTCAATAGCAGTCTATATATCATAAGATTACATGACGTTGCGTTAGGCCACTTCTTACTACATGAGACTGGTCATTTTTATTTCAAGATCCATAAAACGTCTACTCTTTGATTTATTAGTCCAATACTCTTATTTGGAAAATAATAAATGATAACAGTATTAATCGTTAATTGTTATGCAAACTAATTCAAATAGTTTGATACCAGAACTTATTCTGATAAGGATGAAATATGGCAAAAATTGACTATGTAAAGCTCAAATATGGTGTATAGGTAGCATATGTCGTTATTCTGAGCAAACAAGAGTATTTGTCCTTATTAATCAAAACTAGTAATATACATATACAAACATTCATGCATATCAAACTACCTTATTAAGTGAAATTATGACTTTAATCTCTGATTTAATGTAAAAAACGACACAAAATTTCTCCATAAAATCAAATATATTTGGTCCAATTTGGAATCTCTGAGTGACACTAGCCACAAAAACGACACACGGGCCCAAGGCTTTTTTTTCTTTCATTTTCATCAATGCTATGACCTTTATCTAATTCAGAAATATATATAAAATGACATATGTTTCAATAGAAAACAGAAGAAAGATGGGTAACATCATCGGACCTTTTCGCTCCGTTATGCACAACTAGAACGAATATACGAACACTGGCCGTGTACGAAATGGTCCCTATACTGTCGTAGTGGAGCCTGAAAAAACTACTCGGGCACATTATTCTATATTATTTGTAGTTTTTCAATTATTTTCAAACACTATAAAAAAGCATTTATTATATTATTTTTGTCCAAAAGAAAACATAACGACCATTCTTAATATCTTCTTTACCCACTCATAAGTCGTCAAATTTATAATTGTAGACTTGTCCGTTAGTTTTCCTTCGAAAAGACCATCATATTTATATGTGAAAAAAATAATGTCACGCTGTATATTTGATTTTTACATACGGTACACTATTATTGCCTAGTGGGTAAGTGATATCAAACACGTAAAAAAATGCATACAGAAGACGTATTAATAACGGTTTGCCAAAAAAAAAAAAAAAAAAAAAGAACATTACTTTGCTCCATTAGCAGTAAATATGCGACCAAGTTGAGTACTCAAAAGACTCATTAACGGTCCTGAAAGTCTTTGAGCTACAATGTACAATACAGTCCTAACATCAAACTACCAGTTTACATAACACAACCTTTGGGTGGAGTAGTTCCATTGGAAAGCGTTACTTTCATACACTCAAAGACTCCATGGATAGAGACAGTAAGACAGCAGAGTAGAGTTCATCAGGAAAGGAGGTGAGACAACCACAGGCTGAATCTGAGGAGAGGAGCAGACATAAGGATAACTTTGAGAGGATAGGGCAAGCAAGTTACAAAAGAGCAAGAAAGAACACGAGACGAGTGAGAGTGATAGCAGTAGACATAAAGATCATCAGAGATTCGGACTCGGGGGGAAAACAGAAGAGAGGAAACTGTCCTAGGCAGAGATCTGGAAAAATCAGCATGACAGTGTTAGATTCATCCTGACAAGCGATCTTTGCTTTTACTTCAAAACAATAAATCTTCACGAGATGCGACAAAATTGTCGTTGCAATATTATTTTTTTTTATTTAATCAACTGCCGTGATTTAATTGTAAATAGTATCCCAAATAGATATACTTATCTACCAACAAAATCAAAATTACATTTTTGGAAGAACTCCCTCTACTCCATTTTTTTTAAATTAATTCCATGTTTCATTCTCTAATACATGCCAGTCAAATAGTTACTTTATAAATATAAGTGCCTTTGGATCTGTCCAAAGTTTATATTAACCGCCATTTATCAAACCCAATATCGTTAATATTAACAGCGACGACCATTGCACGTGAGTGTGATTCACTGTGACGCATGACTGTGACAGCGCATGACTGTGACAGTCAACTATACGGCGTGTGTTCATAAGTGTTAATCTTTCATTCAACAACGTGATGAACAAAGGACATATTTACGCGCCAATTAACAAAATGGAAATAAATATATGTCAATTTTCTGTATTGATTAAGTGACAGTACGTTCTGTTGTTGTTGTTCAGTATAGTCACGATTTCAGGTTGCTCGATTGTTTTGGTTCCCCTCCAACTGTCATTGTCACGATTTCTGGCATCCTATAGTACAGCATTACTAAGTTTTCAACTTGATCCGTTTGCCACGGAAAATTCAAGAGCAACACTCAAATCTGAAGGCTTAAAATGAAGGTAACATGTATTTATCAGAACACAAGTGCAACATGAATTTTTTTCCCAGATAATCTGAAAATACATGAATTGACTGATTTAGCATCATAGCTGGAAATAAATATTGGTCGTCCATATATATTCATCAGATATGTTCTCGTTCGCACACTTAAAAAATCAAGATGCCCTCACATTTTCAATTTCGCGAGACTACCTATATAGCTATCCAAAGGGAAATAACTCAAAAATATCAGACTGACCAGTCTAGCTTTTTATCCACGAAATTGGAATTCCGTGAAGAGCGCACTCAACCCCGCCCCCCTTTTTTTTTCTTTGGGATTGTTTTGAAAGTAACGTTATAAAAAACGAAACGACGTCATTTACAGACTAATGACGTGACAATATTATCACCTTATCACAAGAGGAGATAACTCCGTATATCGCAAAAGACTGAGCGTAAATCTGCTGATATGATTAGGGTAATTTTATTTTATGCCTTAAAGTATATCTTTATCGGTATGGGTTTGTGACACATACTGGCTTTCAAATGTTGTTATAAGTTTGTCTATTTAAATACGCCATAACCATACGATATATGGATCGTTCTAGAAACAACAAATCACGAGGAATGATTCAAGACTGCATAAAATGTTAGATCATATCTGATCCTCAAGGCCATATGCTGCAGAAATCGACTGTGACGTCATTATATTGTGATATCATACTATGTCGTTTTCTCTAAAAATACACATAATGCATGTACAAAAAAAAGTTTGATCTTGCATAGAGTGGACGATTTTCAAATATGGCGGTACCGCTAACATGGTATTATATCTGCATGTACATGTAAATTCAATATTTTGTAATATGCGATGTCTCATCAAAATCGTTATTCATGTATTTGCAAAAAATAATAGAAAATCACTCGGTGGATTACTTACAGTTGATTTTTTAATTTTCCCTAAATTTATAGTGAAGCGCCAAAATAACAAAAAAAAAAAAACAGATAAATCTAATAAATGTTCCCCGGTTGTCCTCCGTCATCGAACCTGGCACGTCCTTACATGACCCTGGCTATTAATATGTCGTAAAACTAAACAAACCAAAATAATTATATCATATTTCGTATATTTTTTTTTCAAATACCTGAAATAAATTGGAATTTTCTCTCAATATCACTATGCAAGGCTTTCCCACATAGTAGGTCATCTATTGAAACATCGGAAAACGAATTTGTTTTTGGTGTTCACTCACAGGAAATCAATGTCAATTAAAAGTCCGTTTTCAGTTATTTTATATCTAATATAATTTAGGTACATGAAAAGAGAAGACTACAATGAAATATATATGCTTGTTTTGAAACAAACGGTGTCACCAATATCGCTCGCTACTAAAATGCCGTCGTCTGAATACCTCAATACCCGTTATATGTGACACCATACAGTCATAAAAACACATTTAGGATAAAATCAGTCCACCTTGGGTTTGATTTATTGCATTCAAACGACGTCATTTAGTTTCCCATAGTTCATAGTAATATCCCGTGGTTGTTTGGGAAATGACACGTTTCTCTCAGACTTATAATATAATATAAACTTTATTATTTTACATCGATTACGAAACAAGTTATACAATTGATGCAAATCACTCTTGATGGCCCGGATGTAAGCCATCCGTGGGAGGAAACCGGAGTGCCAGGAGAAAACCCACGTGATCGGGCAGGTGACCCCTAACCTTTTCACGTCCGTGCCGGGGATCGAACCCCGGCGGGCTAGGTGAAAGGCGAGTGGCTTAATCACTACACCACCCGATCTTCACAACTTCAGACTTCAGACTTCAGACTTCACAAGGATATCTCCCATATTTGACAGGGTTTTCTCCCATACTTCACAAGAATATCCTGTGGTTGCTAGGGAAACGATTAATAGAATCTCACATGGGTCTGTGAAGTGGACAGGGATATATCAACCCGCGTAAAAGATTTTGGCCGGTCAAACCGAGGCTTGCCGAGGGGTGACGGCCAAAATCTTTCACGAGGATTGAAATATCCCTGTCCACTTCACAAGTTCACAGACCCATGGTTTTTTTCCCCATTCTTAGTAGAAAAATGATGAATTTCCACTTGGTTTCCAGCTTTTTCATCGCGCCATTATCGCAAAACGTCGTTATGCGTCAAAATTGATGACGTCATCAACAATGCGCGCCACAGTTACCCGCATGTATTTATGACGTCACGTTATTGTCTAGCGCGTGTGAGCTGTCTTAAGATAGAGATATCTGTTCCCTAGCAACCACGGGATATCCCTGTGAAGTATGGGAGAATAATAGAATCTTTCATCTCCTTTCGGGTGGGACAGGTTGTCAAACACGAGGCTCTGCCGAGTGTTTGACAGCTTAAGAATCTTATCCCGAGGGTTGAGATCTCCTGTCTCACCCCGAGAATGTTCTCTTACCCCGTGTACCACTTAGTGTCTCTATTGATGACGTGACCTCAGTATGATCCGTCGTCTTTGCCATCTTTGTGACGTCATTCCATTGTTGTGGTGACGTTATGATACTATTACCGCGACGTCATGATACTGTTGTTGTGACGTCATACAATTGTTGAGCACGTGCAAAGATCTCGTGTAACTTGTCTTTACCCTAGGGTGAGATAGAAAAATCTCACACCGTTAAAACTGTGGATATCCATGTCTGGAGTAAGAGTATAATAGAATCTTACATGGGTCTGTCAAGTGGACAGGGATATCTCAACCCGAGTGAAAGATTTTGGCTGGTCAAACCCGAGGATTGCCGAGGGTTGACGACCAATATATTTCACTCGGGTTGAGATATCCCTGTCCACTTGACAGACCCATGTAAGATTCTTTTTCTCCCATACTTTGTAGAAAGAACACGAAATTCCTGTTTGATTCCAGCTGTTTCGTTGCGCCATTATGCAGGAACGTCGTTATGCGTCAAAATTGATGACGTCAACTACAATGCACGCCGCGGTTACGCCGCATGTATTGATGACGAAACGTAATTGTCTAGCGCGTTTGAGCTGTCTTACACCCCTCCTGTGTAAGACAGAGTTATCTTTTCCCTAGCAACCACGGGATATCCTAGCTGTGAAGTATGGGAGAAAACTCTGTCTTTTACCGGGGTAGGGAAAGACATTTCACAAACGCTAGAAAATGACGTGACGTCATCATTACATGCGGTGACTATTGTCGGGGACGTCATTAATTTTGACGCACTGCAACGTTCATTTGTTTCTAAAAAATGCATTTTCGTGAAAGTGTGGGATTAAAAAGGATCAAACATCGTGAAAGATATTGGCCGCAACCCATCGCAAGCCTCGGGTTGACCAGCCAAAATCTTTCACTCTGGTTGAAATATCCCTGTCCACTTGACAGACCCATATATAAGATTCTGTTACCCTCTTTTATCGGGGTAGGGAAAAGACACCTCCCAAGCGCTAGACATTGACGTGACCTTATCATTACATACGGTGACTTTTGTCGATGACGTCACTAATTTCAACGTTGCTATGATGGCGGCGCTTTGGAAATGTTTCTAGATAGTTTAATTTTGCTTGTAACAAGCATTTTTCATTGGCTTAAAAATACGTTATCAGTCCAGAAAGTAAAAATGGCGTCGCCGTTTGTAACGTCGCTTCTGATTTGGCTAATATAATGGCGTAAATTAATGATTTTGATAGAAAAAAAGAGTCCCAAAATGAATTATATTTATTTTTAGTAAATTAAATTATAAGGATTAATTTGAATCGATACTTTATGTTTTAGAGATTAAGCACAAAAATCAGAGTACTGTCATCATAAACCGCTTAGTTTATATATAGGTATCTAGTACACTCAAATTTTTGTGTTATATCTCCATAACATAAAAAAATCGATTCAAGATAATCCTTAAAAAAAAGTATCATGTGAGAAAAAGAACCAAAAATGTGTATGTCAGACGGACAGAGAAATCTCAACCGTGGTGCAAGATTTTGGCCGTCAACCGTCTCGGCAAGCCTTAGGTTGACCAGCCAAAATCTTTCATCGGGGTTGAGATATCCCTGTCCACATGGGCCCAGTTTCATGAATTTTTCTGATCTTTAAGAAATTTCACATAGGAAAACATTACAAAAGTTTAAAAAAAACTTCTTTAAACAATTAAGAGACGTCATCGGTACATGCGACGTGATCGCGGAGTGCGTTGTCGATGGCGTCATCAATTTTTAAGAATGATGACGTTCAAGTGTAGTTACTGATGTCCTGGTCAACAGTAGTCTGCTAAACCTGCCTACATTCAATTAAAGGCGTGTATATAGTCAGAATCCCGGACATGAAGGATCTTGTCATATAATTCTTTTTGATGCTTGTATATCTAAATTATATGTTACTGATATATCATTGCATTTTTCAAATATCACAATCTGATCACATTCTGCACGATCGATTCATACACGTGCAGCATCCATTTTCCCTCACACTTCAGCCCCCGGACTAGACCGTATGTCTGTCACAGCAGTACAAACAATTTCTGGAAACATGGAGTTCACTTGTCCACTGAAAGTTAAAGCTAGAATGAAAGTCAGATAACAATTTAACGGAATCGCATGATGCTGCTGAATATGAGCTGTAAATGTAGAATCTACCTCCAATATATATGTTTCAGGCCAACTTTATCCTATAGCTAGCTACCTGACAACGCGTGCTTGATTTCCCTCCAGTTTTCCAGTAGAGTCAGTGATCTAGATCTCTACTACGTGATCCATCTCCTTATTAATTAATAATGATAGAAGTAATTTGTCAACACAAAATGTGGAGATTGTGGAGGCCTACTTCATGAAAGTTCGTGGACATTCAACTCTCAGTAGCATGTTTTTTTTTCTTTGCAACAACGTTCACATTTGTTTTGTAAAGACTAAGTAGAATTACATCCTTCATGGCATGCTACAGAAACAATCAAGGGGTTATCGATTTTGATCTGATTAATCTATTTTTATCAGGCAATATTTGATAAAATAGACGATGTACATCGCTTAGCTAGCAGACGACACGCCGGCTCCAGCTCAGCAGCAAGCTCACATTCTCCCAAAGGTGCGTTCGACAACCACGCCCTCTGGCGGTGGTGATGGGAGATCCAACATGGCGACTGGATGGAAAACAGACATACACTCGAACGTGAAATTTAAAGATACTGGCAATCAAGATGATTCTTCAGAGAGTGAAATTGAAACAGAACCTGCAAAAGTGTTCCACCGTCGCATTTCTACGAAGAAAGAGATAAAGACTGCCGTAAGTATCCGATATGACATACACACCTGGTCCGTTTTAGCCGACAAAACAAAACGTTGATCGCCGAGTCGGAGTGACAGTACCTGACTAATGCAGTGCGAAGGCGGAAATAGTGCCGTTTTATTGTTTTCAAAGCACATATGTTCGGTCGATTAATTATCATAGTATTTATTCATAACGTTTAAATGTTTTCCTGACGAATACAATGATGAAAATGAGCTGAGGCCTTCTTTTTATCCGCTTGTTTACATCTTGTCTCGCTGTTAGAACGTCTGAAATGGTGACTTATACCGGTATATTTATGATGTCCGGTAATAATATTTATAATATTTACTATTTATTTAGATGAAATGCACTAATACATAGAATGTCATATTACAATGTAGAGTCTACCACCATTATATATCCTGAAGTTGAATTGGCTGCATAATAACATATCGGCTCCAGTTTGGATCGCAGTCCTATTGTCACAGGTGATATTAGCTATACCTGTTTGCCAGTTACATTGTAAGAGGAGCAGGAAAAGTTGCCATTTTTTAATTACAGTACTGAGACCCAACCAAGTAGTCGTGACGGAACAGTAGTCGTGATTATATGTGCATATTCTACTGTGCGTCCAGATTTCCGTATGTCTGGAGCTGCTGAAGAATACTTCTGGATGGCGTTGTTTTGTTTATGTGGAATAATATGTTTCATGAGATGCAAATAATTCAATTTTTCCCAAATCACCACGACTATTTCTTCACAACTTCTGGTAGTTCTAGGGTCCCAGTACCGTATTTCACCGCAAATAAGACCCCCCTCCCAGAGAAGAAATAAAGGTCAAAAGTGGTGGGGGGTCTTATTTGCGGACAACCCGCCTGATAACATCGATCTATGAGGTCGCCATCTTGGATTTTTTAATGTCCTGTCATTGTTGTAACAGTCGTATGACAGATGGGTAATAGCAAGATGTTCAAGTATTTATGATAATAATGAAGACGTAGGAGTAAAATTAAATCAAATGTTATGACAAATTAAAATATGAACAATACTAGGGCAGTTGTAACGTTTGTCTAAAGGGAAACGCACATTTTTGCAAGAGTCACGCGGACATTCACCAATGAATCAAAACGAAGAAGAAACAACATCATAAGCAATGTCATTTTAATCCAGAAGTTTTAATAATCGTATAGTTATTTTAAAATATTCAAATTCGGTGATTGTTTACGATCACAACTACATCTCCGTCTTAGTAAACACGTGAATCAATCGCCGTGAATCGGAAGGACGATCGCCGTTCAGACTCAGTCCTATTTAAAATTCACTGCAAACGTTTACATATCAAATTCGTTCAAATACAGAAGAATTTACGTACATTTGTCTCAGCAAAATGAGCAAACGATCGTGATTTAACTTCAACGTGCCGACATGCACTGATGCAGTTGTTTGTAACATCGTACACACATGTGTAGGAAAATGGCGCCGGGATGAAGCCATACTTTCACATTTTCACACCGGGTCGTGTTTGGGAATTTGATCGGTATTGCTATTGATACGACGATAGTTTGATAATATTTCAGATATTAATCCAAGTATTAACTGCATTAAAACATCGTAGCAAGTATTTTTGTATCCAGAGTAAAATACGAAACTTTGCGGCTAATCATATTATACTGACTGCGTAAACAAAACATGGCGGCCGAAAAGTAAAGCATGGTTTCTCCAACTGATCGTGAACTACAGGTACGTTACGTTCACAAATAAACATATTTGAAACTGTAAATGCCTTAAGTAAATGTTTTAGGTAATGATTGTATTGAGTTAGAATCCACGACTGCGGAAACGATCTGCATCAATGACGAATATCTTTGCCGATTCATGTAAAAAATGACAAGCCGTACGAACACTAAAACGTGTTGACCATATGCATGCCGATATGAAGTGTTCATGGAAACATATATCGGCGTATTTTATTGAAAATAACCTCCAATTAAATATGAGCACTGTCCACAATTCGTAGTTATTGATAATTAAATTAAATCACCCGTGAATTAACTTGAATTAAATGACAAAAAATAACAAGCACACAAACAGTTGTTTACTACGTGATTTTTCTATGCCGATAAAACAAACAAAAAGAAGTTCCGATATAAAGTCATTTTGGTGATATTTTTAATTACTCCATTGCTCAAATCCATCATCCAGTAAACTGAAAAATAGGTGGGGGGTCTTATTTGCAGACATCCCCCCTAAGTCTGAAAATGTGTCAAAATAGGTGGGGGGTCTTATTTGCGGGAGGGGTCTTATTTGCGGTGAAATACGGTATACGTAATATAAACATTTTAAGTCTTCATCTGGAGATTTAATCACACAACCCAGGTTAAGGTAGGCATGGGTATGCATATATATATCCCCCTGTTAAACCTAATGCTTAAAACAGATATTGCATGATGATCATGCACATATGCATGCAGGCACCAAATGAAGGAGCAGCGGCAAAATGCATATATGGACAGACCAAGGTTTCAATATCAGGCGGTATCTGGTACTTTTTGCCAGTTTAACCTGGCTGTAGTACCGCCTGATTTGAGCTAAATTACATAAGATAGCATAAAGATAGTATAGAAAAGTACCCCGTGAAACTGCAATTGTACTGTCTCTCCTGAAAGATAATGAAACCCCTGACAGAACAGGATTTGAACCAATGACTCTCCGAACACTCTATCATATTGAGCAAGATGAAGCTGGTCCCTGGCATTTGACCCTGGCGATTGACCCTGGCAATTGACCCAATCCTTGACTGTTACACTTAATTTGATACAATTACATGATATTGTACATGTTTCTCCTATTGATGTCGCATATATGTTTATTCAGAGTTGTCCAACTTGTATCCTAGCTAAACGCATGTTAGGATCAGGGAAATATATATGTAGCAACCAGTGTTATTGGGTATATTTTTTTGAATTATGGACATGAATTAAATATATGTATTGACACGCTGGACACTCTGTAAAACCATTACCGACTTCAGCAAATGTATGCATCTCAAGGACATTTTTGGGTACAGTTCGAAAAACAAGCTTCCGGCTTTGATGCAACAGCCCAAGTTAAAACATTTATCAGTGTGTTTTACAGTTAGATTGAAATAAACATTAACATTCAAAGCTTCATTATAAATAATAAAATGTTGTATTCAGCACCATTGGCTTTCATCGGTCAGTTTGGATTGAAATTATTTTTCAGGAATTGCTCAGATGTGTGAAACAGTATCAGGTCCTTAGATATGAACCATTTGTCTACTAGTTAATTTGAAAACTTTATTACAAGGTTTGCAAACTTACAGACAATACAACAACTTGATATGTTTGGGTGAATGAATAGTGCAATGGCAGGGCTTTTTTTCAACATGATTTGGGGCCGAAAATCGGCCCCATTCCCCATGGCAAAACCTCTAAATTTTTCCCAATTCAAACTTTAAATTACCAAAATCAAAATTTCTTGTAAATTATATAAAAATAATACATGAATTTAGTTGGTTAAGACCTTAAATATTTGTGAATTGGCTTAAGAAAAGTACATAAACTACACTGGAAATAAAAAAATCTTTTTTGTTATGCTTTATTCCATAATTTTTTCCAAATCCTGGTTTTGCCGCACATTTTCCCAAATTCAAAGTCACAGGCCCCAATCCCAAAGCAGTGAGAAAAAGCCCTGAATGGATCTGAAATTTGATATGCCATACATATACGTACATCTATCACATTAGCTAGGTGTTCTTATTGTATAAGTTTACAGAAGTAAAATTGAGCCTAAATGGTTAGTTTAAACTTGTTTAGCTTGCAGACCCCATCGGTTTTATTCATTTGAACAGTTTGTTAGGCAACAATGGTCCCATATAACTTTAGTATGGTAATTCACTACAGATATTATGCCAGATAATAACAAATGCATTGCCAGACTGTATGTATAATAGATAGGATCAATATTTTTTAAACATTATACATATATATATGTATAATGTTTAAAAAATATTGCTACACCAGCTTTGTTTTTCTATGCGCATGAATGTGAACAATGCCATAGAATAACAAATGCAGTATTGACATTTTCATATTAACTGATCATGATATATATATATGCAAGTAGTTACTAAAATATTTATCATATTTGTATCAACATATAAATTATTTTAAATCGTTTTTTTCACTACATTGGAAATGGGATTTATCATATTTGTATCAACATATAAATTATTTTAAATCAGTTTTTTCACTACATTGGAAATGGGGCCTTTGGCTTTGAATTTGGATAAATTAAGACAAAATATAGATTTCGGAAAAAAATATGAAATCAAGTACTCATAAAAATTTTGGAGAGTATTCAAATAACTTTTATTTTTGGGAAATATAAGGCTTGAATTTTGGAAAAAATAATACAAGGATTTGCCATTTGGAATGAAGCTGAAATTCTGCCCCAAATCTTGCTGAGAAGGTCTGACTATTGCATTGAAGTTAAAATTAAATTAGCCAAATGTATTGCGGATTGAGACACTGTTGTAGTCATTGTTTATCACACTGCCCGTATCCGTAGTGGCTGATAATAACTGGTTATGATGTCCTGACATATTACCACAAGCCCTCCACCTCTGAGTCACAAGTTTGAGTCCCATGTGGGGCAGTTACCAGGTACTGATTGCTGGTCAGTGGTTTTTCTACGAGTGCTCCGGCTTTCCTCTGCCATCAAGCCTGGCATGACCTTATTTAGATGACCCTGGATGTTAATAGGACGTAAATCTAAAAAAAAAAAAGCTCATACCTATCTACATATTTAGTCAGTATTAACTAATGCAATGTCACCCAGAGTTCATTTTAATGCTCTGAATCTCTATTAATGGTCCATAGCAATCTCAAGATTCTTTAAAACATATTTCGTACATGTTTTAAGTTTCCTTTAATTTTTTATCATTTGCTTATAAATGGCTGTTAGATATGGCAGAATATTATCATTCAATTTTCGGATTACAAGATTTAAATAGCATAATTTACATATGACATGCCCTGTTTCAAAAGTACCATTATAAATTACTGTGACATAGTCTACAAGCAGGTTAACGTTACACTTTACCAAGCAATCGACATGACCTGTAATATTCTGTGACCTGAGGTCAACAGACGGCTAGTTCATGAGTCGTTGAGCAGGGATGACAATGAACCCTGAGAGAGATTGCAACTTCTAATTTACATTACTAGGTATAAATCAGTATAGTGTTGTTCTGTTTAGGGCAATAAAATGTACCTTAGCTATTATAGGACGAAGTAACAGTGTAGATTGATTGTACAGTCAAACCTTGATGTATCGAAGTTCAAGGGACCGACAGAAAAGCTTCGAAACATCGAGACTTCGAATTATTCATGGTTGGAATTACACCGATGTTTTTTTTTTACTATGACAAACTGTGGTAGTTGTGTACGTACATTTCGCCTCTGTTCCGTCAACTTTATAATCATTGTATTAACCACAAACAAAACAAAATAAAAACGAAGTATGCAATTAATCACATGTATTGCTATCGTTAGCAATATGTTATAGATAAGACTTACATATACTAGGCCTAACCCATGTACATGTGTATTAAAGCGATGGTTAATATTACAGAATGAATATAAAAACGAAACTAAAAAGGAGGAACCGACAGCGCTACAACAACTTCAAAATACTTTGATTTAGAATGATCAATTTGCTCCATTTTATATGCCGAAGTTTTGGAATGTTACAGTTCCAGATCGTAATTTAACTTTAACGTGCCGACATACACTGATGCAGTTAACCTTGTTTGTAACATCGTACACACATGTGTAGGAAAATGGCGCCGGGTTGAAGCCATACTTTCACATTTCCACACCAGGTCGTGTTTGGGAATTTGATCGGTATTGCTATTGATAAGACGATAGTTTTATAATATTCAGTATTAACTGCATTAAAACATCGTAGCAAGTATTTTTGTATCCAGAGTAAAATACAAAACTCTGCAGCTAATCATATTATACTGACTGTGTAAACAAAACATGGCGGCCGAAAAGTAAAGCATGGTTTCTCCAACTGATCGTGAACTACAGATACGTTACATTCACAAATAAACATATTTGAAACTGTAAATGCCTTAAGTAGATGTTTTACGTAATGATTGTATTGAGTTAGAATCCATGACTGCAGAAAAGATCTGCATCAATGACGAGTATCTTTGCCGATTCATGTAAAAAATGACAAGCCGTACAAACACTAAAACGTGTTGACCATGCCGATATGAAGTGTTCATGGAAACATATATCGGAGTATTTTGTTGAAAATAACCTCCAATGAAATATGAGCACTGTCTACAATTCGTAGTTATTGATAATTAAATTAAATCACCCGTGAATTAACTTGAATTAAATGACAAAACTTACAAGCACAGAAACAGTTGTTTACTACATGATTTTTCTATGCCGATAAAACAAACAAAAAGAATTCTGATACAAAGTCATTTTGGTGATATTTTTTATTACTCCATTGCTCAAATCCATCATCCAGTAAACTGAAAAGTAGGTAAGGGGTCTTATTTGCAGACATCCCCACTAAGTCTGAAAATGTGTCAAAATAGGTGGGGGTCTTATTTGCGGAAGGGGTCTTATTTGCGGTCAAATACTTATAGGGATAGAAGGGGGTATCAAATAAGGTATGTACTGGTGATTATCAGTGCATGCATGTGTACCGAAGGCCCAGACCTGAACTAGACATAACAACTGGTGTATAATTACAATAATGCTGATGTAATATTTTACATGTAGTTATATTGTCAGTAATCTGGCACATCTGTCTGACATCGACATTTGTACCAAACATTTAACACCTCGCTATTAGATCCTAATGATGAGTAAATGGAAGATAATTTATTGTTCATGTATGTAAAGTAATTTGATGAGATTAGCACAGCTGTTGCTGAAAAAATGGATAACTAAAAATGTGACACATAATATATGTAGTATAAAGTCAACATGATCAATCGTTTATGAAGATCATCACATCAACTGATTCACCCCTGAAGACACATTTAGACTCTTCTAAATCATTGATTAGACCAGTCCATTATTGAAGTTCAGGGGTGAATGAATTAATCTAATCTTAAATGTCAAGGATTGGTATTCAGAAATCCAATCTCAAAAACTGTTTCCAAATAGATACTCAATGGTACTTTGATCAAATATGTGTATTTTAAATAAATTACACATACCATTGTAAACCAAGCTTGCTATCATGATCATACATGTTTCAGCGGGTTTTGTTTCTAGTTTCCATGTTTTGTTTTTCATGAATATATTATATGCACATATGTTTTTATGTTCCTTGCATGTTTGTTGTATAAACTGTAAAACATGTTCATATGCAAATATATATATATATATGAATATGCATGTATTTATTTATTATGATGTATTTATTTATTTAGATTTTATATTTGCATGCTTTTGATTTTGTTTGCTTTTATTTATTTGTTTTATTTGCTGTACTGTTTTACAGACGGGTGCATGCAAGGTAACACATTGAAGGTCTCCCTACCTCCTACACACTAACCAGTTTATAGTGACTGCTCAAACTAACCTACCCCCTACCTCCTACACACTAACCAGTTTATAGTGACTGCTCAAACTAACCTACCCCCTACCTCCTACACACTAACCAGTTTATAGTGACTGCTCAAACTAACCTACCCCCTACCTCCTACACACTAACCAGTTTATAGTGACTGCTCAAACTACCTACCCCCTACCTCACCTCCTACACACTAACCAGTTTATAGTGACTGCTCAAACTAACCTACCCCCTACCTCCTACACACTAACCAGTTTATAGTGACTGCTCAAACTAACCTACCCCCTACCTCCTACACACTAACCAGTTTATAGTGACTGCTCAAACTAACCTACCCCCTACCTCCTACACACTAACCAGTTTATAGTAACTGCTCAAACTAACCTACCCTCTACTACCTACACCACCTCTACACTACCAGTTTATAGTGACTGCTCAAACTAACTTACCCCCTACCTCCTACACACTAACCAGTTTATAGTGACTGCTCAAACTAACCTACCCCCTACCTCCTACACACTAACCAGTTTATAGTGACTGCTCAAACTAACCTACCCCCTACCTCCTACACACTAACCAGTTTATAGTGACTGCTCAAACTGACCTACCCCCTACCTCCTACACGCTAACCAGTTTATAGTGACTGCTCAAACTAACCTACCCCCTACCTCCTACACACTAACCAGTTTATAGTGACTGCTCAAACTAACCTACCCCCTACCTCCTACACACTAACCAGTTTATAGTGACTGCTCAAACTAACCTACCCCCTACCTCCTACACACTAACCAGTTTATAGTGACTGCTCAAACTAACCTACCCCCTACCTCCTACACACTAACCAGTTTATAGTGACTGCTCAAACTAACCTACCCCCTACCTCCTACACACTAACCAGTTTATAGTGACTGCTCAAACTAACCTACCCCCTACCTCCTACACACTAACCAGTTTATAGTGACTGCTCAAACTAACCTACCCCCTACCTCCTACACACTAACCAGTTTATAGTGACTGCTCAAACTAACCTACCCCCTACCTCCTACACACTAACCAGTTTATAGTGACTGCTCAAACTAACCTACCCCCTACCTCCTACACACTAACCAGTTTATAGTGACTGCTCAAACTAACCTACCCCCTACCTCCTACACACTAACCAGTTTATAGTGACTGCTCAAACTAACCTACCCCCTACCTCCTACACACTAACCAGTTTATAGTGACTGCTCAAACTAACTACCCCCTACCTCCTACACACTAACCAGTTTATAGTACTGCTCAAACTAACCTACCCCCTACCTCCTACACACTAACCAGTTTATAGTGACTGCTCAAACTAACCTACCCCCTACCTCCTACACACTAACCAGTTTATAGTAACTGCTCAAACTAACTACCCCCTACCTCCTACACACTAACCAGTTTAGTGACTGCTCAAACTAACTTACCCCTACCTCCTATACACTAACCAGTTTATAGTGACTGCTCAAACTAACCTACCCCCTACCTCCTACACACTAACCAGTTTATAATAACTGCTCAAACTAACCTACCCCCTACCTCATACACACTAACCAGTTTATAGTGACTGCTCAAACTAACCTACCTCCCTACACACTAACCAGTTTATAGTAACTGCTCAAACTAACCTACCCCCTACCTCCTACACACTAACCAGTTTATAGTAACTGCTCAAACTAACCTACCCCCTACCTCCTACACACTAACCAGTTTATAGTGACTGCTCAAACTAACCTACCATAATCCACCCAATTAGCACCCAGGGCATTTAAAAAAATTGGAAAAATGAATCCACGCTTAAAAAGACCAAATTTGGGCTAAACATTTTACAAAATTATTGCACAGATCATTAAACAATTTGCAAAGGGAATCAAATAAGAGAAACCTGCACAGTGAACTTGAACTTTAACCCTCAAAAATGGTGAAGGTCCTATATAGAGACAAGGGGCTTATTGGGTCGAATATAGTAACTCGCTATATATATCACTCATACCATTAGCATATTCTGGCTTTGCATGTTATCATAGAGTTATCTGCCCTTATACCTAGGTCTTGATTGTTACATGTGTTTGTAACCATATCAATTTTTCTGAAAAAAGTAATAATTTTTGCAACACAGACTAAATGATCCCACCATTGAGATCCAGGTCAGACAATTCTGAGGATAGAATGCTGTATATAACCTTGCTTATTTTGGTGGGATCAAAATTATTATAGTGCAACATTAATTTTACTGATATTTTTACAATTGATTCATGCATTGGTAATGATTGCTGTACTTATAATGGCATTAAGAAATTGCAATTATGTATAGCAACAATCATGTTATATAATATAATTCAAAATGTTCAGTGCAAAAGGCGCTAAAATGATTATCACTAAAATATCTAAGTTTACAGTATTTAGCTTCTCAACAAACTCTATTCCTCTTCTAACTCAAATGCTATTCAACTAAAGCTTAATCTTCTTCCAACTTCCAATATAACATTGAAACTCTCTAAATAATCAACAGTTTCCCACGTCTGTTAGATTTGAAAATCTAAATTGACTACTAGGGTATTTACATTTTCAACATGAATCTGTGTAATTGGTAAATATAACCAGTACTTTAAAATAGCAAAGTTTCAAAAAAAAAATCTCAATCCTCAAAAATGTGCAACATGCATGCACTTACCATGTGTGTTTTACACCACAAACATGTACAGGGCAGGTTTAATTCTAAGGAAGTCCATTACTGTCGAAAAAAGACATCCAAAGCTGGTAATTATATAAGCATCTGGGAACATTTTCTGGAGGAATGGATTCAGCAGCTCTGCTGTTATCATCTTCTTAGCTTTATTTCTGTTCTTTCTGATTGCAAATCTTAAAATACTTCCTTTCATGTATAATACTTTATAAAATTAGCTGAACAAGTATAACAAAATATCTGACATATCCTCACATAAAATAAAAGTTGCTTATATTGTTACTCATGTCACTCCCTTCATATCCTGTCAGTTCCCGTCCCTTCACATGTTGCTTTAGCTTTGATATCATGTTTTATATGGAGGTTACAATTTGCCTATGTATATCTTGCAGAAATTTCTACTTTTGTCAGCTATAGAAATTTTAATGGTAAGGGATTTAAATTGATATGTTACATGTTAATATGTTACACAGTGTAATAATGACCTTGACAAGCCATCAATAACAGTACTAGCTAGTTAGTGACCTTGGAAATCCATCAGTAATATTTACCTTGACATTCCACCAATAACAGCGACCTTGAAATTCCCCAATTATAGTGACCTTAAAAATCCCAAATTACAGTGACCTTGAAAATCCGCAATAACAGTGACCTTGCATTTTGACAATCCATCAGTAATAGTGACCTTGACATTCCACCAATAACAGTGATGTTGACAACCCACCAAGTGAGTGACCTTGACAATCTTACAATGACAATTACATTACGCCAATAACAGTGACCTTGACCATCTACCAATAACAGTGACCTTGACATTACACCAATAACAGTGACCTTGACATTACACCAATAACAGTGACCTTGGCAATACATTAATAACAGTGACATTGACAATCTACCCATGATAGTGACCTTGACATTACGCCAAAAACAGTGACCTTGGCCATCTACCAATAACAGTGACCTTGATAATGTTCCAATAACAGTGACCTTGACATTTTACCAATGACAGTGACCTTGACAATTTACCAATGACAGTGACCTTGACATTACATCAGTAACAATGACCTTTACATTACACCAATGACAGTGACCTTGACAATCTACCAATGACAGTGACCTTGACATAACACCAATAACAGTGACCTTGACATTTTACCAATGACAGTGACCTGGACATGACACTAATTACAGTGACCTTGACATTTTATACCAATAACAGTGACCTTGACATTAAACCAATAACAGCGACCTTGGCATTACACCAATAACAGTGACCTTGACATTTTACCAATAACAGTGACCTTGACATGACACTAACAACAGTGATCTTGACAATACATCAATAGCAGTGACATTGACAATCTACCAATAACAGTGATGTTGACATTGCCAATAACAGTGACCTTGAACATGTACATCTACCAATAATAATGAACTTGACATTTCACCAATAACAGTGACCTTGACCATCTACCAATAACAGAGACCTTGACCATTTACCAATAACAGTGAACTTGACATCATATCAATAACAGTTACCTTGACAATCTACCAATAACAGTGACCTTGACATTACATCAATAGCACTATTTCATCCTTCCTGTGTATAGGTAGCTTTATTACCATCCTTGGGACATCACACAACATTAACTTATTATATTACCTCACTGTTTGTTTTTGTATAATTTAGTTATCTTCCCTTTACAAGTTGAAATTGAGACCAAATTTTAACTTTTTTTTTTCAAATTCATTGTAGCGTTAGGCATCACAAGTATTGTGTCTTGGTACTCTTGATTTACTTGTAATAACTTTGTTTTATTTCATTAATTGTTTATAATCTTTTTTCAAGTTTTAATATACTATGATTAAAAAATTCATTGACATTTAAAGTCATTTACATTAATCAAAAAAAGATTGCATAAGGGATTCAGAACTATAGTTTTATATAATATATTGCTTCATGGATATGAGGCGGATTTAACTTCATTGAAATGATCCTTTCAAATTACCACAAAACAGAAGATAATATTTCGAAAAAGTTTTAAATCCTCAGATACCTTTCCTTTGCAAATGATGTTTTGATTTTGGTGAATCCACAAATGTTAATATATGACTTTATACAGGTCTAAGTGTTCTCTGTAATATATGACTTTCATACAGGTCTAAGTGTTCTCTGTAATATATGACTTTATACAGGTCTAAGTGTTCTCTGTAATATATGACTTCATACAGGTCTAAGTGTTCTCTGTAATATATGACTTTTCATACAGGTCTAAGTGTTCTCTGTAATATATGACTTTATACAGGTCTAAGTGTTCTCTGTAATATATGACTTTATACAGGTCTAAGTGTTCTCTGTAATATATGACTTTATACAGGTCTAAGTGTTCTCTGTAATATATGACTTTATACAGGTCTAAGTGTTCTCTGTAATATATGACTTTATACAGGTCTAAGTGTTCTCTGTAATATATGACTTCATACAGGTCTAAGTGTTCTCTGTAATATATGACTTCATACAGGTCTAAGTGTTCTCTGTAATATATGACTTCATACAGGTCTAAGTGTTCTCTGTAATATATGACTTCATACAGGTCTAAGTGTTCTCTGTAATATATGACTTCATACAGGTCTAAGTGTTCTCTGTAATATATGACTTCATACAGGTCTAAGTGTTCTCTGTAATATATGACTTCATACAGGTCTAAGTGTTCTCTGTAATATATGACTTCATACAGGTCTAAGTGTTCTCTGTAATATATGACTTTATACAGGTCTAAGTGTTCTCTGTAATATATGACTTCATACAGGTCTAAGTGTTCTCTGTAATATATGACTTTATACAGGTCTAAGTGTTCTCTGTAATATATGACTTTATACAGGTCTAAGTGTTCTCTGTAATATATGACTTTATACAGGTCTAAGTGTTCTCTGTAATATATGACTTTATACAGGTCTAAGTGTTCTCTGTAATATATGACTTTATACAGGTCTAAGTGTTCTCTGTAATATATGACTTTATACAGGTCTAAGTGTTCTCTGTAATATATGACTTTATACAGGTCTAAGTGTTCTCTGTAATATATGACTTTATACAGGTCTAAGTGTTCTCTGTAATATATGACTTTATACAGGTCTAAGTGTTCTCTGTAATATATGACTTCATACAGGTCTAAGTGTTCTCTGTAATATATGACTTCATACAGGTCTAAGTGTTCTCTGTAATATATGACTTCATACAGGTCTAAGTGTTCTCTGTAATATATGACTTTATACAGGTCTAAGTGTTCTCTGTAATATATGACTTTATACATGTACAGGTCTAAGTGTTCTCTGTAATATATGACTTTATACAGGTCTAAGTGTTCTCTGTAATATATGACTTTATACAGGTCTAAGTGTTCTCTGTAATATATGACTTTATACAGGTCTAAGTGTTCTCTGTAATATATGACTTCATACAGGTCTAAGTGTTCTCTGTAATATATGACTTTATACAGGTCTAAGTGTTCTCTGTAATATATGACTTTATACAGGTCTAAGTGTTCTCTGTAATATATGACTTTATACAGGTCTAAGTGTTCTCTGTAATATATGACTTTATACAGGTCTAAGTGTTCTCTGTAATATATGACTTTATACAGGTCTAAGTGTTCTCTGTAATATATGACTTCATACAGGTCTAAGTGTTCTCTGTAATATATGACTTCATACAGGTCTAAGTGTTCTCTGTAATATATGACTTCATACAGGTCTAAGTGTTCTCTGTAATATATGACTTTATACAGGTCTAAGTGTTCTCTGTAATATATGACTTCATACAGGTCTAAGTGTTCTCTGTAATATATGACTTTATACAGGTCTAAGTGTTCTCTGTAATATATGACTTCATACAGGTCTAAGTGTTCTCTGTAATATATGACTTTATACAGGTCTAAGTGTTCTCTGTAATATATGACTTTATACAGGTCTAAGTGTTCTCTGTAATATATGACTTCATACAGGTCTAAGTGTTCTCTGTAATATATGACTTTATACAGGTCTAAGTGTTCTCTGTAATATATGACTTTATACAGGTCTAAGTGTTCACAGAGAATGCTGCCCTGCACGTTGGCCATGTACCGAGAATCGAAATTCAGTTTAGGTGTTGGCAGCTGCAGCAGTTTGAGTGGATATGGATATTTACCAATTAACCGACCCGTTAATGAAGTCAATACAATCTATAAACTGGACAGTTAATATTTTGACTTTATATGTACATGTATGTAATGTACTAATGATAACTCAGGGCCCGCTGTGCTACAGTATGGATTGTGCTCTTTTCTTGTCTTCATCAGCATCATTGATCTGTAACGTGACCGATATATTCGATATATTCGTACAGGTGTGTGTACAAGGCCTCACATTCTCACTGCCAAAGGATTCTTTCTCAGTACTGCGATTTCAAAGTATACTGGCTCTTGTTCTGTAATGAGACGTCCCAACGTATTACCACAAGCCCCCCACCTCTGGGTTGCGAGGTTGAATCTCAGATGGGGCAGTTGCCAGTTACTAACCACTGGTTGGTGATTTTTTCTCTGGGTATTCCGGCTTTCTTCCACCTTCAAAACCAGCGGCACATCCATAAATGACCAGGGCATCCAGTAGGATCAAAATCTCAAGAGTCAGTGACCCTTGGCTCTAAAATCCTGAGGGTCAAATGAAAATCCTGAGAGTCAATAATTAATCACGTTAAAATTCAGTTATATTTAGATATTTCTACAAGCCGTATTTTATTACCAATAACATTGATTATTCAAAAACAAATTAGAAAATGTAACAGGAACGATTTACGCTTAAGTGTGATTTACACTTTGCGCGTCAAAATAAATTTTGCCGCGTCAATGACCCGAGGTCTGGGGTTAATGGATGCCCTGATGACCCTGGCTGTTAATAGGACGTTCAACTAATCAAACCAAATCAAATGTTGTAGAACAGCAACGGTCCTCCCACCTTCATCCCCTTCCCTTATTCCAATTATGTAAGTGGCCAATTTAATGGCTGTATCATAACTATAGCTTAATTGTTCACAATAACATTTTGTAGCAGGTCACATCTACGACATGGAATTTGGTTGATCAAGAGGTATTTGACAGAAGAGGTTGCAACTTGTAGCATCATGTTAGATATATATATATCTCAGAATATATGATGATCTGACCATGGTTCATTGAATTACTGAGTAGGTTTAAACATTTATCATCAAGGACATGTTATCTTACTGAGGGACACATTATTTTAGTAGTTGCTCTTGTTGTGCACATGGAAATACAATCTGATTAAAATAAGATCTCTGATTACAATCCGATATCCTATAGTAGAGTGACTATCGGAATTTCATCGAAGATCTGGTTTTAATCAGATTGAAAGAAACAGTATTGAAGATATGTATCAACTTAGATCCGATCTTGAATGGTTTCTTCTTGTTACTTTTTTACTATTAAACAAAGCTTAATAGGTAGGAATTTGAATCATCAAAAATTCTTTTGGAAAAAAAAAAAATAGAATACATATGTAGTTAAATGAAAAATACATATTCCTATTTGTTATGATATACATAATTAGTAATCGCTATCAATTCTCCAATGGATTTCAACAGTACACTGATAGGATTCATATTTAGCCTCTGTGCTGATTTTATGTTAATTTCATCATATAGCCATTAGTCAAAACGTGCCAGTTGTTGTTTGCAATCACTCATTACCTTTCTGGACTGATTGATTTGTATAAGCTTCTTTTCTTGGAGATAACGTGTAGACGTTGCACTGTCAGCTTCTAACCGGAGGGTATTATTTGGCACATGTTTGTGTACTGGAAATGCTCTGCTTTAAATGTTTCATGCTCTATGCAATCCTATATAGTTTTAAACCATAAATGTAAAATAGGAAATTGAAAACTTAAATACTAAAATCCAACAAGTCTGTGTTTTATTCAGATCAAGTTTATTATAAATAAAGCTACTACTTGGTGTAATCAGCTAAAAAATAATTAATGATATTGCATGAGGAGGAATCCTTGAAGCTTTATAGCTACCAATCAAATAACTGATGGATAAATCACGATCTTAAGAGTTTTATCCCATTTAAACTTTCAATAATAGCAACAGACAACACTTCAGCAGAAGATCAGAGGATTTATGAATTCTGATAAATTCATATCTTCATGTATATAGTTCAGTAATTACAAATGAAATCATAAGCTTTACAATATTGCTTTTTGTTTTGCCTCTCCCAAAAAAGTTTGGTTTTGGTTTTTCTAGTTTAACATCCTATTAATAGCCAGGATCATTTACGGACGTGACTGCGTACTTATGTGATGAATTTAAAGTCAGAGTACCTAGAGAAAAATCATACCCTCAGCCTATAGCTGGTACCTGGCAACTGCCCCTGGTGACATGGATTTGAACTCGCGACCAAGAGGTGGAGAGCTTGTGATGATATCTGGACAAGGTGATATGTATTGAGACAGTAGATAATTGGCTGGTTGTTTGTAGAGCCCATAATAGTTGAATTTTTTGTAAAAATTAAATGCTGGTAAATGAAATCATATTGAGCTAATTATATAAATTTAAGATATTTAGCAGTTAAATATTTCAACAGATGTCCAATTTGAACATCTTGTGATTAAAACTGTCAGTCAGAAAACTGCATATATAAAAATGCCTGGTTATTTTGCTTTCATTAAATAGCCATGAATATATATTGGCACAGAAAATCAGAGAGTGCAATTTTTGACATGTGAATTATTAAACTATATATGCACAGTTTGAAAACTGAATTGGTGAATGATGAATATTTTATTTGTTTTTACAGCAAATAGTTCCATTTCATGTAAACATCATTAAATCTAGATTTCGATTTTATAAATATACACATCACCTGTATATTAACTGATTCACCCCTAAAATCTTGTTTGAAATCTCCCCAAACTAAAGCTGGAATAGTTCATTATAAGATTTCAGTGGTGGATGAGTTAATTGAATATGCACCGGCTATTTACTTAGTATAGTCGACTTCATTATTTGTGTTTAGTCTGCTATATATTATCATAGTATTTATGCTACCACACTGAAGTGGGACTGGGAATAAATATCGGAAATCTGACCACTTAATTGTATAAACATCTTAAGAGATACTTCATATTGCCAAGGTATATACACTATACAACCTCTGTAACTGTGTATCAGATTTGAAGCCGATTAAAAAGAAAGAATTTTTATCAA
Organism: Argopecten irradians; assembly: GCF_041381155.1. Taxonomy (NCBI): domain Eukaryota; kingdom Metazoa; phylum Mollusca; class Bivalvia; order Pectinida; family Pectinidae; genus Argopecten; species Argopecten irradians. The sequence continues at coordinate 8,577,197 of NC_091147.1, read as the reverse complement.
ACACACAAAATTCAATTTTCATGAAGTGTTAAATTGCTGCTAAAATTTCTGTTAAGGAATAGACAATAGAAAATTTTCATGATGATGATAGGTCAGCTGCCAATATCAGTGTCAAGCTTTATAAATGTGGATGGCAATTCATTTCAAGGATTGAGTTTCTGTCATCAGAATTTCATAACTTAATGGAGTGCCTTAATGTAATGGACTTTACCGTAACATTATAATCTACCATTCATGACTGCCATAGGTGAGAATCGGATGTCTTGTTTAACATGAATTACTTTCACTTTAATGTACTTGAATGCCCTTAATGTGTACATGTGATTGTTTACATTATTCAAGAGTTCCACCATGGCAATTCAAGGAGACACAGCGCTAACATACAGCAGTCTCCCTAAAATAAGCATACATTCATCACCTTAATGCAGTTCATATACATGTACAGGGGAATGCCGTCCATAAATCACTCTACCTGGTGATTGGACATCAAAACATATTCTGGTATATATTTATCCAACCAGTCGACCAACATTCAGTCTTTTGTTTAACCAAAAATAAAAGAGGGGAAAACAAATTCAAATACAAAACATATATATATATATATAACAGTTTCAGCTTTTATTTCAGCAAAGAACATTAAGTTAACTTTGTTTTAACCATGCAATTGTTGTATAAACCTGAGACTTTGTCAGATGAACAGAGAATTTTGACCTTCCTTTGTTTCTGTTACTTACAACACAATCACCAGTTGTATTACTATACACCGTCCTAAATGTGCTTGGCTAACAGTTTGAAGTTCCTGTGTGTAACTACTAACGTGGAATGTTTCCTTACTATGGTATTGTATTTTATATCTATCACTTTAAACTTGTCAATACTGTAAACAAACTTCATTTCACACGTTTTCCCAATTTTAAAATATTCGGGTCAACAGAACCCATTTCTTATGATTTTTTGTGGCAATTATATTTTTGTGTTTTCTGCTTTTCTGCGAAATTTAGTCCCTCAGGTAAATTAGTTTGTGTACAGTAGTAACTTGTGTACAGTAACTTGTGTACAGTAGTAACTTGTGTACAGTAGTAACTTGTGTACAGTAGTAACTTGTGTACAGTAACTTGTGAACACATGTAGCATCTTGCCTACTGCACTTCATTCTTGCAACATGTGCTTAATAAATCCACCTGAATTTCTGCACATACAAATTTACTGTATATGCTTTATTTCATTAATCAAATTTATACTAGTCAATAAATGATGCCAAAGTGATTGCTAAAGAGAAAATATCTTTTATAGACCTGTGTTCGTATTAAAGAGGTCAATTATCAAGTAAATTACACCAATGGGGTTGATGAGTCTCTCCATTATAGTCAGGTGTCAAGTATATAAAGGTTTTGTTTGACTGGAATAAAAAATATATCAAACATGATCAAAATTGTTTAGGTTTTTTGTGTGAAAATTTATTCTACACGTACAATGCACACTTTAAATCTATAATTGTTTAATGAAGTATTGATATGAAGATGAGGTTCAAGGCTTAATTACTAGTTTTAAGTTAATTAGTATGTAATTTGCCTATCATAATATTGTATGTAAGTAAACACCATAGTTCATAATGTATAACTTTGTATTGTCTATTTGATATAAGCATTAGATTAATGCATATTTAGGGACCGTGGTGGCAAAATGGTTAAGATGTCCCGACATATTACCACAATTCCTCCACCTCTGGGATGAAAAATGCAAGTTTGAATCCCATGTAGGGTGGGGTTTTTCTGGGTACTCTGGCTTTCCTCCACCAACAAACCTGGCACATCCTTACATGACCCTGGCTGTTAATAGGACGTTAGACTAATAAAAACCAAAGCATAGTACCGGTGATTTCTTGAGATAAAAGTAAAGTGAGAATGCTTATATGTATGTCAAATACAATAACGGTATCATGAATAGTATGAATTACATGTTACAGAATGGTAATTCTCCGAATGTTACAAATGCATGCAAGTAATGGATAGTAAACTTCAGAATGTTGGGGATCGATGTATTCTATTGGAAGAAAATATAAATACTCACCATATTTTTGTTAAATGATTATTGCAGAAGAAGGGAAAAGTATAGAAATGATTTGACATAAATGGACTCCATAAATATGATATTATAATGGTATGACGGGCCCCTGGGACCTCTTGATGCGGCTGTTTGGTAATATCTTTGAGTGAATTTGAGTCGGTACAGAAGTATGTCAATGGAATGATATGTCCCTGAAGTCCCCCATGTTGATCATAGACAAAAACTGCAAAGTATGCATCCTCACCCACAACGACCGTTTGGGAATAAAGATAATTTCCTTTTCATTGTCTTTTCGGTAATGTTGACATAAGTGTATAACGGTTATTAAAGCCGGATCTTTTTAGTTGATTTTGAGAAAGTATAGAAAAATGAGTACAGACAGAACAAAGCTGGATGACAGTGAATATATTTATTCCATGAGTTAGATCTTATCCTGTGTCCAAGAGTTTGATTCTGCTGTTGACTATGTGGAGAGTTGATCACCAGGTAGCTTTCTTCTCATGATAAAGACGTGTAGTAGGGATCAATGTTTGTCTCTTGGGCTGGACACGTAATGAACCTGGGATTTAATTAAAATGACAACATCAGACTAGATTGACCTTCCCAGGATTTGGACAAGTATTGGGTATCACAAGGGACATGGACCAAATTTGTTGTTGTGTGTGAGACCTGTCCAGCCACTCCCACAGATATATAGCTCAGCACAATTATTGACTGTCAATGTCCTAATGGCATTAAGTCTTCACAGTGTCCATGTCTCATTACAGCACATGTTAAAGACACATGGTGTCTGTAATTAATGTGTCGAGGTGGTGGTGGCCAGATCAGGCTAACATACTCTGTAACATTTCGTTGTCAGGTTTCCATGGCGATTAGTATGGTTTGGAGGTTACATATGGTATTGCCAGTGTGTTGCCATAGATAAATAATGGTGTCAATGTGTTGTCATGGTTACAAGATGGTGATGGTGAGTGGTTATGGTTATTTGTTGTCATGGATATATTATTATGCCAGTGAGTTGCTATGGCTATGTGATAGTGACCAATGTGTTGTCATGGTTACAAGATGGTGATGGTGAGTGGTTATGGTTATTTGTTGTCATGGATATATTATTATGCCAGTGAGTTGCTATGGCTATGTGATAGTGACCAATGTGTTGTCATGATATACTATGTATAGTTTGTTGCCATGGTGACAGAATAATAACCAATAAGTGACCATGGTGACAGGATAATAATTGATGTGTTGCCATGATGACAGGATAGTAACTTGTGTGTTGTCATGGTAGCATGAGATAGTAAATGGTGTGTTGTCATAATTGCATGATGTCTAGTGTGTTGCCATTGTGACCTGAGATAGTTACTGGTGTGTTGCCATGGTAACATGATACACTAACAGGTATGTTGCCATGGTGACAGGACTGTTACAGATGTGTTGTGGTGACAGGATTGTAACCGATGTGTTGCCATAGTGAGAAGATAGTAACCGGTGTGTCATCATAATTACATGTTATATTGTTTAGCTATTATTTTGGTTATACATGCACACACTGAATAGTGCTGTTCCTGGTATTATATATATACTGTTTAAATAGTCACATCCTGATTATAAGTATGTACAATATTTCCCTTGTGACATTAAGCTGGTCTTTTCATTGCCACTTTTCATATTTGATAAATTGTTTTTGATAGTTAGTCCTCCTGTACAGTGGACCAGATGATATGTGTCCACCAGATATGGCCCTTGTGTATAGGTGATATTTTATATATCTAATGTTACAACTATGACAGAGTGATAACACAGTCATATCTCTGTGTAATGGACTTTAAACATTCTCCAAAATCTGTAAATGAAAACATTTTAATTAGAAAAATGAAGAAGGTATAATTTCCTTAATTAAGGAATGCTAATACCTCGATACCAAATTCAAAATTACAAATTGTGTAGTATTTAGTTATACAAATGAAATGGAAGTGGTGCATGCAGAATGACCCATACAATATCCATTGTTTTGGAGAATGGGGGTAAGTCTGTATAGTTGTTTAAATATTGAATAACATTAAATTCTCAGGGTCCGGTAAACATATAGAAGTAAAAGAGTAGAAACATGTTGGTAGTTTAGGATTAGCGCTTTCCTCATGTTCTTCAGATGCTTAACAACATTAGATGACTTCATGATAGTATAGTCATTGTATATTGTGACGTCATATTAAAGGAGGTAATTATACATATAACAATTGATTTATACAATTACCATAAACGATTCAGTTTCGGTTTATACAATTACAAAAAACAACTCGGTTTCGGTTTAAATATATATATGTCCATCACTGTAACTTAAGTAATGTTAATATATTCATGAATTTGAGTTTTTGTTCCAGGCATCTACCAAAGAAGGCTACCTCATGAAACAGACAAATTTTCAGGTAAGAAATAAATTTTCTCTTCTAGTAAATTTCAATTTCAACAAAACATTAATTAAATATGAAAAGGGGTTTGAGCAATGATAATAAAAAGATGATATTAAAATTCATTTAAACTTCCATTTAAGCAAAAGGTTGTAATTGGTAATTGGATGCTTTGATTGTAAAAAAAATTTAATAGGAATTCAAATATCTGTCATCTGTTGTACGTTTCATTTACAAGTTAAAACATTTAAAACTAAAGTAATTACTGTTCACTTAACAATAGGGACATATTCTCTTTAAATCAATTGTTTAAGGACTAGACTAACAAACCACAGGTTTCAAGCTGAATTCCTAAAATTAGTTATATGTATCTGGCATTGTGTTATGTAGTATTTATTCTCTGCATTATTATTTGAACAGAGATGGAAAAGACGATATTTCAAGTTGAAGGGGAGGCGACTCTACTATGCAAAAGATACAAAGGTAATTTTGTCTTGTCTTGTATGTCAGAATCTTACAACAGAAACTGAATGGGGAACTGTTCAACTCCACAAAACATTTGAAATTTAGAAAGAAAAAAAAATATGTCAACATTATAGTTTTATTATGATAATGGTTTTATTAAGTGAGAGAATACTGGGCTTTAATTTCGCTAAATTTGCACATCCATCCAAATTTGCAAAGTTTAGCAAAATCATGGTATCACATATTATAGCCTGTGGTAAGAATGCTTTAAAAGGCTACAAAGGTCATTCGCAAAAATAAATCAGGGGGAATACCTTCTAAACAGTAAATTGTAAAAAAAACTATACAGTATATATACAGTAGCATCTGTTTTAGTACTCTTTTGAAAAAAAGTATGTGGTAGTTGTTATATCTATGTATGTATGTTTATAACTCTTCTCATTTTCTGAACAGTCTGTGATCTACGATGAAATAGAGCTGACAGACCTGAGTGTAGCGGAATGCAGTACCAAAAACATCAACCATAGCTTTCAGGTAGGTACCATTCAAAATTGTCAACTTCGAAAGATATCACTGAATCTATTTTAAACCCCTGATTTCTTCACAGGTACTTGCTGAAGAAATTCTATGGAATACTTTTGCATTTCTAGAGTCCCTTATCATTAAATGAATTAAATTAAAGAGATCAACATGGTGTTTATGGAATTGTCAGTATTACAGTCTTTCTATGCAGTCTTTCTAGACAAGTGTTTGAAATTTGGAGAGTTATTTCCCCTTGGCCATTTGCAGGAGCAACAGGTTATAACTAGAATCATTGAAGAGTTATTTCCCTTTTGACAAGACTTTTATTGAAAAAGTAAAGTATTTACCAACCACTTTTTCATTGCATGCAAATCTTTAATAATTTTTGTCTCTCCTTTAGAATCATGTTCATAAGATTCGTGGAATTTATGGGGTTTTGAGGTCATTTCTGGTCATGCTTCATGAAAATGCTTTGAGGTGAAATCCAGTAACAAAGCAGTACTGTTTTCTTGTTGAAGATATTTTCTGCATCATTACATCAAATTGCTTTGTACCAGATTGAGTCTTGTATTGAGTTGTGGTAAATGACAAATGTTGTAATGAACCATAGGTCCTCAACCTGAAAAAATGGTTCTTATTACTTTTCATAATGAAAGTTTCCTACTGCTTCTTGATATCAATACCAGAAATAATTGTTGCCAGAGTCCAGTTTTACACTATTTTCCATAATGTGTTTTTACTAGGCGCTGTTCAATTATCTGGCAAAGAATGTGTTTAGTGATGAATAAGATGAATTATTTATTTTTTTAACTAATTTATTGATAAATATACTCCGAAGCCGAGTTACATAAAATTTACACTGGCTCCATTATCATTACACCTTCATAACATCAACAAAATAAAAATCTATTCCTTATATTTACAGTTTTTCACATAAATTAATATTATTTATTCTCGGGACAGTTGCATAATTTTTTATAAAAATACCAATATGTTTTACTCTCCTTTCATCGTCAACAAATTCAATTGAACAGCTGATTGGAATCAAGTCATTCATATGTTCCCACCAAAAGTGAGGTCATGATTGTGCTTGAGCAGATACTGAGTCTTAACATATATACTGTTAACAGCTTGGGCTCCAAATCTGTATAGAGTAAAGTACACATATATTTAATTTGAAAATATAATTTTAGAATTTTCAGTGTAAAACTTTTTAGTCTTCATAACAATCAATTGTTTCATTGGTGAGAAAGATTGAGATTTCTGTTCTAAAGACACAACACAAAGTTTCTCAACAAAAAGTCCCAAGTCTCAGTTTGATTTTAGCTTGTGTACAGTGTTTGATCTCCAGTCACAGCAAACGAAAATTTAAGTTAAAACTCAATAGGATTCTGATGACCTAGCTATTTCTCTGGCTGAAGTTACTTATGGCCACTTCTAGTAGCCTATTTTCAGACAGAAGATATGACAGCTGTTTAATGTAATCAATATAGAGTCTCTATATACAGAAGGATCATCCTAAAGAGACTTCAATATCATATTGAATGTTGGCTGTAATGACAGACGTTAGATCAACATTGTATCACCATTCCTCCTGATGGTACACCCTAGTATATCGGTGTATGGAGGCGGGGGAGGATAATTCTGACACAGTTTATTATCCTTATGCTGTGTATCATTGTTTGTTATGTGAGTGGGAGTGATGGAGATAAGGGGCCTGAGTGATAGCCCAGACTACCTAATATTTCACTGGAATCTGGTGACTGAACTGACTTAGGGCTGTTTATAAGGCCAGATTTGAACCAATCTAGCTAGATCTGTAAAGGGGTATTTGGGTAAGATCTTAATGATAGTCCAGTTTTTTGTCTAAATATTTCACTGGATTCTGGTGACTGAACTGACTTAGGGCTCTTAATATATAAGGCTACATTTGAACAAATTCAGCTAGACCTATAGATGTATATTGAAGTAAGATCCGAATGATAGTATTTCACGGGAGTCTGGTGACTGAACTAACTTATGGCAGTTTATATATTTATAAGGCCAGATTTGAACCAATCAATTGAAGATCTATAGAGGGGTATTAAGGTAAGATCTGAGTGATAGGCCAGACTTTTAAATAGAGGGATGTGGAGAGGGGTATTAAGGTAAGATCTGAGTGATAGGCCAGACTTTTAAATAGAGGGATGTTTGGGTAAGATCTGAGTGATAGGCCAGACTTTTAGATATTTTACTGGAGTATATATCTTGGAATTGAGATGAGGGATGACATGAAGAGGAGAATTTGGGTAAGATTAGACTGGCCACCAGACCTTAAGTTAAGATTTTCTTAATGGAACTCTAATACTAGATTATCTCCCCTAGTTTTAAACCTAGAAACAAGTTTGTAACAGAGACAAAATATATCAAGCCCAATTTTTGTGATGTTTTAGTTTTCTAGACACTGATGGTCAGTCTTAGGGTAAGATCTAAATAAGAGAATCTCACTGAAATATATTCTGGGGTTAAGATTAGTGATGGCTTGGCTGACTTAGATTGGACCTATCTAGGTCTGTCGTCTAAGTATTTCATCAAAATAGGTCCCTGTACAGAGAAGAGGGATTATTATAATGGACCAGAATTGTACTAAGGTCTGAGTAAAATATTGAGACTTTCAAGATTATGGCAAGAAGTCTACTTAGATATTCTGGTATTGTAGACACTAGACAGATGAAGGATAGCAGGACTAGATCCATTAAACGGGGCTAATCTTGATCTCTGTACTGGGTTATTTATGTGGCCATTGATGGCCTCAGGATAAGGTACAAGGTGTAATGATAGTTTTATCATCTTCCAGTTGGCTATTCTTTTGGTAATTAAGTCCCCAAAATGAGGGGACTTTTATCAGCTTTGTTTATTATATTTATTATTCAGTGAAATATCTTGCTAAGAGGACCATTAGGATTAAATAATAGATTCTACTGTGAAACATAACATCATTTTCTGTTGAGGCTGGCTGAGTGGTTAAAATGTCCAACCATACTGCCACAAGCCCTCTACCTCTGGGTTAACATTGGGCATACTGTCACAAGCCATCCACCTCTGGGTTAACTTTGGACATACTGCCACAAGCCCTCTAACTCTGGGTTATGTTGGACATACTGCCACAAGCCCTCTACCTCTGGGTTAACGTTGGACATACTGCCACAAGCCCTCTACCTCTGGGTTAACGTTGGACATACTGCACTGCCACAAGCCCTCTACCTCTGGGTTAACGTTGGACATACTGCCACAAGCCCTCTACCTCTGGATTAACGTTGGACATACTGCCACAAGCCCTCCACCTCTGGGTTAACATTGCAAGTTTGTATCCATGTGGGGCAGTTGCCAGGTACTGATAGGGGCTCAGTGGTTTTTCTCTGGGTACTCTGGTTTTCCTCCTCAAGCAAACCTGGCACATCCTTAAATGGCTCTAGCTGTTAATAGGATGTTCAACTAATAAAACCCAAAACCTTTCTAGACTTATGTTCTACACTCTCTAATTTAAAAAATTATTCAATAACTTAGATTTTTTAAAATTTGGTTCTTTTAATATTTCAAAGGACCCCAAACTGCAAGCTGGAGTCAAATAATTGTGCATAATCTTATATAAGCATTCATCAACAGTTGAACAAATTCTTCTAGCGATGATATTTGGTAGTTACAAGTGTGTATGGAGGCAGTGATGCTGATAGGATCCTGCCATCATCAGTCAGTCAGTATCTATCATTTAGTACCAGGAACTATCAATGTCAGGAGGAATCCAATCTAATGTCTATAAACACCTAGGCTATGTACTTAGTGTGTTAGGCTAGTTAGCTGGTATTGATGTGTATGTAGTGGTCACACTTCGTGGGGAGTATTAATGTGGTGTTGAGTTAGTGCGAGATGGACCCTGGCCAAGCCTCTTTATCTCTGTCATGTCTGATAAGTTCCACCTGGCCAGAGTTCACTCCCCTTTCTGCTCACTGGCCATTTTCATATCATGGGGTCAAACTCAGGTCTCTGTCTTTGAAACTTTTTTAGTTGTACTTGAATCTTCTTTAAATCTTTTTGAATCAACCAAATGTTAAATATGGTTTTATACTTATTGTGAATCTTCTGGGAAAAAATGATATATGTGGAAGTGATATAGAAACTGTACACCAACTTATTGTTTTGTGGTGACTTAATTTTGGATGACTTTTTCACAACGACTTAATTTCATGATACAGTTTTCTTTGATTCTTCAAAATCTGATTCTTCAAAATCTGTATTTAAAAAAAATCAGTGATGAAGTTTCATGGTTTAAATTTCTCTTTGGGCGCTTAATTTATTCGCACAAGAAAATATGTTACTTTACAGCTTACCCCTATATAGACATCTACTGCCTGGATAGACAAGTTCCTCTTAGACACGGTACCTAATGCACTTAATGGCGTGTGTTTAATTACAGATAGAATTCGGACTGCAGTTCCTACTTCAAAGGAGACCTTCAGACTAGCCTAACATTTAACATGAGTAGGTACATAGTGTAAATACCACTTATATAAGGACCAAAACACCTTTACTGTAACATACCCTTCCCCTCAAATCTCTTATTTCCTTTATGATGTGGGAGGCTTTTAAAAAATGATCTATGTTAGATACAGTACATAACAGGAATTAGGAATCATAGATTTAATTACTGTTGAAAACGCTAACCTCAAACTCTATAAAATTAATGTTTCATCTTCAACTTGATTATAGTTTGAATGGATGAACAGCCAGGGTCATTTCAGGATATGCCAGCTGTAAGAGGTGGAAAAATCTAGAGTACTTCAGAGAAAAATCACTGATATATGGTCAGTATCTGGTCAGTATATGGTCAGTATCAAGCAACTGCCCCAAATATGGAATCAAATTCGTGACCTAGAGGTGGAGGGCTTGTGGTAATATGCTGGGACACTCCGTCACCACCTGCCCCTAGAAACATTGATACAGAAATTAACTCAACTGAACAGATTTATTTTCTAATCACATTTAAGATATTTGATCTTAAGAATGTTGTAACATCGACAGGATTATTGTATTTAGCTAATCCTTTACCACATGTAAGCGCCTTTGGACGCCTTTACCCCTTGCCCCATGTAAGCGACTTTGGACGCCCCCGCACCATCTCAATGTAAGCGCCTCTGGACGCCCGTACACGATCTCAATGCAAGCGACTCTGGACGCCATTTTGACTATCAATGTTTTGCTAGCTTTGTATCATGTGATAAAAGCGCCACCTGTGTTCAGACTTTACAATCTAATTATAGACGTGACCAAATTTCTAACCAATCAAAAATCGGCACAGTGTTACCATATAAAACTCTGAATAAATTAACCGAGAAAATCACACATGTGTTCACTGCTTCACTCATGTTACCGGGGACGCCATCATGGCTTCTGTTGTTGATATTACGGCGGATATTTGTAATTATAAGTACACTGTCATGATATTTAAATATCACAGACCTAAAAGTATATAATCTGACAATGATTTAGACGATGTTTTATTCAATTTGACCGATCGAAAATCTGACGGTCATGAAGATCGGCGAGGTCCCGTTCTCTCGCCATTACCTGACGCCGTGTTGGAATGGACTGGCGAGTTTACAGCCGTGAGTGTTGATAATTTTGATAGAAACAGGTTGTCAAAACTTCAATAAACCTTTAATTTAATATACTTCATTTAAAGTTGATAGATTATTTTCGTGCATTTTTCAATGGCAAATAAGGTATAAATATCCCACAACAAACACACTACTCGAAACGATAGAAAGTGAAAGTAGCGGTGAACGGGTCGTGAACCGGCACGGACAAAGCAGAAATAACCGTGTTTTTCAGTGCAAATATGTTGACTGAGCCATGATTCAGATATATATTAGTTTGTTTACAATATTTCAAGTAATTTGTGCAAATTTTTTCCATTAAGTTATAAAAAATCGGCAATATTTTGAGTATTTCTGACAGAGAAAATCGACCATTTTCTGACCTGTAAATGTTTTTAATAATTTTTGAAGTCCTCATATCGAATAATATTTGGAAATTATAGCATCACTATGTAGTTTGATTCATTTTGAAGCAACTTTATTACCAAAACATTTCTCAAAAATCAACATGAAAGTAAATAAATCCAACTTTAAAAACGTATTATCAATCGAGACTGAAAACTTCAAAAAGTGCCATTGAGATGGTGCATACACTTGACAGATGTTGCAACAATGTTCGTGTTGAACATTGTATACTTTCCTCATGGAAGCCTGGTGATGCAGTCTACTAGTTTGCATGTGTAAAGGGTTAAGAGAGAATAAATTTCAAAGGTAACAGAGGAAATAAATCAGAAGAGAAAGAATTGGTGAAGAATAGAAAATTGTCATGCTACATGAAACAAAAAGAAAAAAATAATAGAAAATAAAAATAATAATTGGAGTTACCAGAAAAAAAAGCTACTATAAGTAGATGAAAGATGTGGAAATGATCAGATAAAGAGGAAGAAAAAAAAGAAATAATCATCAAAGATATAGAAAAACTGAACTGAAAATTTATTTTGGGTATATATACATAGTAGAGTAGATACACAAGGTAACAATCTGTTGAGTTCCACCTGAAATGATGCTTATGTGAAACTGTTAAAAAATGGCCATAAAGAACACTAGGGACTGCCCTGTCTTTCTGAAGTGTATACAAAGACTGGGAAAAGTCAGCTATTACGCCTAGTTGGTTGAAACTTGTACTATAAACAATTTAAAGTAAGTCGAGTAGTTTGGCAGATTTTGGTGTAAATCTTTTGAAGTGTAGTGGCAGCTGTTTTAGAAGGTCGTGTACATCTACTGTTACTCTGAGAAAGGTGTGTGCAGTCTGCTATAGGTGCACACTCCGTTTTTTTAATTGGTCCAATTTGCTGTACTTGTACAAATCACACAAATCCTACTGCATAAAGTTAATGGTGTTAGGCAGGGCTGGGAATTCCAATGATTAACCGATTCACCCCTGAACATTCGTAATGAACTATTCCTGTCTTTGAATCAGAAGAGTCTAAATGTTTCTTCAGAGATGAACAAGTTAATGTAAACTAGGTATCACTATTTTCTCTTCAGCATGTCATGAGAAGTAGGTTTTACAGTTCTTATTGAAGTTACAGTACTTATGTTGGAATAAAACCACATAGACCTCATTTATAAGGCCTCTCTTTCACATAAAACATGTTTATCAGGGCATAAAAGTATTCATTCTCACATATAAAGTGATCTGCTGAAGCAAGCGTTTATAATATTCGTGTAATATACATAAAAAATGGTATCATATATATAATAATTTGATCATCTAGGATCTAATTGGTCCTAATTCTGTCTAATCCAACCACATACTGTGATTTCCACTGGTTATATACCTGATTCCTAACGGTTTGAACATTTCATGTGATATAGATACTTTAGACGTTAAGGTATAATACCCTGAGTAGGAATATGTCGACCTCCATACAATTTAAAACCGCCTACTACACATATCTATTCATACAGTAAAACATGTTTATAACAAACATGCTTACAACAAAGTCATGGCTATCATAGTAGTTTTTCTACATTAAGATTTCTATAAGAAGTTTGTATTATGTGTATACTGAATAAGGTTTATAACAAAGTAATTTTGAACATCCCTGGAGGTTCCTTATAACCGTGTGTTACTTCATCACCTGTATTACACAGTCAGTGGTAAATTTAGTATTTGACAAACTTGGACAGGATCCTGATGGGTGGACATTTTTTTGAAACACTGTATGTTTTTTATCACTTCCTACCATCTAACACCTCTCCCCCTCCCTCCTTCTTGAAGCATTCTAATGAATGAAAAAGTTTACCCTTTTGAAATTTTGAAATAAAGCAGGATATTGGTATAGTCATGCATCAGCGTGAGTTTAATTTTCTGATGATAGATGACAATACGATCTGTCACTATTAGACACTATACCAATGGTAAGTTTGGGAGATATATCCGTCTGGCTTACAATGGCACCCTTTACGACCTGCCAGAGTTCCACGGCCTGAAGGAATTGTAGAAAAGAAAAGATAGAAATCATATCAAAGAAATAAGAAATAACATGAGAAAAAAAAATGAAAATTGACATTCTGACATTTTGACATTAACTTTTTCACCCCTTAAGACACATTTAGACTCACCTAAATCAACTACTAAAACAGTCCATTATGAAATTTCAGGGATGAATGAGTTCAGATGTATGCATATTGGTGATGAAGAATAAAAATGTAAATACAATGAAACATTTATCAAGATTCAGAATGTTATAACTTTTTTCCTACTGTCAAACCAAGGATTATATGGTGGTATATTCTGTGTTGATAAAAGGTAATTGTTTGTGGTGGGAGATAAAATCATTGCTACAGTTTGTTAATTGTTGGGAAGAAGTGCATTTTTAATATCAAACGAAGTATGTGTAGTGGTAGTGCAGATCATGTGTTTGGCAAAGTTTGTTTAGAGAATGATGGAGGTACATAGGGGCTAAACGATGATTGTCCAGAAAACTCATAATCCGGACTGAAATACAGATTTGATTATCGAGAATTAATATCGACAGAAGAAACTGAATCCAGCAGCTTGGAAATTTTGTAATAGAATAGACCTTGATAATCCAGTAAACTCGAAATCCGGATAAAAATAACAGGTAACGGATTAATAATTGATGCAGCAAATGGAATACAGCAGCGCTAGCCTGGTGTAACCCGGATGGTTTGGGCTGGGGACAAGGTATCTGGATTATTGAGGGGTAATTAACATGTAAATGATACTTTCTTGAATTAATGGGGCATCATTAAATAGTAATGAAAATTTTACCCTGGATGATATATGATATTCTTTAAAGAAAAAAAAATCAATTTTTTTTACAATATTCTATTTTTACAATAAACATGTAATATATATGTCCTAAGAGTCATTCTTTGGTAGCTGATGTTTAGTACACTTTTGGACAGGTGATTACTGAGCAGAGAAAATTAATTCATTTTTCTTGCACATTCTGCCACTTGGATTATAGTAGAAATTCCATCCATTTGTTGGAGCTGTACCCCTTAGCTAGGATAAAATCACAGTATATTCACTATTAGGCCAGACTTAAAATAATGTTGGTTTGCCCTTTTCCGACCTGGAATTTTCAGAATGGGTCGGTAGGTAGGAAAATTATTTTATTTTATTTTGCAAAACTCAAACTTATATAGTTTTGACTCAATTACCACAAATTGTCCCATCATTGTCAAAACATAGATTTATCACTGGATGTCACAACAATTGAAAATGTCCATTGTCCGCGTGTAGAACAATCAAATCACATGCAATTGTTATGACGTCATAAACAGCTGTGACTCACACTACACATGATGTGTCAATACAAGTACAAGACGTATAAGAAAAATAATCAAACATGGGCGTTTTGTCTGGGCAGGGTTAGCATTGAACGTCTATACCCTCGGGAAAGAGTCTTTAAATACTTTCTGGACCATCGTACATCAACTGAATTTCAAAAAAAAATCCATACATCCGACGGTGGACTTCTATCTTTGAGACTTGACCCCAATATTCTGACATTCGACCATGTTACATCCGACTACCAAACGTTTGAAGATCCATGGAATGATTCAACTTTTACCGTATTTGACCGCAAATAAGACCCCCTCCAGCAAATAAGACCCCCCACCTATTTTGACACATTTTCAGACTTAGGGGGGATGTCTGCAAATAAGACCCCCACCTATTTTTCAGTTTACTGGATGATGGATTTGAGCAATGGAGTAATTAAAAATATCACCAAAATGACTTTGTATCGGAAATTCTTTTTGTTTGTTTTATCGGCATAGAAAAATCACGTAGTAAATAACTGTTTGTGTGCTTGTTATTTTTGTCATTTAATTCAAGTTAATTCACGGGTGATTTAATTTAATTATCAATAACTACGAATTGTGGATAGTGCTCATATTTACTTGGAGGTTATTTTCAACAAAATACGCCGATATATGTTTTCATGAACATTTCATATCGGCATGGTCAACACGTTTTAGTGTTCGTACGGCTTGTCATTTTTTACATGAATCGGCAAAGATATTCGTCATTGATGCAGATCGTTTCTGCAGTCGTGGATTCTAACTCAATACAATCATTACCTAAAACATCTACTTAAGGCATTTACAGTTTCAAATATGTTTATTTGTGAACGTAACGTACCTGTAGTTCACGATCAGTTGGAGAAACCATGCTTTACTTTTCGGCCGCCATGTTTTGTTTACGCAGTCAGTATAATATGATTAGCCGCAAAGTTTCGTATTTTACTCTGGAAACAAAAATACTTGCTACGATGTTTTAATGCAGTTAATACTTGGATAAATATCTGAAATATTATCAAACTATCGTCGTATCAATAGCAATACCGATCAAATTCCCAAACACCCGGTGTGAAAATGTGAAAGTATGGCTTCAACCCGGCGCCATTTTCCTACACATGTGTGTACGATGTTACAAACAACTGCATCAGTGCATGTCGGCACGTTGAAGTTAAATCACGATCGTTTGCTCATTTGGCTGAGACAAATGTACGTAAATTTGAATTTGAATATTTTAAAAACAGGCGAAACAAAAATTTATACCGCGATTCATCAAAGGTTTTCACACGGCACTGGAAAGTACACGACAATAAAAAAAAAATTCACTAGAATATTTCAATAAAATTTTTTGAGTCGGGCCGATTTTCATGGGTCGGTCGGAGGAGGGCAAACAAACAATATTTTAATTTAGGCCTTACAGTATATTCACTATAGTTCAAATTGTTTCATCACAATATGATAAATAATCATTCAGATTTCTTTTACAACTGTGACAATACGAAAGATAATTATGTAGTTATCAAACTCAGCAGCTAAGACATTTAATATTATTTTTTCATATAATAGTGGTAACTGAAAACATCTGATTTTTGGTATAGGTTGAAGTTTGTTTGGTTTGTTTTCTGTTATATCTATAAGACAGGTATTTCTTTGACTGCTGTTGACTGGTTTGGTCTGACTTGTGTAATATAAGACAGGTATTTCTTTGACTGCTGTTGACTGGTTTGGTCTGACTTGTGTTATAACTATAAGACAGGTATTTCTTTGACTGCTGTTGACTGGTTTGGTCTGACTTGTGTTATAACTATAAGACAGGTATTTCTTTGACTGCTGTTCACTGGTTTGGTCTGACTTGTGTTATAACTATAAGACAGTTATTTCTTTGACTGCTGTTGACTGGTTTGGTCTGACTTGTGTTATAGCTATAAGACAGTTATTTCTTTGACTGCTGTTGACTGGTTTGGTCTGACTTGTGTTATAGTTATAAGACTGGTATTTCTTTGACTGCTGTTGACTGGTTTGGTCTGACTTGTGTTATAGTTATAAGACATGTATTTCTTTGACTGCTGTTGACTGGTTTGGTCTGACTTGTGTTATAGCTATAAGACTGGTATTTCTTTGACTGCTGTTGACTGGTTTGACTTGTGTTATAACTATAAGACAGGTATTTCTTTGACTGCTGTTGACTGGTTTGGTCTGACTTGTGTTATAGCTATAAGACTGGTATTTCTTTGACTGCTGTTGACTGGTTTGGTCTGACTTGTGTTATAGCTATAAGACAGGTATTTCTTTGACTGCTGTTGACTGGTTTGGTCTGACTTGTGTTATAACTATAAGACAGGTATTTCTTTGACTGCTGTTGACTGGTTTGGTCTGACTTGTGTTATAGTTATAAGACAGGTATTTCTTTGACTGCTGTTGACTGGTTTGGTCTGACTTGTGTTATAGTTATAAGACTGGTATTTCTTTGACTGCTGTTGACTGGTTTGGTCTGACTTGTGTTATAGCTATAAGACTGTTATTTCTTTGACTGCTGTTCACTGGTTTGGTTTGACTTGTGTTATAACTATAAGACAGGTATTTCTTTGACTGCTGTTCACTGGTTAGGCTGCAGGGAGTCTAGAGCTAGTCATCCACTGACAGCGTACAGCCTGAGATCTCACACAGGCAGTAGTGGCAACTCTATCAGTAGTGGCAGTTCACCAAACACACCACTGTGCTACTAAGTCATTCTAAGATATACTGTCTTAAGTTCTACTGCAAGTATCAGAGCCAACAGTAGTTTCATAAATTCTGAAGTTTACACTCAACACATTGATCACCAAAGCTATATTTGTAATTAAGAGACGAGTATAACTTCATTAGCCTGTGGTGTTAACGGCTACACGTGCCTGGGGAATTTGAAGCTACTTTAAAAAGTGTTGAAATCTTCAAAGTGTGGTTACATGTGTGTGTGTGAAGATTGTGAAGTTACTGTAAGGTGTTGGTCTACACCTTTTTGGAGATTTTAATGCTACACATCAAGTGTATTGCTACATGTGTCTGAAGATTTCGAAATTGCTATATTATCAGGAGATTTTGATGCTATATGTAAAAGAGTTTTGCTACACGTGTCTGAAGATTTTGAAGTTACAGTAAAGTGTTGGTGTACACCTATCTACAGATTTTGAATCTATATAAGTTCACTTGTACATGCGTTCAGAGATTTTGAAAGTGTTAGCAACCCTGTAGATACAAATCTACCCATATCTTGGAAAGTGTGACACCCACGGGGGTATGCAATGATACAGTTTGTTGTTATATCGTGTTGTGGAATCTACTACTACCGACAGACGGTCTAGGTATTTACCTGGTATCTCTCGGAGGGAAGTACATCAGCAGCCGAACATATAGTGCCTATGGTTTGTGAACTCAAGGTAGACATCAGTATAGATAAGACTATGGTATACAACATTTTCTCATTTGGATAGTTCATTTAATACCTCACTATACTGAAAACATTGACATTCCACCAAGAAAAAAAATTATGTATGTGAAGCAACATGGATTGTAATAAATCATACGAAAGTTGATGTGCACTGGAGTGGAATCTTCTGAGGTAAGTAAAGCTGGTTTGAATCATTTGAAATATTAGCTGATGTTCTGGGGTATAATCTCAGAGTTAAAATTGCCTCAGCAGGGTCAATGAGCGGTTGTCTATGAGGAGAAATAGGCCCGTTATCATTCCACTGGTGAACTGAGATCATGAACATTTTCTACAGCATCTGTTGTATGTTTCCTTTGATGTCTCAGAAAAATAAGTTCCATTGTCCATTGTTTGGAACCTGGTCCTGGACTGTGTGCAGTAATTTGTGTGTCTTACCATAACATTTAGCAAAAGATTCACATTTGAAAAATACAGCGTAATCTTTTTTTCATAGTTTTAATTCACAAAAAAAAGTAAAAAATGAAAGAAAAAAAAGATCAAATCAGAGTATGATGCATATTTACTGGTATATTTACTGATGATATTGGCTTGTTCTAATGGTGAGTCAGCTTTTATCTTTAACCCTCATTTACCGTGAAAATTCATAATGAACTGTTCCATCTTTAAATTAAAAGAGCTCAAGTGTGTCCATAGGGATGAGTAAGTAAGATACAAATTGTAAGGCCTATATTGTATCATTTCTTCTATAAAATTTTTGAGGAAATGGCATTAATTTGAAATTAATTTTTTACGGAAAATTGTCTTGCAAAAGTCACCATTTGGCATGGATGACTCAATATCTGTTTTGGACTCATTAGTTAAAATTCTTAGCCAAAACTGATAGTTTTTAAAATAAATTCATAGTGATTTATTCAAAATACAATGGTGTCTCATCATGTGTTTAGATTTAATGAGTCCAAATACCTAAAGTTCTGTTAAAATCTTCTTCTGCTATTAAATCATTCCCCCTGAAAGTTCACCATAAACTGTTCAAGGCTTTGAATCTGAAGAGTCTAGATATATTTTTAGGGATGAATAAGTTATGTGATGTATGATGATATGAGTTTGTAGTTGACATCTCTCCTTGTTAGTTGAATCAGATCAATATTTCTAGCATTACGAAATCTTGGGTTGAAATGTATACAGGAAACTCAAATACCTTTGGGACATTTCAATGTAGAATTTGTAGCATTTTGGTTACGTCAGTAGTTCGATAAACCTTCGTGCACGTCACTTCGATAACATCCTCGCGTAAACATGTTTACTTTTCCGATACCTTCTTACAGGTACCTCAGCCTAATCTCTGGCTACAAATCCCTCTCGGCCAAGGATTTATAAACCCAGGTTACGTTATTTGTGACGCTGACAACTCGTAACAGTGTCAGAGTGTGTGCTTTAAGATGGTGAATTCGTCGCATGTTGGATATTGATGTCAATCTGAGAACAGTCACACCCGGTAATACCAAACCTCTGGGGACCAACAAAACCATTGCCTTATAAACATAGTTTGTGATACACATATTACATACATCTTATAAAAACCTTGATGAAATTTGCTATGTTATAACTGCGTTTTTCGTTATAAATATGTTTTTATGGCAATATTTATGTATTTATACTGTGGAAATGGTTCTTTGTTTCCATCACAATGGTACATATTACACATGATTATAGATATTTTTCCTCTTTATAAAAATACCTTTGAATAATATGTAAATCAAATATTTAGGAAATGTGGTGTCATTGTCAATTGTGTTGGTGCCAAAACTAGTCTGCTTTGACGACATATGTGCAATATTACAAAAACAACTGTCTCTCTGATTTATTATCATTGTTTTCCTGTGAAAAAAAAAATTATTATAAGATTAATCATTTGTTGAAATCACTGAATCATAAAGATTATTTGGGAATATCTAGTTTATTATATTTATTTCATTGAGTTTGGTATTATGCAGTAGTACACAGTTACTGACCTGTTTGGAGGTTACATGTAAATGTATACTCATCATGAACCTTATATTCAGAACATGTCGACAAAAGGATGGTATGATATATTGGTTTTATTTTGTTATATAACTATATAATATCCAGTTACTGCATCATTTGGAGATAAAATAGTATAGTTATTTGTAATTGTCTTGAATTAACGAAGGCCTTGTATGATAAATTACATTATGACTACAACTGTATAACAATACATTGTACAGTTACTGATGTGGTGGGAGGTCTACAGCTAGGTTTATGAACCCTGTGAATTAATTATAATCAATCCACAAAAGAGATTATGTATGCTAAACATTAGGTGCAGATTTGTTGTGTAAGTCTGTAATTGACCACTAATGGTTCATTCAGCAGCGTACAGTTATGCGTTTGAACCCTCAGATGATGTGATAACCATAATTGAGCGAAAGGCAGAAGTTTTACAGCATGATAATGGAGGCAATATGAGATAACAAGAAACAATACTGTACTTATAAAACTCTGATTAGCTCTGTTAAGTAACCAGGCTCGGCCTCTTATTGAATTCATAAAACAAATCTAGAAACGCAAAGTAAAGAAAAGCAGATTTCTTACTTCAAATTACTTTTGGGGTTTTTACGGAAGCCGATTATTGGGTTTTTACCGAAGCCAATTATACGGCTTCCAGAGAGAGGTGTTAGTGGGTGTACATACAAAGATCTGTGCTGCCACCTATAAGGATAGAATGACCTAAATCCAGCGTACCAATATATCTCTGTTTCTTAGTGTATTGCTTGGTCAAAAAGGGTTTCCATGTACATGTGCACATACTTGCAGTCAACTTTCGTTTTCCACAAATCAAGTTGCGATTAATCCCATTTGGGTCAGTTGTCAGGTACTGACCGTAGGGTGTTGTTTTTCTTCCGGGTGATCTGACTTTTCTCTCTAACTAAAACTGGTGTGTATCCTGGCTGTTAATAGGACGTTAAACAAAATAATTAACCCCTTACTGACATGCACCTGGGAAGTATCAATGATTACTTCCTGATTTACTAGATAGGAATATTGAGATTGTATTTAGTGACTAAGGCATGTTGATGGAGCGGCCTCTGGATGGTCTATTTATAACCTGTACACCTGCTGCTAATGTCATTTAGAGGTGTTTGCCCTCAACAATAACTAATTGAGGACAGGAGGTTTTCTCTCCTGATATTTAGAATGGAGAGATCACGAACGGATACAAGGGAAGTCATAATGTTAGCTAAACCAACCATTCAACATCTGAGACTTTTATAATTATGGTATTCAAAGTTTGATTTCGTCTCCTTTTTACCTATTTTATTACATTCATTATTTTCAAGTTTTATGGAGGAAGAAGGCAGTTAAAGTTTACTTTCACTAGTCTTAGAGTGCATTGCGGAAACAATGGAAAAATGAATGAACATTTGAGAAAAGGTTTTGTCAACGCAGAAGAAAGTGAAATGTATACTGTATGTTATTCTATGTGAGGCAAAAAAGTAATTCAAACAGTGTGGCCTCCGCGGCTTATACACAGGTGCGACTTATTGTTCCAATCCTTCATTTCCACCCCTTTTCCCTCTTCACCTCCCCTCCCTCACCCCCAACCCCCCACCCCCTTCTCTTATCCTCATTGCTTCAGGCCTAAGTAGGTATAGAGAATGGGATTGCATGCAAACATTTGTAAAAAAAACCCAGTAGTGTGTTGAGTAGGAGTTGTGTCCATCCACCAACATTTAATCTCCCCCCATTCACGTATTGCGATGTTTATTGTGCTTTAACAATATGAGACAGTGGTAATGTTCGGATTAGTTTCCTGTCCTAGTTTTCGGACTATATTTAGCAGCCTACATAGCCACATACCGCTGTTTTATTGTTTCTCCCTCAGGTAACCTTCATGCTGTAATTAACGTAATCAACGTCAGAAATAGTTGCCATTCTGTCCGCTTTTATAAAGAACGGACATATTACTGGAGTCAGACTCTTATTGCTGCCAGCTCTCTCTCTCTCTACTGATCCAGCTACCAAATAGCTTATCAACTCGTAAAACATGTCAAAATCCTATCACATGTCAGTTACTGGTATTCTGTATTAATATAGGGGATCCTGATGATTGTTTAAATTAGGATTACATTAAATGCCAAACAAAGGTCTAGTTCTGATGGTGAGGTATGCTAAGATTGTTTTACTGCAGTATATTACTAGACAGCGTTACATCAGAAACACATCTCGGGTGTAGGGGTGGGCGTTACATCAGAAACACATCTCGGGTGTAGGGGTGGGCGTTACATCAGAAACACATCTCGGGTGTAGGGGTGGGCGTTACATCAGAAACACATCTCGGGGTGTAGGGGTGGGCGTTACATCAGAAACACATCTCGGGTGTAGGGGTGGGCGTTACATCAGAAACACATCTCGGGTGTAGGGGTGGGGGAAGGTATTACAGGTATATTCCTGCTTTAGACAAAATATGTTCATAGCTGGTGAATGTTCAGTATAAAAGAATATAGACCTTGTATAATATTTCAGAAACACAAGTGTCAAAGGAAGACAATTGTATAACTTGTGCCCTATCTGGGTCTTGAACTCAGCATCTACATCACACAATCTGTTATACAACACCCAGTCCGGTAGATTGGGAGATCGTAGCTCGAATAGAGCACAAGTCATCAAATTGTCTTTGTTCGTCACCTGTGTTTCAGAAATATTATCTAATTACTAAATCACAATGTATCATATACACTATGTGTTCTTGATTCGAAGGTTTATATTCCAATGATGAGAATAGACCTTTGGTAATACATGGTACACAAGATTCTTATGAAGATTGGTTCTCTTTAGTTCAATATTCCACCCGCATTAGTTCAAAGGAGATAACCATTATTCATGTATTTAGTCCATGGTCACATATCCTACATAGAGGCGCCTACATGAGGGTCTATGTGTGGCTTATAGGGCATATCAGATTATTTAACGAGTTTGATAAATTCATATTACGTACACACACGTCTTAATCAAGAATTGTTTTATAGTGAAAAAAGTCTGTCTTAAGAACATTCCACGTGAATTCAGCGATGCTGCCCAATGGTAAATTTGCTGTGAAATGTTTTGTTTATTTTGGGTCTATTGATAGGACTCTGGACCTGGGGTGGTATTTTAGGCTGCTGTGTAGAGCAATGTATACTGCTTACTAATGGGGACATCGCGTGGTTGGAAAGGTCAGAGGAATAAAAACATTGATTTCTCATCCATTACTCCTTCTCTGATAGATTTTCCTGATTTTCTGTGACACATTGGAGAGAGGGATCACCTGACACTGTTAATTCTGGCCTCCACCACTAGCTCTCTCTATAGACATGGAGCGGATGGAAGCCTTTCAAACTGACAACACACAACTTCTGTATTTCTATCCTGAAGTCTTTATCTTAATTTTACATGGTTTGATACATGCATTTTACTACAGATTTATACAGATTTTTGGTCTTTTATGTCCTTGCCATAATGGAGTTGGGTGGGGAGGTTGTGTGTGTAGGGAGGGGGATACAATGTAGATAGAGACAAGGTTATTATGTCTAGGACACTGCTTATAATGTGTGTCAATGGGTCAGTCGTAACTAGGCCACCAGACCTCCTAATAACCAGGAAGTATCACGCATTGAGAGGCCATCTCAGGAACAATGTATGAATACGAGACTAATTACTTCAGCTTTAAGATATCGACAGAATACTTAAGTTTCAGCTAACTTTTGATGTTAACTCTGTGTGCACTAAGGTTGTCTCGTTAAGTCTGTGTGCACCAAGGTTGTATTGTTGATCTATTACAAAACATAACTGAATAGTCTTAGGGCGAGTGTACTCAGTGGCATTTGATGGAATTGGGAAGGATATTAATTTGTACTGGTAATAAGTAAGTCTGTGCCAGAGCTCTCTGAAGACTGAATTTCAACACCTAACTCCTTATAGACTTTCGAAGTGTTGATCATGAAATTGATTCTGTCAATATTGGTCAATCAGCAAACTTTATCATATAGACCAATACACTCTTTTACTGGGCTTCTGAGCTGGGGATTGTGTTTTAAGCTTTTAGGGACATAAGTCATGGTTATGCTGGCCAAATTAATCAATTTGCTCACTCATTTTATGCCTGCAGACATTAGTACAGGTAATTAATCAATGTTAATTACCGTATTATTCGACCCAATAAACGTCCCCATTCCTATAATCGCCCATCCCTCCCCACCTTTTTGATGGCTCAATCTCAATGTTACTTACCTTGAAATCAATGCAGACTGAAAATATGAAAAACGTGTAGGTGTCTTTATTTGAAGTCTATGATAACTAATTTATGGCTTATTTTGAGCAATAATATTATGTAAGGCTAGTCCAAAGTTGGTTCTATAAACGGCCCCTCATGTTATTTTAATACTTAAATCATTATCAATTATTGTAAACATGTATTTCATGGGAGTTAAATTTCCATCATTGTCTGTTTTATAATCTGATACAATATATTTTAGGTATTTACTGTGGTTAAAGTAGTAAGTCTGGTGAGTAAGAAATATTTTTGTAAAGCAATCAAAATCATCTATTCTTAATCGTTTATTAATTAAAGAGATTATAATCATAATTAATATAATGTATTTATTATAAGAATAAACATATGTATGAATGATTTGAATGTCAGTATGAGAGAATCAAATTTGCTGAAGTTATGTATTTATTTGTAAAATAATATACGTAATATGCATTTCTTGAATAAAAATGTATGTAAAAAAAAAAAAAAAAAAAAAACATATTTAGTCAATAGATCATAACCATAATTGATAATTAACACCCTAGGTAAACAATCCATTACTACTAGATATAGAGTCCATAGATATAGCAACAGCTGCAATGTTGATTTTGAATTCAACAATAATAAAATATCAGTGCAAACATAAAAAAAAAAAAAAAAAAAAAAAAAAATTTTTGTAAAGCAATCAAAATCATCTATTCTTAATCGAAGTCAAACTTTATATAACTATAAGGCAGTTCATACATAAAGCTTTAGAGTGTCAACATGCAAACATATAAATCCCAACAAAATTTAAATTTTGTTTCCATGAAAATTGACCCCAATGGAAATAAATGATTTTACAATAAATACAATAAGTTGGGTAGGTCTAGAATTTCTAGATCTAAGGACTGGAAATGATTGGTATGTCAGGCTTGTGACGTTTTGAGTTATAAACAAGATCATGGAGAAGGTATTTATAAAGACATGTTCAGAGGCCAACATCACACACTCTGGGAAGTGTCCTTGATGTATATATGCTGCGGAAATGTACAAATATCATGTCTTACATGGGCTGGAAACCCTGAGGTCATCAACTGTAAAACATCGTAACTGTGGAGTCAGAATTTACAAAGATTTTAACTCTTGTTGTTTGAAAAATGTGTGTGAATGTAATTACTGATGTGTCCTTTCACTAGAAGATGCCATTACATAAATATAATTGTACTAATATGAACCAAACAAAGAAGGTAAGATGGTAATGATGAAATAGACTATATTCATGTTTGTGGATTTTAGATAATTATGAAATAGACTATATTAATGTCTTTTGGTGTTAAAACATTTGGTAATGAATCTCCATGACAAATCAACTCTTAGCTTGAGCAGATGTTAGGCTCTTTGTAGCTTTTTCTTTTTTATTGGTGAGGATTTGACACCGTCCTTATCATTCAGCCAGGATTTGAAATCTAAGAAATGGTAGTAATTTATTTCTGCTCTACCTAATAATTGTGTGTGATACTGTATTTGTTTTATATAAACTGTGTTGGATATTCACAGGGCCACTCTTCCTTTATGGTAAGTATCGGGCAATGCTGCATTGTATTATACACACACTTTGACCAATGTCCAGTGACTTGACCAGTGACCACCACCAGAGAATTATCTCTGATGTTATGTCCCGATTTTTAGTCAGTAGAAATGTATTAGGCGATTACCTCCCAAAACTACACTCACACTACAAAACCATACGTCTTTACTTTGCTATTTCATCCAGATATTCATTTGTATTGGAAATTGGAAATTATTATTTTCGAAAATGAAGAAAAAGGGAAAATCTATTAAATGTACAAATGAACATTGTAATACAAAACATTCTCTCTAGAATACTTTAATGCAATAATTATAACATTAGAGCTAAACAAAATATTTACATATGCTTTGTATTATCTGTAATTAACAAAATATAAGACATTGTTTAACACAGCATAATCATCAGTTCTTTTCTCAAAGTTTAATTGTTTCCAAACCAATTTTGGATTGAAATAGCAAAGAGAGTTATGTATGATATAGTTGTTTGCTTCTGAACTCATAGCATTTTACATGACCCAATGAAACATTTGATTCTCCCTTCCCCGATTTATAGTTTGATTGTTTGTGAATATATTTGATTGATGCATTAATGTTCTGAAGTTAGTCTTTCTGCGACCTTATGAGTCACTGAGATTTCTGTATGTCAAAATGACCTTGAGGGCTATTCTTTTAACCTTGAAGAGTCAACTGTTGACCTTGAAGTCTTCTGTTGACCTTGAGGGGTCTGCTGTTATGTCTGAAGATGACCTCATTGTCAGGGAACTGACCTAGAAGTTAAGCCTTACTGTCATATATTCATGACCCAGAGGTCATTAATTAAAAGTCAAAATGTCATATTGGTTGAAAATCCTGAAAGTCAGGCATGTGACCCAGAGGTCATACAGTAAGGTATTACCTAAAGCCCAGGTATTTGACCCAATAATACTATTATGTTACCTGAAAGTTATAAGTATGAACCAAAGAACCTATTTTTATTTAAGGTCTTAGATGTGATCCTAGGGTCATATTGCATTACATATGTCATGACTTTGTGGGTAATGCTATAGAAAAATGTTGCGGATTTGACCCAGAGGTTATATTGTGCCAGTTGAAGGTCACAAGTGTGACCTGTGTCTCCTCAGACCAAGTCTTTACCATATGAGAATTCAGTCAGTGATCACTGGACATGCACACACATTTGATTTCTGCTGCAATATTGTTGTATATAGGGGAGTCAAGCCTAGATATGTATCTTGACTATATTTACATATAGCAAACAAACCAGTAAGCTGTTAGTCCCATGTAGAAAGAACCAATTATCTTCTCCATGAATATTTATTCTACTTTATATGTTTACTTCATGTACATAGTTGTTCAGAATCCATACTTTGATAAACAATTAGTAGTCAATGTTTTTAGTTTTTGATCATAAAATTACTTTTGTATCAAACAAAATGTTTAATTTCAACAATTGTTAAAGGTACTTTTTGAAAAATGGAAAGCTAAAAGACATCTTATACATCAATAACTAAAGCTTTAGACATAGAAGCATTTAGTATATATATGGGAGGTAACTTTGTTTCAAGGGAGGTAACTGGTTCTTGTGTATTTGCTTAAGCCATGATATTATAACTAGTGTTTGGTATCAGTGTATTTGATATGGTGATGAACACCTTCCATTTTCCATTAGCAAAAATATTTTAAAATATATTAAAAATGTGAATGTTTTATAAATTATTTGGAGAATTTGGAGAGATATAGAGTTTGTTTTTATTATTTTACTATGTTATAAGTGCTATGGTCATTTAAGGACAATCCAATTAAGGTCAGTCATATAGTGCTCAAGAAAGCCAGAGTTCCTGAAGAAAAACAACAACAAAACTTTAGTCATCACATGGGGTCTATGCTAAATATAATGTAGGCCATCAATTTGATACCTAAAGATAGAAGTGTAGGGGTGAAATGGGGAACAGGGGTTGGCTTTTTAGAGTTTTTGTTTGTATTGTTGGGTTTTATTTTTATTTTCTGTATTTTTGTTTTTATTATTATTTATGAGTTTCTTTTGTCAGTCTTGTATTTCAATTACTGTGGTTTTTAACATATTAAAGCATGTTTGGATCTGTTAATTTGCGTTTGATTTGAAAAAAAAAAGTTTACTAAAATGAGAAATCTGATATCTCCATACACCCAACAGCTTCTTTTCCTTGTTTAAATACATGGTCAACATTGAAGAAAATATCAATTAGCAATAACCGTAGCTGCTACATTGAATCAGAACACCAATAACAACATCAAGTTAAAAGATTTAAATGAAAGTAAAAGATTTATCTGCACGATTATATTGGTTCTGAATGATCATTTATAATTGCAAGGTAGGATTCTAGATATTGTTCTAGGGTTTGTTTTATACAACATTCAAATTTAATATTTTTCTGAATTAGATAACACAAAATTTGATTTTAGAGTTTGCGTAATGTTCCGAGTAAAATTGTACTGCTGTATAATATTTAGTTGTAGTCATGCTAATTTGTACATAGTCAACCTATTCCGAATTTGCATATTACAGAGTTATCTGCACTTGCCGGTAGGTATTGATTGTGACGTCATGTGTTTGTGAGTGTAACATCATACTTTTCGGAGAAAATGATGTGAATTGTGCTCACAAAATAATGACGTAACAATCGATACCTACCCACAAGGGAGCTAACTCTGTAAAATGCAAAGACAGAATAGGTTGACCTTTGTCTGTCCATTCGCAATAGTACAGTTTTTGCATGAATATTTACGACCCCTATTTGCATGTTGTGATTGTTATAGCGTGGTTGTTTTTATTCTGATATTTGTATTTTAATTTTGGATATCAAAACAATCTTCATTTAATGTTATTTTTGAAAGGGGGAAAAAGGAAACAAAATCTTTTAGTTAGTATGAGATGCAAATTTTAATGATTATGTCTTTTTAGATATTTTTTGCTTTAAAACATATTGTATTGTAATCTTTAAATTTCCTAGTAATTATAACTATCTCTGTTTTTCAAATTTAGGTTTTGAATATTTAACAATGCATGAATTAATTGTACTTTTACTTTTGTTCTTATTTTATTATTCTAGTAGTTTTAATTTTGGTGGTTTAGACAGATATGAAGTATCTAATAGGGGTAATTTGCTTTGTTTGCACTTTGCAGAGATATTTAGAAATATATTACATCATTTAAATTTGCTAGCCACTACTATAACATCAAACAATCCTTTTACTGTGTGAATTATGGACCTAACCTTGTCTATCTGACACTATTGAATGTCTATTCACCGGTAAAGGTAAGTGAAAACAATATGGGCTGAATGTGACATGTCCGACACAGAAACGAGACACATTAGGGGTGTCAGAACATCGATCTTGGAGGAACTGGTAAGTCAGACTGGAATTTGTGGAGTCGATTGAATATAGAATAAATAGATCAACTCAAACGACAAACTTCCAAACGCTTAGAAATTTTTCCTGAAAAGCCGAGCAAGGGTCAGAGGGTTTGGAAGTTTGTTGTCCAAGTTGATTTATTCTTTTCTTTATATTTAACTCCAAATGGACACAACCATTTTCTTAGCTTATGTACAATTTGGAATTTATAATAATTTTTGATGTCATAATTTCCATAGATTTAGGTTCAAATTCAAATCTATGCTTATTGTATAGAAAGATAAGTTCTGAGTGAGGAAAAAAAATTGTTATTAAGTCACCTCCTCATGCATTTTTAGTCACAAATTCTTACTTGGGTCTGTTGTTTACTTACCTTTGTTTCAAGGCCAGTATGTCAAATCAAATCCACCAATGCTTGAGGTGTCCTGACCTTGTGATATGATCAAAGGTTGGTGGTCTATCTCAGTACTTTAACTTTTGTCCATTTCCAAATCCAGACACAACCTAAAACAGCCTTTATAGGACTGATTAGTTAGTGACTTCCATAACCAACCTAAATAACATCACAATAATAAAGAATTCAGTTGAAATAACAATGGGGAGGGCCTTAAAGTAAATGAAGCCGGAAATGACTTAATATCCTTATACTTGAGTTAGATATATCACAATTAAAGTAGGTTGATTTTTTTTTCATGAAAAAAATACCATTCGGAGTGATACAATATTAAAATATGCTATTTTCCTAAAAACTATTTTTTCGGGTATTGTTTAAGCTAAACATAATTATTATTAAATTAATTTTAAGAATAATTATAAACAGTAAAAAATGGAATTCATTTGACATTGATATCTTTAAAAAAAAGTTGTTTGATTTAATCATGGTTCAGCCTTGGCCCATTTAGATGTTCTGAAGTAGGAATGTTATCTTTGTAGCAGCTAGCTGATGAAAAGATGCTGAGTGACCCGGTCAATGGTTCTCCAGGTTTGGAAGTACTTATAAATATAAGCTTAGTGGTGTATATATATATATACCACAAGGTCTATATAGGACAGAAATAGAATCAAATTAGTTCACCAAGATAATATACAGCCAACCCAGGGGTAGGACTTGTTGAATTAATTGGTAATGCTAAAGTAGATGCTCTGAACATTTGATCAAATTAAATCAAAATTTAAAAAAAAATCAATCTTGTTTTTCTTTAAATTTTAAAATAGTTGAGGAAAATAGATAAAATAATGTGATGTTTTCAAATATACATAAATGTATGAGATTTGAAAAGAGAGAGAAAAGTGTGATTTGGAGGGAAATATGGTTAGTCTTAGGAGGAGGATGGCTTGGGGAAAAGGGGTGAGTGGAGAAGGGAGAAGTGTGACTAGGGGGAGGGGAAGTGTTAGCATGATGATGGGATGAGGGGGGGTGAGGGGGGGGGGGGTTTGAAAATGTAACTAGTGGGAGGGGAAGTGTTAGGGTTGGGAGGGGATAACTAGAGGGGGGGGGGGGGGGTGGTATTAGTCCAGAGAAGGGAGTGAATTGGGACAGGAAGTGTGACTGGGAAAAAGTATGAGTAGGGGTATGTGACAAGGGATAGATGTGATTGAGGAGGGGGACTAGTGTGACTTGGGGGCGGGTTGGGAGGTATGATTTGGGATTGTGAAGTGACAATTGGAAAAGTGAAAGTGTGAATATGGAGAGACAGAAGTGTGAATTTTAGTGGGGATTAAATGCTGAGTATGGACAGGGGAAGTTGTGAGACAGATGTGAATATGAAAGTTTGGAGATAAAGTGAGACTGTGTAACACTCTTAATGTGTATTTTGAATGAATAATGTTCACAGCCCAGATTCAGATTCCAATTTCAATTGTTTAAATAATGCTTTAAATTATGCCAAAACCAGTTCACCAAATACACCACACATAAGTCAATTTGAATCCTTTGGCCAGCCAATTAGTCCCTTATTAACATTTGGTTGATACGAAAAACTTAGTTTTCGAAGTCCGAATCGAGAGCTAGTAGAGCCGTAAAGATGGGCAATCATCCTAGAGAAGTGCCTGGACGGTGGGTGATGTCGCCTTGGCATTTCTTTTCTAACTCTGTCTATGATATATAACAGCCCTTTCTTATTTAGATAAGTTACTTATGTAATCTAATTACGAAACCTTATCTTGAACTCTTGACATCACGTTTCTGACAAATGTTACACTTATCTCCATTTTACAGACCATTGTCACTAATCATCACCTGACCCTATCAAGGAATTAAACTATCAGTGCCTTGTTTTGTTACAACTGTGGAGGGGGAGAAGTGGGGAGAAGTGAGACTGTGGAGGGGGAGAAGTGAGACTGTGGAGAGGGAGAAGTGAGACTGTGGAGGGGGAAAAGTGGGGAGAATTGAGACTGTGGAGGGGGAAGTGGGAGAATGAGACTGTGGAGGGGGAGAAGTGAGACTGTGGAGGGGGAGAAGTGAGACTGTGGAGGGGGAGAAGTGAGACTGTGGAGGGGGAGAAGTGAGACTGTGGAGGGGGGAGTGAGACTGGAGGGGGAGAAATGAGACTGTGGAGGGGGAAAGTGAGACTGTGGAGGGGGAGAAGTGAGACTGTGGGTGGGAGAAGTGAGACTGTGGAGGGGGAAAGTGAGACTGTGGAGGGGGAAGTGGAAAGTGGACTGGGGGGGGGAAGTGAATGAAGGGAGAATGGGAGGGGGAGAAGTGGGACTGTGGAGGGGAGAAGTGGGGGACTGTGGAGGGGGAGAAGTGAGACTGTGGAGGGGGAGAAGTGAGACTGTGGAGGGGGAGAAGTGGACTGTGGAGGGAGAAGTGGACTGTGGAGGGGGAGAAGTGAGACTGTGGAGGGGAGAAGTGAGACTGTGGAGGGGAGAAGTGGATGAGGGGAGAAGGAGTGGGGGAGAAGTGGACTGTGGAGGGGGAGAAGTGAGACTGTGGAGGGGGAGAAGTGAGACTGGAGGGGAGAAGTGAGACTGGAGGGGAGAAGTGAGACTGTGGAGGGGGAGAGTGAGACTGGGGGGAGAAGTGAGACTGTGGAGGGGAGAAGTGGACTGTGGAGGGGGAAGTGGACTGTGGAGGGGAGAAGTGAGACTGTGGAGGGGGAGAAGTGGGAGAGTGAGACTGTGGAGGGGAGAAGTGAGACTGTGGAGGGGGAGAAGTGAGACTGTGGAGGGGGAGAAGTGAGACTGTGGAGGGGGAGAAGTGAGACTGTGGAGGGGGAGAAGTGAGACTGTGGAGGGGGAGAAGTGAGACTGTGGAGGGGGAGAAGTGAGACTGTGGAGGGGGAGAAGTGAGACTGTGGAGGGGGAGAAGTGAGACTGTGGAGGGGGAGAAGTGAGACTGTGGAGGGGAGAAGTGAGACTGTGGAGGGGGAGAAGTGAGAGGATGTGAGGGGGAGAAGTGAGACTGTGGAGGGGAGAAGTGAGACTGTGGAGGGGGAAGTGGAAGTGAGACTGTGGAGGGGGAGAAGTGAGACTGTGGAGGGGGAGAAGTGAGACTGTGGAGGGGGAGAAGTGAGACTGTGGAGGGGGAGAAGTGAGACTGTGGAGGGGGAGAAGTGAGACTGTGGAGGGGGAGAAGTGGGACTGTGGAGGGGGAGAAGTGAGACTGTGGAGGGGAGAAGTGAGACTGTGGAGGGGGAGAAGTGAGACTGTGGAGGGGAGAAGTGAGACTGTGGAGGGGGAGAGTGGGGGAAAGTGAGACTGTGGAGGGGGAGAAGTGAGACTGTGGAGGGGAGAAGTGAGACTGTGGAGGGGGAGAAGTGAGACTGTGGAGGGGGAGAAGTGAGACTGTGGAGGGGGAGAAGTGTGGAGAGTGAGACTTGGAGGGGGAGAGTGGAGTGAGGGGAGAGGGAGGGGAGAAGTGACTGTGGAGGGGGAGAAGTGAGACGTGAGGGGAGACTGTGGAGGGGGAAGTGAGACTGTGGAGGGGAGAAGTGAGACTGTGGAGGGGGAGAAGTGAGACTGTGGAGGGGGAGAAGTGAGACTGTGGGGAGGGTGAGAAGTGAGACTGTGGAGGGGAGAAGTGGGAGAAGTGAGACTGTGGAGGGGGAGAGTGAGACTGTGGAGGGGAGAAGTGGGAGAAGTGAGACTGTGGAGGGGGAAAGTGAGACTGTGGAGGGGAGAAGTGGGGAGAAGTGAGACTGTGGAGGGGAGAAGTGAGACTGTGGAGGGGAGAAGTGAGACTGTGGATGGGGAGAAGTGAGACTGTGGAGGGGGAGAAGTGAGACTGTGGAGGGGGAGAAGTGAGACTGTGGAGGGGGAGAAGTGAGACTGTGGAGGGGGAGAAGTGGGACTGTGGAGGGGGAAAAATGAGACTTTGGAGGGGGAGAAGTGGGACTTTAGTGGAGAAGATGTGTGAAATCAGGTGTAAAACCGGATGGCAGGGGATCTAACAAGGATATGAGGGATTAGGGCTGGATTATCTGTACATGGTGATAAGGGTGGACTAAAAACAGCCAGACTGTAACTCTATAGATAACAGGGAGGGGGGATACAGAGATACAGAGGTAATACACAGGAGAGAGGGGTGGAGGGTTAAGGCTGGACTGGGTCTGAGTCAAAGATACAAAGATAATACACAGGAGAGATGGGCATAGGGTTAAGGCTGGACTGGGTCTGAGTCAAAGATACAGAAATAACAAAGGAGAGAGGGGTGTAGGGTAAGGCTGGACTGGGTCTGAGTCAAAGATACAGAAATAACAAAGGAGAGAGGGGTGTAGGGTAAGGCTGGACTGGGTCTGAGGCAGAGATACAGAAATAACAAAGGAGAGAGGGGTGTAGTGTTAAGGCTGAACTGGCTCAGAGATATAGAGATAATACACAGAGGAGAAGGGCATAGGGTTAAGGCTGGACTGGGTCTGAGTCAGAGTTACAGAGATAATACACAGGGGAGAAGGGCATAGGGTTAAGGCTGGACTCGGTCTTAGGCAGAGATACAGAGATAATACACAGGAGAGTTAGGCGTAGGGTTAAGGCTGGACTGGCTAAGAGATATAGAGATGATACACAGGAGGGGCGTAGTGTTAAGGCTGGACTGGCTCTCAGATATAGAGATAATACACAGGAGAGCGAGACGTAGGGTTAAGGCTGGACTGGCTCACAGATATAGAGATAATACACAGGAGAGAGAGGCATAGGGTAAGGCTGGACTGGGTCGGAGATATAGAGATAATACACAGGAGAGAGGGGCGTAGTGTTAAGGCTGAACTGGCTCAGAGGTATAGAGATAATACACAGGAGAGAGGGGCGTAGTGTTAAGGCTGGACTGGCTCTCAGATATAGAGATAATACACAGGAGAGAGAGACGTAGGGTTAAGGCTGGACTGGCTCACAGATATAGAGATAATACACAGGAGAGAGAGGCGTAGGGTAAGGCTGGACTGGGTCGGAGATATAGAGATAATACACAGGAGAGAGAGGCGTAGGGTAAGGCTGAACTGGCTCAGAGATATAGAGATAATACATAGATGAGAGAGAATCAACAGTTAGATGAATAGTGAAAACATGCTGTGGCTTGTATTGTACAAGAGCTGAAATGGTATCAGGAAAATATGTAGTGTTTAAAGCATGAGCAGATACACTGCTACATTGTACACAAGGCACTTCAGGGTCAATCACTTGAATGAAAATCTATGGATTCCTTGATGAATATCTAAGTCTTCTTAAATTAAGATGAAATGTATTTGTTCCAATTGACCTTGGACAAACTGTTAACATTCAGCTTTTGTAAGGTATGAATCAACAAGTGACAAGTCATTTTTGTAACCAATTTTAGACATTTCTTGGATAAATTATGATTCATCCAAATTTGAATCTATATTTTCTTGTCTTGTTTGGGAGAGACAATTGCAATCATTAAAGTGTTTACATAAAATTACATAACCGCAAAATAATTAATCATTGAGATCAAAACTCCAATTCATGAAACTTTGATACCATGCTTAAAAAAAAAATAGAAATGATGTTAAATGTTGATAATTATTTACTCATTAGATGCTGTAATTTAGCTGACAAGATCATTTGCCCCATAAAAAATTTCAAGGTAAAACTCATCACGCTGATGAATGTCTCTAGCTGTGTATATATGTACCATAAATGATTGGATCCATTCGCAATACTGCAAAAAGCCTTGTATAATGATTTTCTCAGTTTCTCTGTGATTTGGTTAATGTGATAGTGTATCAATAGAGGAGATCTAAATCATTTACTCAGATACGGGTTTAGTTCTCACTTGTTTTTAGGTGATTTACATTAAGATACAACAAAAAATATCTTATTTTGTATCCATGGTAATTGAATCTTCTTTATTTAGAATATTTTAAGTTGAAGACATCTATACGTAAAAACCAATCCAACATTGGTGAGAATGAGGATGTAGGAATTCTGATAACTTTGCGCTAGTATGCTGTGTTAGACATGTCATATATATTATTTATGATTTAAACATGTTAACAAGCTTCAATGAAAAACAAATTTTTGTCCTTAATAGTCTGCTAATGAAACTGGATGTGTTTGTATTGTTTGGCTCTGTCTATCTTGTTCATCCATCTGACTGTCAAACGTATCTGTCCATCTGTGTTTAAGGATATCTTTAGATGATAACTTGAGAAATTACAGATTTGTTGAAAATTCATAAACATCCGTTTGAGTTTTGGATAGACTACATAGGTCGCTGTTATTTTTTTATGAAAAAAAGATGTTTTGTTTAAAGTTTTAGCATATTAAGCAGTAAAGGAAAGGTTGCGGTAGTTATAGTCAAGTGACCTGGTAATAGCCATATGGCAATTCACAATATTCTATAATTAACTGCAGAATTTGTTACTTTCAATAGAAAATGTTCCCAATGCCTTACCAGATGAGTAAGGTGTTTTGGAGATTAGTAAGCCTAGATCAAGCTAAATGGAAGCTGGTTTTGATTAATGACCAGTTCTAGCTCTGTAATCAGTTAGTCTGACCACCCCTATAATCTAAACTGACCACTGCAGACCACTACTAATGAGACCTGCTCCAGCAGCCAGCATGTGCCTTCTGGCATACTGTGATGCCCTGCTGTATATAGATTTATATACATTTATATATAGCTGACATTTTCTAACCATTGTTAGTATATCATCAGATTGTTTCCACAGATTTGTAAGGCAGTCTATTGATAGACAGTTCCAGTTAAATATGTATTCCTAAGAGGTGATATCTACATGTTCCAGTGAGACAAATGTGCTTTCCAGAGACTTTTTGACATACGCATGGAGTCCATTGAGATTGATGGCATACATGTGTTCACAGACACATTTTCATTAAATTTGGTGTTCCAGTGAGATGAGATTTGGTGACATACATGTGTTCCAGTGAGATGAGATTTGGTGATATACATGTGCTTCAGTGAGATAGGATTTGATGACATACATGTGTTCCAATGGAATTTGGTGACATTCATGTGTTTAAGTAAGGTGACATTTGGTGACATACATGTGTTCTAGTGAGGTGAGATTTTGTGCCATACATGTGTTCCAGTGAGATGAGATTTGGTTACATACATGTGTTCTAGTGAGGAGAGATTTTGTGCCAGTCATGTGTTCTAGTGAGGAGAGATTTTGTGCCACATGTGTTCCAGTGAGATGAGATTTTGATATACATGTGTTCTAGTGAGGTGAGATTTGGTGACATTCATTTGTTCTAGTAAGATGAGATTTGGTGACATACATATGTTCTTGTCAGATGAGATTTGGTGACATACATATGTTCTTGTCAGATGAGATTTGATGACATACATGTGTTCTAGTGAGATGAGATTCGGTGACATACATGTGTTCCAGTGAGATGAGATTTGTCGATATACATGTGTTCTTGTGAGATGAGATTTGGTGACATACGTGTGTTCTAGTGAGATTAGATTCGGTGACATACATGTGTTCCAGTGAGATGAGATTCGGTGACATACATGTGTTCCAGTGAGATGATTTATGGTGAAATGCCGGTGTTCCAGTGAGATATTATTTCTGATGCCCTGGTACTTCGCTAAGATAATTCAATGAGCAAATCATGAGTGAGGGATGGATAAAGCTGTCGGTCAGAAACTGTAGGTGTCGGTCAGTAACTGGGTCAGTGATATAGGTGTCGGTCAGTAACTGGGCCAGTGATATAGGTGTCGGTCAGTCAGTAACTGGGCCAGTGATATAGGTTTCGGTCAGTAACTGGACCAGTGATATAGATGTCGGTCAGTAACAGTAGGTGTGGTCAATAATTGTAGGTGTGATAAATAACTGTAGGTGTTGGTCAGTAACTTGACCAGTCTATCGTCAGACCACCTGAGGAGCAGATGTTCTACCAATAATGTGGATGGAGGAAAGACTCATCAGTAACTATAAACTCTTGTGATTTCTTCATATTGATTTCTCGGCATCTGCTTCGTCTTGGAAATTGATTGATTGAAGTAGCAATCGTGTTTGAATTCTCTGAAATCCTCTTTGTTGTTAGGCCCTAAGAATTCTGTCAATGATACTAGATAATGTTTGAACTATGCTTTATATACTAATTAATAACATACTTCATAATGAAGCTTTATAGCATTGTAAATAATGAATGTTCAAGTGGGTTTTGATTTCACTAAATTTGCTGATTAACCCTAAATTGTGAAATTAAAACCTTCAGGCTTTGGAACATTACTTTCAATAACTGTATAATAAAATTTGCAACATTCTTCTATGTAGAGAATACATGATTAGTATCTTACAATACAAGGTTTATTTTGGTGCGAGACTTAGGAACGCCGAGATGACAAGGTTTTGCCGAGTCATCTCGGCTTTCATTTTCCATAGTGTTGGGAATCGGTTGTAAAATGGTAATCGATCATCGGTTTAGGACAATTTACTAATTATCGATTTTATAATCGGATACTATTTATAGAAAGCTCTCCTATATTTATATATTTCACCTTTTAGTTTTTCTGAAGAATTTTAAAAAGATATCCACTGAACGAACAGTCATGAAGAAGTATTTTTTTTTAATTCAAATTCTTGAGTATCTATGATGTTTAAAATATTTTGATATGTGATTTTGCCCTGATATATATCATAATAAAGGTTCAGAACAGTATGAGATAAGCATGAGTTATCTCCCATTTTAATAATCGATTATTACCTTTCATAATCGATAGTCTTTGGAAAAATCATAATCGATCGATCATCGATTAAAATCGAGAATCGGTCCAACACTAATTTTCCAGCACCAAAATAAAACTTGTATTATAAGATACTAACTGTGTCTTCTGTTTATCCTGCAACCAATATAAATTCAAAAGGAAAGTCAGTTTTTTACTTGGTTTCGCTCGAAGCGAGATGCTTTTTTGATGCGGAGGAAAAGATTCATTCACTAAACTGAATGAGAGTGTAAACTCCTTTTTATTTCCGTGGAAAATATATAAGCGCATTCGCAATCAGTACCAATAATTCTATTTAGAGTGCAATATCGCTGAAACAATATGGAAACACTCAAAAAACAATGATTACCCATCAAAGAATTACTTTACAATACATACCTTTGCCATGAGCCAAGAAAACGACGCCACCGCCATACAAGATTTTCAATATTGTAAAAATCACATGTCAACTGGTGAATGTGACGTTCACTTTTAGCGGGACTGAATGAGAGTGTTCCTCCATTTTACTTCTGTGGAAAATATATAAGCGCATTCGCAATCAGTACCAATAATTTTATTTCGAGTGTAATATCGCTGAAACAATATGGAAAACACTCAAAAAACAATGTGATGATTACCCATCAAAGAATTACTTTACAATACATACCTTTGCCATGAGCCAAGAAAACGACGCCACCGCCATACAAGATTTTCAATATTGTAAAAATCACATCATCCTGGTGAATGTGACGTCACTTTTTAGCGGGACTGAATGACATTTCATTCACTTGAAGGTTAAAGTTCGGGATCAAATAAGAAAATGTTCCATCATATGTGGAACAAATTTCATGTGATCGTATTGATGGATAAAGCATTTCGTACTGACGGATAAAGCACAAGTTTATCTGGCAGTAGTTATCCGTCAGTATGTGGGGCAGTTGCAGGATAAAACTCCATAACTACGAAAGTTACTCTACAACTTTATAATTTGGGAACATTACTCTATAACTATGGAACATTTCTCTATAATTTGGGAACATTACTCTATAACTATGGAACATTTATTTAATCTATAACATTTGGGAACATTACTCTATAACTATGGAACATTACTCTATAACTAACATTACTCTATAACTATGGAACGTTACTCTATAACTTTATAACTTGGGAACATAACTCTTTAACTATGGAACATTACTCTATAACCCTATAAGCATGTATAAACGTCCATTCTTGTAACAGTACCCAGGCAGTATTTCTTCACGTGAACATTTTTTCACATTAATATAACGTGAAACTCTTCTAAACATTTTCACATGAAATTCAGTTTTTTGCCCAGGTTCGTGTGAAATTCGTGTAATGATGATCTATATCAAATATAAACAATAAACCAAAAATATGTATTGATATATAAGGAAAATCATGAGTTATCTACAGACACAAACATACTGGAAATTCGTAATTTATAATGATTCTCTAACGATATTCTCTAAAATTCATGATTAATGTCTGAATTAAAAAACAAACCACAATAAATAAATGACAAATTGTCTCATAAAAAAAATGAATGAAAACAGCAGTGGTTCATTTACAGTTCAGTAGTACTTAGGGGGCAGAATGCTGCAGATGTTTCCAGGGAGAATGATTTAAGAGTTTTTTATCGCCTTCGGTTTATGATTCACTGCTGTAACACATAGGGTGACAGGTAGAGCTGCTATATATAGTTGGTAACTTCCCGCCTCAGGTCCTAAGTCTCCATACCCTTGTATGA
This sequence comes from Argopecten irradians, assembly GCF_041381155.1. Taxonomy (NCBI): domain Eukaryota; kingdom Metazoa; phylum Mollusca; class Bivalvia; order Pectinida; family Pectinidae; genus Argopecten; species Argopecten irradians. The sequence goes on along the minus strand of NC_091147.1, from coordinate 8,536,713 downwards.
CATA